>NC_136385.1:81201228-82401228 GCF_965140285.1 Lepidochelys kempii | reverse complement strand
AGGAGGGAGGGCCACCCAGCTCTGCTTTGCTCCCAGCTCTGCTCTGGCCCCACTCCCAGCCACGGCCCCAGCTCCTAACACCATGCTAGCCCTGCCTCCAGCATTGACCCTCAACTGTGGCATGGCCCCAGCTCCTCACCTGGCCCTGGCCCCACCTCCAGCCTTGGCCCTTGGCTGTATCTCCATCCTGGCCCTGTCCTTCCCCATCTGTGGCCCCAGCCTCAGCCCCCTTACCCCTGTTTGCATCCATCCCCCTGCCAAGCCGCGGCACCGCTCCCTGCCCTGGCTTGGGGGGGCATGGACAGGAGTAAGGGGGTTGCGACCCTGAAAAGTTTGGGGACCACTGATATAAATTAGTGGAGTTATATCAATTTACATGCACTGGTGCTGCAACATTTTTAGCCGTGGCCCTGCATAAAACCTGGGGGTGCTGCAGCACCCTCCACATCCCTACTTCCCGTGCCTATGTTCACACATGCTGAAGATCTAACCCATGGTGTCCAGGGGGCAGTGCTCTTACTACTGCAGATCTGGTTTCTCTGTATTACCTGTTCTGTCCCACTCATCACTTTTTACCTTGCATAATGACAGGTTTCAGAGTAGCAGCCGTGTTAGTCTGTATTCTCAAAAAGAAAAGGAGGACTTGTGGCACCTTAGAGACTAACCAATTTATTTGAGCATAAGCTTTCGTGAGCTACAGCTCACTTCATCGGGTGCATATGAAGTGAGCTGTAGCTCACGAAAGCTTATGCTCAAATAAATTGGTTAGTCTCTAAGGTGTGACAAGTACTCCTTTACTTTTTACCTTGTGCTTTATATATGCTTCACTAGGCACAGAGTTTTACTGCATGAAGCTCTTAATCGGATTAAAGTGCTTACCAAACAAAATATAAGTTAGATAGCTCTTTGCTTGTTCATACTTGATATGATAAGTTGTTTTATCTTGATGCATAGTTGTTTATGCACTAAGTGGTTCTTATTACTGAAACTATAATGAAAACAAACACTGTCATTGCAGCTGTAATTTTAATAAGCTCCCAAGGAGTTACCCAGTAATCACAGAGTTACTGTTACAGGCCATGTGCCAAATCCTGAGGTCCTTTCTTAGTAAAAATTCCCATTCGATTTAAAAAGAAAAAATTACCTGTGGTAAACTGTTTCCCAGAGGTGCAAGTACCCTTAGGGGCAGAGGTGAGGGGCTGGTGAATCTAATTTATATTCCCTTTTAATGAAAAGTGTCCCTCTGAACCACCTCTATGGAGTAAAGCAACACTCCAGGGCAAACAAACTTATATACAGTGCACCTGCTTGAAAATGTTCATTTTTAGTGCTTGAAAAATATGCCACATATGTTAATAGTCTATCACAGAGCTCCGCTTGCAATTCGAAGTGGTGAAGGATGAAGACCTTTGAGGGAAGCATCCACTGGGACATTTTTGTAAAATACCTCATACTTGGTACAACCTGATGGATCCCAAAGGCAAAAAGATTTGCTGTTCAAAAGTACTTTTATGAGCCTCAGGGATGAATGATCTCTGACTGGGATAATTCAGGGAAGACATGAACTTGAACTAGAAGCAAGAACTTCTTCTCAAATCTCCATTTTATTTGGTGGCAGAGTTTTAACAAGAGGCTCCCAATAGCCCTCTCTGGTACATCGCTGCCTCAACTCTTCACCAGAACAGACTGCTTCCATTCTGTGATTCCAACAGAGGAGTGGGCTAGGAGCACAGGAATGAGTTTACCTGAATAACTTTCTGCTATGCATTTTGCACTTTGACATACTTAATGGGCACCTGTGGTAGTTTGGGGAAGAATGGTTGCTGCTGTGAAAAAATGAGCATTGCATAATGGATGAAGGCAAGTTAATTGTGCCCATTTTCAGAGTCAATTGTCTGCTCTTAGACCACCCTGGCTCATCTAGGACATGCCCCTTCCAACTACTTCTTTTTAATCAGTATAGGTCAAGTCGATCAGGCTAGTACTGAACTAGTGGTTTCTGGTGAAAAGATTAAATGGCCAAGGTGTGGGCTACTTGATGTAAAATAGACCATAATTATGTTAAATATTCCAAATCTGTGGTTTGGTTTTGAAACTACTTTGCCCTTATTGTCTCCTCAGTTTTCTGGTACACTGCACAGATATGTTAATTTAGCACTCATGCTGACTAGAAGGTCAGAATGTCTCGCTTTTGTCTTTTCTTGATTGCTTATCACCTTTTCAGAATGCCATTTCTATTTGTCATATGTATCTGATGACCGGTCTTCAGCAAGTCCCTTTGCAAGAACAGTGCACTCCCCCTGCCTCCCCCAACAGCTGCTCAATAATTTCACATGACATAATGTAAATGTATTCATGAAATAAAGTGAGTCCCTCTAAGCTAGGGCTGGCTGTGCTCATGGAGATGTTCGCCAGTCTGTTGAACACATTTTGCAATCATTATCTTTTTTAACAGCCAGAATGCAAATGAAAGACCATGCAAAAGACTTAAAGGACACATTTTGTCTATCTCAGTCTCTTTCTTTCTCTCTCACACAAAATGGCCCCATTCTTTTTAATGGAAGATGTGACTAAATCCCCTGCACTGAGTTGAAAATCTCAAGAGATGATTTTGTAAAGAATCCATTTCTATTCCAACCTGATAGACTGCTCCTCCCTGGTCATTAGCATCAGTAGACAGAGTGTGAGAATAATGAAATAAATGTACAGATGCAGCTCTCAGATTTAATTAAAATGCTCTTTTAAAAAATATCCTGTAAAATAGCCATCTAGTTCTTATCTTCAGATCTTATGAGAAACAAAGCTGATAATTTAGGATTTTATACTTTTGTTTATATGTTTATAAAAAAGATAAGAAAGAGGGAATACCAGATGGACTATTTGGCTGGAAATCCTGACAAAAATGGAAACAGAGGATGCCAGTAATCAAGGAAATATCATTTCAGCAATGAAATTTTCAACACCAGCATGATTTAAGAATTGAAATAGCTGCATGGCAAGTTCACAAGCATTCAGAATCACCAGGAATTGATTACTTCTTCCCTAAGGTTTCGATCTGCCCATGATATCAGCCTCCATCATCCACTTGTTAAATTTTCAAACAAGCACTTTCAGGTTTACTCCCATGCAGACATTCACATTTGGGAGAAGCTCCCTATAAACATTGACAGAACAAACTCATTTATCCTTCTTCCAAACCCTCCTTGAAACTCTTCTTTGCCATGAGGCCTACAAAAATCTTGACAATGGTTAGGGTGGTAGTGTGTTGAGATCACTGTCTACCATTCTGATAAATATTGTCTCACTGTTTCCTTGTTCTTCCCCCTCTGTCTGTATCCATCTGTTGTCTCTTATCTTACACTTAGATTGTTAGCTCTTTGTGGCAAAAACTGCCTTTTTATTCTGTGTGTGCTAAGCACTGTTCAAAATGAGGTCCTGGTCATGACTAGAGCTTCTAGGTACTATGGTATTACAAATTATAAATTATGTCTGCACTTGGTTCTTGTCTGACTTTGTAAAGTGTTGCCAATAACTATTTAGGAATTAAATGTTACTAGACAAATGAAATATAACTTTTTTGCAGTTATATATGCTAAAACTCTGTTAAAATTGTAATCACTTTAAATTCTCATGGGTTTTCCTGGTCCTGCTAGCTCGTAGGGCAGTTTGCAGGGAAGCATATGATCTGGGCCTAGCAGCAGTCAGTAGCCAGCTAGCCTAGAGTAAAGTGGGGTGAGTTATACCTATCTGTTTCAGGAAGCAGCCTGCTTTGTCTCTCTCTGTTTGGGGTTCTTCTGTATGGTTCTGAATTCTAAGAAATAAAGCAGTGTTACTCTGTGACCTTCTAGCAAGAGTATGCATGTTTCTATCTAACTTCTCTGCTTGTATGCCGTGAAACAACACAGCAGAGCAAGAAACTGAACCCCGTTGTCTGAAACACAGCCTAATTGTGTAACCATTCTCATCCTTCTCATACCATTCCATGCCTCAGAATTTAAGACCGGAATGTTGTATGGTATTGCAACGAGAGTACAATTACATTAATTTTAAATAATGACAGGTTTCAGAGTAACAGCCGTGTTAGTCTGTATTCACAAAAAAAAAGGAGTACTTGTGGCACCTTAGAGACTAACCAATTTATTTGAGCATGAGCTTCCCTGAGCTACAGCTCACTTAGTATGCATCCGATGAAGTGAGCTGTAGCTCACGAAAGCTCATGCTCAAATAAATTGGTTAGTCTCTAAGGTGCCACAAGTACTCCTTTTCTTTTTATTAATCTTAAATGTATTTATTTAACCCTTACATATAATCACTGTTGCATATAATGAAATGAAAGGGCCCATAGAAATTCTGTGCATTGCAGAGGATAACACCTAATTATTTAATATTATATGTGATATGAGACTTTAGAAAGCTCATTGTAAATGTAAGGGCTCCTGGAGTTTTAACAATGAAAACTACATACTCAACAGAGTAAGTCACAATGGCAAGAAAACATGGAGAAACTTGTACTGCTGATTCTAGTATATGGGGAACTGTGGACCTATGCATCTAAAAAGAAGTCTTTAGTCACCAGGACTCTGACTCTGACGCCCTTCATTAGTACTAAATTCACCAATAAAAATAACAATCTGCAAAATGACCAGGTAGGAAAATGTGAGTTCTGTGAAGGTGCTAAAGGAGTTTTTCAGAAAACAATGTATTTAGGTTTCTAATTTAATTCCCCAAATACAATATCTCAAAATGATTCACAGCTGGTACAGAACCATAATTATTATAAGCGAACTTATGTTTTATATCTGGCTTTTAATTTATAGACCTCAAAGCTCTCACTAGAGAAAGATAATTATTATTATTTTGAGTTTATAGATTGGGAAACTGAGTCATAGAAAATTGAAGTGGTCACAAAGCAGCTCAGTGTCAGAGTTAGGAACAGAAGTCTGGTCTTCTGATTCAGAATCCAATGACCTTTATACTGGAGGCCTCCCTACATGACATGGGAAAATGAGTATCATTAAAAATCTGATATTCCTATGGCTTACTTGGCAATGTATTATGCTATCCACTCATATATTGGGCTTCAGACAGTTCTTGGGATTTGCTTTTTGCACTAGCACAGATCGGTAATACTGAGCTATTGCTTATAGTTTGTCTGGTTGTATGGGGTGGACATAGAAAGAGGAAATGAAATAGACAACTCTCTAACCAGCCATAAGGGGAATGAAATAAAGATCTGTACTGAAATATTTGTAGACTCTTTTGATATTATTAGCTACGCTATTCTGTCATAACAAAATTACAGAAAAAGCGAGGCAGGAATTGAAAGGCAGGAAATGCCACCCTAGAATGAAAGGATGTGTGAAAACTAAAGATCCTATAAGATCACTTACTACCACTGGGCCCCATGTGTTGCTCTAGCACTAGGGAAACTCATAGGTTCAACGGGAACACAGGGATGGTGGGAAAGCAAGCTCCACCCTTGCTTGCAGAAACTCTTCTGTGAGTCTTACACAAGGTTACAGCTCCAAGGATGGGGAGATAGCAGACTGTCAATGTGGCCAGCCATGTTCTGCCACTTCCCTCAAATTCAGGCCAGGTCTACACTAAAAAGTTAGGTCAACTCAGCTATGTCTTTCAAGGGGGTGAAAAATCCACACCCCTGAGAGAGGTAGTTAAACAGACATAACTGGCCATGTAGACAGAGCGAGGTCAATGGAAAAATTCTTCCATCAAGCTAGCTACCTCCTCTCAGGGAGCTGGATACCCTACGCTGTTGGGAGAACCCCTCCCATCGCATAGGTAGTGTGTACACTGAAGTGCTACATCTGTGCTGCGTAGGGTTTGAAGTGTAGACAAGCCTTCAGAGTGCAAACCACCGCAAGTTAATATTGATCAATTAGCATAACTTTGGATAGTTTCCTCCATCACAGTTGAAACACCCTCTGTCTCCTGTAGTGGGAACTAGAGATGCTAATAAAAGACTGTATGAGAACATGACTTCTGCAGAAACCGTGTTCTTCCAGGAGAGATGAAGGAGCAGAGCTGGAAGGCAGGGCAGAGTCAGAGGATCTCAGTATAGATGGATTCTGCTTGTGGTTTCTCCAGATAGAATCTGATGCTATATACATGAGGGAGGAACTCTACATTATTCCTCACCACTAACAGAAAAATGAAGAAACTCCATGAATGCAAACTCATGGAATTCCCACTTCCTCACATGAGTTATTTTCATTGGGAAACATTGTGATTCCAATTCCCTGACAAGGGAATATCAAACACACTACCAAGATCCAAATATGGGACACAGTGTGTAAAAAGGAACCAAAATGGAGGCTGGGGGAAGGAATGGAGGATCAGGAAACTTAGAACATTGTGGGATTCCTTCCTTTAGTATAAATAATTCTGTAACCTCAATGTAATGATTCTTTACAGTTGATGTCAGTAACTGTCAATGATAAAAATGAGTTGGCATCTGTGACTAAAATGAGGGACATTTGAGAAGCAAGTGGGGCAAACACTGTTTGTGTGTGGCTAGAATGAGTGGAGCACAGAGTTAAATGTCTAGATACTCATACTCTCTCTCTCACACATAGATAGATAGATAATGGAAAGTGTTAGGCAGCCTAAATATAATGACCCCAAGCAACACCCCCAATAATTTATCTATATATGCAGTATTGATCTTTATGCATAACTAGGGCCCTACCAAATTCACAGTCCATTTTCATATCTTTCACAGTCATAGCATTTTAAAAATTTTGAATTTCATGATTTCAGATATTTAAATCTTAAATTTCACAGCGTTGTTTCACAAAGCATGAATGTTTATTGAAAATGGCAAAACAAAAACATGTAAAGCCCTTAAGTCAGCGTTTCTCAGACTGGGGGTCCTGACCCAAAAGGGGGTTTCAAAGCTATTGTGGGGTGGGTGTTGGGGGGGGGTCACAGTATTGCCACCCTTACTTCTGCGCTGCCTTCAGAACTGGGGAGCTGGAGCTCAGCAGCTGCTGGACAGGTGGCAAGCTCTGAAAGCAGGACTGCCATCAGGAGCAGCGCAGACTTCAGAGCTAGATTCCCTGCCAGCAGCTGCTGCTCTCCGGCCACCCAGTTCTGAAGGCAGTGCTGCCAGCACCAGCAGCAGCAGCAGCAGCGCAGAAGTGCGGCTGGCAATTCAGACCGGGGCACCTGGCCAGCAACTACCACTCTCTGGCTACCCAGCTCTGAAGCCAGCACAGAAGTAAAGGCAACACTACTGCAACCCCTTTACAATAGGCTTGATTACCCCCTTTTTGGTAGGGACCCCCAGTTTGAGAAACACTGTGTACTTGCATATACTTTTAGCCTAAATACTTGTATGTACTTTTAGCCTAGGGAAAAGTACACAAAAGACCAGATTCCACTGGGGAGACCAGATTTCACAGTATGTTATGAATTTTTCATGGCCATGAATTTGGTAGGGCCCTGTGCATAACTTACACATTTTTAGAGTGTATCAAGTAAATACAGTGTCGTTTCTCATTTCTTAATTCTTTTCTTGCATTTTTAGTCCTTAGCATGTATTGGTCCTTGATATCTATGGTATGACAGTAGTATGCTCTCCCCTGCCAAGCCACTGAGACCCAAATACATATGAAAATAACCCACGGATTCATGTTGTCTGCATCATCACTCCAGAGTGCAGACTGGCCGCACCACAAACCAGGTGCACTTATTCTCTAGAGAAGAAAACTACTGTCTAAGTCAATCTTATATCACACCCCTTCTGGCCAGTCCAGTGACTAACTATCATTAGCATTTTGCTAATGTGGTGACTATTTAACTGATAATACTGGGAAGAGAATGGGATAGTGGTATCTGAGTGGGGGAGAGAAGACAGACTTGCATGGGCACTTCTGATAGTGAAGTGAAAACCGTACTGACTGATTTTCAGATGCTTAGATCCTTTCATATCATCACAGACACATTTTCCAGTTATGTCTTTTAAGTAACAACATAACACATGGAAAAACCTGAATGCAATATTTTTTGTACCTGATGGCTGAAAAAACAAATGCCACTACTAATTCACTAATTAATTACAAAACATAGAATAAACTTTCTAAATTAGAATTATAGAGCTATAAAACTTCACTAACCTAAATAGTATAGAACACATTATTTTAAACTAAAATATGCCTCTTTGAGATTGCATAAAATTATGGCCCATTCTTAAACCAATGAAAAATCTGAATTTTGATGTAATAATTACTTTGTCATATTTACTAATTTTTAAGTGGGGAGACATCCTCCCCAAGATTTTTGAAAATCGTTTTTGCGGCTTCTGTGAATGAATCTCTTTTAAAGTGTTTCAACTTCAACAATGATGTAAAATCTGTCTTTCTGTGTGTGTATATATTGGAATTAATCCATTTTAATTAATAAGGTAAGTAATTTATGAAAAGATTTGATTCGTCAGTCTGTATTATTAAAAACTCCAATACAATGTTTACTGACATCAATGTTTATTCCATGTTTTTTTAAAATTATTATTGTCGAACTACCGAAATAGTGGTACTTTCTTTTTTGCTTCATTTAAAACACCTCAGTTAACTCACTAGCACATTTAAAAATTTTATTCGCAGTCCTCATCCTTTTCTCTTTATAAACTGTTTTTCCACTGGAAGATCTGTAAAAGGGAGAGAGGGAGGAAGATTTACAGCTGCAATTAATAGACTTGTTGCTAGGGAACCCCCAAATGTCCAATCAGAAAATAGCAGTCAGCTGACTGGAGACAGCAGGATATATAAACCAGAATTACTGAGACTCAAGTCATGTCTACACATACAGGTAGATTGATACTGCTGCAATCGATGCAGTGAGTGTTGATTTAGAGGGTCTGGTGAAGACATGCTAAATCTTGTGTATTTGTATTTGTGTATTCCACCTCCCTGAGAAGTGAAAAGGAAGTCTATGGGAGATGCTCTCTTGTTGACACAGCGCAATTTAGCCACCGCAGTAAGTGTATCTAACTACGTTGACGTCAGGTATGTTATTCACGTAACTGAAGTTGTGTAAGTTAGACCGATTTACCTTGGTAGTGTAGACCAGCCCTCAGGGAAATTACCTTTGTTGAGGGAAGGGCAGGGCAGGCAATACGATGCAGTGCAATGGACTGGATTGGATGATAGCCTAAAATATGAACATAGTACTTTACCTATGTCTACACTAGCACTGTTGTTGGTTTTGTTGGTGAAAAAAACATCCCCTTACCAACAAAAATTTCACTGACAAAAATGCAGGTGTGGACAGCGAGAGATGGCAAGAGATGATGCTGCTGCTTGTTGGGGATGGCTTAATTATACTGGTGGGAGAGCTTTCTCCTCCTGGCATAGAGCGGCTACAGTGCAGGAGACCTTACAGCTCAGAGGTGTCGACATAACTTTAGTTTGGGTACTTAGTTAACTGAAAGGCACCCAATAGAAGCTTGTATTTGTAAATGTTTGGCTATTTAAGCATAGTTCATCAGTACTAATCCAAATAAAATATATTAATGTATATCTGGAAATATGTTACATGGACAGTTTATTTGCCCACAAGCTTGTCTAATGTGGTGTAAGTTGGGAATACTTAGAGAAACAACAGGTGTTCCATAGGCCGCTAGTTAATTAAAGCCTAATTAGGTTCAAAGGGAAGGTTGTGGTTGGCAGGCATAGGAGAGCCAATGCCTACAATAGCAGCTGACTTCATTGCACCTATTTAAAACCCATTCAGATACATCATGAGTTGCAGATTTATAGCAGAAATCGGCATCTGAAATTCAAGTGCTGTTTGACTGTGGGAAAATAGCAACTAGGTAGTGTTGCATGTTTTTATTTCATTTCCCTTACAGATCTAATATTCACTAATAGTTTGCAGAGACTCTCTTTCAGTTTGAAAATGATGACAAAATGGTTGAATAAAAGGAATATAATGTGCAAACCTTAAAGAAAACAAAAGTCCAATTCCCAAATCATTAGACTCTTCCCATTCAGCAGATGTATCTCCTGAATTGGCATTAGGGGGTTCTTTGTACAATAGCTTTCATACCAACACCCTTCCTTTTACCATTCCACTATTCTCTAAACACTGTAGAAATATCATTATTAGAGAGGATATTGATAACTTTGGGAGTCCTCCAAACCATGTGGTTGTGTTGAGAGGCCTGCTTCAGCTCATTCTTCTAAAGCAGAGAAACTGAATACCATAAAGTTTATTTTACAGGAATTAATCAGATGCCACCTTAAAATAAAGGCCTAACCACTGTATGTAAAGGTTAAGGATCCCATGTCTTAGGTCAAAACTTTGTCTCCTCCACACTATTGTGTAGTGTTCTGTATCCTGCAGACTGGTTGTTTCCCTCCACCCCAGAGGTGGCTCTATTTCAGCATTGTAGCATTTCAATGTATATAGCTTATAAACACCTTTAGAATGAAAAGCCTTACAATTACAGTCACCCTTCAGGCTGAATTTCTTATGGTTATATTACTATAATATCCGGAGGCTCCAATCAGACTGAAGCCCTGTTATGCTAGGTTCTCTACAAAGAGATGGTAAGGCAGCTCAAGCAGCTTATAATTTAGACCTCTGACCTTGAAAATGTTTATACACATGTTTAATTTTAACCCCAACAGTGGCTCTATTGACTTCAATGTACTTAAAGTTAAGCATTATATTTGTATTTGTGAAATCAGGTCCCAGTTAAGACAATATACAGTAAGAGAATATAACAAACAATATGAGGGAATGGGAGAAGAGAGAAGGAGAGGGCAGTCATAAGATTACACAGTTACATAGGTTAGCTTTTGTATAATTAGATGACTTCAAATCGTTTAAATATTTTAAATTGCAGGGTACAAATAAACAACTCTGTTAGATAATAGAGTTCCTGCAAAGATAAAAAAAATCTATTCCGTTTTTGCAGAATAGGTGAATTTCTGAGGATCCAGGGCTGCACATAAATGTAAATTACTGTACAAAATATAGATGTCTTATTAAGTCAGGGAAATATTTCTGCCTATTTTTTCTTTTTAGAGAAAGGGAGGGATGGGAGGTTGGTGCGGTGATGGATTCTGGAACTCTTGCTTTTGCGTCCGTTTTTTCAGATATCTGACTGCTGTACATTACTTGTACTGTCTTAGCAGTGTGAAGATGAATAAGGACCACATGAGTATTTCAGACACTCAGGTGTTGTCTCAGGCCCTGATTCTGTAATTGTCTCGATTTGGGGTGGATCTCCATTGAAAATATTGGGGCTGCATGTGGGTGCAGGGAGCTTGTCGGCATAGAAGTTGCAGAATTGAGGCCTTAGTTTTATTTTACATGCAACACTTCAGTATAGCATTTCTGCAGGATGGTTTAGAGACTTGAAGCAATGTCATCAGTGGGGTGGTGGGCTGTTCAAGTTATGTTCATCTAAGAGGATACTTAGAATACGCACCCTATTTATTGATTGGGCACAAAGTACAGAAGTCAGGCAAGAGATTAATTATATTATACCACGGATTGTTCTGGAGTGACTGCAGTCTATGCTTGAATGTCATAATGTCTGTGTGTGAGTCTGTTTCCTGAAGATTTAATCGGGCTTCTGATGTATGTTTAGTAACATAGAACTATAGGTGGTGCACTGTTTGGACAATTTCATTCCATTATATTGCCATTATATCCCCTTCATCCTTAACGGCAGTTCGTCTCTTTGTATATGTGTGTGCAACATTTCTATGTAGACCAGAGTCATAGGCTATTGGGCTGAGGGGGAAAACATCCCCATTAAACATACGATGAAGACAGTACATAGCAAAAATAAAGTTAATGGCCTTAGCTGTTACTTTGGACCTCCAGGAGGTAATGTGGCATTAACCCAGAATGGAATGAGAACATGTATTATTTTCCTACTCTTCTGATTCTTTTGGTGCTGCCTGGTGTTACAGGAAGAAAAGGAGGACTTGTTGCACCTGAGAGACTAACAAATTTATTTGAGCGTAAGCTTTTGTGAGCTACAGCTCACTTCATCGGGTGCATTCAGTGGAAAATACAGGGGAGATTTATATAAATAGAGAACATGAAACAAAGAGTGTTACCATACACACTGTAAGGAGAGTGATCACTTAAGGTGAGCAATTACCAGCAGGAGAGCGGGGGAGAAAAAACCTTTTGTAGTGATAATCAAGGTGGGCCATTTTCAGCAGTTGACAAGAACGTCTGAGGAACAGTTGGGGAGGGGGGAGAAGAATAAACATGGGAAAATAGTTTTACTTTGTGTAATGATCCATCCACTCCCAGTCTCTATTCAAGCCTAAGTTAATTATATCCAGTTTGCAAATTAATTCCAATTCAGCAGTCTCTCATTGGAGTCTGTTTTTGAAGTTTTTTTGTTGAAGAATTGCCGCTTTTAGGTCTGTAATCGAGTGACCAAAGAGATTGAAGTGTTCTCCAACTGGTTTTTGAATGTTTTAATTCTTGACATCTGATTTGTGTCCATTTATTCTTTACGTAGAGACTGTCCAGTTTGACCAATGTACATGGCAGAGGGGCATTGTTGGCACATGATGGCATATAGCACATTGGTAGATGTGCAGGTGACTGAGCCTCTGATAGTGTGGCTGATGTGATTAGGCCCTATGATGGTGTCCCCGAATAGGTATGTGAACACAGTTGGCAACGGGCTTTGTTGGAAGGGTTAGTCTCTAGCAAAAAAAACCCAAACAACAAAATTACACTAGAAACACTGCTATGTAAATCCTGACTGGTGAGTGGGGAAAATAGGTGATCCATTTTGCTGAGCAATACCTGTCCATGTTTCCCCTTCTATTAGCCCAACAGGTAATACGGAATGTTACCAAGACTTCCTAGAATTAAATTCTAAATATATCATGCAACCCTCTATTACTTTACAATAATTTGGATAATGATTTATCATACAGTGGGTATTTAAAATTAACTTCGCCCATGGTAATTAAATTAGCATAGTCATATTTTTGTTCATCTTTTTCTTTGCACAAGGCCCCCTATTTATGTGCACATTTGATAGACTCAGAATGTCTGGCCAACTGAGTGTCTCATTTTCTAAATATTCATTAATGTTTGCAATTACAATACCTCTTGCTCTGTGATCATCATTCAGTTAAGCGGAAGTGGGAGCAAGGGTTCACCAGTGAGTTTTTGGAAGAAGTCGTCATTCTGTTCAGAAAAATAGAGGGAGAAATTAGGTCATCATGTCTATGTATTTGTAGTAAAGAACATCATACATGTTTGCACACTTTCATTTACTATATACCAAAGACAAGCCAAAGTTCTTTAAGTCATCTTTCTTTAAAGGCATCTTCCTTTCTCTAAGTAGCAGTTAGTGCCAGGAGGCATTATGAAGAACTCAGCTGTCTCTCAGTTGGCTTTCTTTTAACACACTGCACCACAGGTTCACTATAGATCTGTTGGATTAGTCTGTTGTGGAAATATGAGTCAAAATAGAAGGCAGGACACCTTGGATACATTAATGGTGGGAACGACAGCTCAAGTACCATAAGACTAAACAGCCTGTGTGGCGAAGAGGCTGTCCTAAGATATGAACTTCAGCCCAAATCAATCAGGATAGGTGGCCTTTGCAGTTTTATTTATCTTCCATGATTGTTCGAAGCTCATACAGTATGAACTTACCCACATATACAATTTAAATATTTTTTCTTTAAAACTAGCTATACTGATGATGGAAGCTAGCAGTTATAGGAGTCCTATTTAGAAACCTGTAACAAAGCTACTTGTGTGGTATTTCAAATGTACCACTGTTATTAAAAGAAACATAAGAGTAGTCTTTTTATTCTTCTTTGGCCTGTTAAGTTGAAAAGCAACATTAAAAATCAATGTCCAGATTTGTCATCCACTCTGTGGCTTCTGGTGTCATGGAACGAGTCAAAACAGTCCCTCTGGAGAATGATCTCAGAGGACAGTGGCTCACTAGTAGTTCATAGTGGTTCCACATTCACATATTGGGCTATCCTTCTGTCATAAATATAAAGGGAAGGGTAAACCCCTTTAAAATCCCTCCTGGCCAGAGGAAAAATCCTCTCACCTGTAAAGGGTTAAGAAGCTTAAAGGTAACCTCGCTGGCACCTGACCAAAATGACCAATGAGGAGACAAGATACTTTCAAAAGCTGGGAAGAGGGAGAAAAACAAAGGGTCTGTGTCTGTTGGTATGCTGCTTTTGCCGGGGACAGAACAGGAATGGAGTCTTAGAACTTTTAGTAAGTAATCTAGCTAGGTATGTGTTAGATTATGATTTCTTTAAATGGCTGAGAAAAGAGCTGTGCTGAATAGAATGACTATTCTTGTCTGTGTGTCTTTTTTGTAACTTAAGGTTTTGCCTAGAGGGATTCTCTATGTTTTGAATCTAATTACCCTGTAAGGTATCTACCATCCTGATTTTACAGAGGTGATTCCTTTACTTCTATTAAAAGTCTTCTTGTAAGAAAACTGAATGCTTTTCATTGTTCTAAGATCCAAGGGTTTGGGTCTGTGGTCACCTATGCAAATTGGTGAGGATTTTTACCAAACGTTCCCCAGGAAGTGGGGTGCAAGGGTTCGGAGGATTCTAGGGGGAAAGACGTGTCCAAATTACATTTCCCAGTAAACCCAGATAAAGTTTGGTGGTGACAGTGGACATCCAAGGGCAAAGGGTAAAATTAATTTGTACCTTGGGGAAGTTTTAACCTAAGCTGGTAAAAGTAAGCTTAGGAGGTTTTCATGCAGGTCCCCACATCTGTACCCTAGAGTTCAGAGTGGGGAAGGAACCTTGACACCTTCATTTCCCATTTGTGTAGTAGATAACTGGAAAGCCCATGGGAGGTTCTGATGCGATTCACTGTGCTCTATATCTGACGTGGCTTGGGGAAGCCAAATGGTTAGTCTGTAGGATCCATAATCAGGTCTTGATTCTTGACCTCACTATTTTCCCATAGCCTCCGCCACTTGGTAACATTTACCACTTATGGTAACAGTCCCATGGTGTTCAGAGCCCTGGCCACTAACCAGAAAGTTTCCTAGACTTAAGGCAACATCTCAGGTTTTTTTGGAGGAGGTTTTTGTAGATGGGCAAAGTGGATGGGTTCACTAATGTGCAGTCATATTCTCACATTATTGCTGCTTCTCTTCAGAGGAATAATGGAAATATTTGTATAAGGCCATGAAGTCAAACTATTAGTACTGATTTCAGCACTCCTGTGACAATTCTTATAGCAGTATTCAACTGCACGTCAATAAGCTTTAAATGGATACAACTTGTCCATGTCAGTATGCAATATTCAGTTGCGGAGAAGATGAGGGCCATGGTAGCTATCTGCAAGGTGTGAGCATCTGTTCCTCAGTTGGTCCCACCTACTTTGTGGATTATATTGTTCCTAGCCTTTATCTTGGCCGCTGTCTCCATCAGATGTTGGCAATGCCTGAGTCCAGGCTTCCTGCTTCTGTGGGTGAAATCAATGTTCTGCATAGCTTTTATCTGTTACTCTCTGGCAGTGTTGCCAACGCTCGTGATTTTGCCATGAGTCTCATGTTAAGTATAGTTTTCCTTAAAGCCCCAGCTCCTGGAGTCAAGTGGCGACGTGATGATTTCAGCCTTCACTCTTAAAGAAAAAGTGAGTTACTAGTACGTGTGGCTGTGGAGAAAGCTTCACAATGTGAGCCCAGTTCACCTTAAAGGCTCAAAAAGCAGGAGGCAAATGAAAAGACCACCCCATCTATTTTTTTTACATCATCTTATGATTTTAAAGCCAATCTCATGATTTTTGGTGAGCCTGACTCATGATTTTTGAAGATTTGGGGTTGGCAACACTGCTCTCGTCTAGTGGAATTTAGTGATTCCAGAAGTGTAGCTGTGGCAGCAGATTTAGCGGTTGCCCAACTACTTTAAGACTGCCTCACTGTCTGCCAGCCAGCAGGGAATGTGGACCTTCTTGGAGCCACAAAGGGGGATATTCCTTTTTGCAACCACTTTAAGAAGGCTGATGAACCTGTTGTAGTGGGCTGTGTTTACAAGTATTCAGTGAACAGCGGTAAAGCATACTTACCGGAGTACTCTAGCAAACAGCAATCTCCTTTGGCTGTATCTACACTGCACAGCTAATGGAGCTGATTGGCACCCAGGCTTGAGGACCCTCACCTTCACCCATGTTACTATGTCCTCATTGTTTCCGCACTTACCGGTGTGTGTCTAGGACCATATCCCATGGTTCTTTGTGCTGAGAAACTTTAGGATTCCTTCTGAGTCAATTGCAGGGGAACTTGTCTGTCTTTCAGGGGGAACTGTGGAAAGATCCTTGGAGGACTATTGGCACTTGAATAATTTAGCCTGTGTCCTCACTGCAAAGTGGGCGGGTTCCAGTCTCAGGTGAAGAAGAGCCTGAGCTCTAGTCCCCCCCATCAACTAGCCTGGATTTAAAGCACTTTCAAACCCAGAACACAATCTTTTCTGTGTAGATGTTGGGGTGATGGGGGAGTTAAACCCAGGAAAAAGCCCATGCAGTGTAGACATACCCTTTATGGCCTGTGGCCACCAATAGGCAAACAATGAGGTCATTATATAAGTTCTTTTATAAAAAGAAATCTCATCCCATGTGGATAAAATGAAAAAAAAAGTCATTCTTTTAAGGAGACCATTATTTATTAACTATGAATAAAGTTTCGGTCTGAGCTGGAATGATGTTTTCCTGTTGTACTGAATGTAACCTAGCAAGGGCTGCAGAATTTTGAAAATGTTCTGGACAGATGATATGACAGCTCTTACATGACAAGGTGTGTTTATTATAAATATTTGTCCGTTGATGGAATTATAATGGATGCTGTGCACAAATATGATGTACTGGGGAGATACCTGTGTGCGGCTGCTCACTCAGTTAAATACAGACAAACAGGTGAAGTATGATGTTTAGTGCATCGTGTTCCTTAATAGGATGCTGAAGGCATATTCATCTCTTGTACCTATTGAGACTTCCTCTTGCAAATTAGTGCTTGAGAGAATGTTAGCCCTGGTGAAGTTGTAAGCATTTCCCATAGTGGAGGCTGATGGCTTATTTTAATGCACTGATCATTGATTGCCAAGACTGCTGTTTTAGATTAGGAACGAAAAGAGAAAAGGAGGAAAAAAGGTAATTAAATCATGACTGGAGGCATTGTAAAAGTGGGGGAGGAAAAGCAGTCAACTCTACAACCTGCCTGTCAAAAGTAAAGGAATGCAGAATCCAGCCTAAAGCCTTGGGATTAAGTCATAGTAATTTAAATGACATAGATGATTTTACCTTGTATCAGTCCAAGTTTTAAGGAGTGTTTTTTTTCCCATATAATAAATGAATTCATCATAGAGGGAAAGTATTGACCACCCAGAGCCACTCTGGAGATTAGCTGGCTAGTACAACAAAGTTTTAAAATTTTTGGTTTGTTGGATCCTGGAAAAGTAAGTCCTCGATCTCACAAGAACGCATTTTGTTTGCATGAACTGCTCTTTATGTGTCATCATAATAATCATATGTAGAGTAGGAATTTAACTGAACACCATTAATAAAATTATTGTAGCAAAATGTGTTTAACAATCTAAAATATACAAAAATACACAACTTAATATGCAGGTGATTTAAAGCACTGATATGCTTTAAACTATACCATTGGTATGGTACAGTGTTTGTAACACATAATTGCTCCCAGCGGATATGTGTGGCTGTATAAATACAGATAAAACAGCAGGGATCTGAACTGAGACTTACAGCAACAAAAGTACGCAAGTCTTTATCACTTCAGATATGAGTATCTCTAAAGCAAGTAGGAGGCTGTTACGGTTGCTCAGGTCAGCCATTAGAGGGAGATATCACACATATACCTATGAATGAAAAGTTTATTATAGCAAAGCATCACTAAATTCTAACCCCCGGAGGATAGAGATCCAGTATCCAGGTCCCTTGTTCACCCAAGTTATGTTTAGTATAGGATATGGGTGGAGGAGATGTAGTGGCTCTAAATCACCTCTCTACTCTCCTGATCCTTGGCATGACGGGAGGCCAAAACAACCCATATCTAAAAGTTGCTCTAAGTCAGTGGTTCTCAACCAGGGTTACATGTACCCCTGGGGGTATGCAGAGGTCTTCCACGGGGTACTCAACTCATCGAGATTAGTTTTTCTCAAGTTAGTATTTGTGACCCCCATGTGGGTCATGGGACAGTTTTAGGGGGGGTCATAAGTGCAGGGCTGGCATTAGGTAACGGCAAAGAGGGCAATTGCCAAGGGCCCTACACCGCAGGGGACCCCACAACACTCAGTTACATGCTTCAGCCTTGGGCAGTGGAGCTTGGGCTTCAGACAAGGTTCACAAGTGAAATACTGGCTCAAGTATCACACTGAAATGTAAATACAGTATTTATATTCCAATCAATTGATTTTATAATGATGATATGGTAAAAATAAGAAAGTGAGCAATTTTTCAGTAACACTGTGCTGTGACACATTTGTCTTTTTATGTCTGATTTTATATGCAAGTAGTTTTTAAGTGAGGTGAAACTTGGGGTACACAAGACAAATCAGACTCCTGAAATGGGTACAGTAGTCTGGAAAGGTTGAGAACCACTGCTCTAAGTTACTCTGCCTAGAGCAGTCCCCTAGTGACTACTTGGCTGCCTGGGAATGATTTGGATGCCTTAGAACCGTGATATGGTGCCTGCCATCTTGCCCATGCTCACTCTATTCAGATCATGAAGGTTGAGGAGATTGCTAGCAAGTGCCATAGACCTGCAGTCAAGCAATTCCATGATTTGAAAATCAAGTTCCCTCTGCCACACAGAGTTTTGCATCGTCAGCACAAACCACATTTCACCACCAAGAGACCAAATACTTTCTTCTAAATGCAAGAACATTCTGTTTGCTCTGTGTTACAATAAAATTCTTATTGTAAAAAAAAAGTCAAAAGAATAAAAACAGGCCTGATCAATTGCTTACAGTTGTGTTGATTAGTTGCTTTAGTGTGTACAAAGAAGACTTGTGGAGTAAGACCATAATTACGATTTAAAAAAAGAGAGAGACAAGATTGAGTACCAGTGTACTGCTCCAGCTTCTACTAGTCTGTTCATTTCAATACCATTAAAAAGAATTTAAAAAGCAACTTCAGTCTCTTATTCCTAAATTCTCAGAGTTGCACCGGGATTTAGCCACACAGTTCCATTAACTGAGAGTGGAGTGGCTAAATCCAGTGCAACTCTGCAAAAAATTAACTCTGCACTGATTTATCATCATTAGTGTCTATTAGTCAACTTTCTAACCCTAGATCTGTGACGAATAAAGTATTCTAGTACAGGCAGCTTTTTAAATTCCAGTTAAATTACATTGTTCTTTTTAAACTTAATTATCATGAAACCAATTCTAAGAATTTGTTACTTCTGTGAAGTATGAAGAAATGGTGGTTTATGTGTACTGTGAATGCTGGATTTTTATGCTGTTGTGTGATTTATGATAGTATTTATTGTACTGTACATACAGCAGGGTGAAAGATTCTTAAGGTCAACTAATGTAATCTAAATATAGTCTGGCTCTGAATTGAAATGAGCAAGCTTAGAAATAGCTTTTTAGTGCACAATTAGTCTAATGAAATACATGGAGCTTTTCAAGGTTTAAGAAATGTAAAAGGAAGAGGGAGAAATCTGCCACAAGTAATGGCTGCAAAGACTGTGTCATACCTGCCCCTGTGGTTCAATCAGGCTGAAGACAAAACTCAAACAGAGATAAGATGTTGAATTCCAAAGAGGAACATCGGAAGCTGAGGATCTGGGACCCAAATACTAGCTGATGTTGTGATGCAGTCTTTCATGAAGACTTCTGCAAGGCACACAGTATGAAATTTATTCTTATCGCTTGTTGGAAGTCCTTCACAGAGAAGTCAGATTCCAAGAGATCTGTAAAACAATACATTCATGATGGAGTGACTAGGTTATGAGTGAGGATCAAAGGACACTCTTGCAAATTTGTGAACTTCTAGAGTATGTCTGGAGTATAAAATATTGGGATTTTATATCGTTAAGTGAAAAGGAAATCCCAGTTGTAACCATGCTGGAAGTAATGTTTTGAACCATTTTATTAGCTTTGTATTTGCAGAATAAAAGATGGTTTTGTCTACTGGAAGATTATACGTGCTTGGAGCGGTAGATTGAGTTCAGAGGCTCTGTAGAAGCTACAAGAGAGCAGCAGAGGGAAGGAGAATGTATCCCTTGCATGGGTGGGGAAAACCATGTATTTTGTATATAACAAGGTGTAAGGGAAATTTGTTGTTTTTTCATTTATAAATAACTTTGAAAGTATTATACCCTTGCAGGTCAAAAAGGGTTAGAGTTATTGTAGGGGTCCTACAATAATCAGAGAAAAGATGAGAACTCCTAATTACATGTCAAAGGGTTTCCTTGCAGCTGAAGAAATGTGTTACTTGTGCCTAGATGACAGGAGATTAGAAAATATTAATTTTAGAATTTTTCATGGCTTATGTGATAGCCAAGCTGGTGGCTCTCCCTTCTCAGCTGCTCACTCTCACTCGTACATTCCTCTGCACCAAAAAAGAATGTACGATTACCCTAATTAGGGCTCAGGCTGGATTCTGAGCTCTGTGACCCTCCACCCTTGCAAGGTCCCAGTGCTCAGGCTGCAGCCTGTGCCTGAACATCTACATAGCAAACTTTCAGCTCCAAAGCCCACGTCAGCTGATCCAGGCCAGCTGCAGGTTTTTTTATCCTTGTGTAGACATAACCTGCATCATCCATAGCAGCTATGCAGCATATCAAGGTTCTTGCCTAGTGCTATTTGGAATATTACACATGGGGCCAGATCCTCAGTTGCTGTAAAATATCATAGCTCCATTGACTTCAATTTAGCTATGCCAATTACACGAGTTGAGGAACTAGCTGGGTCCTGGCAACTTCAGCAGTCATAGTCTGGAAGCTGAGGCCACTGTACACAATCTGCCACCCTAGATAAGCATAGAATCATAGGTTTCAGAGTGGTAGCCGTGTTAGTCTGTATCAGTAGAAAGAACGAGGAGTACTTGAGGCACCTTAGAGACTAACACATTTATATAAGCCTAAGCTTTTGTGGGCTAAAACCCACTGCATCAGATGCATGTAGTGGAAAATAGAATCATAGAAATGTAGGACTGGAAGGGACCTTGATATGTCATATAGTACAGTCTCCTGCAGTGAGGCAGTACGAGGTATTATCCAGGTCTGAAAGGTGTTTGTCTAACCTGTTCTTAAAAACCTTCAACGATGGAGATTCCACAACTTCCCTTTGTAATTTGTTCCAGTGCTTATCTACCTTTACATTTGGGAAGTTTTTCCTAATGTCTCACCTATATTTCCCTTGCTGAAATTTAAGCCCATTACTTTTGGTCCTGTCCTGAGTGACTAAGGAGAACAATTTATCACCCTCCTCTTTAAAACAACATTTTATGTACTTGAAAACTGTTATCATATACCCCTTCAGTCTTTCCTTTTCCAGAAAAAAAGCCAATTTTTTCAATATTTCCTCATAGGTCATGTTTTCTAAACCTTTCATCATTTTTCTTGCTCCAGTTTGTCCACATATTTTCAAAAGGGTGGCACCCAGAACTGGACACAGTACTCCAGTTTAGGCTTTATTAGTGCTGAGTAGAATGGAAGAATTACTTCTTATGTCTTGCTTATAACAATTCTGCTAATACATCCCAGAATGATGTTCATTTTTTTGCAACACTATTACATTGTTGATACATATTTAGTATGTGATCCACTATAACCCTCATATCCTTTTCTGCAGTGCTCCTTCATACCCAGTCATTTCCCATTTTGTATTTGTGCAATTGATTATTCCTTCCTTAATGGAGTACTTTCAATTTGTCCTTTCTGAATTTCACCCTATTGATTTCCTACCATTTCTTCAATTTGTCAAGATCATTTTGTATTTTAAACCTGTCCTCCAAAGGACTTGCAATCCCTCCCAGCTTGGTATCATCCAAAAACATTATAAGTGTACTCTCTGTGCTATTATCCAATCATTTATGAAGCTATTGAATAGAACCAGATCCAGGACAGATCCCTGTATGACCCCACTCAATATGCCCTTCCAGCTAGATGGTAAGCCATTGATAACTCGCTGGGTACGGTTTTCCAGCCATTTGTGCACCCACCTTATAGTAGGTTCATGTAGGTTATATTTCTGTAGTTTGTTTATGAGACGGTCCTGTGAGAAAGTATCAAAAGCCTTACTAAGATATATAATGTCAAGATATATAACGTTAGAGGGCTTTCACTCCACCCTCTCATTTCCCTGGTTCTTGTCATGCAGACAGCAAGCAGCAAAAGACCAGAAGTCTGAAGTGCAGACAATGCAATGTTTATTGGGGTTAATTTCCAGCAAGCATGATTCCAATTTTCCTACCAACTTCCTCTTTGATCCCTTTTTATATAAGTAATATTCTGAGCTATACCTTAACCAATCTAACCAATCCTAACATATTGTAACGTAATTCTCTAACCAATTATATCCCACTACCCTAATTAACTTACACCTAGCAAAATTAATTATACAGCAGACAGAAACAATTAGAGAACCAGACTTTCTCTCTGTCAAAGAAACGGTATTAGGTTGGTTTGATTTGATTTGTTCTTGACAAATCCAGGTTGACTGCTATTTTTACCTTACTTTCTTCCAGGTGCTCACAAAACAATTGTTTGATTATTTACTCCAGTATCTTTCCAGGTACCAAAATTAAGCTGATAGGTCTATAATTCCCTGGGTTGTCCTTATTTCCCTTTTTATAGATAGGTACTATATTTGCCCTTTTCCAGTCCTAAGATATCTCTCCCATCCTCCACAAGTTCTCAAAGATAATTGCTAATGGCTCAGAGAGCTCTTCAGCCAATTCCTTAAGTATTCTATGGTGTATTTCATCAGGCCCTGACAACTTGAAGACATCTAACTTGTCCAAGTAATTCTTAACTTGTTCTTTTTCTATTTTAGCCTCAGATACAACCCCATTTACACTGATGTTCTCTACGTTAGTTGTTCAATATCTGCTAATTTTTGTTAGTGACAACTGAAACAAAAAAGGCATTTAACACTTTGGCCATTGCTGTGTTTTCTGTTATTGTCTTTCCCTTTCTCATTTAGTAATGGGCCAGGTCTTCCTGTTACTTCTCATGCATTTGTAAAATGCTGTCTTATTACCCTTTATATTCCTATCTAGTTTAATCTTGTTTTGTGCCTTGGCCCTTCTAATTTTGTCCCTACATATGTGCAGGTTTTTTTAATACTCATCCTTTGTAATTTGACCTAGTTTCCACTTCTTATGTGACTCTTTTTTATATTTCAGGTAATTGAAGATCTCCTGGTTAAACCAGGGTGGCCTCTTCCCATCTTCCTGTCTTTCCTATGCATTCATTTGCTCTTGTCCCCTTAATAATGTCTCTTTAAAAAACTGCCAACTCTCCTGTACTCTTTTTTCCCTTCGACTTGCTTCCCATGGGATCTTATCTACCAATTCTCTGAGTTGGCTAAAATCTGCCTTCTTGAAGTCCATTGTCTTTATTCTGATGTTTGGCTTCCTACCATTCCTTGGAATCATGGATTCTATAATTTCATGAACACTTTTACACAAGCTGCCTTCAGATTCTCAACAAGTTCCCCCCATTTGTCAGAATGAAATCCAGAATAACCTCTCCCCTAGTCGCTTTCTCCACCTTCTGTAATAAAAAGTTGTCTCCAATTTATTCCAAGAACTTGTTGGATAAACTGTGCCCTGCTGTATAATTTTCTCAGTGCTGCAATATGCTCCCCTCACTCCACTCCAGTTTGGCCTGGACACCTCTCCATCATGTTGACCACATTCTTGACTATTTTTACAGTGAACACATAGGAATTTGATACTGTGTAATTTAACATGTTAGTGAGGTTTTATTTCAGTTTGTTCTCTCATATTTACAAACCTCTATGAGCTATATTTTGTAGGAGAGCAATTCAGTAGTTGAGGATTTTCATGCAACTATCATAAACAACATGTTCTATAACAATATATTCTGATGGCAGATCGATAAAGCAGACTGAGTATTTTTTCCTTTGAAATAGCTATTTAACAAGTGTTTGATTAAAAAACAACAACCCAGAACCTCTTAAAGAATTAAACAATACATAGGACCAAGCAAACAACTGATCACAATATTTCAGTGCTGGATCTTATAATCTGGATCTTGAAGTTTGAATGTGAACCATTTTATTTAATGAAATAATGTAATTTTAATTGTTTATCAGGTCAATGAACATAGCACCTAGAGATGTTCAAATGAAATATGACTGACTATCCCTGAATAACCTGTGTTTTTATTTATTTATTAAGACTCTCAGATCTTGTCCAGATAGTTAGTAGTATCCAGACTTTCTTCATGATGTACAAATGCAGAATAATGTTGGATATTGCTCAGCTAAATGTTTGATCATCATACTGAAAAAAATACCCTTTCTATTTAATAGTTATATAGGCAACATATGAAAGCATATAGAAACTTATTTTAAATTCACTGCTTGATTTGTCACTTCATTTTCTCACAAATGAAGAACACAGATTTAATTCAATATTAAGTTTGATGCTCTGTTACCATGGCCCTGTGCATATGTTTTCTTCAAATCTGCTTCAGTTTAAGAATACAGCCAATTTTAAGTTAGAAAATCCTGGGGTTTTCCTTGCTATAAGTTTTTACTTATAGGCTTTTAAAATGTTTTAATCACTTTGTAATATCTGAGCACCTCACAACATTAATAGATGTGTCCTCACATCACCAGTTAGGAAGAAATGTTATTTATCTCCATTTTACAGACTGAGCACTGAGGCACATGGAGATTAAAGGCTTGATCCAAAGCTTATGGAATTCATTTAGGAGTTTTTTCCGTTCACTTCAATGTTGTTTGGCTCCCTGGTTACACAAAAAGATTATGCCAGAGGTGGGAATGGAATTTTTGGCCCCAGTCCAGTGCCTGAACGGCAAGACTATCCTTCCATCAATATATCAAGTTTCCCATTAAGGTTATGAGTCATTCGCTTTTTGTATTTAATACATTTATGTTCTTCATAGTGATTAATTCAGCTGAACTGTGGTCAATATGACCTCCTACTACCAAAAAAAGAGACTCACTCTAGAGAACGTACAGCTAATGGACAAAGAAGTACTAAGAGAACACAACTAATTTTCCTAGGAAATTAATGAAAGATAACATCATCCTGCAAGTTTTGTGTTTATTTGCATACTGGGTTTCTACGATATATAACAACACCTGTTTTAGAGAATGATTGACTGGAATATTGCATTAACGTGTCTAGCGGCAAGTGTTCCAGTTGTTTAGATATTATATTTTTCAGTCAGGTGAACACCTGAAGTTCCTTCTCCTTATCTGATTTCCTTACATTGGTCTAAAGTGGGAAGTAGAAATGAGCCAGACCCCGGAGATTATGGAAATTCTGGCTCTACCTCTAGGTCCATTAGATCAACAAATTTACTGTAGTTAGTATTAAATGTACTTTGGGATAATAAACATTTCATATCAAACAGAATACTTAATTAATTAAACCTGTTCCCCAAGTTTGTTCAAATGTACCCCTACTCTAACAGAGCATTTTAATTTTGTCACAAGCAGGCTTTAGTCACTCACATTATTTTATTTATTTATTTATGTGCAATATTTGTGCAGTTCTACATTGGAGCATTGGTTTAAAAATCAGATGGTTGATTAAAAAGTAAGATGTGGGTCATTGCTTTTCTAGATTTGGCCACAGAGTTCAGCACCTTTCAGGACCAAGCCCACAGTAAGAGATCTGTGAGAATACACAGGAAGAAGACCCCCACAGACCTTCGGCTACATTTGGGGTTTTTTACTGGTTGCATGCTGTCCTGATAGCAATGGTACTACATTAGTTACAGGGCGTTTTCAAAGGCGCATGCTATGCTGAGCTGACCTCCCACATAGTGACCACAGAAAGGCCCATATGATGATGTTGGTAGTAAGATGGTAACTCAATGGGACTTGGACTTTTATGTGTCAGTCACTTCTGAAAATGGGATTTAGGATCCTAGGTCACTTAAGCTCTTTTGAAAATTTACCCCTTGTGCTTTCTTCTGGGCCCCATCCAGTTTCTCTGTGATAAGGGACTTCTATTTCTCTTGCCACTGCATGTTATTCCGGGGCATTAATAAATGATTCCCACACTAAAATGTATTTTGTAATCTTTAAGTGTGGAGAGCATTTTTAAAGAATACACTTCTGACATATCCATTTCACATATTTTTTTCTTCCTCAAACTAGCAGCCAGTATATTGACTGTTTTGCTATTAAATGTTATTTCATTCCTTTCTTTGTAAAAGATATTGAAAAATAAGACTGTAGAAAAGTTTCACTCTCTTGCTCTTTTGGGGGGGAAGGGGGAAGAAGGGGCAGTCAGGAGGTAAGGAAAGGAAAATCTTTGTGCCAAAGATGTGAGAGGAGGCCAGAATGTAAAAACACCATCTGTGACCTAAACCGTTGGTTGGCCACTAGGAGAAGAGAGAGGTTTTGATTTACTAGCCAGACAGCTTTCTCAATTTTCTTCTCAGGAAATGTCTTTAAACTGCAATACAGTTCTGACAGCTTGGATAACAGCATTTAGCTATACTCCAGCAGCGTTTAGATTTTACATGCTCTATGCCTATGCCTGTCAGGGAGAGCTGTGCCAGACACAACACTTCTGAAACATTTTTTTTCTTATTGTGGTTGCTGGCTGTGATATCATCCAGTCATTGAGGGTTTGGAGCTTAGGGTCCATCCTTCCCACTACTGTGTGCTTAATTCTCGTCCATACTAATAGGAGACTCGATAAGATCATGTACAGTTCAGTAATTGTACACTGGCTTTCTTTCCAGAAAAGTTGAACAAGGAATGCTCTCACACCATATATGCAGCAGCAATACATTATGTAATTCCTGACTTTGGAGGATGGGTAGGCAATCTGCTTTCTGCTTTTTAAAAATAAGGTTACTATTGCTCTAATAACAGTATCTGTACTGACAGTAGGTGTTAAAATGGTGAGTTAATTAGTAAGTAATAGCCCTTGCCCACCTGGGCAAACGGTGAATCTGCATGTGGTCCTGCTTGCAGCATCTGACCTGCAGATGGTTAGTTACTGGTGGTAGTCCAAAGGGATGCATGTCTGATAGAATAATCTACAGCCTGCAAATACCCTGAACTTCTTTATAAATACCTTCTTTATACTCCTCAATTGGGTCACATATTGGTATGGAAAACGGTAGGATAATATTGCACTTCATAACTTTTGAAAAGTTTATAATTGCTGGTTTTCTGACAGTATATAAACCACTATGACTAGATAGTCTCATATTTTCAACAGACTGTCTTGTATAAGGTTATATATAATGTTTAGTGAAAAGGGATATGGCCTGACATTGTGGCATTGCTACATCTGTTTGGCTCTTGCCACACTAGTATACCACCAGATGCTGACCTCTTCCTCTTGGTCTCGAACTAAGATCTCTCCCACAATATGGCCTCCCATTCACAAGAACCAGTTTTTGTTGGCCCAAATATTTGGGGAATGGCAGTATATAAATTCCTGTACTCATATACAAACAAGGGTGTTGGTGCATGGAAAAGTATTTGCTATGTGCACCTGGACACAGGAACATCACAGAAATAAGCTTTGTAAGTTATTAAGTAGCTGGCTATTCCTACGCCACCATTCCACTTTATTATTTTGATCTTCTGACTTACCACTAGACTTGCTTAAATTGAGCTGTCTTTGTTGCAGTACAAGTGCACTGCAGAGAGTAGGGCCAATACATTGTAATGGAAACTCAAGCTCTCTGTGCTACAGGAGCAGTGCTATAGATAGGCTGTTTGAGAAGTACTGAAGTAAACACAAAACTCTGCCTCTGCCACTCCTTCAAAGGCCATAGGAAAGATCTCATCAATGTCTTCTTCAATGGATACTAGCTTGGGTGGCCTTGTATTTCTTAATCTGTAGCCTTATTCTTACTAAGCATAAATTTAAGGGTATTGCATGTGAAGTTTAAAGGTTCATTTACAGGGACTTATGGTTGCACCTGCACCTTACCAATTATTACTTGAAAGCTTGGATCTAAAGATGATCTGTAAATACATTAAAGATATGCAGTGGCACATTCCTTGCATCTTCTCCGAGATGCCCATTTATTTCTGGAACATAGGAGGTGCTCCATGGACTCCAAAGGGCATCCCTGTGAAATGAAACATATTAAATGCCATAAATGCACTAGTTCGCTATATTATTCATTTCCAGGGCAGCCGCCTATACCGTTTGCTAAAGTTTAAGGTATTCTTCTTTACTTGGCTTTCCTAATATAAATTAGTCAAAGTCTTGGGGTATAAATCTTACTGTAAATTCAAATCAGTCTTGTGGAAATCTCCACAGCTGCATTTGCTCAGCTTTTGAAGCACAAGGCAAACTGGACTTGTTCATTAACATCATGGTAGCTTTATTATCTCCAGCTAGTGTTTAGCTCCTTCCCCTAATGGCATTATACGCTAGAATTCAGCAAGTTTCTGCTTTATTTGATTCTCTTAGCTCTACCTTAGTCAATCAGTCCAATTTCCCTTTTCTTCCATTCAGCGTTACTAGACTGGATTGTTCTTGGGTTCGGATATTTGAACAAATCCATAAAGCTATATTGACTTCTGGTTTTTTGTTCATAGATAGTCATTTCATGATTAGAGGAGCTTTTATCTTATAAGGATCCCCAAAGATATTTGGCAGGCAAAGGAAGCCATACATCTCTCCAAGCTGGAGCTCACATTTTTCATTTTTCTGAGACTACTGCACCACTACATCTTTTGTTCTTGGACATGTTAAGAGTTCCTTTGCCATATGTTTGGCAAAACTATTTTCTCCTGCCATCTCTTTCAGCTCCATATTAATTACCCATGTTTAGGCTGCCCATATATATATGATCTCTTAACCATTATTTAGTAACTGGCTTGTAAGAGAAAATCCTCAGTGGATCATTAAACTTTGGTGCATAGCTGTCGCTTATTAATGTATTGAGATAGATTCATATATCCAGCGCTTCTTCTTCTTGTTAAAGGGTGATCCTCTGGACTGGCCAAATGCTACTTGGCACATGCTCCATGGTGGCATGTGGCAAAAGTGACACTAGCTCCTTTCCAATCTGGGGCCAGCAAGTGCTGGCTTGGTTGTTGATATGAGATCTAAGACAGCATTCATAGTGCTCTGTTAATTGCCAGTGGCCTGATATCATGGCCTATAGGTCTCAAACACAGGTCCTGTGAGGGCATCATGCTCCAGCCATCCACCAAATGGTTTTTTAGCATCAGCTAGAACAAAAACTCCTTAAAGCCTAGCTCAAGATATAAGGCTTCAAACCTGGGCCCCGACTGGTGGAACACTGGCATTCCTGATTGGCCAGCTCTCTTTCTTTAGCTAAAAGAAGGAACAGGAAGTTAAGAACATAAGAACGGCCATACTGGGTCAGACCAAAGGTCCATCTAGCCCAGTATCCTGTCTTCTGACAGTGGCCAATGCCAGGTGGGTGTCCCAGAGGGAATGAATGGAACAGGTAATCACCAAGTGATCCATCCCCTGTCGCTCATTCCCAGCTTCTGGCAAACAGAGGCTAGGGACACCATCCCAACTGTCTGTACAACTGGGTTATACTGTACTTTGGACTGCTCACACAGTGCTACCTGCTCTTGTCTACTGGTCCAGACTTCCTAGTTTCCTGACTTGTGCAGATTCTTTGTATCTGAATTTTGGCTCCTGACCTTCTAGTTCTGAACTGCGGCTGGTATGGGGACCCAGCCACCTGCCCAATGCTAACCACTAGGCATGGCTGCCTACATCTCAGCTCTGACACCCATGGGTTATTTATTATTTGTATGATCATGGTTGGCAAGTTCAACCGACCAACCATGTAAAATGATTGGATGAAACCGCCTCAAAATATAGTATGGAAATCAGTGCAGAGAAAACCCAGCTGATGACAAACAAATGTGATGGGATCAGCTCACATATCACTGTCAGTGGACAAGACCTAGAGACAGTGAAACAGTTCAAGAATTTGGGGGCAATCATCACTGATGAAGGATCCAAGATAGGAATTTGGACAAGAACTGTGCGAATTTGGACAAGAACTGTGCAAATTTGGACAAGAACAGCAGTAGTGGCAAAGCTAAAGCTAAAGCCAATTTGGAGGAATAAGAACATCTCCCTGGAACCCAAACTGAAACTGCTGCACGCATTAGTCATCTCCATTTTTCTGTATGCGTGCGAGACATGGACCCTTATGGCAGAACTTGAATGGAAAATACAGGTAGCAGAGATGAGATGCTTTCCTAAAATCCTGGGCATCTCCTACTGCGACCACGTCACTAATGAAGAGGTTCGCAGCATCATCTCCCAATGCGCTAGGTCATATGAATACCTCCTGATGACCGTGAAGAAGCGCAAGCTGAAGTGGTACAGCCATGTAACAAGATCATCTGGCCTATCCAAGATCATCCTCAAAGGGACAGTACAGGGGAAGAGAAGAAGAGGTAGACAGAAGAAGAGATAGATTGACAACATAAGAGTGCACAGGAATGGACTTTGTGGAGAATCAAGCACTGACACATAATCATCAGGGGTGGAGACAAGTGGTTGATTGCTCATCAATGATGGTGCCCCAATGACCAATGCAGTTATGGGAGTGAGATGATGATGATTATCATGGATCAGAACCTCATTGTGCTATGCACTGTGCAAACATAGAACCAAAAGACAGTCCCTGCCCCAAAGAATTTATAATCTATGTTCTGGTAGCTGGGTATCTGTTGGGCTAAGTTGCACCTTAGCGATCACAACTATGCTGTTTAGTGACTAGTGTGGTAGTTCTATACCAGCAGATGAGTCCCTTATACAAGAGAAATAATCTCCTCGGCTACTGAGCCAAGTTAAAGTCTATTTTGTCAAAAAATGGCTTATTCAGTCTTAAATTCTCAGTTCTATGAATGAATAATATATTCAGCATAGTGTACCTAGTGTAGCTGTCAGCTCGTTCCATGTGTCCTCCCGTCCTAGTTCCTTTTAGTTTTCAGACTTTTAATTTATTGTTCCAATTTTTTTACTATTATTTTAGCAATTTTGAGTTGATGGAAACCATATAGGTGGCCTCTAATAGCTGTAGAACTTGAACAGTTTTAGAAATATTTATTCACAAAATCTGAATGCTTTTAGTGAAGTGTAAAGAGGATATATTTTTAGAAAAGATGTTATGCTGTATCTCTAGCCACATATTGAGCCCTGCCCTGATGTTTACTATGGTAGAATAGCTGGCTACATTGGAAGAAAGTGTTATTTTTCCTTTGATCCCCTAAGGAGAAGAGCTACTCAAATAGTCAAGTAAAAAAATTTGGTGTCGTTTTGGTTTTAGGAAATATTTGTGAATCTATTCAGAGTTTGAAAACATTAGAAGAACTTCACAAGTGACCAAGTTGTAGAGGTTTATGGCCAATCCCCATTCTTCAAAAATCAGGAGACTGGCTTAAAAACCATAATTTTAAATCAACAAAGCTTTTTTTAAATTTGCCTTTTGGTTTTAGAGCCTTTAGGGTGCATTTGGATCACTTTCCAAGCTTTGTTCACAACCATGAAGGTAGAAATTTACTCATTTATTTTTAAAAATGAAAGCCAAGATTCTCATGTAATCACTGGATTCCAGGAGCTAGGACTTTAACAAAGACACCAAATGTTGCAAGACACCAAAAATTGCAAGATTTGACAACATTAGGTGAATGACCCTTTATTTTGGGCACTTAAAGGAAGATAGTGGGAGGATTTAGTTGTCTGCATCCCAAAATGACTGTGTACGGGACAATCTGACTCATGAAGGCAGTGAGGCAGGGTAAGATTTGGCCACAACTTCTTCCCAAATAGCAATAGCAGTAACGTGTGGATGTCTCTGGACCAAAGTATACCCTGGCAAAGAGGCTGGAGGTTCACCGTCTCCAAAAGCAGACCTAACCTCTTTCTGATAGGGTTGCAATAGATCTGATGAAATCTCTTGTACATTTTTTAAAACTGCCCTAATCTCTCAAACATGATAAATTATTTCCACTATTGTGAGACCTAGAGTTAGACCCAGACCTAGAGCTATATCATTGTTGATGGGTAATACAAGTATCTTGGCTGAATTTCTGAGATGTAAAATTAAAGACAATGATACATGATATTCAGGTGAAAACGGACCTGAGCTTGTCCAGCATTTCCATGTTTATCATCGTCTGTATTCAGAAAATGGGTACAGCTCTCTGCAGTGAGTTGCCAGCTTGCTCACAGATGGATGGTGCACTCCTCCTGATATCTGTGTCAATATAAAAAACACTCACAGAATCTAGACACCAAAGACTGGCTACAGCTTATTCCCATTCGAAATTTATGCTGTTTGCTTTTGGGCAGCCAAGAGCAGTGTGTCCCATTTAATGTTCCTCATCCTGATAGGCTTGACTAGGTTTGTGAAGGAATCCAGGGTGCACAGTTTTGCCTGCTGTGTGACATTTTTACTTATGCACTGGCCAAGGCTATGACCACTGAGCTGAGACTGAACTGGCATTGGGTAAGGATGCAAAATATGAATCACCTTCTTGTGTAGGCTGTTTTTCAATGGCCCAACACAACCTTGTGGCAGTTTCCAAAGAGCTGCTAACACAGCCCTGGGGGTAAATCCCACTTGCAGTGTTCACTTTTTAGTTCCCTAGTCTTGAAACAGAATGCTGGTGATAGCCACTCTTTCCTTTTGTCTTATGCTCACTAATATTTGCTGATGAATGAATTTTAAATTGTAGCTCCTGAATGCACTCTCATGCTGACATGCTGTTCATGTCTGATTGTCTCTTTGCCACATTGTTGTAGGCCCAACTAGCATAGGGAAGAAGTATTACAGAGTTTCACCTTGTTAATGCGTTGGACTAGGAGCACTCCTTATTTTGACCTCATGCTTATGCTTGCTCCCATGCAGATGTACCCTCATGGAAGCTTATAAATCTGCTCTACCATACGCCATAGTTGATTCAGTAAGGGGAAAAAACCCATAGAATTCCAGACTGGGTTGTAACTTAGTGCTGTTTGCTAACTGGGGGAACAGAAGTGGCATGACAGCCAGTGGGCCTACATCACTTTTCTTTAGACCATTCATGTCATACAGATACTGGCAAGTCAATCAGGAAAGATATGTCTACACTGTAGCAGCAAGCCATCCAGCATCCAGCCTGGGTTGACAGTCTTGCACTAGCACTTTGACTAGAGTTAGCATGCTAAAATAGCTGCAGAGTGACTTGGGGAGTAACAGAAAATAGTAAACGGAGGGACTAAATAGGCACAACGTATTCCACTGCTTCCTAAAAAGGCCTTTTGCATTCAACCTCAGGCTTAGATGTGCAAGAATAGAAGATTTCACCAATTGTTGGAGAAAGTTGGGGCAGCTGAGTACAGTTGTGGAGTCTAGGGGGTGCAAACTGGACTGTGAGACTGCTGAGCCCTTCAAAATCCACCAGCCTTGGTATCCCTCACATTGTGATGCTAATGTCAAGCTGCAAATCTCTGATAGGCACTGCACTTACACAGACATCCACAGGCAAGGACATACATGAATAATCTCCCAGCCACTCATGAACCATCAATAGAGAGACTCCAGCAAATTCCTCCCAGCTCCCCAGCCTGACACCCCAGAACAGTACTGTCTTGCACTGGTCAGAAGCCTGGCCAGCGTAAGTTCATTAAGTAGTTTGCCACTCCCTCAATGTGAAGTGGACCACATTAGCCTTCGTAAACTGAACTGAAATTTCCCAATCACTTCAATCAGAACACACTGTTTTACGCGAAATATAAAACAGGTTTATTCACTACAGAAAGATAGATTTTAAGTGATCATAAGTAGCATACAGAGATCACAGTTGGTTATTTAAAAAACAAAAATAAATTCACAGTCTAAATTCTACAGATTAAACAAGATTTGAATCAAACAGTGTCTCACCCTGACAGATGGTACAAGCAGGTTACAGAACCTCAATACACAGATTCCATTTCCAGCCTATAACCACCCTTCCCCAGTTCAAAGTCTTTGTACTGCAGACGTTCCTCCTGGTGTTGAATTGCGGGGGTGGGAGGGAGGCCAAGTGATGATGTCACAGTCTCTCTTTTATATTTTCTTCAAGCTTGCTGGAAAGATCTTTGCTGTGACATGGGTTAGTCAACCCCCATGGTCTACATACCTCCTCTGAGAAGTCTCTAGGATAGTGGATTCTTTTCTTGATAGGTGCTGATGAGCCATTAATGCTGTCTGGCTATTGATGGCTCCTCCTTTGTTATAACTGAAAGGCTGGTTGTCGGTGTTCCCAACCTCATAGCATATATGGCAATACTTTGTAACTTCACATACCATCATAGGTTTCAGAGTAACAGCCGTGTTAGTCTGTATTCGCAAAAAGAAAAGGAGTACTTGTGGCACCTTAGAGACTAACCAATTTATTTGAGCATGAGCTTTCGTGAGCTACAGCTCACTTCATCGGATGCATGCCGTGGAAACTGCAGCAGACTTTATTTATACACAGAGAATATGAAAAAATACCTCCTCCCACCCCACTGTCCTGCTGGTAATAGCTTATCTAAAGTGATCATCAGGTGGGCCATTTCCAGCACAAATCCAGGTTTTCTCACCCTCCACCCCCCCACACAAATTCACTCTCCTGCTGGTGATAGCCCATCCAAAGTGACAACTCTTTACACAATGTGCATGATAATAAAGTTGGGCCATTTTCTGCACAAATCCAGGTTCTCTCACCCCCTCACCCCCCTCCCAAAAACCACACACACAAACTCACTATCCTGCTGGTAATAGCTCATCCAAAGTGACCATTCTCCCTACAATGTGCATAATTGAGGTGGGCCATTTCCAGCACAAATCCAGGTTTTCTCACATCCCCCCCACCCCCATACACACACAAACTTACTCTCCTGCTGGTAATAGCTCATCCAAACTGACCACTCTCCAAGTTTAAATCCAAGTTAAACCAGAACATCGGGGGGGGGGGGGGGTAGGAAAAAACAAGAGGAAATAGGCTACCTTGCATAATGACTTAGCCACTCTCAGTCTCTATTTAAGCCTAAATTAATAGTATCCAATTTGCAAATGAATTCCAATTCAGCAGTTTCTCGCTGAATTGCAAAATCTACACTGGTAAAGGTTTGAATTATTCAACTTTTTGCAAAATAGTGAAAACCAATTTCACTAAGGTTTCAAAATGTTTCTATTTTTGAAACAGATAATGGTAATGAAGTTCAAATAATGTATGTAAAATTAGTGGTCGGAGAACTTCTTGCAGTTTAAAATCTTATGAGAAACCCTCAAACTGTTTTGTATCTGCAGGATTCACTAAATGAATTGGTTTGCAAACCCATTTTCCCATAAAATAAACGTATTTATTTGACCGAAACTCAGACTCAATGAGACACAGATTAAATGCAGTGGCCACAACTTTATTCATTAACCATTAGCAATTCAATCTGGGGGTGACAGCACCAAAGCCACAACCGGTTGGGGCAGTTCCAATGTGGATTTCAAGTTGGCCATAGATGTAATACAAAATATGGGACGTGGCTCCCTGAACCCAGCAGCCAAGAAAACTTATCTGGATAACAAGAGTCTCTGCATCCTTCCTCAGATGAGGTAGATTTTTAATATGAGGGAGACTCAAACTACATAAGAGACTGATTATGGAACCCCTACTAACTCAAACCATTTTCCAATGCTTAGTCCATAATTAGTGATCCAGGTAACTGACCAATGTCAACTGCAGTCTTCACTCGAAGCCTGCCAGAATTAGCGGTAACCAACAGTACATGTCAAATGCCTTGTGAATGCCAAAAGGAAAGTTCACCACAAGGTTGTCGGTCAGTTCTGCTTTGTGAGGAAAAAAGCCATTCCAGGCTTCAAAGAGAGGCAATTGGCCAAGAACCCGGTATTCCAGGAGGTCTGATGTGCCTACCTAGAGGCCAGAAGGGCAGGCACCAGAGTGAGTGTTCATCGGGGGTTTCCTATAAGGTTCCCTTAAAAGAAGGAGCCAGTCAAGCTTCCTGTGATCCCTGAACTAGCCAATGGTGCAGTGTGTGCGTTTCAGGAATGATGAAAAGGCAAGGACCTGAACTGCTTGGGTCACAGAGCCAGCATGCTCAACCCCCACTGTTCCTCATCCCCAGAAACAGCAGCCTCACCCACCTTGCCAATTGGGGGAAAAAGGGAGAGGAGGTTAGTGAACATCACTTGAAGGAAAGTTAGTGAATGGGGGAAAGAGCTCCAGACCCTTATCTTTCACAGCAGTCGCCTCTTACCTGGCCCCATCAACTCCTTACCCTTCCGAGCAAGGGAATCAGTTATTCAAGCATGATCCAATATTTTACCATTCTACTTTTCCATTAAAAAAAATTAGACTTTTCAGCCATACAGTACTGAATAGCAATGGGATCCCCCTCCTCCCTCACTAGCTGGATTGCAGAGGGATAGGATTCAAGAGAGATTAGGGGAACTGAATGCAAAAGAAAGTGCTCTTGGGTGTTGCAAACAAAAGTGACTAATTGCTACAATTAGTCACTTTTGTTTGCAACTAAGATCCACCTCTAGTTTTGCTGGGGAAAACATGTCTGGAGAAAACAAACTATTAGGGTAACAGTTTTGCCAACTCTTGTGATTTTTATCTTTTTTTTTTTTAAGCCCCCAACCCTGGAAAGATGATTACATTAGAATCTCAGCTTTCATTTAAAACAAAAAGTTTCTAGTCTTGAATGGTTGAGAGGCTCTTTAAAACATGAACAATAGAGTCTTAAAAATTAGAAGGCAAATAAAAAACCTCCCAAATGTATTATTTTTTTAAAATCTTTTTTAAAAAAATCAAATCTTAACATTTGGGACCTGCCTCAAACTTAAAAAAAAAAAAAATAAATCTTGTGCTTGGCAAAACTGAAACTCTGAATTTCATGAGGATTAAAATGTAGCAATTATTTACTGAAGGCCCAAAGTCTTACACTGCTGTGTTGCTATACGTCTGCTGCTAATCAGTTGTCTCCACTAGCCATAATCAGATTTTAATTTGTTTGGTCCACAAAGAGATGTGGCAGTTTCAGTTGATGTGAGGATCTTCGGCAGATGCCAGTTGTTATATTTTATACACTTTTCATGAAAAATAAAATTTAGTATTTTCATAAATTTACATAGATGAGGCAGGTAGTCAATTTTGGGGCTTGTATTGCTCCTTATTTTCAATTACTAAAGATACAGCAAATTAATTTTAAAAAGCTACTGACACTTTTGGTGAATGTAGGACAAAGAAGAGAACCTATTTAAATGTCCACAAATTCAACCTCAGCATGTTAAAATACTGCAGTAGGATTTGAAATCTTCAGGAAATATCTATCAACAACATCCTCTTTCAAATAATCTCAGCAGATTTACTACCCTAAAGTTCTTCATTTAAACTACTGCTTAAAATTTGAACTCCTAATGAAAATATATAATTCAGATGTTGTCAGATGCCACCGGGGTGGTGCTCTGCTCTATCCAATGTTGATAATAGTTGGCTGAGTGCGTGTGTTCCCTCTGTGTGCTGCCCCGGCTCTGCGTGGATAGCTGACACAGCAGACCCCGAGAGAACCCCCAATGACCATAGACTCTGATAAAATACAAAGGCACCCGGCCAGGTTTATTGTCAAATGAAAAACAGTCTCTAGCTCCCCGGATCAGATGTGTACAGTTCTGCTAGTACATATGTGCTCCCTGACAATGGACACAGCTCAGTCAGTGGCGGGACACTCCATTGCCCCCTAGGCCAGACAAAGACACTGCTCCAGGGATGTATTCTTATACAGGTACAAACAGGTTACACATCACTCCTGATATATTGAGGTGCAACCCCTCTATGTAGCAAGGTGCCGCCTCTCACCTTGTACATGTTGGTTCGAAAAAAACAACTCTATCCATCATATTACCGTTTTGCCCCGTCTTTAGGATGGGTCAGCTTGTTCTTTGTTATGTGTGTGGCATGTGCAAGTATTGGAGTGTTCTGATATCTAGTGTCCAGTACCTTTTAGGTATGTATCTTCTTGAAGCATCAGCCCTTTCCTTGCCAGCTTCTGTGAGCAGGGCCTGCCTCTGGCTCACAGCTTAACTTTGCTTTATGTTAGCAAAGTCTTGACCATTACTTTAGCTCAGGCTTTAGGCCTCATACTGGGCCTCTGATACAAGAGTTTATGTTTCAGGGCCTCATCTTACTACATCTGGTTTTATAAAACTGTTGCTTTCTATGCTAAAGACTCAAGGTTAAACCTACTCTACAGTACAATGCAAATTCCCCAAAAGTCTTATTCAAAGGATACTGTTGTCTGTACTGTGTTGAACGCAGTAGACCAATAAAAGCAATCTGATTGATCTGTCTCATTATGAGTTTGATGGCTTCCAAAGCACTAGCTATAAAATAAGCTAACTGGAAAATCAAAGCTTGGGTGACCTCTGAGGACTCTTCATCAGGTCTTGGTCTAAGTTATGTTATTTTAAATTTAGATATCACATTCACAACACATTTTATGTAACAACATTGACTACTGGTGAATAGTCCATGCTGAACACTTCTATTAGGGAAAAAGACTCGAAGTACCTGTGAGCAAATCTTTAGTGGTTCAGTTAAGTCATTAGGTATTTAACCAAACTTTGAAGACTAAAATCTGCAGCCCTTAGTCTGTCATGCTTCCAATTTTTCCACATCCACAAGCAAACTTGCCATGTTTTTGGTCACTTCTCTCTTCCTGGGATGTGGTAATAAGAATATGCTTCTGCAGAGTCTAAGAATATATCTGCACTGAAATAAAAACCCACAGCTGGTCCAGGGTAGCTGACTTAGGCTTGCAGGGCTCAGGCTGCAGGGCTAAAAATTACAGTAGATGTTTTGGCTCTGAGACCCCGCAAGGGAGGTGGAGTCTCAGAGCCCAGGCTCCAGCCTGAGCCCAACCGTGTACACCAGGGTCTCAAACATGCGGTCCAAGTTATTTGCTGTAGCCCACCAAGCTCCCCACCCCCCCAGAGTTATTTCCTGTGGCCGCCAAGCTCCCCTCACCCACCACCCCCCATTCCTCTAGGCGCGCCACATCCTCGCTCCTCTGCCTACCTCCAGGTGTTTCCTGCCACCAACCAGCTGTTTGGCGGTGCTTAGCACTTTCCAGGAGGGAGGGAGAAGGAGCGGGGAGCCATGCGCTCAGGGAAGGAGGCAGAGAAGAGGCAGGGCAGGGGCGGGGATTTGGGGAAGGGGTTGAAATGGGGGTGGGGAAGGGGTGGGAAGAGGCAGGACAGGGGTGGAAGGGATGGAGTGGGTGCAGGGCCAGGGGTAGGGGGGTGGCTTTTGTATCTTTATATTAAAAGGTGTCAGTGATGCGGCCCTCGGGCCAATGTACTAGTCCTCATGTGGCCCTCATGGTGATTTGAATTTGAGATCCCTGGCCTACACTGTAATTTTTAGCCCTGCAGCTTGAGCCCCATAAGCCTAAGTCAATGGTCCCAGACTTTAAGAGTTGGTGGGGTTTTTATTGCAGAGTATGTGTTCGCTAGGAGGCCACCATCTTAAGCCAATCAACAATAAGGATCGTTCTGGGAAGAAGAGCATTTAATTTTCCCTTTTGGTCAAAGAGAAAAGGTCCAGAATTATTTGTCTCTACATTACTTAAAGCATTACCTCTTGCAGATCACAAATAATTGTCCAGGATTAGAGCTGCAGATTCAAATAAAATTGTTGGTATCAATTTCATCTACTTAACTTGTGTATTTATTTTCAGAAGTGTTCCAGTACTGTATAACCACCTTTTGGGAAATTTGGTTATAAGATTTTACTTGAAATCTGTAAAGTGACTTCATTTTAAATTCATGCTTTATGGTCAGATGGCAGCATCACACTGCTTAAGAAAGCTTTACGTTTTTTTGTTTATTTTGCAAAAAGTTTAATCTTGACTACTTAATTTTAAAATGTAATTTAAAATCTTTTGACATAATTATTTGGTGCTCCAGGCAGTCTGAGTAATTGAGATTTTATGTTTTCTGCAAAGTTTCTACTTTTAGAAGTAACAAAGTATTAAGGCTGATTTAGGATGTCTTAAGTGAGATCACATCTTGCTAGTTTTAATTTGAAGAAACAAAGTTCATTGATTTGTTGAAATTCAAATGTATCTATTGTGATTGGGTTGGGCCAGATGGCTATAGGAGAGTAATTTTTTTTGAAGCAAAAAAGCTGTTTTTTTATTTGCATAACACACTTACAAAACAAAACAAAACAAAACAAAACAACAGCATATGCAATGTGTAACACAGCAACCAATCACAATTGTTTTTGCATTAGCTTCAGGGGAGGGAAGTATTCAAACTCGCCTGGGCCCAGAGTGGGGGGCTTCCTCGACTCTCGTGGTCTTCCACCCTTCCGAGTTACCTGGTGGTCCAGAGTGAGGGGACTTTATCGACTCTCAAGATCTGCCACTCCCTCGAGTTACCTGGCGCCATGCCCGAGTGTCACCAACAATTCCCTCCTCTGAAAGCACCCAACAAAAGGGGCAGGCTGTGGGGTGGACAACCCGGGGGTGGGGGTGGGTGGGAGGGCACATGCATCCACTGTGAAAGGACCCCTCTAAGGTGATGGTGTCCGCAGCACCAATGGCCGGGGCTGGGGTCCCTTACTCTCTCTCCCAATCAAAGGGTCAAAACAAAGGGAGCCGGACGGGAACACTAAGCAGAGAGCCTCGGACAGTGCCCACCACTCCTTAAAAGCATCAAGGAAGTCGGTGGACGCCACCCATAGGAACTCTGCCCAGATACGTGAACGGACCGAGGACTGGAAAATGGCCCCACAGTCACAGGAAACTCCATCGGCCAACCTCCTCTCTCTGGTTTTATAGATGGCCGTTTTAGCCAGGGCCAGGAGGAGGTTAACTAGGAGATGCCACGACTTTGTGAGGCCACGGATGGGGAGTGCATAAATAAAAAGGTGAGGGGAAAAATGCAACCAAAAACGTAATAAAAGATTTGTGAGAAGCTGGAACAGGGGCTGCAGCCTGGCGCACGCCAAATATATGTGCTCCAGGGTTTCCCTCACACCACAAATGGGACAAGTATCTGGGATGGGGTTGAACTGCGCCAAGTACGTGCCTGTACTCATAGCTCCGTGAAGGAGCCGCCAACTGATGTCCCCGACGGGCCTCGGAACCAAGGTGGAATATAGGCTGGCCCACAGGGGCTGCTCACCCTCCAAAGGTGGCAGAACGTCTTGCCACTTTGTGTCGGGGTGGGACACAAGGGTGAGGGCTTGAAGGGTGTGGAGTACGAGCGTGTACAGATGTTTCCTTGGCTCGGTTTTGAAGCATACCGGCTGCAGTTCATGCAGCTGGCTCGCCTTAAAGGGGTGAGGGGGTCGATTGGGTCTATGGAGCAGGGGTCCAAATAAAAGGTCTGGCGGGTCTGGGGTAGAGGGTGGGCGGGGCGTGCCCTCGAGCAGGACCCGATCGAGGTAAGCTCTAGGAGCGGGCGGCAAAGGGGCCTTCACCTCCTGAAGTACGCGCCGGAGGGTACGAGGTCTGGAGAGCCCCATGCGCCGAGCGATCGTCAGGAGATCCAGCCAGTGTCCCCGGTCGTAGTCCAGGAGGTCTCCAATTCTCATGACTTCTGCCAGGATCAAGCTGTGGCACACCAAGCGGGACTCCACCACCTGCACACAGAGTTGAGGGTTGTGTAGCAGGGGCTCCGTGAAGAGATCTGCCCCCTCGGTGGCCGCCACGGACCTGGTTGTTAAAAACAGTTTCCAAGTCCGGAGGAGGTCCTGGTAGAAGACCGGCAGCCCGGGGAGGTCTCGCGGAAGACCTCCCGGACGGAGATAAAAGAGCTGCCGGTCATATCGAAGCCATTGGATGTGGCGCAGGATGGCATGCGCCAGTATGCTCCACGCCGAACTGCCTGCACCATAAAGGAGCCTCTTTAGGGCCTGGAGGCAGAAGAGGCGGACCTGAGTGTGCAGACACTTCAGGCCCTATCCTCCTTCCTTCAGGGGTAGATAAAGAACCCTACAGAGGCCCAGTGCATTCCTGACCAAAAGAACCCCAGAATCGATGTCCGGAGGTTGGTCAGGAAACCCAGGGCCGGGACCAGGGTGTTGAGCCGGTACCAGAGCATGGACAGGACTAGTTGATTAAGCACCAGCGCTCTCCCTTGGAGGGAGAGACATCGGAGTAGTCCCGTCCATTTCCGGAGCTGCTCTATCACCCCGCCCTCTAAGTTTTCCCAGTTCTCCGGCGGAGAGGGATGCATGGCAGAAAGGTAAACACCGAGGTAGAGCAGCGGACCCGCGCTCCACCGGACGGTCTGAAGCGCGGATGGGAGGGAGCTCGCCTGCAGCCAGTCTCCTACCTCCAAGCAGAACTCTTGACCCAGTTGACCCAGGCAGAGGAGGCTGCTGAATAGATGGCCTGGCAAGCCTCCACCCGCGCCAAGTCGCCCGGGTCCTGGACCACGAGGAGCACATCATCAGCGTACGCCGACAGGACCAGCCGCAGCTCCGGCTCCCGCAGCACCAAGCCTGTCAACATCCTGCGGAGGAGACAGAGGAAGAGATCGATCACCAGAGCATACAGCTGACTCTACTGTACTCCTCGCCTGAAGTTGACCGGTTCGGTCAGGGTCCAGTTGAGCTTAACCAGACACTCTGCGGAAGCGTTCAGGACCCGGAGAAAACCCACAAACTGGGGTCCGAAGCCAAACGCCCGCAGAGTGCTCAGGAGGTACCCGTGGTCCACCCTATCAAACACCTTCTCCTGATCTAGGGACAGGAGGGCAAACGACAGACCGTCTCTACGCCCGAGTTCCAAAAGATCCTGAACCATAAATAAGTTATCAAAGATACTGTGGTCAGGGACGGTGTAGATCTGGTCTGGGTGGATCACGTCAGCACAGACCCTAGCCACAGCGAGATTGCTTTCGCTACGATTTTGTAGTCCGTGCTGAGGAGCGAGACGGGATGCCAATTTCGTAAATCGCGGAGATCTCCCTTCTTCAGCAGTAAGGTGAGCACAGCTCGCCTGCACGAAAGAGGGAGGACCCCGCTCTGCAGCGACTTGGCCCAGACGGTGACTAGGTCTGGGCCGAGGACATCCCCAAACACGCGGTAGAACTCCACGGTCAGCCCGTCCATGCCTGGAGACTTATTAGTGGGCATACGACGGAGGGCTTCTGAGAACTCGGCCACAGTGAGAGGCAACTCTAGCCAGTCTCGGTCACTCGCACTGACCATAGGGAGCTCCTTCCAGAGCACTCTGCAAGCGCCAGGGTCGGTCGGATCCGAGGAGAAAAGACTTGCGTAGAAGGCTCGGGCCCTCCCGCACATCTCCACCGGTTCCGTGACGGGGGTGCCATCTTCTGCCAGGAGGCAGGTGACGTGTTTCTTGGCCCTCATCGTTTTCTCCAGGGCACAGAAGAAGCGGGAGCCGCGATCCATTTCCCGAAGGAAGCGGAGGTGGGATCGAACAAAGGCACACCGGGCCCAATGGTCCTCGAGGGCCTGGAGCTCCTCCCGCTTCTCCCGGCATGCTCCGCAGAGGAGCAGGTCCTTGGGGCTGGCAGCCAGATGCCTCTCCAGCTCTAAGACCTCCCGTTCCAACTGCTCTATCGCCGCATTTCTCCGTCGGCTGGTGCCCCGGGTGTAGTCGTGGCAGAAAAGCCTGGCGCGCACCTTCCCCAGGACCCACCATCGCCGCACCGAGGGAAAGGCATGCTGCTGCCCTCACCAGGCCGGCACCTGGGATCCCCGAGACTCGGCAGGACATTGGCCCCATCATTGCCGATGCCCCCGGCCACCCGGTACCCGAACCCGCCCCCCCCCTCCTATTCGGACCACCGCTACTCCCGCTGAGCTTCTGGCCCACATGGTGGAATCAGGGCGAGCAGCTGAGTCCAGAGGCAGATGTTAGACAGCCAGCAAAGATGGTGGAGTGTGGGGGGGTGAAGATCATAGTGTGGGGGTTGGGAGGACACAGATGGATCGGGGAGGCAGCCCCTGTGTCCCTACAAACACAGTTAAGACACAGTCAAGGACTCCCCCCACATGAGAGCACAGTTCAAAAGTTACTCAGTCTTAGGCCCCCTCCACGGCGATTTGTAGATTCCCCGGGCGGTGTTCCTCCGGTGGACAGCTTTTTCTCTGTCTGTTCCGGGCTTTCTTTTTTTGAAGCAGCAGCATTCCAGAAATGCCGGAGCAAGTGATAAGAATCCTCTCGACCGGAGACGGGTCCGCAGAAAAACAGCAAGCGGCTGGGTCTGGGGGCTGGGTCCTTCCACTCCCCCACTCTGGGGAAGTGGGCCGGCAGACCCCCCCCCTTGGGGGGGGGGTTCAGCTGCAGTGGCAGCAGCGTCCGAGGGCGGGTGGGGGGTAGGCTAACAGCCGGCCAGCAGCCGGCCAGCACTCTAGCAACAGCAGAGAAAGAAAAAAAAAACAACAAAAAGAAAAGAAAGAGGAGACAGGTTTCTAGCCCGGTCGGGGGAAAGCTGAAAGCAGGGGCAAAAAGCAAGGAAAGCCCAGGTCAGAGGGCAGCAGCAGGAAAGCAGGCTAAGTAGGTCCCTTTTCCCTGGGTAAGGTAACAGGGAAGGTTTTTTTTGAAACAGAAAAGAAGTTTATTTGTAACACTTACAAGAATTACCAAAGAAAACAAAACAAACTATGCAACAAAACAACGCAAACAGAAGGTATAACACAGCAGCTTTCAGGAGGGAGAAGTGTTCAGGCTAGCCTGGGCCCAGAGCAGGGGGGCTTCCTCGACACTCGTGGTCTTCCACCCTCCTGAGTTACCTGGTGGCCTAGAGCGGGGCGGCTTCCTCGACACTCGTGGTCTTCCACCCCCTCAAGTTACCTAGTGCCGCGCCCAGTGTCACCGATTATCCCTCTCTTGAGAGTGCCCGGCAAGATGGGCACGGCTGCGGGGTGGGCAGTTTAGGGGTGGGGGGGGGTAGACACCCATGTATTATAGGACCCCTCCTAGATGACAGTAATGATGGTATCCACAGCGGCAACGGCTGCGGCTGGCGTCTCTCTCTCTTCCCCTCAATTAAAGGGTCAGACGGAGGGAACCAGACGGGGTCACCGAGCAGAGAACCCCAGACAGCACCCACTGCTCCTCGAAGGCATCAAGGGAGTCGGTGGACGCCGCCCAGAGGAACTCCGTCCGGATACGTGAATGTACTGAGGATCGGAAAAAGGCCCTACAATCGCAGGACGCTTCATGGGCCAACCTCCCCTCTCTGGTTTTATAAATGGCTGTTTTAGCCAAGGCTAGGAGGAGGTTAACCAGGAGGTCTCGCAATTTTGTGGGGCCACGGATGGGGAGTGTATGGATAAAAAGGTGAGGGGAGAAATGAAGCCAAAAGCACAATAGAATATTTGTGAGGAGCCGGAAAAGGGGCTGCAATCTGGCACACTCTAAATATACGTGCACCAGGGTTTCCCTCACATTACAAAAAGGGCAAGTATCTGGGATGGGGGTAAACCGTGTCAGAAACACACCCGTGCTCACAGCTCTGTGAAGGAGCCGCAAACTGATGTCCCCGACGGGCCTTGGGACCAAGGTGGAATACAGGCTGGCCCACCGAGGTTGCTCACCCTCCAAAGGTGGCAGGAGGTCCCATCACTTTGTATCGGGGCGGGACACCAGGGTGTGGGCGTGAAGGGTGTGAAGCATAAGTGTATATAAATATTTCCGTGGTGCAATTTGAAAGCTAACCGGCTGCAGTTCGTGCAGCCGGCTTGCAGTAAAAGGGTGAGGGGTTTGTTGGGATCTACGGGGTAGGAGCCCAATGGAAAGGTCCGGCGGGCCTGGGGTAAGGGATGGTCGGGGTGCGCCCTCGCACAAGGCTCGGCTAACATAAGCCCGAGCAGCGGGGGTCAAGGCGGCCTTCACCTCCTGAAGTACGCACCGGGGGGTACGGAGACTGGAGAGCCCCATGAGCCGAGCGAGCATCAGGGGATCCAGCCAGTCTCTCCGGTCATAGTCCAGGAGGTCTCCGACCCTCGTGACTTCCACCAGGACCAACCTCTGGCGCACCGAACGGGACTCCGCCACCTGCACACGGAGCTGGGGGTTGTGTAGCAGGGGCTCCGTGAGGAGATCTGCTCCCACGGTGGCCGCCACAGACCTGGTTGTTAGAAACAGTTTCCAGGTCCGGAGGAGGTCCTGGTAGAAGACCGGCAGCCCGGAGAGGTCTCGCGGAAAACCCCTCGGACAAAGATAAAAGAGCTGCCGGTCGTATCGAAGCCCTTGGAAGCGGCGCAGGAAGGCGTGCGCCAGTGTGCTCCAAGCCGAACTACGTGCACTATAAAAGAGCCTCTGCAGGGCCTGGATGCGGAAAACGCGGACCTGAGTGTACAGACACTTCAGGCCCTGCCCTCCTTCCTTCAGGGGTAGATGAAGAACTCCAACAGGGGCCCAGTGCATTCCTGACCAGAAGAACTCTAGAATCAATCTCCGGAGGTGGGTTAGGAAGGCTGGGGTCGGGGCCGGGGCCAGGGTGTTGAGCCGGTACCAGAGAGTTGACAGGACTAGTTGGTTAAGCACCAGTGCTCTCCCTGGGAGGGAGAGACATCGGAGTAGCCCTGTCCATTTCCGGATCCGCTCTATCACCCCGCCCTCTAAATTTTGCCAGTTCTCCAGTGGGGAAGGGTGCGTGGCGGAAAGGTAAACGCCGAGATTGAGCAGTGGACCCGCACTCCACCGGATGGTCTGAAGTGCGGGTGGAAGGGAGCTCACCTGCCGCCAGTCCCCCACCGCCAAGCCAGAGCTCTTGACCCAGTTGACTCGGGCGGAGGAGGCTGCCGAATAGATGGCCTGGCATGCCTCCACTCGCGCCAAGTCGCCCGGGTCCTGGACCACGAGGAGTACGTCATCGGCGTACGCCAACAGGACCAGCCGCAGCTCCGGCTCCCGCAGCACCAACCCTGTCATCCTCTTGCTGAGGAGACAGAGGAAAGGCTCGATCGCCAGAGCGTACAACTGGCCCGAGAGGGGGCACCCCTGCCGCACTCCTCGCCCGAAGCTGACCGGTTCAGTCAGGGTCCAGTTGAGCCTAACCAAACACTCTGCGTAGGCATACAGCACCCGGAGAAAACTCACAAACTGAGGTCCGAATCCAAACGCCTGCAGAGTGCTCAGGAGGTACCCATGGTCTACTCTATCGAACGCCTTCTCCTGATCAAGAGACAGGAGGGCGAACGACAGACCATCTCTCCGCCCGAGTTCCAAAAGGTCTCGGACTAGAAAGAGGTTGTCAAAAATGCTGCGACCCGGGACAGTATAGGTCTGGTCTGGGTGGATCACGTCCGCCATCACGGAACCTAGCCGCAGCGAGATTGCTTTCGCTACGATTTTGTAATCCGTGCTAAGGAGTGAGACGGGACGCCAGTTTCGTAGATTGCGGAGGTCCCCCTTCTTCGGCAGCAAAGCGAGCACCGCTCGCCTGCACGACAGAGGGAGGACCCCGCTCTGCAAGGACTCAGCCCAGATGGTGACTAGGTCTGGGCCGAGAATGTCCCAGAACGCGTGGTAAAACTCCACGGTCAGCCCGTCCATGCCCGGAGATTTATTGGTGAGCATACGACGGAGGGCTTCCGAGAACTCGGCCAGGGTGAGAGGCAGCTCTAGTCGGTCTCGGTCATCCACGCTGACCGTGGGGAGTTTCTCCCAGAGCACCCCGCAAGCGCCAGGATCGGTCGGATCCGGGGAGAAAAGGCTTGCGTAGAAGTCACGGGCCCTCCCACACATCTCCTCCGGATCCGTGAGGGGGGTGCCGTCTTCCGCAAGAAGGCAGGTGACGTGTTTCTTGGCCCCCCTCGTTTTCTCCAGGGCATAGAAGAAGCGGGAGCCGCGGTCCATCTCCCGAAGGAGGCGGATGCGGGATCGAACAAAGGCACCTCGGGCCCGGTGGTCCTCGAGGGCCCGGAGCTCCTCCCGCTTCTCCCGGCACGCTCCGCAGAGGGACGGGTCCTCGGGACTGGCGGCCAGGCGCCTCTCCATCTCTAAGACCTCCCGTTCCAACTGCTCTATCGCCGCATTTCGCCGTCAGCTGGTGCCCCGAGTGTAGTCACGGCAGAAGAGCTTGGCGCGCACCTTCCCGAGATCCCACCATCGCCGCGCCGAGGGAAAGGCACGCCACTGCTCTCGCCAGGCCAGCCAGAACTCCCGGAAGGACATTACAAAATTCTCGTCCTCCAACAGGCTGTTATTAAAGTGCCAATAGGCCGGCCCCGGTCTCTCTGCACGGAGGGAGACCGTTACGGTGACTAAATGATGATCGGAGAATGGGGCCGGCCGAATGGCGGAGGAGTGGGCCTGTGAAAGATAGAAACGGGATAAGTAAATACGGTCCAACCGAGAGTGGTGTGACCGATGGGCCTCCACCCGGACAAAGGTGAACGTGGAGGTGTCATCTGGGTGATGGTCACGCCAGACGTCCACTAGGGAGTGATGTTCAACTATCCTTTGGAGAATATTCGCAGCGGCCGGGCTCGGTTCGGCCCCTGAGCGGTCCCGTTCCTCGAGGGTGGTGTTAAAGTCCCCTCCCAGGACCAGGCACTCGTGTGAATCCAGGGTGCTGAGAAAGTTGGACACCCGCTGATAAAATTGTGGCCGCCTGGAGCTCATTTGCGGGGCATAGATGTTAACAAGATTAACCACGAGCCCCTCCATACGGACTCAAAGGTGCAGCAGGTGGCCCGGGACGGCCTCATTAACCCCTAGCACCTCAGGCCGTAGGTTGGGGGAGAACAGGGTCGCCACTCCAGCTTGCCAGGTCGCGAAGTGGCTAAAGTATACCTCGTCCCCCCACTCCAGCCGCCACCTGTCCTCGGCGGCCGGGTCTGTATGGGTCTCCTGCAGGAAAACTACAGAGTACCTCCCTTCCCGAAGGTAAGAGAGCACCTGGGACCTGCGGAGAGCCATCCTACAGCCCCTGGTATTCAGGGTCGCAATAATAAGAGGCGTCATGCGGAGGGCTGGGGGGGTGGGGGCTTCGTGTTGGCGGGGGTGTTCAGGGCCCCTGACGGGTTGCGCAGCAACCCGTGACCCATCCCGTGGGTGAGTAGATCGCGTCGGAAGCTGCGGGCTCGCTCGTAGGCCGCAGCACCGCGCTTTCCTTGTCCCCTGACCTCCTTTATAAGGGCCCTTGTGGCCTGGAGGATTTGTTCAAAGTCCCCCCATAGCTGAAGAGCCAGCTGTGCCCTATCGCGGGCGCCACGGGTGTGCTCTAGGAACTTCCGTAGTGCATGCCGCAGCTCATGGGGTGGTGGGGTTACAATTCCCAAGGTGTTCCCTGATGGGACTCTTAATACAGCCTCATGGTCCACTAAGGCGGGTAGACAGGGTGCGGACCACCGACGGGGCGTCTGACAGGCTGGGGTTATTAAATTCATTTCACGCCTTGGGGTGGAGGGGGATGGCAGGGGAAAAATTGCCACTCCTAATGGGTCGCGGCTAGAAAGTGCAAAAACTGCTCCCGGGGGGGAATCTGCGAAAGGCGGAAAGGAAATAACCCCAGGGGCGGCATTAACATTGCAGGAGGAGCGGACTTGGGCAGGGGCAGGGGCGGGGGCAGGGGTAAGGCTCTGGGGTTCAGGAGGCAAGCAGCTAAAGGAAAGTGCCTCCTGAGCAGAGTCAAGGGTTAAGGGGTAAGGGAGGGGGCTCCCAATAATGCTAGGCGCTGGCTCCATGGTGGTCTTAGCGGCCATGGCATCAGGTGGTGGACCACCTTCTGCAGGGTGCTCACTCGGGAAGGCAATTAGGGGGAGGGAGCATGGGGAAAGGGAGGCTGGGGTAAGGTTGTCCAGCTCGAGGCCAGCCGGCAGCAGATCATCCCCTCCCTGGGTGACCGGGGTCAAATCTAGGGCCTCAATCTCCGCGTACACAGGGGAGAAGCCAGCTCCTGCCACCCCGGGGGCCTCTCCTCTAGGGCCCCCCTCAACGGACGCCTCGGGGTCTGCGGGGGGTTCGGGTGGTATCCAGGCAGAAGGGGCGTCCTCAGAAGTCTCGGAGGGGAGGGTCTCCCGTGGAGGGGGGATTCTGCCCTCCAATGCCAGTCCGTCTTCCCCTCCCGACACCAGGGGATGGATCTCACTCGTGGCCATGGCGGGAGGCTTGATAGCAGTGCCTCCTTTCCTGGTCTTCCGGGGGGCTTCCGCGTCAGATGGATGCAGCGGAGCTCGAGCCTTCCGCTTGCCTCGCTTCCCGTGGACTAGGGTCCAGCCCTCCATAGCGTCATCTGGGGGTTGGTTAGCAGGGGTCGTGTCGGGCGGCGGAGGCGATGGTTTAGGGGTTCGGGGAGGTAGCGGTGAGGCAACATGAGGGGTGGGGGTTTCTCCTTGGGGAGGGCCCTCTCCTATACCCGGTAATATCCTTGCCACACCCTCCTCCATGTGCTCTGTTGGATTGGTACTAGCAAGGGTGGAACTCCCTTGCTCGCCCGGGCTTTGTAGGGAAGGTATTTCTTGGGCCCTGTCAAGATTCCTCCCCCACTCTGAACTCTAGGGTACAGATGTGGGGACCTGCATGAAAAACCTCCTAAGCTTATCTTTACCAGCTTAGGTCAAAACTTCCCCAAGGTACAAAATATTCCACCCGTCGTCCTTGGATTGGCCGCTACCACCACCAAACTAATACTGGTTACTGGGGAAGAGCTGTTTGGACGCGTCTTTCCCCCCAAAATACTTCCCAAAACCTTGCACCCCACTTTCTGGACAAGGTTTGGTAAAAAGCCTCACCAATTTGCCTAGGTGACTACCGACCTAGACCCTTGGATCTTAAGAACAATGAACAATCCTCCCAACACTTGCACCCCCCCTTTCCTAGGAAATGTTGGATAAAAAGCCTCACCAATTTGCATAGGTGACCACAGACCCAAACCCTTGGATCTGAGAACAATGAAAAAGCATTCAGTTTTCTTACAAGAAGACTTTTAATAAAAATAGAAGTAAATATAAATAAAGAAATTCCCCCTGTAAAATCAGGATGGTAGATATCTTACAGGGTAATTAGATTCAAAAACATAGAGAACCCTATTCAAAAACATAGAGAACTCTAGGCAAAACCTTAAGTTACAAAAAAGATACACAGACAGAAATAGTTATTCTATGCAGCACAGTTCTTTTCTTAGCCATTTAAAGAAATCATAATCTAACACATACCTAGCTAGATTACTTACTAAAAGTTCTAAGACTCCATTCCTGTTCTGTCCCTGGCAAAGACGACTACAGACAGACCCAGACCCTTTGTTTCTCTCCCTCCTCCCAGCTTTTGAAAGTATCTTGTCTCCTCATTGGTCATTTTGGTCAGGTGCCAGCGAGGTTACCTTTAGCTTCTTAACCCTTTACAGGTGAGAGGAGTTTTCCCCTGGCCAGGAGGGATTTCAAAGGGGTTTACCCTTCCCTTTATATTTATGACAGGCCCGGACGGGAGCAGCGATGGGTCGAGTAGGAGGAGGGTTGGTTTCAGGTGCCGGGCAGCCAGGGGCGTCGGCAGCGATGGGGCCGATGTCCTGCCGGGTCTCGGGGGTTTCGGGTGCCCCTCCCCCCTGGGCCAAAGGGCAGTCTTTGCAGACATGCCCCGCTGAACGGCAGAGGTAGCACCGGGCCTCTTCGGTAGAGTAAAAGACCCGATAGCGGGCTCCCTGGTAGGGGACTAGAAAAGACCCCTCGAGCGCCTCTTCGTCACGCGCCCCTGCCGGCGGTAAAAGCTGCACTTGCCGGCGGAACGAAAAAATGTGACGGAGGGTGGGGTCCTTGCAGCCCAATGGGAGAGGGCTGATGACAGAACCAAGTTTCCCCAGAGTGGAGAGGGCGGGTAACAGGGCAGCATTGGGTAAGAAGGGAGGAACGGAGGTAAGGACGAGGCGAACACCCAGGTCTTCTAACGGTTCTAGGGGGACCGTCAGACCCCCGCCACCGTCAGGCCCCTCTCCACCGCCTCCTGGGTGGCATCCTCCGAAGCTAAGAAAAAACCGACCTTCCCATACATCTTGGAGGCCGCCACAATAGCCGTGGGTCCTACCACCTTCTCCAATGCCTGCACGTATGTCTCCACGTGGGGCGAGGCGGGCACCAGGAGGCAACGGACGCCATGCCTCCTGGTCAAGGCGGGGAAAGGGCCCCGGCCGCTGGTGATGGTGGCGGAGGCGGTGGGGGGGGCGAGATGACGAGGCGGCAGGCAGGGGGGAGCCCCCTGCCGCCCGGGCATATGTCCTGGGGGCCGGGGAAGGACAATCACAGAGGTGGTGGAGGGAAACGCAGGGAGGGGCGCCACGGTTGATGACGAGGCCACAGCGGTGGGGGCAGCCCCTGCCATGGAGGGCTTAGTGGTTTTAGCGGGGCCCTTTCCTTTCCACCCACCCTGGCCCTTCCGGCCAACTGAGGGGGGGTTTCCTAGAATCGGGGGGGGGGCGGTGGGTGCAGCAGCAGCAGCAATCGCCCCGGTGCCTCCTGCTGCGGGGTGGGGTGGGGTGGCAAGTATCTTGACAATAGTGTGGGGGGGGGACCTTGGGGGTCCGGCAGGGGTGGTGGCGGGGGAGGGACAACTAGTTTTATTGAAGCGGCCTCACCCCTCTCATTCCCCGCCATTGTGAGCAGGGAGAGACAGGGAGACACCAGAAGGAGAAGGGGGGAGGGAGACAGGAAAAAAACCACTCCTCCCCGCTAGGCTGCAGGCGGGGAGCGGGGGGAATGCCGAGGGGGTTGGACTGGGAGGGGGGGAAGAAACAAAATCGGGGTCCGGCAATAGGGGCAAGCTGTGGGATAAGCAATCCGGGGGGGGGGTGCAGACCCACACACGTTTGTCCAAAGAGTCTCGGTTGGTCGGCTATTATGTCCGGTCCGGAAGGCAAAGTTCAAAGCGAACAGCTGGATCCGAAGGGAGATGGCAGGTTGCCAGCAGGGACAGACAGCGGGGGGGCCGTGACAGTTGTAATAACGATGGGGGGATAGGGGCACCGATGGATTGGGGGTGGGGTCTCCACGCCACACCCCCTCTGCCGCCACAAACGCAAGTAACCACAGTCAAACTCCCCCCCACGAGAGTATAACTCAGAAAATTACTCAGTCTTACGGCCCCCTTCATGATGATTTATAGCTCTCCTGGATTATTTCTCCTGTCTTCTGAAATCTTCTTCTCCGGCTGTGTTGGCTGTGTTCCAAGGCTTCCGGCATGCTGAGAATGTTGTAAAGTCCGAGCTGCTAGCAAAACGGCTGGGTCTGGGGGTTTCCACTCCCGCCTCCGGACAGCAAAATCGGCAATCTTCCCCCACCTCCTCCGGGGGCTCAGCTGAGGCAAATAGCTGTGCCCGAAAGCAGGCGTGGGGGGTGGGGCGGGTGCTGGCGAGCTAAGGGCCGAAGCACGTAGACGGGAAAAAAAAAACAAAGAATCAAAAGAAAACAAAAAAAAAGCGTCTGGCCCGGTCGGGGGGGGGGGGGGAGGGACTAAGGCAGGTGCAAAAAGTAAGAAAAATCCGGGCCGGGGGCTTTAGGAAAGCATAGAAAGCAGATAGCTGAGGAGCAAGCAAAGAACGTTCCGTTTTCCAACAGGGCAGGTTCCAGAACAATCAGGAACCTTCTGGAGACAATTAAGACAGGCTGATTAGAACACCTGCAGCCAATCAAGAAGCTGCTAGAATCAATTAAGGCAGGCTAATCAGGGCACCTGGGTTTTAAAAAGGAGGTCACTTCAGTTTGTGGTGTGCGTGTGAGGAGCTGGGAGCAAGAGGCACTGGGAGCTGAGAATGAGAACGCAGACTGTTGGAGGACTGAGGTGTACAAGCATTATCAGACACCAGGAGGAAGGTCCTATGGTGTGGATAAAGAAGGTGTTGGGAGGAGGCCATGGGGAAGTAGCCCAGGGAGTTGTAAGTGTTGCACAGTTGTTCCAGGAGGCACTCTAGACAGCTGCATTCCACAGGGCCCTGGGCTGGAACCCGGAGTAGAGGGTAGGCCTGGGTTCCCCCCAAATCCTCCCAACTCCTGGTCAGACACAGGAGGAGTCAACCTGGACTGTGAATTCAGAAAAACAGCCAAGCTGAGGGCTGCCGTGAAGCTCCAAGGTGAGCAAATCCACCAATAAGCGCAAGACCCACCAAGGTAGAGCAGGAACTTTGTCACACTATCTATTCATGTTAATGATGTGATGTTAGACTTTTACACTGGGAATAACACTTTTCAACCCTCCTAAACTGTAAATGCTTTCTTCTGGGGAAATCAAGTCTACCAAAGAACTAAAGGGGGCAACTTCAATTAAACATTATAACTGGCTGTGACAGAGTTCTGGGAACCAACAGCCAAGCCAGCACTCTGATCATTTATACACCAATTACTTCCCTTGGGTGGCCCTAACTGTGCCTAATTATCAGATTAAAATAGGTAGGAGAGGACTAAAGAGATAGTTAGCCCATTAGTGTAGTAGGTAAAAGGTAGCGCAGGAAGAAAGAACAGGGAAAAGAGGCATGCTAGTGGAGCCAGAACCAAGAAATTTCTGTGTGGAAAGAGCTTTTCCCTCTCAGATAGAGAACTTAGGAGGAACTGCTGCTGTAAAAGATGTGGTGTAGGGGTCAGTGAAGGTGGTGTGAAGGGCGATGTAAATTAAATATATGGTGGTGTTTAACAATGGAATGTCTCCAAACAGTCTGTGTAGACAGCAGAACATAGGAGTGGGACCTCACCGTGGCACAGAAAGTAGACAGACTGCCCTCCTCCTTATAGTAGACATTTGGGGTGGAAGCCATGGGTCTGTTGACAGGACCTTGTTACTATTTTTAAAATTTAGTTTCCTTTGAGAACTTTCCTTTCAGCCATCATTCTCATATGTCACTTCTGAGCAGCTAAACAATCACTCTAGGGCAAAAGTCTAGGGAAGACTCCTAGAGCTGCCAAAATTTAAGAACACCACTAGAGCCCAGTAGCTGTTGCTATTTTAGCCAACGTTCACTAAAAGCTAATGGCAGGGCTAAGAGAAAGGATAGGGAGGGAACTAAGTACATGCTTGAGGTTAGAGCAAGGCAACTCCTGCGAAACTGAAAATAGTGGAGATGCGATAATTTTACAATCCCCTGAATAAGCTGTAGCTCACAAAAGCTTATGCTCAAATAAATTTGTTAGTCTCTAAGGTGCTACAAGTACTCCTTTCCTTTTTGCGGATACAGACTAACACAGCTGCTACTCTGAAACCTGAATAAGATCTGTAGTCTTTGTTAAGGTACCTTTTTGGGTTTTTTTTTAGTGACATAGGGAATGACGGTTTGATGTTGTATTGTTGAGGATAATAATTAAACCTTTTATTATAAAATCAGATTTTCATATAAAGAGGCTTGATTAGCCTTGAGAAACTATATGCATAATTAAGTATTTGAAGTATTTTGGATACAGAGCCCAGAATGACAAGAGTAACCTGAGAGGAAGTTCTGTTGCTAAGAGACCATAACTGCAAAGTGTCAGGATAAAATGTTCTTTATTTTAAGTGATGATGAATGAATGTACTCAACAGATAATGAAGAAAGGTATTAAGAGGTATCCATTATATCAAAGACTGAGTGAAATATTTTATCGATATATAGAAAAGCCTATGAGATGTGAGTTTTCAAGGTAAACCAACAAGTGTCAAAATAACTGAATTGCTAGAAGGCTCATTACCTGTTTAGTCAGAAGGACTTAGAATCACTATTTTGCTGTGTCTAACCTCATAATTGTAGAAAGAATAAAGAAGCACAGGGTACAGACATGAAATAAGTTATGCAGCTCCTCAATTCTGCTGATGTTGAAACAAGTTAGGCTGTTAAAGAAAAGGTGTCATAAGTGACTTACTTTATAGTATAATATACAGATTCAGAGATGCATTTAGAAAGCCATTATATATGGAGAGACTAAGAGCAGGAAAATTCAAAATGGACTTTTTCCAATGGTGAAGCACTGCAACAAACACTATAAAATTAGTTGAGGAAATTACACTGTCCTGAACAGAATATCCCAACTGATGCCCATGCAAATTTCCCCTCTCTCATGCTCTCTCTGTAGAATAAATCTGGTGCAATGTACAGTTTTTGAAAAGATATGTACACGATTGATACTTTTAGCTTTTTTTTTAATCTGGAAAGATTTTTCTTCAGCAGAGACTAGCACAATTTTATTTTAGTTCAGAGAAACCTGTGAAGAATTGCCCTTCTTTTACATTACAATCGGAAATGGTGGAAATCAGTGGGACTGAGGTCACAGTCTGCCCTAAATTAAAATGCCCTCTTTGAAAATGCCCACTATTGCCCATATTTCAAATGGGATGAAAACCAAGCCTACCTTAGAAAAGATAGGGACCCCGCCTGCCCCCCCAGATGCTCTCAGGAGGTGAAGAGGAACATATTGTGAGAGGCCAGTGAATGGTGGCAATGGCTACCTTGGCAAAGAGTAGCCTGTGGTCTTGGTCCCTGTCAAGGGTTCCCTCCCAACTCTGAACTCTAGGGTACAGATATGGGGGCTCGCATGAAAGCCCCCTAAGCTTATTTTTACCAGCTTAGGTTAAAAACTTCCCCAAGGAACAAATCCTTTGTCCTTGAACAGTACGCTGCCACCACCAAGTGATTTAGACAAAGAATCAGGGAAAGGACCACTTGGAATTCCTATTCCCCCAAAATATCCCTCCAAGCCCTACACCCCCTTCCTGGGAAGGCTTAAGAATAATATACCAACCAAATAGGTAAACCAGATTCTTAAAAAACAGAACTTTATTATAAAGAAAAAAAAGTAAAAGAAGCACCTCTGTAAAATCAGGATGGAAGGTAACTTTACAGGGTAATCAGATTCAAAACATAGAGGATTCCCTTCTAGGCAAACCTTTAAAGTTACAAAAAACAGGGATAAACGTCCCTCTTAGCACAGGGAAAATTCACAAACCTTTGAAAACAAAAGGTAATCTAACGCACCCTGCCTTATTTACCCTTTTTGCAATATTGAGACTCGCTTTAGGATGGTTTATAGGAGAAGGAGTTTTCTGACCTGGTGCTTCTTTGCTTCTCAAGAGAACACACCAACAAAGAGCACAAACAAATCCTCCCCCCCCCAGATTTGAAATTATCTTCTTTCCCCATTAGTCCTTTTGGTCAGGTACCAACCAGGTTATTTGAGCTTCTTAACCCCTTACAGGTAAGGAGGAATTCTGGGCTACCCTTAGCTATATGGTTATGACAGTCCCATTGACAAAAATGGGGGATGACAGCCATTTTTAAGTTATCTGAAACTGAGGACAGCTTGACTGAGGACATTCTCACTGAGAACAATGGTAGGTGGTGGCCATTTTTTAAAGGGCTATTCGTTGTGGAATTCTCTGGGGAAAATGTTAGTCTTCTGCCTTTGCTGAAGGAGTAACTTTCAACTATGAAGAATAACGGCAAAAAGTGAGCACTAATCCTAAATATATTAATATATATATCTGGACTGAAAGGGACGTTGAGAGGTCTTTTAGTCCAGTCCCCTATACTCAAGGTAGGACTAAGTATTATCTAGCCAACCCGACAGGTGTTTGTCATTGAAGGTTTTCAAGAGCAAGTTAGATAGATTCCATAACCTCCCTAGGAATTTATTCCAGTGCTTAACTACCCCGACAGGAAGTTTTTCCTAATGTCCAATCTAAATCTCCCTTGCTTCAATTCAAGCTCATTGCTTTTTGTCCTATCCTCAGAGGTTAACTAGAACAATTTTTCTCCCTCCTCCATATAATTCATTTTATATATATTTGGGACAAAAAGCAAAACACCAACAGCAGCTTAAGTAGGGTGCGAAATTTCTTGAACACAATTTATAATTTTTACGTCAACCTAATTGATTTACTTGCAAATTCCCAGAAAATCTATTTAAAAAAAAAACAGGTGCTGTAATTTTGGGGAGGATACACTGTAATGCTCAGACAAAGAGGTTAATTTTAGCCAGGATGGGTAAGGATTAGCCAGGATGGGTAAGGAATGGTGTCCCTAGCCTCTGTTTGTCAGAGGGTGGAGATGGATGGCAGGAGAGAGAGCACCTGATCATTACCTGTTAGGTTCACTCCCTCTGGGGCACCTGGCATTGGCCACTGTCTGCAGAAAGGATACTGGGCTGGACAGACGTTTGGTCGACCCCATATGGCCATTCTGATGTTCTTATCTGTGCTTTAAGTGCAAAACTCAAATTCTACTGTGACTCGCACCTCCATAATTCTATTTGATATAATTTATAAAAATCCACAAATGCACTTTAGCTAAAAAATCCCAAAGTCACTATATTCACAACAAACAAACATAAAACACACTAAATTTAATTGTATCTGCCCTAACGCTATCACCCTGTCTTCACCCCACACAGACCCATAAAAAAAGCTGAGCAAACTGCAATGAGCAGGCTACCTCAGTCCTATAGGACTTCATGGAATCTCCTGTTCTTCTCCACTCCCTGATTAATAGAAATTCTATTTGAGAAAATTATTTTAAGCCTTATTAGGCTGGTTGTGGTTAGTTTTCACTGGGTGTTGGGCACCTAATTACCCTTGTGTGCCTTTTAAATTCTCTCCAAAAAGGCACAAAGACTTACCATATATTAGGCTAATGGAAGCAGTATATACAGCTGTGGCTAATCAGATTCACTTCTGTATGCAGTGGATGAATATTTGCCTGCAAAACACCCATTGAAGACAAATAGACTTAACAAGTTAAAAAACAAACAAACCCAAAATAGTAAACAATACAACATCAAGAGTAATTACTGTGGTAATTATGAAAACTACAAATGCAGGATATGATTACCACTATGCTTTAAACTAGCTTCATCTAAAATGGTGTCAACATTTAAATACCTAACCACATGCCTTGTGATTCCTTGTGTTTAATTTCCATATCATTTTAATCAATAGATGTTTTTCAGGCATTAAAGGTTATAAGGTACCATAAACAACTAGGATGAAATATTATGCTGATTTCTAATAATGATAATTTTGAAAGAAATGGACTCCAGGAGCATTGTACAGTTTTTTGGTCTCTGAAGTATTGACTACTTTTCTTAAAAAAGTAGTAAAAATAAAATCTAAAACTGATTAAAATATGGAATGTAACATTCTTTTGGTGCTAAAATTCTTCTATAATTCTTTTACAGAGTGCTTTTCACACGCCAGCAGCTAGTATTGAGAGATCAATAAAAAAAGTCCATTTTAAACCCCATGATAAACCACATGCTGTTGGTTAAATATTAAGCACAGAGTTGTCTCTAAAATACCTTTCAGCATTTCAATGAAAGGGGATTTATGCTCCCTTTCCCTTTGAAATAAGCTATTATATATATATATATATATATATATATAAATTAATTATTAGGGATGGAAGCTGCTCTTAACTTTTATTCTGTTGATTTGTGATTTCTAACCACAGGTATGAACTGAGGCAGTTTTAGTATAGAATTACATCCCTAGGATTTATATTTTACTATTTAAACCCTCAAAGATGTCTTAAAAAAATCCAAATCCCAACAGAGGGTCATATAAAATCTGTAAGAAGTGGAAATGTATTTAGGAGATCTATAACAGCAAAGATTATTGGGGGCACACATTCACAAGTGGAGCATCCTTTTCTGCTGGGGTTTAGCTGTCCAGCTTCATTTTAAGACACCTATTTAAAAATGTTCCTGATAGAAATATATACATTATTGAAACAGTTACATTGCAGAGAATACCGCATGTTGAGATTTATTTTGGGATCTCACTTTTAACAAGCGTTTCACATTTCTTTCAAGTTTCACTTCAGATACATCATGAACTCATATAGGAATGCCAGATGTTTAGAATATTAATATTGCAAAGGCACACAACTCTCCTGCTGTGGCATAAAGACAGACTAAAAAACAAAAAATGAATAGTTGCTTCTGAAACTCTTAGATTCATTTTAGTTTAATTTGTTCAGAATTTATAGAACTTACAAATAAAACAATGTACCACAGGATTTTGTTGCATTTTTTTAATGCATAAATCTATTTCCAGCTTCATACTGAACTTTTTTGCTCATTAAGTTATACTTACTTACATGAGTAGTCTCAATACATCCAATGGGAATCCTAATGTATACAAGGATTACTCACTTGAGTAGGAGTTTACAGGTCTATGTCCTGCCCGTATGGATCATAAACTCCAAGTTGTTTTAACCAAAATGCGTGTATATAGTTGCAAATGGATTGCCCCATTGAATGCCCCCCCCACCCCGGAAGTTAATTCCTCAGAGCAGCCTTATATACAGCTGTAGTTTCCAGGTTGATCTGAACAGAATATCACTGTCCCTAATTCCTAGTTGTGTTCCTGCCCCTTCATGCTGGGGTGAAGGGAACACATATCAGCCATATCTCCCCAGCTTGGAATTCCTTTGGTGCCAGAGGGTTCCTCTGTTGGTGTAGGGCCAGCATAGTGACCTGTGGTACAACCCCCTCAAAACCTGCAGCATAGGGGTGAATGAAGGACTGTGGCTAGATATCTTTCTGCTCTTGCCCTTCTGGACTGTGAAGTAGCCCAGAGGGAGTGGTTGGAAGTTGCTGTAATCTAGAACAGTTTAGAACTAGATCAGGAGCTTCTCTAACCCATTCAAGTGGCTTACAAAGCCCCTACAGCAGCCTAGAATTTCAGCAACACAAAGGTGATATAAAACTACACGTCCCACTCTAAGTTGTTCCTACTGAGAAATGCAGCTCAGAAACTGGGTCAGAATACTTAGTCTGAGTTTTCCCCTTCATGGAGTTTGATTTTTCCAGCAACTCATCAACCTCAGTCGAAGCTTTCTTTGCAAACTTGGTTATTCTTAGATTTCCCCCTGAGATAGTTCTTTCTCAGGAACTAGTTTCCTGACAAAAGGGCCACTCACACTTCCTTTATAACAATGACAATTTGAACTTACCAAAAGTCTCATCAGAAAACTAGTCATATTCTGTCTGTAGGTATTACCAGGTGTCACAGGGTCCACTTGCCAGGCAGTGTCTCTATCTGCAGTCTCTTTCACCCTGTGCCCCCCAGAGCTGCAGCTGCCTATTCATGGCTTAGGTCCCCCAGCCAGGTCACTGAGGTCCTCCCCTTCCAGGGAATTCAAAATCCTTCTGGACCAGCTGTCCAGCTGGTGTCTCCAATGCCCTGTGTCATTTCCTAATGGCTAGTAGGGGAACCTGGCCCTATCTTCTACTCTAGGGGCCCTGGACTGGAACCTATACCTGGCAACTGGGGTCTCAGGGAAAGCAGACCACTGTTGCCAGTTTCTGGTCCATCCTCCCAGGTGTACCAGCTCAAACTCTGTTCTCCTACGGAGTACCTGTCAACTACTGAATGCCATAGCCTCAAACACACCTCTCAACTCTCGGGAAATAGCTGCAGACTACTTCCCTGCAGTCCCTTGGGGCTCTCAGCTCCAGGGCTTTATAGAGACCCCTCCTGTTCCTGCTCAGCTGATCCCATTTCCAATTAGTGCCCTGCTCCCTGTCTCCTTCTCCAGGTGCAGCCTGGAAAGTTAATTGGCTTGCCTAGCCACTTTAACCTTTCCAGGCCTTGTGTGGGGTGGGCACCCCATCACAGCTGAGTATGTCTGAAGTGTACTACTACCTATATAATAACATTCCAGAATTGTCTGTGTATATCATTCTTAAGCCTAGGAAAGACGGTGGTTCTTGGCTAGGCTCCTCATCCCCTTGGTACTATTCTCCTTTTTGGGATAAGGTATTGGCTTTCCCATTCCTGCTTCCTGGGCAATAGGTGATGAAATCAAAACCAAGAGAAGAATAATGCCCACCTGAGATGTCTTTAGTTTAAGTCTTGAGCCTCCTGTGGGTCTTCAAGGCTCTTATGGTCTGAAAAGACTTGCACTGGGTGTCGAGCGCCCTCGGGGTGACGGTGCAACTCTTCAAAGGCTGATTTAATTGCAAGTAGTCCTTATCCAATATTTCATAATTCAGTTCAGCTGGGTTTTGCAACAGGTCTTGGAACAGCCTTGCAAGGAGAGCAGTGATGGCAAAAAATGAAACTGGTTTCAAGACTGAGTTTGATAAGTTTATGGAGGGGATGGTATGATAGGACCGCCCACAATAGCATGTGGCCCATCGGCAACTGCCACTAGCAAGAATCCCCAATGGCCAGAGATGAGACACTAGAGGGGAGGGCTCTGAGTTACTACAGAGAATTCTTTCCCAGGTGTCTGCCTGGCAGGTCTAACCTACATGCTCAGGGTCTAATACAGGGGTGGGCAAACTTTTTGGGCCAAGGGCCACATCTGGGTGGGGAAATTGTATGCAGGCTGGGGCAGGGGGTTGGGGTGCGGGAGGGAGTGCAGGCTGTGGGAGGAGGTCTGTGTGCGGGAACGGACTCAAGGCAAGGGATTGGGGTAGAGGAGGGGTGCGGGGTGCAGCAGGGGGTTGGGGTGCAAGGTGCAGGCAGGAGGCTTAGAGCAGGGAGTTGGGGGGCGGGGTGCAGGAGGGGTTCAGGCTCCGGCCCGGCACCACTTACCTAAAACAGCTCCGGGGTGGCAGTGGCATGCGCCAGGGCAGGCTCCCTGCCTGCCTGCCTGCCCTGGCCCCACACCACTCCGGGAAGCGGCCAGCACCACGTCCCTGCGCAGCCCCTGAGGGAGAGGGGGCACAGGGCTCTGTGCGCTGCCCTTGCCGTGCCTCCAGGTACCTCCCCTGAAGCTCCCATTGGCCGCGGTTCCCCTTCCCGGCCAATAGGAGCTGGAGGGGGCGGTGCCTGAGGCAAGGGAAACGCACAGAGCCCTCTGCACCCTGCCCCCAGCCGCAGGGCCAGTGGCACCATGGGGGGCAATCCTGCAGGCCAGATCCAAAACCCTGATGGGCTGGATCCGGCCCGGGGGACGTAGTTTGCCCACCCCTGGTCTAATAGATCACCATATTTGGGGTTGGGAAGGAATTTTTCCATAGGTCAGATTGGCAGAGACCCTGGGGTTTTTGTTTTGTTTTTATGCCTTCCTCTGCAGCATGGGACATGGATCACTTGCAGGTTTAAACCTGTTTAAATGTAAATTCTTAGAAACTTGAAATCTTTACACCATGATTTGAGAACTTCAGTAACTCAGGCAGAAGTTAGGGGTCTATTACAGGAGTGGGTAGGTGAAGTTCTGTGGCCTGTAATGTGCAGGAGGTCACACTAGGTTATCATAATGCTCCTGTTTGACCTTAAAGTCTATGAGTCTATAACAGGGGCGGGCAAATGTTTTGGCCTGAGGGCCGCATCGGGTTTCTGAAATTGTATGGAGGGCCAGTTAGGGGAGGCTGTGCTTCCCCAAACAGCCAGGCATGGCCCGACCCCTATCCGACCCACCCTGCTTCTCCCTGTCCCCTGACTGCCCCCAGAACCGCTGCCCCTGGTTGCCCCCCGGTGACCCATCCAACCCCCCACTCCTTCCTGACTGCCCCCCCCCCAGAACTCCTGCCCCATCCAACCCCCCTGTTCACTGATGGCCCACCGGGGACCCCGGCCCCATCCACCCCTGGCTCTCTGGCCACGGACTGCCCCCGGAACCGCCGCCCCTAACTGCTCCCCTGCCACCCCATCCAACTCCCCTCTCCTTCCTGACTGCCCCCCTGGGACCCCTGCCCCATCCAAACACCCCTTCTCCTTGACTGCCCCCAGACCCCCTGCCCCTGACTGCCCCCCGCCACCCCATCCAACCTCCTCTCTCCTTCCTGACAGCCCCACCGGGACCCCTGCCACATCCAACCACCCCTTCTCACTGTCCCCTGACTGCCCCCAGAACCCCTGCCCCTGATTGCCCCCTGCCGCCCCATCCAACCCCCCCTTCTTACTGACTGCCCCCCGGGACCTCTGCCCCCATTCAACCACCCTGTTCCCTGCCCTCTGATTGCCCCGCCCCCTATCCACACCCCCGCCCCCTGACCACCACCCCCAAACTCCCCTGCCCTCTCTCCACTCCCCCGGCCCCTGCCCCCTTACCATGCTGCCTGGAGCACTGGTGGCTGGCAGCACAGCTGCACCAGGACAGGCAGCCGCGCAGCACAGAGCACCGGGTCAGGCCGGGCTCTGCAGCTGCGCTGCCCCAGGAGCTCGCCGCTCCCCCGCCCAGAGCATTGCGCCGATGGCGCAGTGAGCTGAGGCTGCGGGGGAAGGGGGAATAGTGGGGGAGGGGCCGGGCGCTAGCCTCCCGGACCAGGAGCTCAGGGGCTGGGCAGGATGGTCCCGCGGGCCACCGTAGTTTGCCCAGCTCTGGTCTATAAGCTGATCTGCAGTAGGGACAGACAAAGCTTTCTCACGCTAAGGACAGTTGGTAGCAAGATGGCTCACAACCTAGCACTCCTGGGAATCATCAAAGTGGCATAGCTGGCAGGATTTACACCCAGTTTGCTGGTTAGCTAAGGATCATGCTCCAAGCAGCATTTATATACTAGATGACTGATACTAAGAGATTCACAAGTGAAAAAGTTGGGAACAAGTTAAGAAAAGGTTAGGGCTTTTTGTTTTCTATTTGTTTATTTTGAGTGAGGAAATAGATCTGCAGAAAAGACAGGATGAGCAAAGACACATATGCTAGGCACACCAGGAAGCAAGTGGAAGAGATATGTGCAGACTGCTGCTTATTTGCCACCAGAAAAAATGGAGGGGTAAAAAGCCCTATTTGTGGACTATGCCAAACAACACGAAGTGCCTAAAGATTTGGAAAACTAGCCTGACACAATTCTGAGCGATTCTTCGGCCATGAAACTCTGGCAGGCTGAGACAGAGGTCTAGAACATGGAAAAAGCAGACAGAGAACTGGAGCAGGAGACAGAAGAAACAGCCCTAAAAGCTGCACACTAAAGAGCACTGGAGTTTAAACATAAATCCCAAGAAGCAGAAGCTCAAGAGAAAGAGAATCAGCATGTCCTGAGCATACTGGACTTATAAAAACGGATATCTGAGCCTATGGGTAATCCTCACCAGAGATCACACAGCTGGAACAAGCTGTGCCTGAGTTAAGAGAGACTGATTGCATTGAAGAATTTTTAACCAGCTTTGAAAGAATATGCATGGTACATAAAATCCCTGATGAACAGAGAATGACTGTCCTGCTCCCCAAACTGACTTGTAAAACTTTACAAGTATTAATGATATGGATGTCAGTGAGACTGAAATATGTTCAGTTCAAGGAGTCTGTTAAAAAGGTTTCAAATTACTCCAGAGGCATATTGCCTCAAAGCCAGAAACCTCAAAAAAGTGATAAATTAAATCAAGGGGAATATGTGTATAAGATGGTAGATTGTTTGAGAAAATGGATAAAACGCAAAGGGGCAGAAACTCATGACAAGTTGGCAGATCTAATTGTTCAGGAGCAGTTCTCTGAGGTCTTCTCTGAGGAAGCGAGAGCCACTGTGTGTGAGAAATCCCCAACAACTGTGGAAACTGCTGCAGAAGCAACTGACTTGGACATACAAGTGATACTATTCAGAGTGCAAGTTCCAAACAGAAGGGGAAAAACATGGAGTAAAATAGGGTTCCTGGTTTGCTCCTGAGAAAAAGGAGAGCAGAGAGGGCACTAAATCCATTTCACGCAGTACTGGTGTCCTCCTAGTAACCCTAATTATCAGAGAGCAGCCCAAGAGGAAAGCCCAAGAAAGTGCTATTTATGTGGGTCCCTTGATGACATGGAAAGGTAATGCCCTAAGTATGGGGGTTCCAAATTCACTTCTCATTCCATCCGGGTTAATGCAGCTACCATTGAGTCAGAGACCTCAGTGGAGGCAGAGGGAGCTCTGGTCAACTTTCAGATCTGATCTCCTGGATGCGCACAGTTTATTCAAAAGGCCAACATAAATGTTAAAGTGTGACAAGGTGGCAAGATACAGGTGCTCAGATTTCCCTGGTCATGAGAGATGTAATTCAGAGGAGTGATATGCTTCCAGGGCAGGAGGTAAAACTACTAACTTCAGGACAGTGTAAACCCATGGTGCCTTTGGTCTGCATCAGATTAGTGTGGGAAGGTGTAAGGGATGTTTTGAAACTGGGCTGTTAAGAATATACCAGCTGATGTGTTGGTTAGGAATGCCCTAATGTCACTGCCCAGAGTTTCAGAGTAGCAGCCGTGTTAGTCTGTATTCGCAAAAAGAAAAGGAGTACTTGTGGCACCTTAGAGACTAACAAATATATTTGAGCATAAGCTTTCCAATGAAGTGAGCTGTAGCTCATGAAAGCTTATGCTCAAATAAATTTGTTAGTCTCTACGGTGCCACAAGTACTCCTTTTCTTTTTGACCAAAGTTGTTGGTCTCTGTTGCTATGGGTAACAATATTATGCTCCTGAGTTCAGAGGTAACCTCTGATGGGGCCGGAGAAAACTTTGCCCTGTTATCACCAGAGAATAGCAGTGTGTCCCAGGAGAAGGGGAGGAGAAATTTCCCCCCATCCTCTGCCCCCACTACCTGTGATAGTTTTCCAGGCAAGACACACCCAAATGGAGTTTGCTGCAGAGCAAATTGCAGACTCCTCCCTAGAGAGTATAAGGGAAGCCATCCACAGTAAGACCCCAAATAGAGAGAATGTGGGCAGGTTATTTACAGAAGAGCGTAGACTGTACAGAGAGGCCATGCTGCAGAAAAATAGAAGTCCTGAAGAGCCCTACACACCATGGAATGTGCCCTCAAAGCATGGTGTGGAATTAATGTTACTAGCCTATGACTGGCCACTTTGGAACAGAAAGGACATATGAAAGGTTACAGAGAAACTTCTATTGACCTAATACTGAAAATGAAGTAAAGGATTCCTGCAGGACTTGTGACTTATGTCAGAAACAGAAGAGCCCTATAGGAAACCCTTGCACCTACTACTAGTAATCAAAGAAGCCTTTTTTGGGTGCCATTGGATATCACAGGACTGTTATCTAAGTCAACCCAGAGGGTCAAGGAACGCATTTAGGCACGGTGGATCTTGCCACTAGGCACCCAAATGCAGTTGCCTTGTCTGATGTAGGGGCTGAAACAATGGACAAGGTACTGTTCTCTATATTTAGCAGAGTAAGTTTCCCAAAGGAGAGCTTGTGAGATCGTGAATCAAATTTCATGTCTCAGCTCTTCAGTGAGTTATGGAGGATATGTGCGGTAAACCAATTAAAATCTGCCCCTTATCCTCCAGAGACAAACAGTTTAGTTGAGATGCTCAATGGGACTCTAAAATCTGTTAAAAATGTATGTAAACAGAAGGCAGAGGGACTGGAATGTAATGTTACCCTATCTGTTATTTGCTTACTGAGAGATGACCCAAGAGCCCACAGGAGCTGTCCCATTTGACGTGCCTTTTTAGGAGGAAAGCCAGAGGGGCCCTGGATCTCCTCAGAGACTTCTGGGAGGGTGACAATGAGGCGGTGAGGGGGGGCACAGTGGCTAAATATGTGAAGTTTGGAGAATATTTAAAGACTATGATGGGAACGAGTCAGCAAAACCTTACAAAAAGCCAAGAAGCTCATAAAGAGCGTATGACCCCAGTACCTGTCAGCAATCATTTGACGTGGGTGATTTGGTGGTGGTGTTACTCCCTGTAAAAAGGTGCAAAATACAGAACCTCATGGGAAGGGACTTTGGAGGTTGTGGGGAGGGTTAACAATGTTACCTACAATATACAGAGGCCCTCCAACAAGGTTATTTCACACTGTGCACATAAACAGGTTAAAAGTGTAACATAATAGAGAAGCCATTGTAAACATGATATGCAGGGTAGAGGAGGATTCTTTTAGACTGCACCTCTAATTGATTTTAATGGCTAAATGTCATTGTAACACCTCACTAGAGAGCACTGAGGTATGTGAACAGTTAACCCTAACTGGAAAGACAGAGGTTATGAGTGTGTTCCAGAGGTAGGTATTTTCCAGCAAAGCAGGTCTGATTCACCAAATGGACCATAAGAGTAATACTATGGGGCCACAGCCTGCCCCCCAGCTGAACATATTGGACCACTGGAAAAATGCAAGAGCAAATCTGAAGGAAATAAAATATGTTGAAGATAATTAAAGGGTCAAACAGTCCCTCAGCTTGTTACAGTTGTTATAGTTCCCAAAAGATTCCTTACGGGATCCTAAGGTTTTGTGTTGATCACAGAGAGCTTAATGCTGTCGCAGTTCCTGATGTGTACCCTTTGCCCAAAATTGATGACATGTTAGACACTTTATGCAAGGCAAAGTATCTAAGCATCCTAGATTTAAGGAAACGATATTGGCAAATCCCCCTGAACAGCAAAGCTCAGAAAAAAAACCTGTGTTTGTTATTGATTTGGGACTTTTTTGAGATTAAAGTGTTACTTTTTGGATTAGTTAATGCAGGAATCATATTTCAGGCTCGTTAATCAGGTTTTAACTGTGTCGCAGTACTTTGCATGGGCCTACATGGCCAATATTGCAATTTTCAGCAATTCCTGGTGAGATCATAAAACCACTTGGGAATTGCTGAAGAGACTCAAGATGCAGTGTTCAGAGTAAAGTGTCCAAGTGTAAAATAGGGGTGGCTAAAGTCCCTTATCTAGCTCATTGGGTAGGAGGGGGCCAGATTTCCCCAGATCCCTTAAAGGTGGAATCCATTGTTAACCAGCCTGAACCCCCAAACCAAAAAATCAGTCCAGTAATAACTATTACCCCAGAGTTGTAAATGGTTTCAGCTACATTGTCTGCTATCGCAGAGTTGTGCAAAAAGATAAAAGCAAAGAAACAAACGTGGATGGCAGCTTGTCAGAAGGCTTTGATGAGGTAAAGAAAACTCTGTCAGGAAAGCCTGCTTTGGCCAGTCCAGATTTTAACCGGAGGTTTTAATTGTACACTGATGCATCAGACTCAGCTCTAGGAGAGGTACTAATGCCAATAAGGGAAGGTAACAAGAAGTATCCCTTTGCTTTCTTGTTTCCTTTTTTAAAAAAATGACATTGACTGAACAGAATTACTCTGTCAGAGAAAAAGAATGTTATAAGATTATATGGGCAGTGAAGCAGTTAAGGCCTCATCTATTCAACAGGAAAGTCAGGGTCCTGACAGAGCACTCTCCATAAGTATTGCTGCACAGGACCAAAGGTATCAAATCCAAACAGCTACATTTGAGTATCACCCTTCAAGAATGTGTCATGGAAATAGAACATATTAAAGGTAGATAAAATGTAGCAGCACACACACTGTCCAGGCATGAGAATTCTGAACTGATGCCTACAGGTGAGCCAAGGGCTACTGTGTCAATGTAAGAAGGGACGTGTGACCCAAGAACCTCTTGATGCCAACTGCCAGAAGGCTCAGAGTACATAGAGTACAGCGATTCCCTGAGTTCACCCCCCCCAAAAAAAGTCCTGTACAATGAAAGTCTGTGTCACACTAGTCATCATAGTCATTGTGAAATGTGTGTACCAAAAATATGGGAGGAGTTATGTATATGTTATGTTCTCTAGTTCATGTAGCTAAAGGCAAGTTATTCAAAGGTATCGTTTTGTGAGACAAACTTCCCCAAGGAGGAGGTGGGACACACTTATCTCTCTGGAGGACCACTGTGCACTATGTGTCTTACAAAGGAAATCTATTAGCATACTGAGTCAAATGCTAATGAAGAGCTTGTGAAGACTTCAGAAGGAAATTAACAGGAATAGATAAACAGCAGGAGGTGGAGGGAAACCTTTTTTTCAGGTGAAGATCAAAGATCTGGTCTGGTGTATCTGGGAGTACAGAGAGATGCCCTGGCATCCTTCAGTCCGTGAAAACAAGAGGACTTGATCTTAGGAAAGGGAGATCACAGCCATCCTGACTGGAAATGCTGGAAAACAGACATGAAGTAAGCTATCCTGTAGGAGATAGGGGGGATGTCTTGTGAGTTAAGTTTAGGCTCTAAAAAAAGTATTATGATTTTGGTTTTGTATGTAACTATTTGTTCCCAATATTCTTACTCAATATTATTTGAATCTCTGCTGTTTGATAATAAACTTATTTATGTTTTCACTATAAATATTTCTAAGTGCTGTGTTAAGCAGAGTGGTGATCCTAGGTTAAAACTAGTGGGAGTAGCAAATCTGATAATTCTGTGAGTGGTCAGTGGAACTGGGGCTGAGCATTCCATAGGGCTGCTTAGAGGAGCTGGGGGTTGGTGTGTGCCTATTGCTAAGCTGCACAGAGAGTGAGAGGCCTGCACAGGCCTGGATGGTAGTGCTCGTGTTGCCAGAGGCTGGTGGAGTCAGGGATCTGATCCACAGCAGGCACAGAGAAGGTTTCCTCATGGTAACGGCAGGTGGTATGAGGTGCCTCACAACCCCCAGGAAGCGTCACACAGGACTCTACTGTTTGTTCCAGCCAGCCAGCATTTACAGTGCTGCTGCGCTTGTCTCTGAACCAGTCCTCTGTGTACCATGGGCCTGCAAAGGTGTCAGAGAGGCAGCTGGAGTTTGCAAAAAGAAAAGGAGTACTTGTGGCACCTTAGAGACTAACCAATTTATTTGAGCATGAGCTTTCGTGAGCTACAGCTCACTTCATCGGATGCATGCCGTGGAAACTGCAGCAGACTTTATTTATACACAGAGAATATGAAAAAATACCTCCTCCCACCCCACTGTCCTGCTGGTAATAGCTTATCTAAAGTGATCATCAGGTGGGCCATTTCCAGCACAAATCCAGGTTTTCTCACCCTCCACCCCCCCACACAAATTCACTCTCCTGCTGGTGATAGCCCATGGCTATCACCAGCAGGATGGGCTATCACCAGCAGGAGAGTGAATTTGTGGGGGGGGGGGGGGGTGGAGGGTGAGAAAACCTGGATTTGTGCTGGAAATGGCCCACCTGATGATCACTTTAGATAAGCTATTACCAGCAGGACAGTGGGGTGGGAGGAGGTATTTTTTCATATTCTCTGTGTATAAATAAAGTCTGCTGCAGTTTCCACGGCATGCATCCGATGAAGTGAGCTGTAGCTCACGAAAGCTCATGCTCAAATAAATTGGTTAGTCTCTAAGGTGCCACAAGTACTCCTTTTCTTTTTGCGAATACAGACTAACATGGCTGTTACTCTGAAAGCTGGAGTTTGGGAAGAGTTAAAGGAACTAGAAAAAAGAAAAGGAGGACTTGTGCCACCGTAGCGACTAACCAATTTATTTGAGCATAAGCTTTCGTGAGCTACAGCTCACTTCATTGGATCCATTGAAGTGAGCTGTAGCTCACGAAAGCTTATGCTCAAATAAATTGGTTAGTCTCTAAGGTGCCACAAGTCCTCCTTTTCTTTTTGCGGATACAGACTAACACGACTGCTACTCTGAAAAAAGAACTAGATAAATTCATGGAATATAGGTTCATCAATAGCTATTAGCCAGGATGGGCAGGGATGGTGTCCTTAGCCTTTGTTTGCCAGAAGCTGTGAAAGGGGGACAGGGGATTGATCACACAACAATTACCTCTTCTGTTCATTCTCTCGGGGGCACCTGGTATTGGCCTCTGTTGTAAGACAGGATACTGGGCTAGATGGACCTTTGGTCAGTACAGCCATTCTTCTGTGAGTGTTGAGAGATGGGAGTTTGTTGAGTTGTTGAAGTTTAGTATTATTACCTAACCCTAACCTTTTCCTTGCCGAGATCCTATTTGCTTGTTCCCAGTAAAGTCCCTCTGTGTTATATTGTTATTTTGGGGTGTGTCATTTCTTTGCTGGGGTTTGCATTGATGTACTTTATTGTTTCTTGTGTATGGGGTTTTATACTCCTTGCCAGAAGTCGTAGTGTTATTCATTTCCCCAAGAGATAGAACCCCTGTATCCTGGGGACAATGAAGAGTCACCTTGCGTAGAGGCACAAGGCCATGGTCACTGAGCAGAACCAATGGAAGTGAGAAGAGGGGAGAAGCCACTCCAAATAGAAAGCAGCAGGGAAGGCATTTGAGCCACATGTCAGGGGTGGGTGTACATCTGGAAACATGTTTTTATGAAACAATAAGATGGAGGAGGGATTGCTTAGTTTTTCTGCTGTACTGTTGTAATCCCCCTTTCCTCCCTCGGTTACTTGGGAGCCTGGGCACTTGATGTTGACAGTAAAGGAGATCCTGAGAATCCCAGTGGTGATGTTGGACAGGTGGTAATCCTTTATTTACCTCTCTGCTGCAGTTCTTTTACTTGTAAAGGATGTTAATCTTGGCAGTGCCTCTACCTGTCTAGGCCCTGTACACACTCGCTGGCACTCCTTGCGAGCCTCCAGGAATAAACCAGAGCTAATCTATGCGATGGGTCTAACTCAAAAAAGTACCACTTAAAAACCATATACAGGCAATATATACTTAGATTAGAGTTAACACACCTTTACTTAACTAAAAAGCCATGATATAACAGACTGAGATTAATTAAAATGCCACAATCAACTTAAATCAGCAGGGGGCCCTTCAGTAACTCAATTACTAAATGCAGTTTACAGTAGTAAATGAAAACTTAACCAACTTAGAATTACACCACCACCATTTACACCACCCCTGAATATCAGAGTTCTAAACGCTTGTGTAGGTGCGCTTGAAGATCTTGAAGCTGGGCACAGCTCACACTGTTGGTCCAGTAAAACAGTCCAGCCAAGGAAACGAGGAACAGAGCAATTCTAACAGAGCTGCACAACCCCTCTGAAGATGGGAGTTGTTTTAACCAGAGTCCAGTAACCCTGGATCCTGGTTAGATGATAAGACCAATTCATCTCGTCTCAGACTCAGGCAATCCCTTAAAATCTCTTTTCTATCCTTCTTCCCTTGCAAGCACTTTCCCAAACAACAAAGATGGTGGTTACTCACACTGCCTACACTGCAGGCCAACCTCAGTCATGTCTAGGCACCTCAGCAGTCTCTGCCCTAGCTGCAATGAAGCCCACCAATAGCCTCTGAAGCTCCATGCTTGAGCAAAGCAGCAGCAGAGTCTTAGCAGCTGCTTCTGGCTTTCTGGCACCAGCTCCTGAGTTGAACAGAGTTCCCCAAAGCAATCTCAGCTCCACTCCAGCATGGAGCGCACAGCATGCTCTCCCAGTAACCCTTGAAAATGGAAGTCTTTATTTCCCAAGGCATCATGGGAGTTGTAGTCTCCAAGGCTGGATTGCAGCACTCAGTATCTCCCCAACTGTATCCCTCCCAGTTAAGTTCAGAAGCCCCTCTTGTTGAGGGTGCCTACCCTGTGTATGTGGAAAACAAGGCGAGAAGCGGTCCCATGTTAATCTCTTGTTAAATAGCCTTTTGAAAGATAAAATTTAAGTCTTATTAATGTGGCCAGTTGGAAATAATCTTCTTCCAAAAGATGACAAATAATGACAAATAAATTCCATCTCTGGCCGATGGAACTGTTCAGATCATAATAACCCTGTATCACAGGGTGGCTGGCCCTGTAAATGAAGTAGGTCCAGCACCCCTGTGCCAGACGAGGTGCTCCCAGCTTGGCCACGTAAGAGCATAGGGACAGCACCTGGGGCTATAAAAGATCAGCGAGAGACCCAGTGAGAGGAAGCCTGGGTGAATCTGGCCTGAAAGATGTCAGTAAGGAAAAGGACAGGTAGCCCAGACTGTTGGCTCCCTAGGAATATGGAGATAGTCCAGAAGCAGGAAGTTCCTTGTAAGTGACACCCAGGCTCCCCTAGGAGTGGGAACCTGCTGAGAGAGACCCATGAAAGGAGTCCAGGTGAGTTGGAGTAGACTGGTTCAGTTGGGAAGGGCAGATCCCAGCAGGAAGCAGGTTTTTCTGGAGGAAGGCTGATGGCAGGAGAGCAGCTAGAGGGCTGGGAGGTCTGAATGTAGGAAGAACAGCAGCAGAGATAGTTGCCTGCTGGCTTTAAACCAGAGAGCTGAAGCTGAGGGATGAAGGCAAGGGAATAGCAGGAGATTACCTGTTAACATCTCCAGGGCCAGAGAGCTGGACCCAGAGGAACCATGAGAGAGTCATGAAGAATGAGGGATGCTCCCAGCAGAGAGGCTGTGGGATGTTCCCACTGGACAGAGTAGGCTTGCACTCCATTTGGAAAGGCTACGATGGCAGTCCTTGTACAAGGACAGGAGAGGACTGTGCTGGAGATCTAGGGCCTGGTGAGGAATTCCAGGAGTGTGCTGGGAATCTGGGGCATGTTTAGGTATCCCAGGAGTGTGCTAGAGATCTGGGGCATGGTGAAGGATTCCAGGAGTGTGCTGTATGTGACATGTACTGTTTGGTCTATGCTGGGGGAATTCTGGAGTATGATTGTGGGACTCCTGTTATGGTTTATGTGCATGAGACTCTTGTAATAAATGCCCCACAAGGGCTATATTTATAGTTGGGAAAATGCTTTCGACTATTTCTGGTTCGTCTGAAGGAGGGAAACAGAGGCAGGCTGGCCTGCCTTTCTGCAGCTTACTGAATGGGGCACACTGGGCAGGGCCACCCAACTTACACCCTGGTAACCACAAACTCTGCGAGAGCATCAAAACCTGTACAAGGAAAGTCCCATCCTTTTATCGAGGAAACAATTCAACCATTAATCCAATATACAGCCTATCACTCATGGCAATTGGTATCAAGGCCTAGGTCATGCAAATGAAAAGAAGTTCAATATTTTTTCTGAAAATCTGCGTCCTTTTCAAGAAAAAGTACAGACCATTCCTCCATACGGTCACCTCTTCACTTATATCGACTGATGTGTAGAAAAAGACAACCTTGCAGATGAACATTTGGATTGAAAGAATTAAAGATAGAGTGAGACGTGAACATCATTTGAACTTTCAACCTTTAATGCCAACGGCCTCTCTTCAAGAAAGAACTTAAGCACCTACTTAATTTTAACCACATGAGTGATCCCATTGAAGCCACTGGGACTGCTTGAGCGTAAGTACCTTGTTGAATTGGACCAAAGTCATTTTGGACTCAATTTTCAAAAGTGGCACCTAATTTTGAGTGCCCACTTTTATACACCTTGGTCTTCATTCAGGAAGACATTAAGTATGTCGCTAAATCCCATGGACTTCCATGGTTGCAGTTAAAAAATATGTTTAGGGCCCAAGGGAGCACTTATGTCTGGTTGTTCAGAGATACTGATCACCCACAAATCCAACTGAAAATAATGGGAGCTCTGCGTGCTCCACAACACAGAACATCAGGCCCTAGAATGAAGAATTTAAAAACTGCCCCAGTAAGTGTCTATCTCTTGCTAAACACCTAGGTTCCCAGTTTGAATCTCCTGATATATAATACTGATAGTCCATTTTTCCTACCCTGGCTTGAGTAACTGTTTTCAGTACAGCATCCAACAGATGAAAAAAGAAAATACTGGTGCTGCTGTTCAGCATGGTATAATAATAGAAAAGTTCAACATAATTTTCTGATCGATCTCCTATCTTCTCAGACGCGATGAAGGGGGCCTAAATAAATAAAAAGAAGGAGATTTTAACCGTGATGGAAAAACCTAAAGCAGACACTACACATACACACATACTCTCTCTCAAGAACCTGGTGCTTATCAAACCAAGTAAAAAGGGGATTTTTTAAAGTTTTTATTTCAATATTATTTTTTTCTATGCAATTTTAAAAAATAAAAAAGTAAAGCCAGTGAACATACCTTGACTAGACTGGTTCACAAAATCTACAGTTCAAGTATGGAAGAAAACAGATGGAAAATAAAACAGGGAAAACAAATCAATTAGCTCAGTTGCACTCAGAGAAGCAATTGCATAGTATATCTAATCAACATTTTTCACAGGTGTTATTAAAACAAAAAAAGCCATGAAAAAAGTCATACTGCTTGGGATAAGCCTCAGGTTATTAAAGTAAGCACTGTGTGTGGAATGACATAAGGAAAAGAAAAAAAAACTAGCAAAATTACCTTCATTAAATGTACAATTCTGAAAGATATTTTAAGTGGCTCACAAGATGTGATATTTTTATATAATATTTTTCATCTAGGGTACATAATTTTGAATAGAAAAATGCCTTTACATCATAAAAGACATCATTTAGTTTCTACCTATACTCCAGCAGAATAAAATACAGATGTTACCATATCAGTAAAAGTGAACTCTGCTCTTACAACTCCTCAATTCCATTTATTTAATGCTGGAAATACAGTTATTCTCTTTCTCAGGTATGTAACAACTTTTTCATCTATTTTTCTAAAATCCTGCCCATTCCAAATATAAAGAAAACTATGATGGCCCTGGTCTTGCAAAGAAAACCATTCACTCATAGGGACCATTGCAATCATTTAGCATAACCTCCCATATACCACAGCTAACAGAAATTCCTTCAAAATAATTCCTAGCGCACATCTTTGAGAAAAATATATCCAATCTTGATTTAAAAATGGTCAGTGTTGGAGAATCTACCATGGCCTTTAGAAAATTGTTCCACTGGTTAATTATACCCATTCTTAAAAATTTACAACTGATTTCCAGTCTAAATTTATCTAGCTTCAGCTTCCAGACATTGATGTGACGTTGCACTCCATAGGGTTTGTGGAAATATGCTCATGAGCGTGAGTATAATGTAAGTGGAATACATTTTATGGAAAAGGAATATGCTTTATGGAAAAGGTATCATTACAAAGTTTATAATCTACTGAGTGTGTTCATCCTATTAGTATGTATGTATCATTCTTGTATTTGAAGCTAGAAATATGAAGTATAACTCTGAAGTCCTATTGTAATTATGCAAAGTGTGGGCCATTAATGGTGGTTTGGAAGCTTGATGGCTTCCATTGACTAGGACAATTGGTTGTAAATGGCTCTGTTTACTTGCAAACCTCCCTGGGTACATGTGGGCCAGCCCCGGAAAAATGAAGAATGAGGTCTCACAGGACATGTGACCATGTCACAGGATACCGGAATCCATCTTAAACCTGGTTTCAGAGGAACAGCCGTGTTAGTCTGTATTCGCAAAAAGAAAAGGAGTACTTGTGGCACCTTAGAGACTAACCAATTTATTTGAGCATGAGCTTTGGAGTACTTGTGGCACCTTAGAGACTAACCAATTTATTTGAGCATGAGCTTTCGTGAGCTGTAGCTCACGAAAGCTCATGCTCAAATAAATTGGTTAGTCTCTAAGGTGCCACAAGTACTCCTTTTCATCTTAAACCTGGTGCTTTTCCATTTAGAAGGAGGGATGGGGATCCAGAGAGAGAAAGGGTTCCCACCTTGGGCCAAAGCTATAAAGGGGGGGGGGCTGCTAGTCTTGAGAAATCCCTTAGTTATCACCTGAGCTGGAACTAACAAGGACTGTACCGGGGAAAGGATTGGGCCCAGACTAGGAAGGAGTCTAGTCTGTGAAGGAAGCTTATTGGAACATCTATGAGGGTGAGATTTTACCTGTAAACAGTTTCTTAATGTATTAGGCTTAGACTTACATGTTTTTGCTTTATTTTGCTTGGTGACTTACTTTGTTCTGTCTGTTATTACTTGAAACCACTTAAATCCTACTATTTATACTTAATACATTCACATTTGTTTATTAATCTGTTTATTAATTAACCTTTATATAGAGTAAAATGGATTTATTTGGGGTTTGGATCCCATTGGGAACTGGGTGTCTGGGTACTGGAGATAGGTGACCTGCTGAGCAGTTTTTGCTTAAAGTCTGCAGCTTTGGGGGCATGGACCAGACTTGTGTCTGTGTTGCAGCAGGCTAGTGTGTCTGGCTGAACAAGGCAGGGTTCTGGAGTCCCAAGCTGGCAGGAAAAATGGGCTCAGAGGTAGTCTCAGCATGTCAGGTGACAGTCCCAAGGGGGTCTCTGTGACCGAACCCATCACAATTAAATCATGTTATATTTTTCTCTGCTATGCTGTAGAGTCCATTATCAAATATTTGTTCCCCATGTAGATATTTATAGACAGCAATCAAGTCACTCCTTAACCTTCTATTTGTTAAGCTAAATAGATTGACTTCCTTGAGTCGATCACCATAATGCACGTTTTCTAATCCTTTAATCATACTTGTAGCTTTTTTCTGAACTGTTAGGCTACAGTTTGTAAACATTTCTTCTTTCCACAATTAGATACCTTCTAGGAACCTGGCTGGGAATGTGACATAACTTGTTACTTGAAAATGAGATTCAAATTCAGTTTCCTGTCATATTTTCAGAAAATGTTGTATCCCAGTAATAAACTCAGTATCATGAGTTATCTTCTTTCATCCCCATGTGTAAGCTTTTGTCTCTGTACATAACTTCCCATTGCATTACCCTTTCTCTATTCCGGGGGACCCACATTCTTCCCTTTTTTTTTTTTTTTAAGGTTGGACAACCTTCGGTTAATTCTTAATTTTACCTTAAAGGAAAGTAGGGGGACTTCTGGAAACAGAAGCATCAAAACACCACAAAAAGTCAGTTCTTGTAGTTTTTCCATACCTAACCAAGAAACCCTAGGTAATGCAGAATATCTTTCTGGAACCCGATCTCATGAGACTTTCATTGTTAATTGAGACAACAAGAGTTTAACCAAGGCATTAGTGCAATTTCATTTTAAACCATAGTGTTGGCCTGTTACAGAAGTGTTCCATATATGTATCAATGTAAACCACTAAGGTGCCATAGATGCTGCTCAAAATTACATAGCATAGTTCTTGGGTTTGGAGGACCAATACAACTTGTCATGTACTGTAAATGGCTTCCTCTAGCAATTTATAAAACCTCTTAACTGATCATCTTTATATGGACTTGTGGATAAATAAGATAAATTTAAAACTCAAAAAACTTAGAAATAAATGTACCTTTAATTTGGGGTATAAAGAGAGCTCAGTTTCTAGCAGTTCTGCTTTGCAGGCAGCAGATATTGATTACCATTAATTTTGGAGGTAGAATGCAATTACTTTGCAAAGTTTTTCTATATTATCAACCATATCCATTGGTGGAAGCAAAGGTTATGCCACAGCACGTGACACAAGACAGCGTTAGACAGAACTTTGACTTTGTTTCCTCTATCAGATGATCTCTGGCTTAGAAAAAAAATGAAAAAAAACTATAATTTTTACAATGAATAGAGTAGCACACAAGCATGCTAATTACTGTAAAAGAGAGAAGGGAAACTTCATTAGAAGTCAGCCTTGGCATAAGTGGGGTCAGCTCCCACCGAAGTTAACAGGAGTTGAGACCTCTGAGCCAGGGCTGAATTTGCCTTTGTGAATCTGCCTTTTGATAAAAGTACGTAGTTAGCAAAGCTGAGAACTCCTGAGGCAATGGTTTAAAGTAGCCCCTTAGAAATTATACTAAACCCATTGGCTTGTAGTAAGTCCAGAATTCTGAATGTCTCTATGGGTGGGAAGATAGACTTGTATATAAGCTAAGTGGACTGGGACTCAGAACACTTAGGTTCAGTTCCTGAGCCAGCAATTTCCTATAAACCATTGGCTAAATCACTTAATCTCCTCTGTGCCTCAGTTCTTTATCTGTAAAAATTCAGGGTAGTACTTTCCTAACTCAGCAGGGTGTTGTAAGGATTCATTAATAATTGTGAAGCACTCCGATACTTTGTGATGAGGGCCATATAATTACCTAGAAAGGCATGGCTAAGGTCTGAAATAAACACTGAACAAGTCAGACTTGGTGTAAGTCTTCAGTGCCATATGCCCAAGAACTGAGTAAAGAGAATCTCTTCCTCTGTTACCACAAATTCCAAATAAACTGTTCATAGTTCCAGTAGACAAATCAATATTATTGTTCTGTACAATATGCCAAAACGAATAATAGTAACACAGGGTTTCCATTGTTTGTGCAGTTTTCTTCAGGCTACTTTCAAGCTCCAGTGGTCTTCAGTATAATAAGGTGAATAAGATGTCAATAGGATAGATCTGGTACATACAGGGGCCACATCGTTTATATTTGCCAATTCTTGATTAAACAGATCAACATGCCTTGGCTCTCAAGGTCAGTTAAATTGGATAAGAATGCAAACAGAGGTGAGGAAGCTGCTCCTGGAGATAATCTATAAGCAATTCAAAGATACTTCATCTGATATTTAAAAGTCTAAACCTTTGAAGTTAGTGAGGAAAAGGACTGGACCCAGCACAGATCAATTAGAGAATATTATCCAGATTGGATGAATTGAAATGAAATTAAATGAAATCATAAAAAAATGTCACTCAGGGAGTAGAAAAATTGGTAGGCTGCCGCAGCCATAAGTGTGCACTGTGGTCTCATCAACTTTCCCAAGTTATGCATGATCAGACTGGGTCAGTACTTTGAAGTGAGGAAGCTAAGTAATATCTAACTGCAGCACAAAGTGGAACTTTATAAAAGTAGGGAGTTAATTCCAGATTCCTGGATAAATTTCAGTTCTTGTATTATTTCTTTGGATGTATATAAAAAGGTTCCTATCTACATCCTGCCTACTGAAATTCCTGGCCTGCACTATAAAACATCTACCGCATTTCACTCCAGAAGTGTGGTAACTGTTTCTTGAAAAGTCAGAGGAAACCTCCCGAGTTTTGACTTGAGAATAATTGATTTTGATACTAATCTGCTTTATCAGGGAGCACTGGAACTTAAATGTTTATTGCTAGACCCTCCCCCCCACCTCATCAGTGTAGTGAAATAACTACAACCAAGAACTACTGTAAGGGCAGTCACGGTAATTGCAAATATAGTACTGTGTGTCGCACATTTTTTTCCACGTGGCCATGTATTTTGTACTAATTATAGACTGCATGTTTCAGCCCTGTGTCATTATGACTGCAATCACTGGAAAATATGTTGACCATATAACACAAAGACAAGTACATTAACTATAAAATACTGTGTTCATTACATGAAAGAGAATGTTAAAACTGACTAAAATGCCTGTGTGTATATGTGTGTGAGATCATTTCATGAATGCCAATGCCTGTAGAGGCAGAAATATAACAAATTGGGAAGCTGAGAGGGAGATGCTGGCATAGTCTGGACTCATATGGGGCCATAGTACGTGCTTTACAATTTTCCAATTAGCGGACTGCTTGAAACACATTGGTTCAGTGGGTTAGAGGCACAGTTTGCTGCTGCTGCTGGGTTTTAGAATGCCAAGACAATCACACCATATTGAAAATGTTATGGGCAAACAGAGCAGAACCACCTATGTAACCTTTAATAATTAAAATTTTCTGCTTTTCTAAAATTCCTTCCAGCTGGTACAGCAGGTTCTGGACCTTGTTCATGTCTTATGTGTTGATATGTATTGGGAGGTTTTTATGCCATTTATAGAAAATCTTAATTAAAACTATTATGAAAATGACTTTGGTATCTGTTTTCCCCCTCCTACCTGTGCTCGGTAATGCAACCACATTTGAATGTATTCCGGATAATAACTGTATCATGGAAATTTCAAAACATTGATTTCTTGTTTACTGATCATTCTGCTTTCTGAGTTTCCATAGTCTGAATCAATCCACTGACATAACTTCATAACGAATCTGCCACAGCCATATCCTCCGCTGCGCTCCCCCCCACCCAGCAATATGCTAATGGTTTCTCTGCTCTGCCAATCCATTATTGCTAACTCAATTCAGAAGAGAGAGACTAGCAGGGGCCCGAACCTCAGGTGGTGTAAATCAGCATAGCTCCATTACTGCATAGCCAATACTGATTTACACCAGCTGAGTAACTGGCTTTAGAATTGCTGACAATTTCTGCTGTGCCATCAGGATGAACTGAAATGCAGGATAAGGTTTTGTTTACAAAGCAAAATGCCTGAGGAGAGGAAGCAGCAATGAGATCTACCAATTCCTCATCAGTCTGCTGATAGAGGAGATGAAGGGCAGAAGCAGCACCAGAAGAGGATCAGTAGAGGCTAGCTTCTATTCTTGCTGAGCTGAGAGAAGAAGATGACAAACTCTCCTGCCTCTGGCTCAATGTTGAGTTTGGAAAAATTGTTAAACACAAAATGAGTTAAAGGCAAAACCAGAAAGCTTCAGAATGCCCCTTCATAATGGACAACCTGCAAGCCTATGGCCCTTTCATCTGCAGATCAAGTTAATGCTTCCTTGGCAGCTGCTCTGAGGATGGAGTCTTAGGAGGAAGAAATGTTTCAGACCATGGCATGTTGAGGGAAAAACTTGCACAATGGGATGAAATGTAGGTGATGCGTACACATCTAGAGAGGAAAATTTAAATCAGCATTTTCAAGGATAAATAGGCTTATTATATCTGTTGTTAACAAGAAAATCATAGAAAATATTCAGAAAATTATTATATAAAAGAAGAGAAGACCTTAATTAAATAGCCACTGCTATTAAGAGTTACTTTAAAATCATGGACATGAACAAAATCAATCAATCTGGGCAATATAAATTTTAGTGAATTAAATTAGCTAATGGCTTATAATTGTAGACTAATTATAATAGACAGTGTCAAGGTTCCTCCCCCACTCTGAACTCTAGGGTACAGATGTGGGGACCTGCATGAAAAACCTCCTAAGCTTATCTTTACCAGCTTAGGTCAAAACTTCCCCAAGGTACAAAATATTACCCCCGTTATCCTTGGAATGGCCGCTACCACCACCAAACTAATACTGGTTACTGGGGAAGAGCTGTTTGGACGCGTCCTTCCCCCCAAAATACTTCCCAAAACCTTGCACCCTACTTCCTGGACAAGGTTTGGTAAAAAGCCTCACCAATTCGCCTAGGTGACTACAGACCCAGACCCTTGGATCTTAAGAACAATGAACAATCCTCCCAACACTTGCACTCCCCTTTTCCTGGGAAATGTTGGATAAAAAGCCTCACCAATTTGCATAGGTGACCACAGACCCAAACCCTTGGATCTGAGAACAATGAAAAAGCATTCAGTGTTTTACAAGAAGACTTTTAATAAAAAATAGAAGTAAATAGAAATAAAGAAATCCCCCCTGTAAAATCAGGATGGTAGATATCTTACAGGGTAATTAGATTCAAAAACATAGAGAACCCCTCTAGGCAAAACCTTAAGTTACAAAAAAGATACACAGACAGAAATAGTTATTCTATTCAGCACAATTCTTTTCTCAGCCATTTAAAGAAATCATAATCTAACACATACCTAGCTAGATTACTTACTAAAAGTTCTAAGGCTCCATTCCTGTTCTGTCCCTGGCCAAGACGACTACAGACTGACACACAAACCCTTTGTTTCTCTCCCTCCTCCCAGCTTTTGAAAGTATCTTGTCTCCTCATTGGTCATTTTGGTCAGGTGCCAGCGAGGTTACCTTTAGCTTCTTAACCCTTTACAGGTGAGAGGAGCTTTCCCCTGGCCAGGAGGGATTTCAAAGGGGTTTACCCTTCCCTTTATATTTATGACACGCCCCCCAAATCTCAGCTAGGGTGAAACACTGGCTGGGATTTCTTCCTGGAGCTCTAGGAAAACAGAGTTAATAAGACACATGCATCTCTAAATATACTACCAAGTACATAAAGACTAACAATATTTTCCACATCTCAAGGACGATTTTAACCAGTTGATTCTGGGAAACTTTCACGGGAGAGTGCATCAGCCACTTTGTTAGAAGCTCCTGAGATGTGTTGGATGTCGAAATCAAAATCTTGGAGAGCTAAACTCCACCGAAGAAGTTTTCTGTTAGTTTCTTTGACGGTGTGAAGCCACTTTAGTGCAGCATGGTCGGTTTGCAGGTGGAAACGCCGTCCCCAAACATATGGGCGTAGCTTTTCCAGAGCGTAGACAATGGCATAACATTCTTTTTCAGTGACTGACCAGTTGCTTTCCCTCTCAGACAGTTTTTTGCTGAGAAACACTACAGGGTGGAATTCTTGATCAGGTCCTTTCTGCATTAAAACTGCTCCCACACCACGCTCGGATGCATCTGTGGTTACTAGGAACGGTTTGTCAAAGTCTGGGGCCCTTAGTACAGGGTCAGACATGAGTGTCGCTTTAAGCTTGTTAAAGGCCTTCTGACACTTTCCGGTCCACTGAACAGCATTTGGCTGTTTCTTTTTGGTTAGGTCTGTCAGTGGGGCAGCGATTTGGCTGTAGTGCGGTACAAATCGTCTGTAATAACCGGCCAAGCCTAAGAAGGATTGAACCTGTTTCTTTGACTTTGGGACAGGCCACTTTTGGATAGCATCCACTTTGGCCTGTAGGGGGCTGATAGTTCCTTGACCCACCTGGTGTCCAAGGTAAGTCACTCTGTTTAGGCCTATTTGACACTTCTTAGCCTTAACAGTTAGTCCTGCCTCCCTTATGCGCTCAAGGACTTTTTGTAGATGTTCCAGGTGGTCTGCCCAGGAATCCGAAAATATGGCCACATCATCAAGGTAGGCGACTGCATATTCTCCTAATCCCGCTAGGAGACCATCTACAAGTCTTTGGAAAGTGGCGGGTGCATTTCGCAGCCCGAAAGGGAGTACATTAAATTCATACAGCCCGAGATGTGTGATGAAGGCTGACCTTTCCTTGGCAGATTCATCTAGCGGTACCTGCCAGTACCCCTTGGTTAAGTCCAAGGTAGAGATGAACTGGGCCCTTCCCAGTTTCTCTAATAGTTCATCTGTGCGTGGCATGGGATAGTTGTCTGGGCGAGTTACAGCATTTAGCTTACGGTAGTCCACGCAAAAACGTATTTCCCCATCTGGTTTGGGAACTAGAACCACTGGAGATGCCCATGCCCTTTCAGAGGGGCGGATTACACCCATCTGTAACATATCCTGGATCTCCCGTTCTATAGCAGTTTTAGCTTGAGGAGACACCCGGTAAGGTTGGACCCTAATTGGGTGAGCATTACCTGTGTCAATGGAGTGGTATGCCCGTTCAGTCAGTCCTGGGGTGGCTGAGAACGTTGGCGCGTAGCTAGTGCACAGCTCCTGGATCTGCTGTCGCTGCATACGCCCAAGGGTCATGGAGAGGTTCACCTCTTCCACACCACCAGCACATTTCCCTTCGTAGTAAACACCTTCAGGCCACTCAGCGTCGTCTCCTCCCTGGGCTGTAAACTGACAAACCTTTAATTCTCTGGAATAAAAGGGCTTTAGAGAATTAATATGGTACACCTTAGGCTTTCGGTTGGAGGTGGGGAATGCTATGAGATAATTAACAGCTCCCAGGCGCTCCTGGACCACGAATGGCCCTTCCCACGATGCTTCCATTTTATGGGCCTGGAGCGCCTTTAAGACCATGACCTGGTCTCCTACTTTGAAGGAACGCTCTCTGGCATGTTTATCATACCAGGCTTTTTGCTCTTTTTGAGCATCCTGTAAGTTTTCTCTAGCAAGGGCTAAAGAGGTTCGGAGGGTGTTTTGTAGGTTGGTTACAAAGTCCAGAATGTTAGTTCCTGGAGAAGGTGTAAATCCCTCCCATTGCTGCTTCACCAACTGCAATGGCCCCTTAACCTCACGGCCATATACAAGTTCAAATGGGGAAAACCCTAAACTGGGATGTGGTACAGCTCTGTAGGCAAAGAGCAACTGCTGCAATACTAGGTCCCAATCATTGGAGTGCTCATTTACGAATTTACGTATCATGGCCCCCAAAGTTCCATTAAACTTCTCCACCATGCCATTTGTTTGATGATGGTAAGGAGTGGCAACCAAGTGATTTACCCCATGAGCTTCCCAAAGGTTTTTCATAGTTCCTGCCAGGAAATTAGTCCCTGCATCTGTGAGGATGTCGGAGGGCCAACCTACCCTGGCAAAAATGTCTGCTAGTGCCTGGCACACACTTTTAGCCCTGGTGTTGCTTAGAGCTACTGCTTCCGGCCATCGGGTGGCAAAATCCATGAAAGTCAGTATGTACTGCTTTCCTCGGGGTGTCTTTTTCGGAAAAGGACCCAGAATATCCACAGCTACTCGCTGAAATGGAACTTCAATGATGGGGAGTGGCTGGAGAGGAGCTTTGACCTGGTCTTGGGGTTTTCCCACTCTTTGGCACACCTCACAAGACTGGACATAGGTAGAAACATCCTTGCCCATTCCCTCCCAGTGGAATGACCCCCCCAAACGGTCTTTGGTCCTGTTCACCCCAGCATGGCCACTAGGGTGATCATGGGCTAAGCTCAAGAGCTTGGCCCGGTATTTAGTTGGAACTACCAGCTGTCTCTGAGGATGCCAGTCTTCCTGGTGTCCCCCAGAAAGAGTTTCCTGGTATAAAAGTCCTCTTTCTACAACAAACCTGGATCGATTAGAAGAGCTGAGAGGCGGTGGGTTGCTCCGTGCCGCCGTCCAAGCTCTCTGGAGGCTTTCATCTGCTTCCTGTTCGGTCTGGAACTGTTCCCTTGATGCTGGAGACATCAGTTCCTCATGGGATTGTGGACCTAGGCTTGGTCCCTCTGGAAGCGATATAGGGGATGGAGCTGTTTCTGTTGACTGTGAACCGCTCTCCGCTGGTGCACTATGTTGGGATTCAGGCTCCGGCTGAGCCTCTTGTGTAGGGTTATCGGCTGCTGCCAGTTCAGGTTCGGTGGGGCCCTCTGGTGTTGAGGTTGCAAGTACTGGATTCAGTGCTGACACGGGGTCTGGTGTTGGTTGTTCGGCTGGTTCCGGTTCTGGGACTGGTTCCGTCTGGGTCTCTGGGACTGGATCCACTACTGCTGTTGCAGACATTGGCCTGGGGTCCAGGTCCATCACCTCTGACTGGGTCCTGATAGAAGTTTCCGGAACAGAGCTAGGCCTCACGGCTTGTTTAGCCTGGTTGCGGGTGACCATTCCCACCCTCTTGGCCTGCTTCACATGATTGGCCAAGTCTTCCCCCAACAGCATGGGGATGGGATAATCATCATAGACTGCAAAAGTCCACATTCCTGACCAGCCCTTGTACTGGACAGGCAACTTGGCTGTAGGCAAATTGAAAGAGTTGGACTTGAAGGGTTGAATCGTCACTTGGATCTCTGGGTTGATTAAATTGGGGTCCACTAAGGAAGCATGGATAGCTGACACTTGTGCTCCGGTGTCCCTCCACGCGGTGACCTTCTTCCCGCCCACACTCACAGTTTCCCTCCGCTCCAAGGGTATCTGGGAGGTATCTGGGCCTGTGGACCTCTGGTGTGATTCCGGTGCAATGAACTGTAATCTGTTGGGGTTCTTGGGGCAGTTGGCCTTTACATGCCCCAGCTCGTTACACTTAAAACATCGTCCAGCTGACGGGTCACTGGGGCGAGGAGGGTTGCTGGAGAACGGGGTGGTGGGACGATAAGGGGTCTGGAGGGTTCTTTGGGAGGTAGGTGGGGCTTTGGGCGGCCCCCGGTAATAGGGTGTGGTCTGGGGTGGTCCCTTCTGGTCTCCGCTCCAACTGCGACCAGTTTTCTTCTTCTCTGCCACCTCCACCCATCTGGCTCCAATCTCTCCTGCCTCAATTACAGTTTTGGGTTTCCCATCTAGGATGTATCTTTCTATTTCCTCAGGAACACCCTCTAAGAATTGTTCCATTTGCATTAGGAAGGGCAAATTTACTGGAGATTCAACACTTGCTCCTGATATCCAGGCATCCCAATGTTTTACAATGTGGTAGGCATGTCGGGTAAATGACATGTCTGGTTTCCACCTTAGGGCTCTGAACCTCCGACGAGACTGCTCGGGTGTTATCCCCATTCTGACTCTCGCCTTGGATTTAAACAGTTCATACTTGTTCATGTGTTCTTTAGGCATTTCAGCTGCCACCTCAGCTAAGGGTCCACTGAGCTGCGGCCTCAGCTCTACCATGTATTGGTCAGTAGAGATGTTGTACCCAAGGCAGGCCCTTTCGAAGTTTTCTAAGAAGGCCTCAGTATCATCACCTGCCTTGTAGGTGGGGAACTTTCTGGGATGGGAAGTGGTACCTGGAGAAGGATTGCTAGGGTTTGTTGGTATATTCTGCTGGGCCTTTATCCTCTCCATCTCCTCCACATGCTTCCTTGCCTCCATTTCCCTCTTGTGGGCAGCCTCCTGTACCTCCTTCTCCAGCCGCATGAGTTCTATCTGTCTTTCATGTTCCCTTTGTTTTTCCTCAGCCTGAAATTTGGCTAATTCCAGCTGTAGTCGAGCTGAGGATTTGGTCATTCTAACCTCTCTGTTTTTAACTAACTTTACACCTGAGGTTTAGAAATAAACAAACAAAACTTGGCTGTAAAATTTTGCTGTGCTGGAATAGAATACCTATTCTCTGATAGTGATTGTCAGCCTACAGAAAAAGACAATTCCCTTGTCTCTGCTCTGGGCCCAAATTAAAGCAAAAAACCTCCAACTACTTGGAAACCTGCTTACCCAGCCCAACGAAGAAAAAAAAAAATTTCTTTTCAAACCTGTGCTCCTTGTAAAACAAAAAAAAAAAAAAAATCAAAATCCTAAAAAAAACCCTGCCACTTTTGTCTCCAGGCAAATGGGTAGAGCACACACCCCCTATTTACTTTTAGGAAGAAAAGAAAAAAAAAACAAACCTCTGGGTTGGAAGACTGTGAATTTCCCTGCAGGAGTTAAGTACCCTGCCTCCAGGCAAATGAAACCTGCAATTCACAAGATAATCCCCTTTTGTCTCTGCTTGGCCACAAAGCAGAGAGAAACCAAGCTGCTTTCAGTTTCAAAGCTGCCTTCTGGACTTCCTAAAAATTCCTTTTTAAAATCTGTATTTCTAGTTCAAAAAATCTCAACTGGATCTCAAAATGATTTCAGGTTAATCCCACCACTGTGCCACCATGTCAAGGTTCCTCCCCCACTCTGAACTCTAGGGTACAGATGTGGGGACCTGCATGAAAAACCTCCTAAGCTTATCTTTACCAGCTTAGGTCAAAACTTCCCCAAGGTACAAAATATTACCCCCGTTATCCTTGGAATGGCCGCTACCACCACCAAACTAATACTGGTTACTGGGGAAGAGCTGTTTGGACGCGTCCTTCCCCCCAAAATACTTCCCAAAACCTTGCACCCTACTTCCTGGACAAGGTTTGGTAAAAAGCCTCACCAATTCGCCTAGGTGACTACAGACCCAGACCCTTGGATCTTAAGAACAATGAACAATCCTCCCAACACTTGCACTCCCCTTTTCCTGGGAAATGTTGGATAAAAAGCCTCACCAATTTGCATAGGTGACCACAGACCCAAACCCTTGGATCTGAGAACAATGAAAAAGCATTCAGTGTTTTACAAGAAGACTTTTAATAAAAAATAGAAGTAAATAGAAATAAAGAAATCCCCCCTGTAAAATCAGGATGGTAGATATCTTACAGGGTAATTAGATTCAAAAACATAGAGAACCCCTCTAGGCAAAACCTTAAGTTACAAAAAAGATACACAGACAGAAATAGTTATTCTATTCAGCACAATTCTTTTCTCAGCCATTTAAAGAAATCATAATCTAACACATACCTAGCTAGATTACTTACTAAAAGTTCTAAGGCTCCATTCCTGTTCTGTCCCTGGCCAAGACGACTACAGACTGACACACAAACCCTTTGTTTCTCTCCCTCCTCCCAGCTTTTGAAAGTATCTTGTCTCCTCATTGGTCATTTTGGTCAGGTGCCAGCGAGGTTACCTTTAGCTTCTTAACCCTTTACAGGTGAGAGGAGCTTTCCCCTGGCCAGGAGGGATTTCAAAGGGGTTTACCCTTCCCTTTATATTTATGACAGACAGTTTTAAAAAAAATCACCGTGGCAAGACCAAATTGAATTTAAACTGAAAGTTTGGAGAACTACCATCCTATAAATCTAACTACTACCACTAGTAAATGAATAATCAATTAATAATAATAATAAAAATAATAATACATAAAAATAATTGAAAAGAGACAAGATTCATTAGGACCAAAATACATGTTGAGAAATAAACTACATGGAAGTACAAGGAATAACCCTTGCAGGAAATAAACCTTGTGCATTGTTATTGTGTCTCATGAAATCTGACCTAAAAAATTATTCCGATGAGTTTGGACAGAAACATCATCATCCGGAATGGAAATTGTGGATAAAGGGCAATAACAAGAGGAGGCTAGGATCAGGGTATAGATGGGATCAAAGTTAGGTCTGTTCCTGTTTAACTTCATTTTGATCTAGAAGACAGAGTGAACAATATGTTAATTAAATGGACATCTAATAATAAACTGGGAGGAGTTGTCTAATTTTGTTTTTATTATTTTTTAAATTTTAAAGGCTCACCTATGCCTCCTATTTTTCTGATTATTATTAGATTTGTCACCTAAAAAGAATGGCTCAGGTTTGGGAATCTCTCTCACAACCTCAACTATGAAGACCAATGCAAAGAATTCATTTAGTTCTCCACAATGGCCGTATTGTCCTTGAGTGTTTCTTTAGCATCTCAATTGTCCAGTGGCCCCACAGCCTGTTTAGCAGGCTTCCTGCTTCAGATGTACTTAAATTTTTTTTTGCTATTACTTTTTGAGTCTCTCTAGCTGTTCTTCAAATTCTGTTTTTACACTTCATTTGCCAGAATTTATGCTCCTTTCTATTTCCCTCATTAGGATTTAACTTCCACTTTTTAAAGAATGCCTTTTTGCCTCTCACTGCTTCTTTTACTTTGTTGTTTAGCCATAGTGGCTCTTTTATGGTTCTCTTACTATGTTTTTTAATTTGGGGTATACATTTAAGTTGAGCCTCTATTATGGTGTCTTTGAAAAGTTTCCATGCGGCTTGCAGGGATTTTACTTTTGGTGCTGTATCTTTTAATTTCTGTTTAACAAACCTCCTCATTTTTGTGTAGTTCCCCTTTCTGAAATTAAATGCTACAATATTGGGCTGCTGTGGTGTTTTCCCTGCCACAGGGATGTTAAATTTAATTATATTATGGTCACTATTACCAAGTGGTCCAGCTATAGTCACCTCTTGGACCTGATCCTGTGCTGCACTTAGGACTAAATCAAGAATTGCTTCTCCTCTTGTGGGTTACAGGACTGGCTGCTCCAAGAAGCAGTCATTTAAGGTGTCAAGAAACTTGATCTCAGCATCCCTTCCTGAGGTGTTAAGCACCCAGTCAGTGTGAGGATAGTTGAAATCCCCCATTATGATTGAGTTTTTTATTTTACAAGCCTCTCTAATCTCCCTGAGCATTTCATAGTCACTATCACCATCCTGGCCAGGTGGTCTGTAACATAGCCCTACTGCTATACACTTATTATTCAAGCGTGAAATTACTATCCATAGAGATTCTATGGTACAGTTTGGTTAATTGAAGATTTTTACTTCATTTGATTCTATGCTTTCTTTCACATATAGTGCCACTCCCCCACCAGCACGACCTGTTCTGTTCTTCCGTTATATTTTGTACCCTGGTATTACTGTGTCCCATTGATTATCCTCATTTCACCAAATTTCTGTGATGCCTATTATATCAATATCCTCATTTAATATGAGGCCCTCTAGTTTGCCCATCTTATTATTTAGACTTCTAGTATTGGTATATAAGCACTTTAAAAACTTGTCACTTTTTAGCTGTCTGCCATTACATGATGTAATTGAGTGGGACTTTTTTTCTTTTGACTGTTTCTTATCAGATCCTACCTGTATTTTATCATCTTCCATCCTCTCCTCCTTATTAGGACATAGGGAATCTCCATTTATAGATCTTCCCCTAAGGGATGTCCGAACCACATGCTCCTCCATATCTGTCGGCTTTCCTCCAGCCCTTAGTTTAAAAACTGCTCTACGACCTTTTCAATTTTAAGTGCCAGCAATCTGGTTACATTCTGGTTTAGGTGGAGCTGATCCTTCCTGTATAGGCTCACCTTTCCCAAAAGTTTCCCCAGGTCCTAATAAATCTAAACCCCTCCTCCGTACATCATCGTCTCATCCACGCATTGAGACCCACAGTTCTGCCTGTCTAACTGGCCCTGTGTGTGGAATTGGAAGCATTTCAGAGAGGTCCTGGACTTGAATCTCTTACCTAGCAGCCTAAATTTGGACTCCAGGACCTCTCTCCTATCTTATCCTATGTCACTGGTATGTACATGTACCACGACCACCTGCTTCTCCCCAGCACTACACATAAGCCTATCTATCGAGAGATCTGCAACCTTCCCACTAGGCAGGCAAGTCACCATGCAGTTCTCCTGGTCATCATATAGCCAACTATCTGTTTCTAATGATCAAATCATCCATTGCTAATACATGTCTCTTCCTAATGATCAGATCATCCATTGCTAATACATGTCTCTTCCTAATAACTGGAGTTCCCTCCCCTGGAGAGAGATCCTCAGTGCAAGAGGATACCACAACATCATCTGGAAGGAGGTCCCAACTATAGGATCATTTCCCTCTGCTCTAATTGGATGGTTTCATTTCCTGAGACTTTCATCCTCCTCAACAGCACAGAGGCTGTGAAACTATGGGTGGGACCGTTTTACTGTGTCCCAGAAAGTCTCATCTATGTACCTCTCTGTGTCCCTTAGCTCCTCCAGCTCAGCCACCCTGGCCTCCAAAGCCTGTACATGGTCTCTGAGAGACAGGCGCTCCTTGCACAGAATGCACACATACGCCATCTGCCCATAGGGCAGGTAATCATACTTGCTGCATTGGGAGCAATAAACTGGGTAGCCCCCATTCTGTTGCTGGACTTCTGCCTGCATTCTCTTTTTACTCCTGATGCTCATTCCTTTGTTGTTATTTTGTTTTTATCAGGGGGTGGTTTTGGTTTTAAGTTTAAAGAAGTTTAAGGAATGTAAAGTGTATTTACATTCCTCACACGCCTCTGGTCACTTAGGAGCAGGCTTTTAAAAGTCCTGGTCTTCCTGAGTAGCCTCTCCCCCTGGTTAAGGTTGATGGGTGCTAAAGGGCTTAGGAATCAAAGCCTCGTTAAGAAGAACTCTGCTCTCAGCCTTGCCTAACAGGCCACTAATCTTAGCATCCACACGGTCAGCACATGGTTCCCCCAAACAAACAGACCACATGGTATATTTCAGTCCAGCAGCAAGCACAACAGAACAGGTAATCATCAAGTAATCCATCCCCTGTCACCCATTCCCAGCTTCTGGCAAACAGAGGCTAGGGACACCATCTGTGCCCATCCTGGCTAATAGCCATTGATGGATCTACCCTCGATGAATTTATCTAGTTCTTTTTTGAGCCCCGTAAAAGTCTTGGCCTTCACAACATCCTCTGGCAAATAGTTCCACAGATTGACTGTGTGTGAGAAAGGTGTAAGCAACATGCTCCCACATACCCCTTTTCCACCACAGTTTAGCTGACACTCAGGGCCATCACCTTACAGATATCCATCTTGTGAGTCACTAGTTTTACTGACTACACTACTAGGCTGTCTCATCCCCTGCACCATTAAGTGGCTCCAGCCACAATTTACAATGGGGAAGGTGTCATTGATTTCTCTCCTTCCTCTAGAACACTTGTGGAGGGAGAGGCATAATTTGGCAGTAATCATATATAATTGAAAAACAAAGTCCCTTTCCTCCTTACTCAAAATAATTACTGCATTTGGTGCAACATGACTCTGATTCCATGACTAGGCCATAAATATTGTAGTTCTACATCCATAACATTGATACACAAGGATTTTTAATAAGTCTTGTTTAATTTTTATTTTTGGCTTTTAGGGGGGGTATTTTTAATTTTTAATTGTTTTCTCTTAATGCAATTTTATGGGACGAGGGGAGAGATTTTAAAATGCTTTCCTAATACCAAACAGAAGTAGATTGACTATGCAGTTGCATATTACAAACCTGAGCATCAAGAAGAGATGGGGAAAGAATGAAGCCAGTTACAATACTACAATATGCTTAATTTATGTACCAATGTCGCCCTCTGAGCCATATTCTCTGCTGGTGTAAATGGACAATACTCTATCAAAGTCAGAGGACATGTACCCACTTACATCAGTAGAGAATTGGAAGGTACACACATGCCTAAGTTTAAGCAAGTAAGTAGACCTGGTGAAATCAATGAGACTACTCATATGGTTAAATACTTTGTAGAAGTATCTGTAGCCTGTGTTATTCTTCATATCTGGTATATACTTGCCTGGCATGTGTACTTAGATAACGAGTTCTTTAGGGCAGATACCCATCTTTTGTGTGTCTTCTATGATACTACAAAATAAAAATGAATAATGTATAAGAATTTCAATTTTTACATGCAATATAAATTTATACTACAGTTTTTCTACATGTAAGATACTGAGTTTTATAATACATCTTTTTGCCTTTTATTAATTTTCATTTTTAAAAATGTAAAAATAATAGTGAACATACCATGGAAAAGACAAAAATGCACTACACAAATCCACTTTAAGGTGCTAGGAAAGTTGAAAATACTGTATATACTGTGATGGGCAGAATGTATCCAATAGTAGCTATAGTATTTATTTATGGCTTTCAAAATTAATGTACCTAGTGGATACTAGTTTCCTCTGTTATTGTAGAATATGTATACTATAGCTATTAGCTACAGCGATAACATACTACATTTCTAGCATTTAATTGGCTGATGTCTTTCCTACAATAGTATAGCTATAATGCTAATAGTGCAAAGCAAATATTCTAATAGAGTTAAAACGTTTGACATTTGATTTCAATCTGATTTTGAATATTGACATTCCAGAATCAAAAGGTTTCATTTTCATTTTGGTTTGTTGACCTGAAACAAAAACATTTCCTTTTGAGTTTCCAGGTGAAATTTCATTTCTGAAGCAATCAAATTTTCCATCAAATACTTTATGGCAAATTCCTGACCAGTTCTAGTTGCCATTCAGCACTGAGCATCCCCAGAGAATGAAGATATTTGGATTTTCAAATGCTTTTCTTGGAATCCAAGGGTAAGTTTTCATCTTTGCATATTTACTAGTATCATCAGCTAGCTTGATTAGAGTGGCGCGATGTGGAGTTGCTGTTCATATGGAGTAAGGATGGCAGAATCTGGCCCTTTTTAAATATGCCACTTTCTCCTCCTCTCTTTTTCTATTTCCCGTTCACCACGGAGATGAAGTGGAAGAGGACTCAAACTTGTGAAGGAGTGCTGAGCAGAAGAAGAAAATGTGGATTCCCTGAAAAAGGGAGCCTAAGTGGCTGATCTAGCCAAATTTCTACAAGAGCAGCATAGAGAAGCCCCAATACCTCCAAATCAAATGGAAAAGGAAGGAAAGATGCATCATTATCTTAGAAAGACCAAAAAGACCCTTTTCCAATGATCCCACAGTGAAGAGGAGGAAAGCTACCAGCCACACATGCAGCTCTGTTACTCTTTGAAGTCTGCACAGCCTACATAAAGGGTCTGAACTCAATGGAAGTTTGAGGTGCCCATTTCGTCTCGGGATGAAGCCAAAATACAGGGTCATCTTCATCAGTAGAGCTTCATACCACTCTTCATTGGAGTTATTGCATGGTTCTCAGACCCCAAATAAGTGAAGGGTTGGGCGAGAGAAGCAAATTGCTCATACCATCTCTCCAGCTCATTATATTCCCCCATTACAGGTGGATATACATATAAACATGACTTCATATTTTCTAAATTTTATCATTCAGAATCCAAAGTCACTTTTCTTCTGCGAGATCTTCGTTACTATCTCCTGGACTCCTTAAATCATTTTGGTTTTCCATACCCTTTATCCATTTAGACTCCTGCTTCTTCTGTCTGCTGTTTACTGCTAGAACTGACATTCCAAGGAATCACCAGCCCCTTCTCTTGATTCTGTCCAGGGTGAAGCTCATTGGCCTGAAATTGGAGATATCAAGCCAGTTCTTTCCCACACTGACCGTCATACTGGCCATCCTTCTCACATTTTTTCACATACTTGTTGGTTTCTTCCATAAAGAAACTGTATCGGTTGAAGTTCTGCAATAATTACAACAGTTCTTCTCCCAGGACACTCAGGTCAATGAACACCTTTCTCATTTCCTATCACTAAGACCAGAATAGCTATTTCTGATGGCTTTTGACTCATCAGAGCTTTTGAATAAAACATAAATGCAACAAAAAATGTTTACTCATCTTAGTTCTCTAAATAATAATGTACCTTAGCTATGAGAAATATGGTAGACTTTGTTAAAAGTTTTCACACTCAGTGTATAACTCCACAAATCCAATAATTTATTCATGTAAATTGTATGCATGAATATGTGGATGTGAATATGTATGGGGACATGCATACAAATGCAAATACAAAAATCCAGATGCTCTCAGAGTTACAAATAGATTAACAAAATAGCTCTTCTGCAGCAATACAGAATTGTTTTTATCTGTGCAATCTTTGTAGTCCAATTGCATTAAGGAACAACAGGTCATCCTCCATAATAGAGTTCATGAGGAGAAAATCCTGAGGAAGTTTCTCATATTGACAAATATTTTAAGATATGTGAGAATGAACCTATTTTCAAGGATCCTCATAGATGAAGTTTACAGCATACAGCTGTAAGCTGAAAGAGTCAACCACACCATCTGCCAGAAGATGGGTAAGATGAGATTTTCAAAGCATTAGTTACTACAAAGTAATGAAATGATTTAATTCATAGGCATGGACAGTTTCCCTCCCAATCACTTTTAATAAATTGGTCATGTGCAAGAGATAGAGACATCCACTATTGAATAACAAGTTTCCATCCTGACAAGTACTGAGACAACCTCTTTAAAATAGTAGAGCTCAGTCCTGGTAAAATTTCAAAACTGATTTCCACCTAATTGAATATCGGTACCAGCTCCTTTGGCTTCTCAGGGCTACTCACCTCAGAGTATTTACTGATTAGCAGCAGTGCTTGCCTTTCTACAGTAATTTATTATGCACCCATTATGATAACCTCTAGGTGCATTTGTGGAACAAAACTATATGTAATTCCATGCTGCTATTGGACCATATAGGTCTATGGGCTGCTATAGGACCTATAGCCAGCCAGCCTGTTGTCCAGCACTCCCCACTTTTTAATCTAAAGTCAAACAAGTACTTGGGCAAATAGTGTTATTACTGATTATTGTTTATTTGAATTTAAGGAGCACCTATCCAAGATTCTAGGTGTCCCTGACCCAGGCTATAAGAATAAAAATAAATTAAACCATAACTTTTGCCTGACAGCCATCAGACCTCAACTCCCCATAAAAATACAAAACTACTCCCACCGCCTCCACTTACACAGTTCCAACTCCTGTCAAATCAAACTCTTCACAGAAGCCCACACAAGCAGATGCATCTTGCAGTGTGCTCTGAAGGTCAGTAGCCCCAGGCTACTTGAACTGGGGAGTGACATATTACATACCTGAGGGGCTTTCTCTGAGAATGCTTTACCCGCAGCTACCTCTCTGTTAAACTGGGGGCAGGTGAAGTATTTCCACTGATCACAACTGTGATAGCATGCCATGAGAAGAGAATTGATCTCTCAAAATAGTTGAGTCCTCTTAGTGTTCAGATCTAACGACTGTCAACCAGAGGTCTTCAACTGACTTAATGTGTCAGGTTAATGCAATACGAGAGTGGCAGTATGCTATGTAGCCAGATCTTTATATATCAAAATCAAATACTTGCAGTGCATTTGGAAAACAGATGGGAAGTCAAGGACAGAAACTGAATACAGGTGTAATGTGATTTGCAGTGGGCTTATGCATTTTCAGTGGCTGAAGTGTGTGCCAGTTTGAAGGGAAGACTCAATTAGAGTGCCTTGCAGTAATGAAACTGGGAGGAGATGAATAACTGTGGTCAGGTCTGCATAAAAAGACAAAGCAAAACTACCTAGTTAATCACTAAAGGAAAAATGATCTTCTGGCCATTGTTGATAAATGATGATGCAAAATGAGAGCGATAAAACCTATTAAAAAGTAGGTTGGTGCTAGTATTATTTACTTACACACAGGGGATGACAAATGATAAAAAAAGAATTCACACAGAAATGGGCATTAAATATATATGCGCATACTGTATAAATTAAACTAACCAGACAACTCTCTGGTGATGGTAATTTCTCATGGTTTCCTAGTTGACTTCACACCTTGTAATTCCAGATCTCCACTAAAAGAGGAAGAAAAGGCCTGTATTCTATGGGACTCCAGGTTACTCCTTATTCTACTGTTATATTCCATGCACAACCAAGTTGCTCACCAAACACTTTATGGATAGGTTATAGAAGAGTGATGGGAAAAAGGTTTATGCCTCATAACAGGGCAAATTAAAACACATAATGTGCAATAGCTAAACGTATAATATCTCTTGGCTACACCAGAATTACTAGCAGATTCTGTCTACCTCCATCAATATAGGACTCTGGTAGTTGTTTGAAAAAGTAGTTAGCATATTTTTTATTGCAGCTGTCATTAAAATGGTGTTTAAAAATTTAACATGCATAAATATTTTATCAGAGCTTGCAAGGTCTCCGTATCTTGGTCTTGAAGAAATATTAGTTATTAAATTGATGGAAAATTCCATAAAAGACTTATTAAACAAATCCAAAAGTACATATTGTTTCAGGGAAGGCTAACTCTCAGGGTAATTGTTCTTTATAATACTTCACAAACATGTATCTAACACAAATAAGTTACGGAATTATTGCTGATAAAGTTGCTGAGAAGTTTGCTGTTCATCTGAAAATAGGAGATGCAGAAAGTGTTTTGTTTTTGTTCCTCTTTCTTGTTGTATCTTATTCTTTCTGAGACTATTTACTGCCTTATTGACAGACTATTAGTTTGTTGAAGGTAAAACTAAGGAAGCAGTTTTACTCTTTTTTTTTCTTTTTATGAAACAAACTAGAGATAAATGTAAGTGATACATGGAGAATATTCTGAGAAATCTTTTCTGTTTCAGTTTCAATTCTTGCATCTTTTAACTAATGTGGGAAGATAGGTAGACTTGATTCCAGAAGTTCTCAGCTATTATAGTTCTGAAATGAAGACATAATGAAGGTGCAAATACCTGATGAAGGTAGAGATCTTAAATGTAAGCCTGGTATGGAAAAGATTATTTTGCTGAATGCTGCATTTTAGAAATCCATATTACATTAGGAGTTTTGTACCAAACTTATGACTTCTATGCAGAGATTCCCCATATAGTCCATTTTTGTTCAGCAAAGTACACAGAAGTATCAGTGGGATTTAGTCTGAGCAGTAATAAGTGTTAGTTGGAGGATACATTTAAAATCCATTTAAGAACTTTGTGCTTCGACCTAATGTTGTCAGTAGACATTGGGGTACCATTAAAAGTATATAAATTAATTAATGCCCTAAAATTGAGATACCCCTCAAAATGAATTCATAGAAAAATTTCTAATGAAGTTTCATTGTAATGATTCACAAAAAAACCCTGAATTTTGAATGAAAAACCCATGTTTATAAAAAGATAAGAAACGTTGACACTGAAGAATCATAATGTTTTCCAAAACCCCTTCTCCCCTTTCTAATAGATTAAGGATAGCACAGAATAACATAGTGATTTATAACATTGAAATATAAAATGAAGAACTGTTAATGGTAAAATTAAGAGCTTTGATAGCTATATTTTTAATGATTTGTAATTATGTATAGTGAATGAATACAGATGAGGTAGCACTTAGGCCAAGTCCTTGCTGGCATAAATGTGGTTTTGCCAATTCTTCTTTTACATAAAATTACTAATCTGCTTAAAACGTTTTTGCTGACAGAACAAAGGTAACATGTGTTGGAAGATGAAAGTAAGAGATACACAAATATGAAGTGATAAGTAAAAAACCCACCTGTCAGGGAACTCAGCCGGGGCTCGTCCCTCGGCGGTGTGGGGGGCACCACACAGCTTCACTACACTCTCAGCTGGGAGGAGGAATACCCAGTCTATGGCCCAGACCCTCAGGCGGGGTCCTGCACACAGTTCGGTATAAGCCCAGGCCCTGGGTCAGGGCGGGGCAGCAAAGAAACAGTCAGGTGCTCAGGCCCTTAGGCAGGGGCTGAGCAAATAGTTCAACATAAGCCCAGGCCCTGGCTTTAGCAACCAAGGGTAGGGGGAGACTGCCACCCATGAGGTGGGTGGCAGTGAGGACACAGGCCCACCCACTCCACTGCATCCCAGCCAGGGGCCCTAGCAGCAGTCGAGGACCCCACTGCTGTGTCAGTGGGGATCCTGGCCGCAACACACTGACATTGGCTCTGGCAGTGCTGCAGCCAGACTGGGGTCGGCTGCCCCCGGGCTACTTCTGGACTCCCCCTCGTAGGGTACCTGGGTCAGGGTATTGTCCTCGGAGGGTTCCAGCACCATGGGCTCCTCTGGGTAGTTGGTGAGGGGTAGGCTTGGCCGCTCCTCTGGGTAGCTGGCGAGGGATAGGCTTGGCCACTCCTCGGGGCATCGATCAGCGTCAGGCCTCGGCCGGTCCGGCCAGTCCTTGGGTCAGCCATGGCTTGCCGGAGTCTCCCAGATTGGAGCCAGGCCACGGGCGTCTGGCCTCTTCGGCTGCTGTTGCCCAACTGAGCTTGAGGGTTGGGCTTTTCTACTTCCTGTCCTGCGCCTTGGCCTCTGGGGGGTGGGCGCAGGATCCATTGGCTCCGCCCGCTTTGGTGGCTGGGAGGGTTTGTCCCTCGGCGGGGTGGTGGGGCACCACACTGCCTCACTACACCACCCTTTTTTGGGAAAACACTTGGCAGGGTGATACAAAAGAACGTGATCCAGCAACTGCAAAACCAGCAGAAAAAATACAGAAGTTGGGTAATTGAAGCTCATGAAAGTGTAATGAAATCCAAAGGGCTGATGTGCTAAAAACCAATTGGATAAAGATTAAGTAATCTGTGATATAGAAATATATAAAAGACTTAAGTGAACATGGGCCCAAATTTGAGAAACACTGGATCAGAAACTGAAGAACGGGACTGAAGAAACAGACCAAGGGATCAGAGAAGGTGATGACTTCTTGGAAGGTAGAAGAGCATCCCAGTTCCCCAAATGTGGTAACTTGGGCACATGTACCAGTTCTGTCTTGTCTGTTATTATTTGTCTGGCATAAAGGTATGTCCAGATGCTATGTGACAATAATTCTGTCTGAACTTGTATAAAAAGGTGAAAGCCTAAATTGGGTGGACTTGTGACTTGGTTTCCCAACTGTTATCCCCAATCATAATATATCTTTAGCTGAACCTTCGTGTTTTTTGGAGGGCAACCAATTTAACATTAGAGTGAAAAAATGTTTCATAATCTACATGGTAAACAATAGAATTTTCAAATATATTGAGGGATAGTCAAAGTCATGTGTGTGTTTGCACTGACATTGGGCTCATTAATGGGCACCAGTCACACACAAAACATATACATTTTGGTTGTCCTTAATGATCCTTATAACTTAAAACTATCCTGCATAATTATTGCTTAAGTGAAAATGTGGTGATCTTTAGTCCAGTTTTACCACTGATGCCCAAAGGGAGACTATTATCTTGTAGTAGTGGCCTAACCGAAGCCAGCCTCCTTGGTCACTAACCCATTTTTTGTAATTTAAAATAGCTCCAGATTCTTACTTCAGTCCTTTGGAAGATGACTTTTGGGCTGTTCCTCTCCTAGAAGCCACTTTGTCCCCTTATGATTTATAAGGTATGATAGTGCCTGTATCCCTTGAGGAAAAGCTCCTTTGTGGCCTCTACATAGAAAAGGGAAACAAACTCCTTAAATATAAAGGGAAAAATGATCATTTTATTTCCCATTCAGACTTGTCTGTGACAATGAAGGAACCACAACACACTCTCCCCTCAGTAAGGGGAAGGGCAAAAAGAAATTCATTAGCAACTGAAAAAAGAAAAGGAGTACAGATACAGACTAACACGGCTGCTACTCTGAAATCTGTCATTAGCAACTGAGTTCACTAAAGATAACTGTTTTGTTCCTGGGCTGAGAGATCCCTCTTGTGCAGTGAATGAAATCCAGAGGTGTGGTGCAGACTGCCTTGTATTGGAAAATGTGTCAACAGCAAGATATGATCCTGAGAGGAAAAAGCAAAGCAGTAGTAATAGATGCTGTGCTCCTCCTATCCCAGAATGACTTTAGGAGGTATGGTTAGAAAAATAAAGGGTTGTCTGAAGTGTAGGTATGTAATTATGTTTAGGGTGTAGTTGTATCCTATAATAGCAAAGGTCTACTTGACAGGAATTACCAAAGAAAAACTATTCCAGGTTTGACATCGAATAAATCACATACTGTCTCCACTTTCCCCAAGAGTAATGATCCCCATACCCTGTAATTGGTGTGATGAGGACAGAGGAAATGACAGTTAGCACTCCGAACATCTGCTACTTCTGAATGAGAGTACAGCAAATATGGTCCACTCTCTTTTCCCCTGGTATATCTGGTAAAGGACCAGGCCAGCTTACACAACCAGCTTCTTCATTCATGTATTTGTGCAGAGTTGAGCTAAGGATTCAGTGCAACACATGACCACAGTTTGTTTGCACTCATTCATCACTTTTCTTATATTTATGCTAATGTCTCCCCCTGATTAACTCATGATTAACCCTAAGGGTAGTATTTAAACTGAGAAACGTAAGCATGTGTTGTCGGAAGACACCAAGCAGATACCTTCATTTATTGCTCACTATTCTATGAAAAAACAAGGAGCCAGTGAACAACACCAGGCGGAAAGCTACTTGGTTAAGGGATCTTAGTCATACTTGCAACGGTTGCCAGTTCTTGATTCCTGTAACTTTTAAATGGCCAGTACCAGTAGGAAGTCCAGAAGGAGTTCCCAGATTTTATAAGGCAATTGAGAAGGGACCTGCAAAAAAAACTGTGAGGAAGAAATAAAGAGAGAACTGCAGGAGACTAGATTCCACAGCCAGAATGGTATGGATCTCCTGCAGGAAATGTATCTTTTCCATTTCCCCATTTGCTACCTAGTACTTGTGGAAACCTTTCATTTACACTAGGTGTGCCAATGTGTCCAGATACACAGTTTTTCCAAGACAATTCATAGCTGGAACATTTACAGAATACAAGCAGGGATGAACTTCCAATCTTGAAAAAGTTAAATTCAACCCAAATTCCTGACTGACTGATTAGCCTTTCCTATATATGAATGCAAGAGTATGAAGAAGTCTCTGTCAAGGGGCAACCCCAGCTTCTAGCAGGAGGGAAGCATACCCTCCAGAAATTGGAGCAGCTCCCCTTTGGAAAATTTGGGGTCAAAACCATTTATGGGGGCCAACTTCCCACAAATAATCTCTTTATACCAGTTCTATTTTCCCTCTGCCTTCGGATATTAATCCCTCATTCTCCACTTTAAGGGCTTGATCCAATGTCACTGAAGACAATGGGATTCTTTCCCTTGATGTCAACAAGTGATTAGAGACAGTGGGCTCCAATTCACCTCTCTCTTCCTCATCTCTGCAGTCAATGCTGGGACTAGCATTAGCCTTCAAAAAGGAGAAACTTCCCCATTTGATGGTGCATGAAAGTCCTTTTGTTTATTTTGCTTGAGCTTACAACAGATGACCATCTGACTAACTGCTGTTCATGGGGCCAAAAAAGAAAGAAGAAGCAGTTAACCACTAAAGTAAATAAATAAGCGTAATTATCTCCCCACTGTATTTTCCACTGAATGCATCCAATGAAGTGAGCTGTAGCTCACGAAAGCTTATGCTCAAATAAATTTGTTAGTCTCTAAAGTGCCACAAGTCCTCCTTTTCTTTTTGCGGATACAGACTAACACAGCTGCTACTCTGAAACCAGTCAAGGAAGTGTTATCTCTATCAAATCTCACAATTACAGGTCAAATATTGATTGCATGGGAGCATAGCTCCTGCAAATGACCTACACTGTTAGGAACATTTCCCCCACATTTAACATGTAAATGCACCCCTGTCCGACACAAGTGTAGGGATTTCACTTTTCTTGCATACTCCATGGGAATAAATGGATGGTTTGGACAATGAGATTTGCCATGTTACTTAGGATCTGATTTTTCAAAGGTGCTGACCAATTTGAAGTTCCCATGATCTCAGCTAGAATTGTGGGTGCCCAGAATCTTTGAAAAATCAGGCTCTTAACCTCTATGAGCCCCAGTTTCCCATTCTCTGCAATGGTAATCGTACCTATCTGACAGGAGTGTTTTAAACCAAAACTAAATGGGCCAGGTCCCACTACACCAACACAGGGCTCCCTGCTTACCTTGAGGAGATTGCAACAATTAAAAGCACATAGAATTGCACTTTGCTGGCTGGCTTGCAGCTGGGGAACACAGACTCAGAATTTGGCAGTGAAGGCTAGGGGGGAACCCAGCTGCCGATCCTGTCTGAAAACCCCCCTCTCCTCGGGGAAGGAGGAGAGAGTGAGTTTTCAGACAGGATGGGCAGGAGGAAGCCCAACCAGAGGAAGGTAAGAATATCAGGACTGTCCCTGTAACATCAGAATATCTGGTCACCCTACGGCTATTTGCACCCCTCGTGCCAATGGTTGGTAAAGTGCAGTGCATCTGAAAATGCAGCTTGTAATTTTTAATAGTGTGATTTTAACAGCAGAGTCCTGCATATAGTATTGAGTGATCTCTCATTTCATAAAAATAGGGACTATACAAGACTTAAAGATTTCTAATTTACTTTCATTTTCTAATAAAGAATCAATTTTTTTTTCCAAATCTAAGCTAATAGGAAGGATTCAGGTATTTAAACCTGGTAATTATTCATTATATTTCAACATAGAACAAAGTTGTCTAAGGAGTGGTCTACACTAATGCTGTAAGTCAATCTAAGTTACGCTAGCCCAGTTACGTAAGGTACATAACTGAAGTTGATGTAACTTAGGTCTACTTACACTGCTCTATGTCAACAGGAGATGCCCCTCGGAGAGGTGGAATACAGACGTCGATGGGAGAGCACTGTCCCATTGACTTAGTGTCTTCACCAGACCTGCTGAATTGATACTGCTGCATCGATCACAGTGGTGCTGCTTAACCGGTAGTGTAGACATGGCCTAAGAGTGTATAATACTGTAGAAGGTGAATAACCACAAACAGTGCTACCTTGTGGTCAGGTGGGGAGATGGCAGGTCATCTCCATATTGAAAACCCAGTCCTATCCTTCAGGGCCCCACCAAGAGTTTCCAGTCCTTCCCTTTAGTAGGGGGTTTTGAGGGGTCTGGACCACTGAACAGTCAAGGTTTGTACCAGATGGGTCCTTCTGGTGAAGGCTTCTGTTGTTGTAACATCCTCTTGGAGTGGGTAGGGTGACCTGGGCCCACACTCTCCACCAGGCTTCAGTCCAGGGTCCAAAGGTGGTCAGTTACACTCTGCACCTTGGGATGCTAAGCAGCTGCCCTCTCCCTCAGTCCACTTCCTACTCCAGTCTCCTTTAGCTTCACAGAGTAAATCACAGAATATTCAACCAAGTCTCTGACCTGCACACTCAGTCACCTGCCTCTCTTTTGTAGGTTTGTGCAGGTCTGTGTTGTCAGCTCTCAAGCAATGAGATCCTGGGCATCACTTCCAGCTCAGAGCAGCTGTCTGCTCCTTTCTACTGCCTGCCTGCCTCTAAGCTGTTCTGCTTCCCTTTCCAAGCCCCACTTCCAGCTTCTGTAGGTTTCAGAGATGTGACTGTGTAGGGCCCTCTGGCCCAGAGCTGTTCCTTAACCCCTTGCTCTCTGGTGTGGGGTTTGTATACCTCCATCATACCCAAGTACTGAGAAAAAGAGCTGAGTAAACACAAAGGGACAAAACTGCCCCTCACTCATGCAACAGAAGGAAGGTCCTCACAAATTGAGACAGGTTTGTGTTATGTTTATGGTATGTGTATTTGAAAAGGGTCTGATTTTTTTCCAGGGAGGTAGCTTAACACTTTCTGAAAAACAGGCCTTCAATGATTAAGGTGTCTCAGGTTGGGCACATACCTTTAGAGGCCCACAAAATCACTAGTCACTTTTGAAAATCTTGGCATAGATGAATAAATTTAGCATACTTTCATATCTGAGACATTCAGGGGTCACCTTTAAATAGCTCTCCACATCTGACAGCAATGGTATCACTGATCAAACCAAGAAATGAAACAGCCTTATTTGGACTGATTTAAACTACTTTTTAATCTCCTGTTTATCTGTTCCAACATGTTCACAATTGATTAAGGCAATCTTTACTTTGTTTTCCATTTTTAATTTGTCTGAAAGCTGCTTTGAGAACTTGCAGCATAACATGAGGTATCTGGGAAGTAACATAATAAAAATATATGCAATATACTTAGAGACAAATCTATATTTTCCAGCAAATACATGAATTGAGGAGGACATTATGAAAGTCTATCTCCATGAAAAGCAAATTATTTTGGCTTGCATGCTTCAATCGTTCCTGATGTTTCTCTTGACAATAGCTCAGATTGTTACTACCGAGTCTATACATTTGATTATTTGGATACCTGTCATGCATAACTGGAGGGTGGTTGTAAAAAAACCAAAACAGCCAAAATAACACAGGATTAATCAAAGTAGGATTAGAATTTTCCACAACACCTGTTTCTACCAGCTGCCTCTGATTGTAGAGACTATTTCTCAGAGTCCTCTCAAATTACACAATAAAGTAATTTGGAAACCAGAGGAGAGTCCAGGATCCTTTTGCCATTATGGAGGGTGAGTGATAGATCTGTGAAACCTTTGAAATATCTACTTTGATTTGTTCAGATCACTGCAGAAACAGAAAAAAAATTCCTACAAATGTAAAATAAAGTACTGAAATAAGAAGTTTGTTAGAAGAATATTTTGTTGTTGATGTTCCAAGATACTATGGGTGGAATCCTGCAGTCAAAGGCAAAACTCCCTTTGACTTCAGCATGACCAGGATTTCACCCTATCTCTGTACTCCATCACCATCACTTTCCTTCTTTGTTAAATTCCCCCTTGCTGAATTAACATATTTTTCATCTGCCAAAAATCATGCTTCACTATGCAATGAGTTTTTAAAGTGTTTTCTCTCTATAGGGAGAATTGCTCCTCCAAGATCCTTGGAGAGTTCCCTACAAGATGATATCCTCTTTCCCATATGGATGGGCTGCATAGTGCAGAGTGTCCTTTCTGCATTGCAGTCCCCCTCTCCCTCCATTAAGAATAGCTCTTGGTGTACCCAGTGGCAGGAGAATCCCTGAGTAGAGTGAGGCAGGGGCACCTGGCCACAATGGGGTGTCACAGGACATTTGGTGGATCCTCAAATTCTGTGGGTTATCAGGGAAGAACCCCCTACTCTTTCTGTGTGTGTGTTCATGTGTGTGGGAAGGGCGGGGGGTGGGGTGGAAGACTAACCCCTAACTGCAATGATTTGGGGTAACTTTTTACCATCTCAAATCCACTTTCCCCAGTTTTCCTCTGGGAAGGGGTGACTCCACAGCAGCATAAAATATCATAGTACACATGTATAGCTGTTATACCATAGTAACAAAATGGTGGCTCATGTAAAATAGCTAGACATCATTTTTGTTTGACTGGTTTTGGAAGATTTGGGATCTGTAATCCCAGTGGTTTTGAACAAACATTGCAAAGTGAATATGCACTAAGAAAGGCTTCTCTACCAACAGTTTCTTTGGGTGTTGGTTTGGGAGAATGAGAGATAAGTGTTGTTATCTCTATTGGGTGTGTCCTTCTGGTGATAAGCATCTGATTTATATATTACTGATTTCTCTCCTGAGGCAGCAGGATGCTTCAAGATAGTAGGGAAAGCTAAGGTGAGGCAGTGCTGTGGTAGTTTGGGCTGAAGCTGCAAAGTGCTGTAGCCTACCTGAGGGACTCTGGTGTGGGGCCTCCCTACCCTGAAATCAAAGCTGAAATCGCTTCAGATGGCAGAGCCCCTGAAACAACCAAGGCAGAATTCGCTTAGGGGCTGGAGATCTGCCAGAATTCTTGGACTTCTACAACCCTGAATATGAGAGAGGAAGAGGGAAGTGGCTAGAATGTTTTAGCCACTCACAACTGCAAAAGGAGACCTGAGGTTGGGACTATTGTTAGGGTACCATGGGGATGGGCTAGAAGTTTTTCCTCATAGATATTAATTGCTGGCTTTCCCAAATATATTTTGTTGTCCTTCTTTTCTCTCCCCCAGTAAAGGTCTATTTATTTTAAACTCAGAATGGTGTGTGTGTCTGTATATGAATCTGTGAAAAACGTAGGAATATATTTTCTATATATTCCTACATTTTTCACAGACTCCTATATAAGTTCCAAAGCCAGAAGAGCACATTGTGATCTAACCTCTTGTATAACACATGCCATAGAACTTTCCCCAAATAATTCCTACAGCAGATCTCTTAGAAAAAAAACATCCAATCTTGATTTAAAAATTAAAAGTGATGGAGAATGCACCATGATACTTGGTAAATGGTTCCAATGATTGGTTAATTACCCACATTGTCAAAAATGTATGCCTTATTTCCAGTCTGAATTTGTCTAGCTTTTACATCCAGACATGGAATCAAGTTATACCTTTCTCTGCTAGACTGGAGAGCCCATTATTAAATATTTGTTCCCCATGTAGATACTTACAGACTGTGATCAGCTCATGCCTTAACCTTCTCTGTATTAAGCTAAATAGATGGAGTTCTTTGAGTCTATCGCTATAAGGCATGCTTTCTAATCGTTCTTGTAGCTCCTGTTTGGACCTTCTCCAACTTATCCACATCCTTCTTGAATTGTGGACACCAGAACTGGACACAGTATTCCAGCAGTGATCATACCATTGCCAAATACAGAAGTAAAATAATCTCTCTACCCCAACTAGAGATTCCTCCATTTATTCATTCCAGGATTGTATTAGCTGTTTTGGCCACAGCATCACATTAGGAGCTCCATGTTCAGCTATTTATCCACAATGATCCCCACAGAATGGGAGCTCAAGCCTGTGTCTAAGGAATCCCTGGAAAACTGAACCTGGCCCTTTTTGCTGCTATGAAAACTTTGTGGGAACAGTTATATAACACTCCTCCCCATAAAAAACAAACCCAAACAGACACAAAAATCCCCATCCTGACAGCATTTAAAAATTATACCCCACTGAGAAAAATCAAAGCCTCCCCAAAGAATCCTGAGGAAACAGGCTTTGCAGAATGCCTTGAAGGTCAACTAACTTACATACCACATTGTTAGGTGACTTAGCATACCTACATACCTACTGTAGTGCTTCAGTTTAGACACTCACTACGCTATCAGGAGGGGTTCTACCATCACTGTAGGTAATCCACCTTCCCGAGAAATGGCAGCTAGGTCAACGGAAGAATTCTTCCATTGACCTAGCGCTGTCTACACCGGGGTTGAGGTTTGGCTTAACTATGTCAATCAAGGGTGTCGATTTTTCATGCCCCTGAATGATGAAACTGGGTCAACGTAACTTCTCAGTGTAGATCAGCCCTTTGAATAAACTTAGGCTCAGTTAGACAAGGAATGGGGGAAAGATTCTTAGGGCTTAATGAGAAGGTTTTATTGCCAGTTAATTTTAAAAGTATACCTTCAAAAATATATATAACAAAAGCAACAGAATTGTTGCACTATAATTAAATATAGTTTTGAAATTTGTTTTTTAAATTTAAGTTAATTCTCATTTCTAATTTTATGTATTAAGAATCAACTTATTTTAAAAATGATTAAAATATCTTTTTTTATTATAAATATTCTGGAACAAATAAAAAACAAAAAGCAGACATCAGTGGTATACAGTGATGCTTTTGACCCTTTGGAGATATGGGACCAGATCCTCCAGTTTGTGGCAATCTGTACCCATGACACAAGCTAGGGCATTCTCCAGTTTATGCCCAGGCACCCAAAAGGTTGTTCTGGTGCCCTGGGATCACTGGGATGCCCACCCCTGGCCATGCTTCCTGTGCTGGCATCTGAGAAAGAAAGTGAAACAGGAGTCACTATGAGGCTTTGGACTACCTGAGGATTACACAATACAGAGGGAATCCTCAAGTGACAGTTAAACTGGCTCTAGGCTGCTTCGTGCCATCAGAGTGTCACAAAGCATCCAGAACATGGCTAAGGATCTTGCTCAGTGTTAAAATCTAGTCCACTTAAGAAAAATATTTGGCATGACTGGGGGTTACAGCTAAAGCTGTAAGCCCTTTGACTGAAATAACAAGGGATTGAGAGAGAGTTGGATGGATGGATTGATGACGGTTGTTGATGCTGGGTGGAAAACTATAGGGAGTTTAGGTCATCTGTCCAGAGGATGAAAATATCATCCATATTTCTCAGGTATGTCACTGATTTTGTGATGCATTTTTCCAGAAATTCTTCCTCAAGGTGGTGCAGGAAGACACTAGCTTACTGGGGAGCCATCCTAGTACCCATGGCTGGTACTATGGTTCGGACAAAGTGTTTATTGTTGAATGCAAAGTTGTAATGAGTGAAGATGAAATGGATAAGTCTGGCAAAGCCTGAGAGCTTATATTCATAACTTTTCTAGCTAGACACAAAGGCTATGTCTACGCTAGAGACCTTACAGCAGCACTGCTCTACTGATGCAGCTGCACTGCAGTAAGATCTCCCGTGTAGCCACTCTATGCTGATGGGAGAAAGCTTTCCTGTAGACATAATTAAAGCACCTGTAATGAGCTGCGGTAGCTATGTCAGAGGGAGAAGCTCTCCTACCAACCTAGTGCTGTGCACGCTACCTCTTATGCTGGCGAAACTATTGTCCTTCATGGGATTGGGGCTAGGGGGCAGTGGTTTCATATTCCTGAGCGACATAAGTGGTCGTGTAGATGTGGCTTAAAAATCATGGACTCAGTAGGGACTCTGGTTTTACGTCTCTTTATAACAATCTAAAATCCACTTTGTCCTAGCACTGCAGAAGTGTTAATGGCTCACTTCATTTTGAATGGTTTCAGAGTAGCAGCCGTGTTAGCCTGTATTTGCAAAAAGAAAAGGAGTACTTGTGCCACCTTAGAGACTAACGAATTTATTTGAGCATAAGCTTTTGTGAGCTACAGCTCACTTCATCAGATCCGATGAAGTTAGCTGTAGCTCACAAAAGGTTATGCTCAAATAAATTGGTTAGTCTCTAAGGTTCCACAAGTACTCCTTTTCTTTTCATTTTGAATGGTCCCTTGCAACATGGTGTTAACTCCTATGCTTAACAATCTGTTCCACCCTATATTTAGTTGTGACACTCTGATTACCTTTCTCAGACCTGAAGAAGAGCTCTGTGTAGCTCGAAAGCTTGTCTCTTTCTCTTCCACCAAGAGAAGTTGGTCCAATAAATGATATCTCACCTTCCTTGTCTGCCTCATATCCTGGGCCCAACATGGCTGCAACAACACTGCAAACAGCAAAAGGTAATTGCATAGGTAAATTACAACTTTACTCAACAACGTGAGGGACTTAAAGGAACGCATATTGAAGGAAGTACTATCCAAGCTTATCAAAGCCTCTTTGCCTCTCTTATACATTTAACTGGTAGTCTGTGCCATATCCAAAGAAATCTGAAATTAATGAGATGTTAGTCTTCTATACAATAAAGAGCTGTAATGGAAACAATATCCTATGCAGCATTGTTAATTGTGAACAATAAAACTATATACCTAAAGGAATCACTTCACTTACCAATGATAGGTAGCCAAGTAAAGGATGGAAGAAAGGGAGGCAGGCAGCAAACGCACAGTACTCTGCCCAAATACTGCTTAGAACAAAGGTGCATATGGGGGCTAAAGGAGAACATTGCTGAGCTGTCTGTAGGGCTCCTGAGCATAGTGCTTTGCTACTCATGTCACACTCAACGTAGGTGAAGTAAACTGAAGGGAACAGGTGCAGCAGCTTGATAGGCCAAGAAGGAATTCTGTGTCTGGAATAGATCATGTGGCACTGAGCTGCTGCCTTAAATAAACAGAGAGTTTTGAATGGAAACTTATGAAAACATTTCTTTTAGTGGTTGCTCTTCATTTTCTTAAGCATGATAAAAGAAAGCCTCTGTTCCTGCCTGGCTATAGAAATAATTGAAAATCCTAAAAGTGGTCACTGGGCTGCATTTAAGTACCTATGCCTTAGTCTGTGTCCCTCTGTCATATCCATTTTTCTCCCTCATTTCAGTGCTGGCATGTAGAGGTTTGTTTTCACTGAGGAGTACTGTGCACATCTCTTTATAGTGCATGGAAGCTTCTTTACACATGTGCTCAACAAATGATGAAGACCTGATTATGAACCACTTGCTCATACTGATGAGCAGTTACTCACATAGTCCTTGATTTAGGAAAGTCCCATTGACATCAAATTAAGCATGTGCTGAAGTGCTTTCCTAAACTGTAACCATGACTAGTTGTATTGGTTTCAATAAAGCTACATGTGTGAGTAACTGTTCATTGTGGTGTATTGAAAAGTGTATTGAAATTGTAAGCTGCCACTTGAAATGTTCAGGGGGTTTTCTTGGCCCTGCTTGCAAACTAGGGGGCTCTATAGGGAAGTATGTCACTTGGATGTAGTAACAGTCAAGTCAGCAGACAGTCTAGAGTAAAATGGGGTGAGTTGTGCCTCTGTGTTTCAGAGAGCAACCTGCTTTGTCTCTCTCTCTGTTTGGAGTTCTTGTGTGTTATTCTGAAATCTAAGAAATAAAGTAGTCTTACATGGCAACATTCCATCTAGAGTATGCATGTTTTTATCTAACTTCTTTGGGTGTATGCTGTGAAATATAACATTAATTAGTGTGAATAAAGAGTTCGCAGTCTCTCCCTAAGTATTCAGTGCTGGTTAACTGGCTCTCTGCATTTCTCTTGAAAATGCTTGGCACCGTGCAGGATTAAGTCCCTATAGTTATAACATGCTCATCATGTGTCTCTCCCCACAAAGATCAAGGAAGTTTATGTAAAACAGACTCTAAAAGGTGAAGTAACAATGACATATCAAACAAATTTCTGATAAGTAGGTATATTTTCCTGCCTTATCTATTATTATTTGTATAAATTGAAAATAATACAATTTTATCATTCTACAAAAGTATAATTTTACTGGATTAACTACTCATTACTAAAAATGTTTCATGTGGATGTGTATTACTGCTGATTTAATTGATTGATTTAATGGAACTATAACTGTCTCTTTCATAAAGAGAAAAAGCATTTTCTTTTTTTTTTATTATAAATGCAATTTATTCTGTGTATGGTAAATAGTAACTTCTGGGAACAAGATTTTCTTATTTTTCTTTTCCCATTTTGCAAATTAATATAAGCTTAATAAAAATGTTCACAAATTCCCATTTCCAATTATTTAGTTCCAATACCATTAATTTCCTAAAGACTAGCACACTAACAATATTCCCCCCCACCCTATTAAATATTTGTTTGTGTTTCTACATTCTAGATAAGTTCTATTTGTTAACTAAATACAGTAAAGTGCATTATTTCAATGTTTAAATTATATATATATATATTAGGGCTGTCAATTAATCACAGTTAACTCATGCGATTAGCTCAAAACATTAATTTCAATTAAAAAAATTAATCATGATTAATCACAGTTTTAATTGCTCTGTTAAACAATAGAATGTCAATAGAAATTTATTAAATATTTTTGGATGTTTTTCTACATTTTCAAAAATATTGATTTCAATTACAACACAGAATTCAAAGTGTACACTGTTCACTTTATATTATTATTTTTATTACGAATATTTGCACTGTACAAACAATAAACAAAAGAAGCAGTATTTTTCAATTCGCCTCATACAAGTATAGTAGTGCAACCTATTTATTGTGAAAGTGCAATTTACAAATGTAGATTTTTTTTGTTACATAACTGCACTCAAAAACAAAACCAATGCAAAACTTTAGAGCCTACAAGTCCACTCAGCCTTACTTTTCATTCAGCCATTTGCTAAGACAAACAAGTTTGTTTACATTTACAGGAGATAATGCTGCCCACTCCTTATTTACAATGTTACCAGAAAGTGAGAACAGGCGTTCGTATGGGACTTTGTAGCTGGCATTGCAAGGTATTTATGTGCCAGACATGCTAAACATTCTTATACCCCTTCATGCCTCCGCCATCATTCCAGTAGACATGTTTCCATGCTGATGATGCTCATTAATAAAATCATGTGTTATTTAAATTTGTGACTGAACTCCTTGGGGGAGAATTGTATGTTTCCGGCTCTATTTTACCCATATTCTGCCATATATTTCATTTTATAGCAATCTTGGATGATGACTCAGCACATGTTCATTTTAAAAACACTTTCACTGCAGATTTGACAAAACGCAAAGAAGGTACCAATGTGAGCTTTCTAAAGATATCTACAGCACTTGACCCAAGGTTTAAGAATCTGAAGTGCCTTCTGAAATCTGAGAGGGATGAGGTATGGAGCATGGAGCATGCTTTCAGAAGTCTTAAAAGAGAAACACTCCGATGCGGAAACTACAGAACCCGAACCACCAAAACAGAAAATCAACCTTCTGCTGGTGGCATCTGACTCACATGATGAAAATGAGTCGGTCTGCACCGCTTTGGTTTGTTATCAAGAAGAACCCATCATCAGCATGGACGAATGTCCTCTGGAATGGTGGTTGAAGCATGAAGGGACATATGAATCATTAGTGCATCAGGCATGTAAATATCTTGTGATGCTGGCTACAGCAGTGCAATGAGAACACCCGTTCTCACTTCCAAGTCACATTGTGAACATGAAACAGGCAGCACTATCTCCTGCAAATGTAAACAAACTTGTTTGTCTGAGCGACTGGCTGAACAAGAAATAGGAGAAAGTGGACTTGTAGGTGCTAAAGATTTACATTTGTTTTATTTTTGAATGCAGTTATTTTTTGTACATAATTCCACATTTGTAAGTTGCACTTTCACAACAAAAAGATTGCAGTACAGTACTTGCACTAGGTGAATTGAAAAATACTATTTCTTTGGGGGTTTTTTACAGTGCAAATACTTGTAATCAAAAATAAAGTGTGCACTCTGCACTTTGTATTCTGTTATAATTGAAATCTGTATATTTGAAACTACAGAAAAATATTTAAATAAATTGTATTCTATTACTGTTTAGCAGTGCAATTAATCACAATTATTTTTAATTGCACAATTAATCGTGATTGTTTTAATTGGAGAGAGAGAGAGAGAGAGAGAGAGAGAGAGGCAGATATATATAGATAGATATTTTCAGCTTTTTCTTATTGTCAGTGTCCTAGTCTGATCCCACATGAATAATTAATGAAATTTAACAGTATGGTTTTAATAAAAATCTTGCAGTTTTTTAACTTAAACCTGTGATGACTTATACATTTAAAGTAAGATTTTAGAGTCTTCAGTACTATCATGAATGCACGTGGACTGAAGAAGGTTTTTATCAAGTCCCCCTTCCACTCCCGGTCTTCTCTTCTCCAGATTAAACATGCCCAGGTTTTTTAACCTTTCCTCACAGGTCAAGGTATCTAAACCTTTTATCATTTTTATTGCTCTCCTTTAGACTATCTCCGGTTTGTCTATGTCTTTCTTAAAATGTGGCACCCAGAATTGGACACAATACTCGAACTGAGGACTCACCAGTGCTGAGTAGTGGGACAATTACCTTCCATGTCTTACATGAAACACTCCTGTTAATATACACAGAATGATATTAGTCATTTTTTTACAACTTTGTCACATTGTTGACTCATATTCAATTTGTGATTCATTATAATCCCTGAATCCTTTTTTGCAGTATTCTTACCTAGCCACTTATTCCCCATTTTGTAGTTGTGCATTTGATTTTCCTTCCTAAGCGTAATATTTTGCACGTTTCTTTATTGAACTTCATCTTGTTAATTTCAGACCAATTCTCAAATTTATCAAGGTCATTTTGAATTCTAATCCTATACTTCAAAATGCTTTCAACCCCCCCTACCTTGGAGTCATCCACGAATTGTATAAGCATACTGTGCTCTCCATTATCAAAGTTAATAATTAATAAAACAATAAATTATTTAGAAATATATAATAACTTATAATAATAAATTAATAATTAATAAAAATATTGACTGGAAGCAGATCCAGAACAGACCTCTATGGGATCCCACTCCTAAAAATGACAGGTTTCAGAGTAACAGCCGTGTTAGTCTCACGAAAGCTCATGCTCAAATAAATTGGTTAGTCTGTAAGGTGCCACAAGTACTCCTTTTCTTTTTACTCCTAAAAATATACTCCCAGTTTGACAGTAAACCATTGATAACTACTCTTTGAGTACGGTCTTTCAATCAATGGTGCACCCACCTTATAATAATTTCATTCACGAGAATGTCATGTGGGCAGCATCAAAAGCCGTACTTATATCATGTCTACTGCTTCCCACATCCACTATGCCAGTCACCCTGTCAAAGAAGGAAATTATCTTTCCTTTTGCAGACAACCATCTGTCCCTTTTATTACTCAAAGTTTATCATATGCAAGGTTGCAAAAAATTGACTGTTATGGTGACAATAATAAAAGGAGAAATTTGAACAATATGGGTGGGATTTTCAAAAGCACTCCACATAGGCCCAATTCTAGTTCCACTGATGTCTAGAGTTAAACTCCCATTGATTTCAATGGGAGCAGAATTAGACTAAAACACCTAGGCCCAGATCCTCAAAGCTATAATAAGTGACCAGCTCTCACTGGTTTCAATGGGAGTTAGGCACCTAAATATCTTTCTGAATTTGGGCATAAGTGCTTTTGAATATCCCACCTATTTTTTTTTTAAACAGGGTAAACCATATGGGGCTTATTATCAGAAAGTCTGAGTCCCCACAACTAAAACCGAAGTCATTGTGGGTGCTATGGAAAGAACAGAGCCTGGTACCTAGAAGTAAAAATGAACATCAAGATCAACCAAACAAATTAAAAAGGGTGAAAGCTTTTCTAACAAATTCCCACTACTTATAGATTCAAAACATAACCAGATCCTAATATTTGTTAATTTTATAAAATTTTACATAGATTGTAAATGGCAGTACACTCACTAATCATCCTCAATCAGTGCTCCAGCTAAGGCTTTAGTTCTGTCAGTCTGCATGCAAATGTCATTAACCTTGTCACCTACTTCACACTTTTTCCCCTACAGCTCTCCTAAGTTCACAGTTTTGTTTGAAACAGAATCTAAGGCCCTGTCTACACTGGCAAGTTTCTGCACAGTAAAGCAGCTTTCTGCACTTTAGCTCCCGAGGTGGACACACTGCCAAGCCACTTAGTGCGCAGAAACTGCACAGTTGCAGCATTGTAAAAAAAAACCTCCACGACGAGAGGCGTACAGCTTTCTGCACCGGGGGTACGGTGCTGCGGTGCCAGTGTAGACACCCTGGTCAATTACAGCAACGACCTTGGGAGCATAGCCTCCCTCTTTGTCATTGCTGGATGAACGGCTGTGCAGAATTAGCCGCCACAAAGAACTAAGGAGGATTTTCTGCCTGATGTTATGATGCACTCCGGGGCTGAAAAACAGGAATTGAAGGAGTGGCGGGACAGCGAGAAGAGAATGCAGGAATAAAAGGAGAATGCAGCATGCCAGAATGAAGCCATGGAATGGCTCTTAAACATTATAGATTCATAGATTCCCAATGGCCTGTGATGGGATGTTAGATGGGGTGGGATCTGAGTTACTACAGAGATTTCTTTCCTGGGTATCTGGCTGGTGAATCTTGCCCACATGCTCAGGGTTTAGCTGATTGCCATATTTGGGGTCGGGAAGGAATTTTCCTCCAGGGCAGATTGGAAGAGGCCCTGGTGCTTTTTCACCTTCCTCTGTAGCATGGGGCATGGGTCACTTGCTGGAGGATTCTCTGCACCTTGAAGTCTTTAAACCATGATTTGAGGACTTCAGTAGCTCAGGCATAGGTGAGAGTTTTATCGCAGAAGTGGGTGGGTGAGATTCTCTGGTCTGCATTGTGCAGGAGGTCAGACTAGACGATCATAATGGTCCCTTCTGACCTAAATATCTATGAATCTATGAGAATGCAGCATGCCAGAATGAAGCCATGGAGTGGCTCTTAAACATTATGGAGCACCAGGCGGACATGCACCAGATGATACTAGCACTGCAAACCAAGGATCTCCATGCCTGCCCTCCCCTGCAGCCACTGTCACAAAACTCTTTCCCATGCACCCCCACAGACACCGCCAACACACTCTTATTGACCTCCTGGCTCCTGTCTGTACCCACGGCATTCCACTCCTCCCCCATCTCAGTCCAGCACTACAGACTTCCAGTACCCACTGTACTTAATACCCATCCCTCTGCAGTTTAGCCTGCTGCACTGTACTCTAAAGAAGAGGGTTGGATATGATCCCTGGACATACACAGATCTTCAGCCATCCTGGGGCTCCACCTCTCCCTGGGATCTTCCCTTCCCCCATCCTTCTCAGTGCTGATGTGTTGTTTCGTTTGATTGTCTCCTCCAGTTGTTGTTTTTTAATAAAAAAGTTGTGTTGGTTTGGGTTTGAAAACAATCTTTGTTCTATTAATTGAAAGCAAACAGAGCCCTGCAAAGCAACAGACAATTATCTTAAGCCTTCATATTGCATTATCTGCACCAATCACAATCACCTCCTAGCATTACAAGCACTGCACTCCCGAGCATAGCAACAAATATTAGTGGCTTTCAGCTTCAGATTGCTGCCTCAAGGCATCATTTATCCTTATGGCCCACACTGTGCCCCTCTAATAGCCCTTGTCTCTAGCTGTTCAAATTCAGTCTCCAGGCGCTGAGCCTCTGTGGTCCAGCCCTGAGTGAAGCTTTCACCCTTCCCTTCACAAATATTATGGCGCGTACAGTACACAGCTATAAGCATAGGAATATTGTCATCGGCCAGGTCCAGCTTCCCTTAGAGACAGCGCCAGCGGGCTTCTAAATGGCCAAAAGCACACTCGACAGTCATTCTGCACTTGCTCAGCCTGTTGTTGAACTGCTCCTTGCTGCTGTCAAGTTGCCCCATGTATGGCTTCATAAGCCACAGCATTAACGGGTAGAAGGGGTCTCCCAGGATCACAATGGGCATTTTGACTTCCCCTATGGTGATCTTCTGGTCCGGGAACAGGCCAGTGTTCCGAAAGATGTGTGTGTCATTCATCTTTTCGGACCAGCCTGTGCTAATGTCTGTGAAACACCCACGGTGATCCACAAGTGCCTGGAGAACCATTGAGAAATACCCCCTTGCAATTAATGTACTCAGTGGCTAGGTGGCCTGGTGCCAGAATTGGAATATGCGTGCCATCTATTGCCCCTCTACAGTTAGGGAAGCCGATTTGTGCAAAGCCATTCACAATGTCACGCACGTTGCCCAGAGTCACTGTCTTTTGGACCAGGATGCGATTAATGGCATCCAGTGGTCTACCTTCCCACTCCGAACTGGTTAGCAGTCTGGAGTAGCAGTCTGCAGTACCCAGCTTCCACAGTGCAAACGCCACATGCCTCTCAAACAGCAGGGCAGCTCTCACTCTCGTGTCCTTGCACCACAGGGCTGGGATGAGCTCAGCACACAGTCCCATGAAGGTGGCTTTCCTTATCCAAAAGTTCTGCAGCCACTTATCATCCCAGACGTGCATGATAATGTGATCCCACCATGCAGTGCTTGTTTCCCAAGCCCAAAAGTGGTGTTCCACTGTGGTCAGCACCTCCATGAATGCCACAAACAGTCTCATGTCATAGCTAGTATGCGTGGCAAGATCAATGTTGCACTTCTCTTGTCTTTGTAGTTAAGGAATAACTCCAGTGCCACTTGTGACATGTTAGTCAGAGCAAGAAGCATACTGGTCAACAGTTTGGGATCCATTCCTGCAGACTGAAGAGGCAGAGTGAGTAGTACACAAACCATTGAAAGATGGCGCCAAATGCAGATGGAAGCACAGGGATTGTTGGGATGTGAAGCAATGCATCATGGGACATTGGGACAGGACCCAGGATGCCCCACGACCCCCTCTGCCTTCCCACAACTCTTAGCGGCAGAAGAGAAAGATTTGTTCTGTGGGATAGCTGCCCAGAGTGCACTGCTCTGAATACCGCCTCAAGTGTGAACATGCTATTGTGCAGGCAGCTGACAGTGTGAACACACAACAGTGGTTCCCCTTCAGCACTCTCTGAGTGGCACTGTAGCTGCCGGCACTGTAACTCTGCCCGTGTAGACATACACTAATTTTGAATGAAAAGACTAGGATTTAGCATGTAGGGTTTGGATATCAGAGAAAATCATCTCTAGTGAAACACTGAGAGTTAGCTGTAGTGAAGGTTCAGAAGCAGAAGGGAAGAAGGAGGATCCTGGAAACTACAGGCCAGTCAGCCTCACCTCAGTCCCTGGAAAAATCATGGAATCCTCAAGGAATCCATTTTGAAGCATATAGAGGAGAGGAAAGTGATCAGGAACAGTCAGCATGGATTCACCAAGGGCAAGTCATGCCTGACTAACCTAATTGCCTTCTATGACAAAATAACTGGCTCTGTGGATGAGGGGAAAACAGTGGATGTGTTGTTCCTTGACTTTAGCAAAGCTTTTGACATGGTCTCCCACAGTATTCTTGCCAGCAATTTAAAAAAAGTATGGATTGGATGAATGGACTATAAGGTGGATAGAAAGCTGGCTAGATTGTCGGGCTCAACGGGTAGTGATCAATGGCTCCATGTCTAGTTGGCAGCCGGTATCAAGTGGAGTGCCCCAAGGGTCGGTCCTTATGCCAGTTTTGTTCAATATCTTCATTAATGATCTGGAGGATGGTGGGGATTGCACCCTCAGCAAGTTTGCAGATGACACTAAACTGGGAGGAGAGGCTGGAGGGTAGGGATAGGATACAGAGGGCCCTAGACAAATTAGAGGATTGAGCCAAAAGAAATCTGATGAGGTTCAACAAGGACAAGTGCAGAGTACTGCACTTGGGACGGAAGAATCCCATGCACTGCTACAGACTAGGGACCGAATGGCTAGGCAGCAGTTCTGCAGAAAAGGACCTAGGGGTTACAGTGGACAAGAAGCTGGATATGAGTCAACAGTGTGCCGTTGTTCCCAAGAAGGCCAATGGCATTTTGGGCTGTATAAGTAGGGGTATTTCCAGCAGATTGGGGGACGTGATCGTTCCCCTCTATTCGACATTGGTGAGGCCTCATCTGGAGTACTGTGTCCAGTTTTGCGCCCCACACTAGAAGAAGGATGTGGAAAAATTGGAAAACGTCCAGCAGAGGGCAACAAAAATGATTAGGGGACTGGAACACATGACTTATGAGGAGAGGCTGAAGGAACTGGGATTGTTTAGTCTGCGAAAAAGAAGAATGATGGGGGATTAGATAGCTGCTTTCAACTACCTGAAAGGGGGTTCCAAAGAGGATGGATCTAGACTGTTCTCAGTGGTAGCAGATGACAGAACGAGGAGTAATGGTCTCAAGTTGCAGTGGGGGAAGTTTAGGTTGGATATTAGGAAAACCTTTTTCACTAGGAGGGTGGTGAAATACTGGAATGCATTACCTAGGGAGGTGATGGAATCTTCTTCCTCAGAGGTTTTTAAGGTCAGGCTTGACAAAGCTCTGGCTGGGATGATTTAGTTGGGGATTGGTCCTGCTTTGAGCAGGGGGTTGGGCTAAATGACATCCTGAGGTCCCTTCCAACCCTGATATTCTATGATTCTATGATTCTATATTGGACTCCTACCAATTGCTTTAAAAACACATACTGATCAGATTTGTGAAAGAGATTTAAAGCGGGGCCATAACATGGTGAGTTTGGCTTTGTCTATACTGCACTTTTGTTGTTAAAACTTTTGTCGCTCTGGGGTGTGAAAAAAAACACCCCCATGAACAACAAAAGTTTTAATGATGAAAAGCACCAGTGTGGATAGCACTTCATCGGCGGGAGGCACTCTCCCATCAATGAAGCTACCACCCCTCATTCAGGGTGTTTTTATTTTGTCGCCGGGAGAACCATTGTAAGGTGCGCAGTGTAGAGAGAACCTTAGAGACAGTAAAGAGAGGCATATTGAGGTCTGTGGGGAGACACAGATAAAACATGGATCACACAGATAAAACATATAGGGAGACACATGGGGAGACATTGTATGATCTGTTCCAAAAACATGTCTATAACTCCTGCCCCCTCCTCTTGCAATTGTAACTCGTATGCCAGGCAGATTCAGCAGCAACAAGGGCCAGATTAAATATCTAGGGGTTGCTCTTAACAGTACAAAACAGAACTGGCTGAAGATCCAACCCAGTAATCTTGGAAAATTAAACACCACCACTGGGTGCCTCTAAGAGGCAATACTTCCCCTCTCACAAGCATTGAGTCTGTGTATAGCAAAGAAAACTTTTAATAAAAAGGGAAAAGGAACCCAGCATTAATTTGGGAAAATACCATAACCATGATCTGAGAGCATATGACCATGAGCAGACACCCGCCCCAGACTATATTGGGCAGTGAGTGCCCTTTGCCTCACTTTCTCAACTTGCAGTGTGAAAGTCCAACAACCAACCTTTAACACACCGCTCCCTTCCACTGCACCCCACTCACAGTTGCTGTCCTTGGTCAGTGAAGACCCAAAGTTCAGAGGTGCATTCATGTGAGTTTACCTCCCTCCACTGCTGCAGCTGGCTCTGTTGCTGCTGTTCACTCTGCCATTGTTCGTTCTGCTGCTGTTGACCACTGTACTGCCATCTGCCCTTCCACCAGTAGCTGGTGCTGCTGCCGTCTTGCAGCCTCTCTGCTGCGACATTACATTCTGTGACATTACACCACTTAACCCAGCTCTCAGTAGTGATTCAAGCATATAATGGGGAATCTCACTACTAGTGCAAGCTGTGTAGTCTCTTTTACCACAACACTACATCTAAGCCTTAGCACCTGGTTATTAGTGATCACCAAACAAAACAAGTGAGACAAATGGTGTTGTGGACTCCTTAGGCATCACCACCAGGTAGGCAGGTAGGTAGGTAGGAATGAATGAATGAATGAATGAATGAATGCCTGCCTGCCTGCCTGCCTCTCACATACACACTCAGATTTAACATCCCTACTTCCCTGTTTAGCACACAAGGTTCAGGTTAGGGTGACCTGCTCAATCAGGGCAGTCTAAGTACAGTTATGATGCCATTTCCTCATACAATAAGGAAAACAACACTTCATTATCCTGGCACTCAATATGTAAGTGATTTGTAACCCAACACCAGCCAAATTGATCACTTAGGCAAAGCATCTACAGCATGCTGTGCACCTAGGCAGACTAGATGTGTTTATGCAAATATGGTCTGTTCCTGAAACCTTTTACCCCCAGTCCATCATTAGATGTCAGGAGAGAGCTCATTCAGACCTTGCTTGCATCACAATGAAGAGAGGGGTGTAAAAAAGACCCTTTTAAAGAACAGAAAATCCCAACATTACATCTCCCTTAAGCAAAAATAACCCTCTGTTGAGATACAGTGTAGGAGAATCCTAATGGAGGATGAGGGGAAAAAAATCTGTACAGAGATGTCAACAATGAGGATGGTAGTCATCCACCTTTGGGCAGATGTGGACTGTGGGCAGCAGCTCTCAGATGGAGGCTGTTAATGTATAGCAGGCAAGCGGAGCTTTTAACTCCTCCTCACAGTGGCCTTCAGTATTGGGGCAGCAGAACAATTGGCAGTAGACTGTAGCTGGCACCTAACATCAATGGGATCCTCACACATACACTGAAGGGCATTATTTAAGGACGAGGCAAAGTTTCTGCTGGTGTAAATGGGATTATGACAAGTTCCATTATCTTCAGTGGAGTTCTAGCCATTAATGACAAGAGGAAATTTTGCCCTAGATGTTCATGTCTAGTTTTTTCCTAATAGTCGTTTTCCACCTTAAGATCTTCTAAGCTATTTCAGTTTTCCACATCAAGATCTTTAACACAGTTTGTAGGACTTCAGTCTCTGCTGTGGGACAACTAAATAACAAGAGTATTGAGATGGAATTCTGATGACAGAGCTTTTGAGGAAACTGGGACAGTATTATTTTGCTAGTTACCTGGTGGAATATAGCTAGACAGTCCCTTCCCATGAGCACTCACCAGATACTGTGGACCTTCAGACACACCTTTGTTTTCAAAAGTCTACATCTTTCAAAAAGTTCAGCCTGTGTCTAGCACAAGGCTTCCCCATCATGGCTGTTTGTTGGGTTTTTTCCCCAACAAAATCAAAGTATTTTGAGGTGGAAAGGACCAGATCAGGGTCTTCACTCTCCACCACTGAAGAATATCTCAATCTTCTGATATGGGACACATCTAATATTAAACTGATACAACAATTGATTTTAGCCAAAAGGACAGGAAGTATAGGATTCTTGAAGTTAAACTCAGAAATAGAAACTCATGGTTTCTTAATTTTAGTGAAATATCATTTCTTTCATTCCAAAGAGTGAGTCTTATTCACCTGCTGTCTCTGGATAGAAATAAGTATCTATGCAACAGTGAGCACAACTGTAGGTAATATTTGTGTGACCTTCAGTATTATGGTAATTTATTTAAATGTTATTTGTTAATTAAGAGTATTTCACATAAAAGAGCAACGAAATAACTTTTACCAATTAACTGTATCATAGAAATTATTGAAATGATCAATTATCATAATCAACAATCATTATGGAAATAACAAAATAACAAATGCCTCTAAAATGACAGCTGGCCTGTTTTTTAGGCATGCTTTTGATTTCTCATTGAGCAGAATATCTGTTTCCTGTCGTAAAACAACCTGATTTATATGCCCTATAATTGCTACATAAAGGAAATGTTAAATGTGAGGTAATAAGAGAAAACTTTTCTTACATTTTGTTCCCTCAAATATCTTAAAGTATTTCAGACACCTGTTTTGGATCTTGGCATAGATCTATCTGAACTGTTCTGAAAGAAGGCCTTTATTAGGTGGCTAAAATACAATGACTCTTGTCTAATGAGGGGCCAGAATGTCAACAGCAAGCAAGAGGGAATCTTTCACTAGATCTGAAAAAAAAGATTAGACCAGGGGTTCTGAAACTTCATTGCACTGTGACCCCCTTCTGACCCCAGGAGGGGGGATCGAGCCCAACTGAACCCACCCAAGCCCCACCATCCCAGGTTGGTGGCCAAAGCCGAAGCCCCAGCCTCACTGCCTCAGGGCTAAAGCCGAAGCCCAAAGGCTTCAGCCTCAGGAAGAGAGCCTGTAACCTGAACCCTGCCACCCAGGGCTGATGCCCTTGGGCTTTGGCCGTGGGACTTGGGCCGCAGTTGGTGGGGCTTGGGTTTTGGTCCCGGGTCCCAGCAATTCTAAGCCAGCCTGAGCGACCCCGTTAAAATGGGCATGCAACCCACTTTGAGGCCCTGACCCACAGTTTGAGAACCACTGGATTAGACTATTCAATCTATTATTAAAATGTGGCTAACTGCTGCAAATAAAAGGGAAATAAACACATTTAATCAAAGGAAATATAAGACAGCAAATAGAGATTATTTAAAGACTTTACTGCTTGACCTTACTTTTGATGGCTGGTCAAAATGAGTAATATGTAGCAAGATTTGATAAGGTACAAATCTACCTCCCATCACACAAGTAGTTCTGCTCTGTACTTGGGAGTTCTACGAGGCCTGGTGAGAACAGAACACTTCCCCTTCCACCAGGGAGTGAAGTATAGCCACTCTGTGGATTTTACTGTAGCTTCAGGGCTTGGTAGCCCCTGGTTTTGCTACATTATCCCCTCTGAAACACTATAAGAGGAGTTCAGTCAGTGAATCAGTTTAAAGGGGAGTCCTGCAGCCTCCTTTCTCCTGCTCCACCCCCAAATCATAGAACACCATCATGAAAGAGATCAGGAAAACTTGACACACAGAGCATTCTCCTCCAACAAAAAGAATTGTTATCTTTATTTAACAGTTTTATAATGCCACCCATCACTTTCGTATCTGAGCAACTTCCATATAAAATCAATAGCAAAGTCCTTAGTGAACTATATGGGAAATATATGGTAGGTCTCTCTGTGTTTGGGCCTGGAAGGTGTTTTGGTGCAACAAATATAAAACTTAATGTACAGTGAATTTATATGGTGGTGTGTGTTTCTCAGATATAAACGGAATAACATATTTAATGTAGAAATATATGAAAGTTCATCTCCTCATCCTGTGTGTTTTTTCTAGGTAACTTTAACTTTTTTTTTGACAAGCTGTAATGTACAGTGTAAACTGCAAAATAGAAAACAAACAAACATATAAACAAAACCAGCAACTCAGGCATTATTCTGTAGGGGGAAGATAAATTTCCTTGATTACGCGCAATGATAAAAAGGCAATAAAAACATTTCCAAGGCTGGCACAGTTTAATGAACTTTGAAGATATTTCTCAAATTTTAGTAGAGGCATGAATCCTTTAAAATCCCTTTCAGGGCTGTGTATATAGGAAGAGTAATAGCATCCTAAAGACTGCTGAATTATAGGAGACAAATGGACCAAAAGACCATAACTATCTTACAGCCTAGCTGATACAATTAGGATTCGAGATGGTCCCAAGCTGCGCAGTTTGGATCTGAATGCTGACTCTCTCCCCACAAAAAAGTTTGGGGTATTCAGAACGGGAAGGCTGGGGGGAGGGGGGAGTGTGTGTGTGTGTGTGTGTTACTTTAGATCCAGCTCTAGTTAACGTAAGAGATTAGGAAACCCATTTGGCAAATAAGCAGAACCAGAGGTGGGGGAGGGAGAGAAGGTGGTGCTGTGGCCCCCAATTCTGGGTCTGTTCACTCACCAGACTGTTCCTCAAAGTAATGAAAAGCAACGGTCCTGCAGTGTGGCCCCAGGCAGCAATCCCCATGTGGCCAGCCGGAGCAGCTGCGGTCCCTGGATGGCTGGCCAGAGCAGCTGCGGTCCGTGGCCCCAAACAGCGGTCCCCAGGCGACTGGCCAGAGCAGCCATGGTCCAGTCGCCCCAGCAGTGGTCCCGGGGTAGCTGGCTGGAGCAGCCACAGTCCATGGCCCCTGGCAGCTGGTGCCACTGGCCCTCCAGCAGCGGCCCCTCAGACTCTCCCGCCAATATGTAGTCGCAGGTGTTTTTAGTATACAGGTCACGGACTGTGAATTTTTGTTTATTGCCCGTGACCTATCCATGACTTTTACTAAAAATACCCGTGACTAAATCGTAGTCTTACTTATCAGCTTACCTATCCTCTTTATCTTAATGTCCCGGTCATGCATCTTTTTTTTTAAAGGATGACCAACATATAAATTTTTCTTCCTAGCACCTGATTACTCAATCTCTCATTCAATGTCCAATGTATATTTGGAGGAGTCAAATCTGGACAGTCACCAGGACTGCTGTTGCAATCATGCATAACACATCTGCTAGTTCTTTAGCTCTAGTTATATCTACAACTGCTCGTCTTGTTCTTTTGATAGTTTGTTCAGTGCAGGAGAGGGGAGGACAGGCTGCCCTTGGCACTGTACAAAAGCATTTCTTGCTTCCTTGCTGGCTTTGTCAGGCTGGCAAGCCTGTAGTGCAATGATGCCTATTGTTACGATGAGGATGTCCCAAATAAGGTATCCAGGATCGCTATGGTTCAACTTTGTTTCAAATACTGGGAATAGCCTTGGAAACAAATACTGTAGCTAGTAAAGGTTTTAGAAGTTCCATATAGCACTAAAGGCAAATGATCTTTTAGTAGAAAAGGGAAGAACAATGGTCACTTAGTGAGGTTTTATCGCTATTGTTCTGCATACTTTTGCAGACCTAAGAAACATGTATAGAGGGGGTAAGTTTTGTATCAGAACTTTTGTGTGCTTATACACAATGAACCTCTGACTCTTGTGAGGTTTATCCATTTATGGACTATAGTATTTCCATTGCTAGAGTTCAAACTGCACCCACCTACTTTTGCACCAGACATCATCTGATGCTGCCACCTCTCTTACCTTCCTTATTCTGAGGTATTTTCTCAACATCAATCTCTGTAGCATCTAGGCTCTATATTGAACAATAGCATCTGTGTTTTACTTTGATTTTAGAGTTTAATCCAAATCCCATTGAAATCAATGACAAAATTCTCACTGACTTCAATGTGCTTGTGATCATGATACGCAGCCTCTTGTCTGGCTCTGCCATTCCATCTTATCTCTGTCATAGCTGATTTTTGGTTAACCACCCCATGCTCCTGCTCCCAAATCCCTACACACGAAAAACATAAAAAGACACTTGGAACACTATATCTTCCACTCTTTCAATTACTTTTTTTGAAAATAACAATGAAAATCACGTACACTGATACCAATATTCTGAAGTCCCTCACTATTTTGTGCCTTGAGTGAAATCTGAACCCAAGAGACCCTGCACTACAGTACCTCTGCTTCTTGTATGTGTCAGAGAAGAAGGGGGAGGAAACCCTTAAATGGTCAATCTGTGAGTCTCTCTCTTTCTCTCTTATCCTGATGGCTTTTTTTAAAACTTAGAACTGGGTTCATGCTTTTCTCTAAGACTTACTTTCTCAGGCACTTCGGGCTTGGTTCTGAGTTCACTTTCACAGATGTAAATCAGGAGTAACTTCACTGAAGTCATTAAATCTTCAGCAGTATAAATTCAGTCTGAGTGAGAATAGAATCTTGCACTTTGACATAGCCACAGATTTGGCTCCTAGCTTATTTTACCCTCTTGTACCCAATCCCAACTCCCCATACTTCAAAAATTTAGACATATGATGCAATAATCTTATCAGCCATCATTTTTTAATCCTTTTATTTTCTGTTAAAAAAAGAAGTGAAATCTAGCTCTAATGCACTCGCAATCATAACATTAATATAGATCAGTGGTTCCCAAATTGAGGTTCATGAACCCCCCGGGGGTTCATGAAATGTTACAAGGGGTTCTCAGGAAAAAATTCCCTAATGGCGGAAAGAGCTGTCACTAGGAACCCCGGGCAGCATGGGCCCAGCAGCTCAGAGCCCCTGGCTTCCAAGAGCTAAGCAGATAAAAGCAAGCATATCTATCACACTGAGGAGATTTAAACTTCAAAACTCCTTATAAGAAATGGAAAGGAGGTGAATATTTTTTGCTGTTTTTAAAATTAAATAGGCAGCTAGTATTGTTTTTTAAATTATTATGAAGAACAGGTTTAAGCTTTGTTGTAACGTGCGTTGTTTGCCTGGACCGTTCAAGACCTGAATGCTTGTGTAGGAGGAACTCTGAGTTGGCTTCTTAAATATCTTCATGCTGTTTCATACTCCTGATACTCCTTGATGAAATATAGGAGCCTTGTCTTATCACAGGCTTATTCAAAGTGATACAAGCTATGAAAGTGAGATCTTGGAAGAGTGTTGCCATTTTCATAATGTAATAAAAATACTGTAATGATAAATAATAATTAATAATAAATAGTGCCTATTAATAATAGCCATCATGTGCCAGCAATGCCCCTCTGCCATGTACATTGGTCAAACTGGACAGTCTCTACGTAAAAGAATAAATGGACACAAATCAGATGTCAAGAATTATAACATTCATAAACCAGTCGGAGAACACTTCAATCTCTCTGGTCACGCGATCACAGACATGAAGGTCGCTATCTTAAAACAAAAAAACTTCAAATCCAGACTCCAGCGAGAAACTGCTGAATTGGAATTCATTTGCAAATTGGATACTATTAATTTAGGCTTAAATAGAGACTTGGAGTGGCTAAGTCATTATGCAAGGTAGCCTGTTTCCTCTTGTTTTTTCCTACCCCCCCCCCCAGATGTTCTGGTTTAACTTGGATTTTAACTTGAAGAGTGGTCAGTTTGGATGAGCTATTACCAGCAGGAGAGTGAGTTTGTGTGTGTATGGGGGTGGGGGGGATGTGAGAACCTGGATTTGTGCAGGAAATAGCCCAGCTTGATTGTCATGCACATTGTGTAAAGAGTTGTCACTTTGGATGGGCTATCACCAGCAGGAGAGTGAATTTGTGTGGGGGGGTGGAGGGTGAGAAAACCTGGCTTTGTGCTGGAAATCACTTTAGATAAGCTATTACCAGCAGGACAGTGGGGTGGGAATAGGTATTGTTTCATATTCTCTGTGTATATATAAAGCCTGCTGCAGTTTCCACGATATGCATCTGAGGAAGTGAGCTGTAGCTCACGAAAGCTTATGCTCTAATAAATTGGTTAGTCTCTAAGGTGCCACAAGTCCTCCTTTTCTTTTTGCGAATACAGACTAACACGGCTGTTACTCTGAAACCAATAAATAGTGTGTAAGACAGGGGTCGGCAACCTATGGCACACGTGCCAAAGACGGCACGTGAGCCGATTTTTAATGGCATGCTGCTGCCTGCCGGGTCCCAGGCGCCAGCCCCGCTCAGCCCGCTGCCGAACCCAGGCTGGCAGCAGGCTGAGCGGGGACGGGACCCCAGCAGGCAGCAGAGTGCCATTAAAAATCCTACAGAATGCCATTAAAAATCTTCTCTGCCTCCCCCCACCCCGCGGGGGCAGGGTGAAGAAGCTTGGTCCTGCCGGCTACTGCTGCAGGGCAGGCAAGCTCCCCCATCCCCTGCCATGCTGGGTTCCTGCCCCTCCTCATCTCCCTCTCTGCCGCCGATCAGCTGATGGCCTTTGCGAGGGAGGGGGAGAAGCGGAGCCGCAGCGCGCTCGCTGCTCCGGGAAGGAGGCGGAGAAGAGGTGGGGACAGGGCCTTGGGGAAGGGGGGTGGAATCAGGACATATCCCCTCCAGCCCCCTGCCATGAGCCGCTCTGGGCAGGAGGCTGGGAGCACCCCTATGACCCTAGCCCACACCCCCAGCCCTCTGCCCTGACCCTTACACACCCCAACACACCCCAGCCCTGACCCTGCAACCCCCCATACTCCCAGCCCTCTGCCCTGACCCCTGCACCCGCCACACCCCCCCAGCCCTCTGCCCTGACCCCTGCACCCCCCCACACACACCCAGCTCCTTGCCCTGACCCCTGAACTCCTCACACACCACAGCCTTCTGCACTGACCCTGCACCCCCCCCACGACCCCAGTCCTGACTCCAGCACCCCCCACATATACCCAGCCCCCCACACCCCATGCCGACTCCTGCACCCCCTCACATGCCCCCAGCCCTCTGCCCTGACCCCTGCACCTCCCACATATCCAGCCCCCCCAGACCCCATGCCCTGACTCTTGCACCCCCCACATTCCCACCCCCACCCTGAGCACCAAACGGGAGCTCCTGCACACACACCCACATTCGCACCTGCACCCTTTCCACCAAATGGGAGCTGCCAGGTAAGTACTCCACACCCAAACCTCCTGCTGCAACCCTGAGCCCGCTCCCTCATTCTAGCTCCTGGCCAGACCCTACAACCCAACCCCCAGCCTGCTCCTTCACTCTCAGCCCTGTGCTCAGCACACTCCCACCCTCATCTCAGTGCAGAGAGAGAGGAAGAGAATGGGCTAGAAACAGGGAGAAGGTAGGTACCCACTCTATGTGGGCAGGGCTGGGATCCCAGACTGGAAGGGGGCTGAGCGGGGCTGCAGCCAGGACCCTGGCTGGAAGGAGCCGACAGACAGAATCCCAGACCGGCAGCAGGCTGAGTGGCAGCGCGCTGAGCCACTCAGCCTGCTGATGGTCTGGGGTCCCGGACACCAGCCCTGCTCAGCCCGCTGCCGGCCTAGGTGAACGGAACCCCAGGCTGGCAGCGGGCTGAGCAGGCCGGTGGCATATGATCAGCATTTTAATTTAATTTTAAATGAAGTTTCTTAAACATTTTGAAAACCTTGTTTACTTTACATACAACAATAGGTTAGTTATATAATATATAGACTAATATATAGATAAGTGATCAGGAACAGCCAGCATGGATTCACCAAGGGAAGGTCATGCCTGACTAATCTAATCGCCTTTTATGATGAGATTACTGGTTCTGTGGATGAAAGGAAAGCAGTGGATGTATTGTTTCTTGACTTTAGCAAAGCTTTTGACACGGTCTCCCACAGTATTCTTGTCAGCAAGTTAAGGAAGTATGGGCTGGATGAATGCACTATAAGGTGGTAGAAAGCTGGCTAGATTGTCGGGCTCAATGGGTAGTGATCAATGGCTCCATGTCTAGTTGGCAGCCGGTATCAAGTGGAGTGCCCCAATGGTCGTTCCTGGGGCCGGTTTTGTTCAATATCTTCATAAATGATCTGGAGTATGGTGTGGATTGCACTCTCAGCAAATTTGCGGATGATACTAAACTGGGAGGAATGATAGATACGCTGGAGGGGAGGGATAGGATACAGAAGGACCTAGTCAAATTGGAGGATTGGGCCAAAAGAAATCTGATGAGGTTCAATAAGGATAAGTGCACTTAGGATGGAAGAATCCAATGCACCGCTACAGACTAGGGACCGAATGGCTAGGCAGCAGTTCTGCGGAAAAGGACCTAGGGGTGACAGTGGACGAGAAGCTGGATATGAGTCAGCAGTGTGCCCTTGTTGCCAAGAAGGCCAATGGCATTTTGGGATGAATAAGTAGGGGCATAGCGAGCAGATCGAGGGACGTGATCGTTCCCCTCTATTCAACATTGGTGAGGCCTCATCTGGAGTACTGTGTCCAGTTTTGGGCCCACACTACAAGAAGGATGTGGATAAATTGGAGAGAGTCCAGCGAAGAGCAACAAAAATGATTAGGGGTCTAGAACACATGACTTATGAGGAGAGGCTGAGGGAGCTGGGATTGTTTACCCTGCAGAAGAGAAGAATGAAGGGGGATTTGATAGCTGCTTTCAACTACCTGAAAGGGGGTTCCAAAGAGGATGGCTCTAGACTGTTCTCAATGGTAGCAGATGACAGAACAAGGAGTAATGGTCTCAAGTTGCAGTGGGGGAGGTTTAGGTTGGATATTAGGAAAAACTTTTTCACTAGGAGGGTGGTGAAACACTGGAATGCGTTACCTAGGGAGGTGGTAGAATCTCCTTCCTTAGAGGTTTTTAAGGTCAGGCTTGACAAAGCCCTGGCTGGAATGATTTAACTGGGAATTGGTCCTGCTTTGAGCAGGGGGTTGGACTAGATGACCTTCAGGGGTCCCTTCCAACCCTGATATTCTATGATTCTATGATTCTATGACTTATAGAGAAAGACCTTCTAAAAATGTTAAAATGTATTATTGGCACCTGAAACCTTAAATTAAAGTGAATAAATGAAGACTTGGCACACCACTTCTGAAAGGTTGCCGACCCCGGTGTAATAAGGATGTCATAATTTTTTTTTATATTTCCAAGAACATTGCTTTTATAATTTATACTCCAGTAAAGTGATCAATGGCTCCAGGTCTAGTTGGCAGCCGGTATCAAGCAGAGTGCCCCAAGGGTCAGTTCTCAGGCTGGTTTTGTTCAATATCTTCATTAATGATCTGGAGGATGGCGTGGATTGCACCCTCAGCAAGTTTGCAGATGATACTAAACTGAGAGGAGTGGTAGATATGCTGAAGGATAGGGATAGGATACAGAGGGATCTAGACAAATTAGAGGATTGGGCCAAAAGAAATCTGATGAGGTTCAACAAGGACAAATGTAGAGTTGTGCACTTAGGATGGAAGAATCCCATGCACCGCTACAGACTAGGGACCGAATGGCTAGGCAGCAGTTCTGCAGAAAAGGACCTAGGGGTTACAGTGGACGAGAAGCTGGATATGAGTCAACAGTGTGCCGTTGTTGCCAAGAAGGCCAATGGCATTTTGGGCTGTATAAGTAGGGGCATTGCCAGCAGATGAGGGACATGATCATTCCCCTCTATTTGGCATTGGTGAGGCCACATCTGGAGTACTGTGTCCAGTTTTGGGCCCCACACTACAAGAAGGATGTGGAAAAATTGGAAACGTCCAGCAGAGGGCAACAAAAATGGTTAGGGGACTGGAGCACATGACGTATGAGGAGGGGGTGAGGGAACTCGGATTGTTTACCCTGCAGAAGAGAAGAATGGGGGGGGATTAGATAGCTGCTTTCAACTACCCGAAAGAGAGTTCCAAGGAGGATAGATCTAGACTGTTCTCAGTAGTAGCAGATGGCAGAACAAGGAGTAATGGTCTCAAGTTGCAGTGGGGGAGGTTTAGGTTGTATATTAGGAAAAACTTTTTCACTAGGAGGGTGGTAAAGCACTGGAATGGGTTACCTAGGGAGGTGGTGGAATCTTCTTCCTCAGAGGTTTTTCAGGTCAGGCTTGACAAAGCTCTGGCTGGGATGATTTAGTTGGGGATTGGTCCTGCTGTGAGCAGGGGATTGGAATAGATGGCCTCCTGAGGTCCTGTCTAACCCTGGTATTCTGTTGTTCTATGATGAAAGGAGAAAATCCCTGGAAATATTCATTTTTTAGGAGGGGGTTCATGAGACTTGACATTTTTGTGAAAGGGGTTCACAGGTTGTTAAAGTTTGTGAACCACTGATATAGATACATACAAAAACACCTTTACAAGAGATATGTTTTCTCTCTGTTAGTATAAAATGTTAAGGAGAAAGGAATGAAAAAAAAGGGACAAACTCCTCTAGTTATGAACAGCTACTATATTTATATCAATGAAATGCAAAAACATTTTTCAGGTATGGGGTAAAGGAAATCACAGATCTTCTTTACATTTCATCAGATAGTTCTTTCTTGGGGCCCAATTCTACTTCTATTGAAATCTTTCCATTGATTTAATGGGAGTTGGATTGACTTTTACTTCAATACCAGGCAGATTTTATTGACTAAATAATTGAAAGTAATTTTAAATGTTATTCCAGGATGATTCAATACCGTCTTTGACAACCATTTTTAAGGTACCCACTAGTTTCTCCACAGATTAAACTGTTCTTTAGAGTAGGGCACTGGATTTTAGTGTCACCAGAACAGGTGTTCAAAAGATATCTAGCACCATGTGATCACTAATGTTATCTGCCATATGGGTGCAGAAGTATTACACCATTTTACATTCATAAAACATGTATTTAATTGTACCTACAATCTTTTTGGATAGGTCTGACATCTACTAGATGAGAGGAGATATGTATGCCTGAGTCACATTGGAGTCCATGTTGGCTGGTACATAATGAAGAATGACATGTGGGCTAGAGAATATGAACCGTGTGATTCAATTCTGTAGATTATACATCTATATGATTTGCCATTGAGTAGGTCCCATTTTCAGTTTCTACATCAGTTTCTCACATTCTGTCAGTGTCATATAATACAATACACTTTGGAGGCTTTATACATATTTCCAGCTGCAACATGCTCATTCTTGTTAATTTCCGGACCAGCAGTCATAAAGTTAGCTAACTTGTTAGCATGCTAAATTGATGTTCTTTTAGATATCTTTAACATAGTTAATACATATTTTTTCTTAAGTAAACCCACAATGTATATGAATAATATATAATTGCCTCAGTTAAGGAAAACTGAACCTTGAACCCGATGACACAATATACACTATTCTTTATGTTGGTATAACACCCAGCACATTGTAGCAATGCCTCTACTAGAAACAAATAGCTAATCATAATAACATTCAATATTGACTGTATTATGTGTTCTGACCTTCCTCACACAATAGTAGAGAGGAAGCTCTTGATTCATTCTTTTCATTGGCCCATTTTCTCTTTAAATGGGAGATTATAAATGGAATTACAAAAATAAGATATATATATATCTTGGGTAGAAGCCATTTAATATTACATCTTATTATGGTATGCAATATAACAACTATTGTCTGTGCTCTGCGGGTTAAATCACAGGTGTATCAGATGTAGTGAGATGGGGGTGAGGGAGCACCAGAGAAGTGCAATGGCTTCACTTTAACCATAGAAGTCATAAAGCAACTACGTGCCCCACGTTTGAATGGCATCACAGTGGCCCTTGCTACAACTGTTGAAAAGATGTAGTCTACTCTCACACTGGTGATTCCTTGTAGGCACTTGATGGTATGTTAGGGGGGCAGGGCTATGGTCATGCCTAAATTCAGACGTTCACCCAAGGTTGCTTTTGGCACTGCAGGCAAAGATAGCAAACCTGCACCTGGGATTGTCTAATGGCTAATTCAGTCAGGACTGTCCATGAATGGGTCCGCTGGGGGTAGGTGGGCAAAAGGCTCCCTGTGTCCCTGGCTCCACTTAGGACAATTATGTCGGCATAATTAGGTCCTACGGATATTTTTGTTTTCCTGAGTCATGACTATTGATTCTGCCTTAAATTGCCCTCCATTCCAAATCGCAGCATTTTAGTTTCAAATCTGATAGTTTCCATAACTATGCCCTTTGCATCTAGGCTTTTTAAAACTACAATGCTCTCAAAAGAATGTGGAGCTTAGACTCCCGAGAACCTGTTGTCTCTGTTTGAGCACTATCGTAATTGTGATGCTAGTAAACTATATGCCAGCTCTTGCGAAGGCTGTAGGCATCAGCTAAGCACTGACAAATTCATAGCTGGAGACCAGACCAGCTTGCCTATATGTTAATATTGTTCAAGATGGGTGTTGAACTTGTAAGAATGTGGTTAGTGTTTAGACTCTATAAAATGCTTGTAAATTGCTGCATCCATTAATCTTACTTAATGTCTGTATTCCATGTTATAAGGTAATATGCAAGGTTTGCTTTATAATGTTAAAAATGCCTGCTTTGAACTTGTGAACTTAGGCAGGGACAAGTGGATCCCTCACCCATCCAGAAGTACTATCAAGGCTAAATGGGCCATTGTGGAACATCACAACACAAAACCTGGTTTTATGGCCCTCTTACACTCATGAAGGTGCTGTGTACAAGAAAGCACATCCCATCAGCTTGAATTCTGGAAGGAGGGGAATAAAGATAGCTGACATGAAGATTTTTCATCTCTTGGCTGTTTGGACTCTTACAAAGGCAGGAGCTAAGAAACAAAAAGCAGAGATCCCCAGGGTTAATCTGGGTTACCCTAAAAAGACATTCAGTGCTGACAGATTGCTACATCTCTGTCACCTTTTGGAACCACAGACTTAACTTATTCCACTTTAACCTATAAATAACTCTCTCATTTCTTTTTCCTAGTTAATAAATCCTTCATTAGTTTACGATAGGATTGGCTACCAGCGTTGTCTTTGGTGTGAGATCTAAGACACAAATTGGTCTGGGGTAAGCGACTGGTCTCTCGGGACTGGGAGAAACCTGAATATTTTGTGATTTTGGGTGTAAATTACTATTTATCACTATGTTTAGTTTGCCTGGGTGGCAAGATAGCCTGGATTGCCCAAGGGGACTGTCTGTGACTCCAGGGTAAGACTGTTACAGTGATCCAGGAGTTCACATTTGTTACTGGGTTGGTGAAATCTAATTATAGAACATACCACCAGTTTGGGGCATCTGTTCTGCTTTTGACAGTCTGCCCTGAGACAGTAAGGGTCGGTTGCACAGTTACCAACTTTCATGTGGTAAATAAGCACCCCAAATTTCAAAATAAGCCAAAAATCAAGCTAATCCCATTTCAAACAAGGCCAAAACAAGCCAATCCCTAAGAACCCCAACGCTCTATGTGTCTAGATCTCCCCAGCATGCAGTCTGGGACTGTGGTGGGCCTGCTGTGCATACCGACTCTCTCCCCCAATTGTTCCTGCTTGTCTTTTGCCCCTGCTTGTTCCCCCTTGCCCCTGCTTGCCCACCTTGCTCCTGCTTGCCAGGAGCCAATCAAAAAAAAAAAAAGAAGCAACAAGCTACAAGCCAAAAACTAGCCTACAAGCAACTCACAAGCCAATTAAGCCAAAAACAAGCCCAATTTCTACATTTTTTTTTGTGGGTTTGGCTTGTCTGTTTGTGAGCCATTCCAGACAGCGTGACAATAGGATTCCTTGTATTTGCTTTCACGGTGTTTCTAAGACACACTATATAATAAACCATCTCAACAGAGAATCACAATGATGCATCCAAATTTTCACTTTGTAATTCCTAACTGCAATTCTGAACATTATTAAGAATCACATAGTAGTAAAATAAATATTCCATAGGTACATTTTAAAGATGATTTTATCGTAATTTTCAAGTTTTGTCATTAACATTCCTGACTCTAGAAGATTATAGATTATAGACCAGGGCAGTAGAATGTGAAGTAGTAAATTTATAAAGTATGATAAGTACATATTTTACAATTGTGATTTGCAGATGGTCCTGCAAGATCACTGCCTGTCTTTCGGCTCAATTTGCTCTGTTATACAGCTTCATTTTGATTTTAGCTTTTTCTTTCTTTTCCAGTTTCATTAGATAAGATATAAAACAACTCTCATAAAATGTTTAGCATTGCTTTCATTACCATAAACTGTTTAAGGGACCATTGGAGAGATCCTGAAATCACTTTAGCATGTAAGCACTTGACTCATGTGAGCCATCGCACTGACTTCTGAGAGACTCCTCACACATGTAAAGTTACTCTCATACTCAGAGGCTTGCAGAAACAATTCCCAATAGCCTGTCATAATGTGCAATGCAGAATACATAGGAAACACTGAGGTTAATTATTATTTCCTCTGAAACAGTGTCTTCCCAGGTTATGTTTCTGGTGACTAAGTGTATGATTTTCATGGACAAGAGAAAGTTTTCCTGTTGTGTAGTCATAATGTTTCAACTGAATGTTGACTGGCAACTGTATAGATTTGATGGATTAAAATGTCATCAGCAAAATGATAAAAGAAAATGGTTTGTTTGTTTGTTTTATTTGTAGAGAACTGTTTATTTACCCCTCGCTTATGAATAAAGATTTAGAATAATTGTGAACACACACATTGTTTACCTTCAAGCCAGGCGGGATGGCAATGAATATAGAGAGGATGTTAGAGAAATAGTATGCTACTTAATAATAGCTTTTATAAGGATGGCCAGATGTGATGGACAGATGGGTGGACTAACAGAACTAAGTGCATTATTAGCTGCTCAGACATTTGTTGAATGTCAGCCAAAACTACTGAAACATGGCAATCGAACATTGTAAAACATATCCCACAGGGATAAAACTGCTACACTCATAGTATAAAATTGTGGTATTTTTTTTAAATCCAGAGACAGACAAATAATTGTACAAATTCATATAATCTAGAGTAGTATTTTGTAAACATCCAGATGTCTAGTTGATTTTTGAGTGTCTAGATAAGTTTAAATCAGCAGCAGAGTAGCTACTAAGTTGACATAATATTGTTTTAAAATAAAATCATACTGTGATTCTGCCCACCCCACTATATCTACTTGAGACAAATAATATTTTTTTAATTTTAGTGTGCCTCTCATCTCATCATCTCAAAATTGTTTATAATGTTAGTTAAGTCTCACACCATCCTGGAGAGGTAACAATTTCAGGTTCTACTGACATGCAGCTACCTCTGGAATGGAATGCACCAACTGCCTAAGAGCACGCAATTTAGGATTAGAAATTGTGAAGTACTGAAGCAACCTCATGCTTACGCTTTTTGTTTGTTCTAGGATTTCTGTGATCATGGATGGTGTATGAATTAAGTAGGCAACTACACTTGCTGCAGAGTAACAGAAAATATAATTTCTGTATTGAATGAAGAAAAAATAATTTAATACATAGAAACTACATCTTAGTAATAAGCAGAGGCTAATTGGAAATGGCCTTTAGCACCTCAGAAGGAGGTCAATTGTGAGTCACAGCATAATAGTGAATAATACTTGAAAAAAAATCTGCTTTCTAACATGACAAGAATGATTTGCAGTTAATAATAGAGGGGGGAAAGGCCAGTCTTTTCAGTTACCCTTGGCTTCACCTAGGACAAAATAAAAAATCACTTCTGTCGCTGCAAGCTACTTACTTTCCTCCTGGTCATTATTGCTTAGCTATATCTTAGTGATAAAATCTGTCATTACTGACTTTATTGACATTAAAGTTGATTTATTTGCATGCTTGGTGACTAAGAATTGCATTACGCTGGCATTCACATTGCTTGAGTACTTTAGATAGCAAGTGCATCACTGACTTAATTGTCTTTTGCTGGTTCACTTGCTCTCTAATCTCAGTTAGAAAATAATATTGGGCTAAATTTATCCCTGGCAAAACTCTTTTGACTTTAGTGGTGATACACCAGGGATGGATTTGGTCCATTACTGCTAAGCAGAGGCAAACGATAATAGAGAGCTGTCTGTATGATAAAGTGTTTGTTTGTTTCTGCTATTTTATGTTGTCTAGGTCAGAGAGTCAAACAAGTTAGATTGAAGGGGCCAAATTCTGGTGTAGGATTGCACACATGTAACTGACAAAAGGGACAGATTTTGATCTTCTTGTGGTGAATAGCATCTTACTCCATGAGTAGTCACAACATACTATTCTTTATCAGTAATCGGTATCAGAGTATGCCCCTAAATATTTTATCATATACACCAAGGTCTGATTACTCATTAAGGTAAAACCCAGGGTTGTGAGTTCAATCCTTGAGGGGGCCATTTAGGGATCTGGAGCAAAAATTGGGGATTGGTCCTGCTTTGAGCAGGGGGTTGGACTAGATGATCTCCTGTGGTCACTTCCAACCCTGATATTCTATGATTCTGTGATTCTATGATCCAGCAAGATACTAAACTCCTCTGAATTGGCACTGAATGCCTTCCACTCCACTGTCTTCAATGGAAATTAAAAGCTGCTAAGTGCCCCAATGGATGTGCTGCAATGTGTAGGCCCCGATCCTGAAAGTGAATCCGTGTGAGTGTGCACCTTTGTACTCACACAGAGCCCCAGTCACTTCAGTGGGGCTGCACAGGAGGGCAAATAAGGTGCTGGCTGAATAGTTTCACTTGAAGATCGGGGGCCTTGGCTGCAAACACTGAAGGAGAATATTTAAATACAAACTAAAACTGTCCAGAAAAAACTCTCAAATCATGGAAAATTTTGTATATATCTTGAACTTTAAACCTTTTTACCAACCTAAATTTTGGGCCTACATTGGCCTACAATATCTCTTTACATTGTTTACAGTCTGATGGGAACAGTTTGCATCCACCTACACGTTATCCCTCCAGAAATGTAGTATTGAGTGATAAAGCAAAGAAAGTATGGATCTGGAAAAGATTTGGACTATAGTTGGGTGAAAGCTAATACTGTGATGAAAAGGAGTTGTGATGCTGGCAGGCCAGATGCCAGCTCTTGTCCAGGCTGCAGGCATTAGTTAAGAACGGATAAACTCAGATCTGAAGACAAGACCAGTTCACCTGTATGCTAGTTTTGCTCAAAATAGATAAGTCTTTTAAGAATGTACTTAGTGATTAGACTCTATGAAATGCTCATAAATTGCTGAATGCATTAATCTCTCTTGTTATGTCTGTACTCCATGCTAGCAGAAAATATGTACATTTTGCTTTATAACATTGAAAACGTTTGCTCTTAACTTGTGAACTCAGGCACGGGAATCATCCTCCATGCCCATCCAGAAGGACTGCCAAAATCAGATGGGCCATCAAGGAACACCACAATACAAAGGATTGGTTAATGGCCCTATTGCACCTGGGAAATGCTATATGCACAGAAGTTCATCCTTTGGACTTGGAAGCTGAATGAAGGACATAAAACAAGGTCACAGGAAAATTTTCCATCTTTTTGGCTCTTTGAATTCTGGCAGGGCCAGACTCTAAACCAGTGGCTCTCAAACTATGGGTATGCCTCCCAAGGGAGGAGAAGGAATGTGTCAAGGGAGGCATGAACTGTGTGCTTTTTTTTTTTTTTTTTTTTTTAAAGAGAGCTCTGGCAGTCAGCCCCAGGTGGCTAGGGCTTGTGCAGAAGGGCCGTGCGCACCCGGGAGGTGGGGATAAAGGGACAATTGGAGTCCTGCTACCCCAGGGCTAACAGCCAGATCCCCGCCACCCCAGGGCTTACAACCAAAGCCCCACCACCCCAGGGCTGAGTGCCGCCCTGGGCTCAGGGTCTCCTTCCTCCTACCCCATTCCATCACCAGGAGGTAGCCCAGGCTCAGGCTCTCCTTCCCACCCCCCAAATCTCTCATCTGTAGGCAGCTGGTCTCCAGCTGTCAGCCAAAATGGCAGGGCCCTGCCTGTCAGCAGTGCAGAAAGATGGCAGTCGGGCGCTAATTCTGCTGTGAAAAGTGATATTAACGAATATTACTTTTCACGTTGCCACTCTGCTGCTCTCCGCTCTGCCTTCAGAGCTGGGTGGTGGTATATGTACTTGGGGGGGAGGGAGTAAGGGGCACCCAACCAAATAAGTTTGAGCACCACTGCTCTCAACAAAAGCCAGAGATCCCCAGGGGTCCTCCCTGAAAGACACTTTGAATTGACAGATCACTATAACTTTGTTACTCTTAGGAGTTAGATGGTAACACATCTGTGTGTTTATGTTGCTTGCTTTAACCTGTAAATAACTCTCTTATTCCTTTTTCCTAATTAATAAACCTTTAATAAAGCCTGTGGATTTGTCTTTGGTATAAGATCTAGGATACCAATTGATCTGAGGTAAGAGACTGGTCTATTGGGACTGGAAGCAACCTGAATGTGGTGTGATTTTTGGTGTAAGTGACCATTTATCATTACCATTTATCCGATGAAGTGAGCTGTAGCTCACGAAAGCTTATGCTCAAATAAATTTGTTAGTCTCTAAGGTGCCACAAGTACTCCTTTTCTTTTTGCATTTATCACTAAGCACATTTTGTCTGCATGGCAAGATAGACTGGAGAACCCAAGGGGACTGTTTGTGACTCCATGGTAAGACTGCTAGATTGATCGAGGAGTTCACATTTATTACTGAGTTGGGGAAATCTAATAATAGAATATACCACCGGTTTGGGATGTCTGTCCTGCTTTGACAGTCTGCTCTGAGGTTGACAGCCTAAGTCGTGAGCCACTCTAGACAATGTGAGAGGTCCTACCATCTGAAAATCAAGCCACTTATTCAAGCAGTTAAATATGGGTCAAGGTACCTTACATAGGCACCTGAGATTGAAAATTTTGGCATTTTCCCCTGTCCTGTGAAAAATATAAATGTAAAAATCTTTTTTAAAATCAAGGATTTTGCTGAGGGAGAAATAGTTTTGCTACAAAAATGACTACTTTTTAACAAAGTCAGATTTTCACAGCCGAAAGCTGCTGTAATAAGCTTTATCAGGATGACCCACAGGAAAATTATTTTTCTCCAACAGAGGTACTTCAAGTTGCTCTGTGTTGCAATTTACAGCATTCTTAATTTCAGCATATGATAATTTCATTCATATCCATCTGTTTCAACTATCTAATGCTGCCACATACAACATTTCTGGCCAAAACAGAAGCCACAGAAAAAATTATGTCAGAGAGAAATTTCATGATTAAATTCTCTGCCACAGTCTTTCACTTTCAGCAAGCCCTTCTGAGATACCAATATTTACACTACTTACCAGTAACCTTGAATTGGACCTTTATTTCTAATACATGTAACATTCCACATCAACAATTCAAATAACGAACCGCCCCCCCCAGAGTAGCTGAAAAACAATCCAAATAAATACAATGAATCATCTGAACCAACAGTACCCAATAAGGCCACAAGGTAAACATGCAAATACAGAGGCAGGCTGATTATCTGCAGCTTTTTGAAATTTACTTGAAATTCTGGATCAAAAAATATCTGCTACAATGAGTTCAGGGCTTGAAATGCTCACATTTTGCCTTGAATTAATATATGAATTTTCCTGAGTGCATGAAAGAGAAAATGTGAAGTTTCACATGGAAATTTATTTTCATCAGAGCTGTACGATTATGGCTGGAGGAATTTTCAGTTTCAGTAGCACAGGGCAACATTGGCATTTTAAAAACAAAAACCTTTCAGCAGAAGAATAGAATAAAAATACATTACTACTGCATTGCAGGGGCTGATCCTGCAGTTCTATGCAGACAGACTTTTTATTGAGTTTCATAGGAGTTTGCCTGCATAAAAACAGCATTAGGCTTTTAGTGGGCACAATAATAAGAAGCAGGCTGACATGCTTAAAATTCTCATTATATTCCTATATAATAATTCATGAATAAACATATTAAGTGACTCTGTTCTAGTGCATGTTATTTATCTGCGAGTTATTTTAAAGGAACTTTTTAATTGTATTCCCCAACTCCTAATAAAAGTTTCTATTATGGTTTCCTGAGTGTTGCCTGTGCTCAGCACTCTGCTATACAAAGAAACCCATTGTCTCTGCTCTCAGGAACTTTAAAGGCTTTATTTGGGTCTTTCTTTAGGGAAACGAGAATTTCAGACCAAATTCTCTGGACCCTACGTGAGAAAAACTCCCACTGAATCAATGGCAGCCTTGCGTGAGTAAAGACTGCAGAATATGGTCTTTTAGAATTGCCATACCAGATCAGACCAATGGTCCATTTAGTCCAGTATCCCACATCTGACAATAGCTAATCAGATGCCCTGTGAACATGAATAGAGAACCCTCATAATGAACAGGTATATACTAATATGTGTGCCCATCGAGGAAGTTTCTTTCTGAACCAGATTCTGTGTGCTTGGCCTATGCCCTGAAACCTGAGAGTTTATATGCCTTCTACATTTTTATCTAATCTAAAGTTACTGCATATGTTCTTACTGTGAATATAATAAAAGTCTAATCCTGCTAAGCTCTACATTGTGGCAATGAGTTCCATTGGTTAACTAGGTATTGGTAAAAAAGCATGTCCTCTTTTAACTTTGAAATGAGTTGCCTTTTGAGTTCATTGGCTGACCTCTTGTTCTAAAATGATCAGAAAAGGTAAATGGCAACACTTAATTGACCTCCTCTTTCTCCTTCATTAGTTTACATAATTTTAACATGTCACCTCTTATACACATATTTTAAACTAACTAGCCCTACTCTTTTAAATGTCTTATGACTTTCCACAATTCTAATCCTTTTTTGCCCTCTTTGAGGGCATACTAATGCTTTACATAATGGCATATTTTAAATATTTTTCTCTTTAATACAATTTAATATTGTGTTTGCTTTTTTTGACCAGCCACATGCACTGAGGAGATACTTTAATTGAGCTGTCCGCAGTGATGCCTATTTTTTTTCCTGAGTGGTTACAGTTAATTTAGAATCCATCAATGTGCATGAGTTAGTACAAATTGCTCCTTCCAATATTCATAACCTTGCTTTTGTCTATATTGAATTTCATTTGCCATTATGCTGTCCAGTAGCCGAGCGTTTTTTAGGTCCCTCTGATGTTCTTTTCTCTCTTTTCTACAATTGACCAAGTCCATATTTTTCTGTCTTTGGCAACTTTTGCCATCTCTCTGTTCACCCTCTTTTTCAGATATTAATAAGTATGTCAAACACCACGAGTGTTAACAGAGATATGTAGGGCATCCCATTATTAACTTCCAGGTTGAAACTGAAAATTTATTTCTACCCTTTGTTTCCTATCTCACAGCCAGTTTCTAATCCATGGCATACTTTATCTCTCAACCCATAGAAACTTAGTTTCCTTAAAAACCTCCTTTGAGGGACTTAAAAGACCTTTGAAAGTCCAAATAAGTTATATCAATGTAATGACGGCTTTCCCCCCTATACCACTTCTTACTACCAGTTCTTACACATTAATGTAAAGCAATTTTGGACTGAGTGTAGAGGTAATAAAACAGGAGTCTATGCTCATTTGTCTTCTTTTTCTATCATGGCACATAAAGGCTTGAAGACCTATTTAAAATAAGTATCTTTAGGTTTAAATAGTGACACTTCAATCAAATGAAACATTTTGTTAAATTATTGATACATTACTTCACCATTTTGAGAAGAATGGGTTTTAGAATCATTGTTATCTTGGTACACTACCAAGACAGCTTGAACCTTCACCAGTGGATGTGTTCTCCAAACTGGCAGATCAGTGACATTGATTAGTTCATTTCCTTAACAGATGTGGAATGGGGAAGAAGGCTTATTGTACAATTCCATATCAGTCTGAGGTCATAACTGAAGGCACAGAGGGCAAGTGATGAAGTACTGATGCAGAAGAAGCATTCATTATCCCTAGGTAACTTTGCTCATGTCACTGTTTCCTTGGATTTAGTTTAGACTTGGATTTAGTTTCTGAAAACTAACATTGACAACAGCAGTAGATGTTTAGTTCAAAGAACTGTTATTGCCTTACTAACACAACTTCTGATTTTGCAAATTCAAATTCTTTTCTGATTTGTTTCTAAAGAGTAATGGATTGAAACTGTAGAGAGAAGTATCCACACTTGCAGGAATATTATAGTAGTATTTAAAGTCAAGCTGACTGGTTCAACCTGTGTGCAACCCTGCATCTAGGTTAAACTTGGAAAAGAGTCTGAAAAGAAACAATAAAGGGGATTTACCAATATCAGACAAATTTATCAATTCAATATATTGTTTGCTATGTCTCATCCACAGTGAATTTCCTTGATTTTAAATCAGAAACCATGCACTGTTTTGTATTGAATTACCAGGCATCCACTTGGAGTTCTTTAAGTGAATACTTAAGGATCTGATTTTTCAGAGGTGCTGAGCACTAGCAGCTCTCACTGACTTCAGCTGGAGCTGTGGGTTCTCAGCTGTTCTAAAATTCATGTCCTCAACCTTTATTAAACAGAGAATAAGATTTCTGAAGACAGCAGTCTACCCAGCTGCCAGAGAGCTCCCTCTAGGCACTCTATCCTCAATATACAAAGCAGTTATCCACAAAGCATTATCTCCAAATTCATTCATGCTGCTGCAAGATTTATATTGTAACAATACATCACCTTTTTACTGTTTTCCGGACACTACTATCGAACAGAAAAACAGAAATAGATATGAACTTTGAGGTAAGCTCATACACAGAGGTAATGAGCGCATTAGTCATTGAACCAGTATATAACTGGACAAAGCACACAACAATATCTAACAAAAGCCATTAAAATATTGCCAGGCTCAATGCTTACTTTTAGGGGACGAAGAATGCAATATCACTTAAATCTAACATAACAAGATTAGCACACATTTTGGGGAAAATCCCTGTTTATGTGTAGCTAAAAGCATTTATAGCATATTTGCGTAGAGTGTTTGCAATTACTTGTATGGGTCTCCATTTGCTGTACAGTAGTGTATGCATAAATTTGCAGAAAAGTTTTTTTTTTAAATATAGTATGCTCACCAATAATAATACTCAGCTTCTATACTGTGCTCTTCATCACAAAGCACTTTACAAATATACCTTGCCAAATAACATGGGCTGACTGACCCATTTTCATGGTAAAACCTTTGGGAATAAGTCAGGGAGAAGAAAACAAACAAGGACCATCTTGTGGAGTTCCCCTTTAACTGTCCTATTGTGCGAGCTGGAGAATCCTTGCATTATAAGTCATGGTTTCAGCCCCAAACAAAAAAGAATTTCAGGGAGACGTGGGAGGCCAGGGTCTCTTCAGCAACTCTGGCCTCCACATCAGTTCCTAGTAGTGTGTTTCCTCTAGATCTACACTACCAGTGAGGGAGTAGGTCACAGCTGCCCAAGGGCTCCCTTCCAAGGGATAGTCCCATCATGAAAGGGCTCAATAGGAAAGATAATGCAGTTCAAGGCTATGTATTTTCTTTTTAGTAATTATTAAAAGCTGCTGGGGAGATGATGTACTTCCCTTCCTGACCTTGGCTTTTCCTCTGCCCATTGTAGATCCCTGGATCTTCAAAGAGAGTCCTCTAGTGTCCTGAGGAATATGAGCAATGGTTCTGCAAAGGAAGCTGCCTCTCCTTCTATACTGGGGAGTTCCATACACAGAAGTAAGGTAAATGTACCCTAGTAAATGTCCCGAAGAGTATAGTGATTTTACCATCTAGCTTTAGATTAATCCTAACCAGTTGTGGTCAATAAAACGTGATGACACTTTTGGGGAGAGTCAGGCTGTTAACCCATGTTATTTTGATAGATCTATATTGGGAGAGTTAGGTTCTACACACCTAAATTCTTCCTCTGGGTCCAACTGGATTTGATAGTGTTTTTGTGCAGGGTGGACTGCTCATCAATAAAACCTTTTTGTTTGCCAGTTTCATTTGTCATTCCACAAAACATTGGACATCAATAATGGGAGTTGACAGGGGATGCCAGTGTGTCCCTCTGCTGACATTGTAGGATTCTCAAAAAAGATTTGTACAATCTGTTCTTTTAATCCCATTCAGTCCTAACACAACAGACACAAAGCCACATCATTTAAATCAGTTTCATGTTTTGCAAGGATGCAGCAGCAAAGATATACAGTGTGTCTTTAAGCCATCAGATGGATGCTTAACTGAACCGGGGTGCTGTTTGTTTTCAGTATATTAAAAACCATGGAGAGGTTGTAAACATGAGATTGTCCAGCCAAGAACAAAACTGTAACCTTTGTTTGAAAAAAGGTTTAAATCAGTAAAGCTGAACTTTTCAAGTATTGTGGAAGTGCTAGATGTGATTCCATAATTGAGGTTGCCTTTTGGGGCATACATTTCTGTTTTTCATGCAAGTGGCTTTTAGTGTGAGAATTTTCACATAATGAGTTACCCAGGAAAGAATTTTCCGTAGTATCTGGCTGATGAATCTTGCCCATATGCTCAGGGTTTAGCTGATCGCCATATTGGGGTCAGGAAGGAATTTTCCTCCAGGGCAGATTGGAAGAGGCCCTGAAGGTTTTTCACCTTCCTCTATAGCTTGGGGCATGGGTCACTTGCTGGAGGATTCTCTGCTCCTTGAAGTCTTTAAACCATGATTTGAGGACTTCAATAGCACAGACATAGGTGACAGGTTTTTTGCAGGAGTGGTAGGTGAAATTCTGTGGCCTGCGTTGTGCAGGAGGTCAGACTGGATGATCATAGTGGTCCCTTCTGACCTAAATATCTATGAATCTATGATCATTTTTATGCCCTTTGAATTTTCTATGTAATTTATTTGGATTTTTTGTAATACACTTTTCATAAGACGTGTTTACAATTGGTTTCTGATTGAAATTCGTTGAGCTCTCTCCCATTTTATTGTCTATGTATCTTTAACACAACGGTATATGTACACCAAAACTGGCAATGATCTGAATCTTGAATAGATCTGGTACAATTGATAGGTTTTGAAAAGAAATATTCAAAACAGCCCCAACTAATAGTGTTGTGAGAGGAGTGTGAAAAATGGAAAGTTGAAGGGTAGTCTGGTTTGTCTGGAGTGTATAGTTTGGTACAGGAAGCACCGGGAAAACTAGCATCCCGAGTGGAAAAGAGTTAGGTAGAGCTAGTCAGGAGTTTTCTGTCAGAAATTTCCAACTGTGGGAAAACTTGGATTTTGAAAAATAAATAAATAAATAAATAAAGTTCCATTGGGGGGAAAAACATATTTCATTTTGGATCAATTCAACATTAAACTGTGTTGACTTATTGTGGCACATTGACTCATGGGAGTTGTAGTTCGGGCCCTCATTTCTTCCTATAGGCTAGGCTCCTTGGCTGGACTACATCGCCTCCTGATTGCAAAGCACTCTTCAATCTGACTGAATGGAATGGATTTTCATGGGAATGACAGGGCTGGGAGACATAGTCTGACCATTTAGCGTGGTCCATAGAGGAGAATGGGGCCATCATGCAACATGAACTACAAGTCCCTTGAGGTCCATAGGAAAATTCTATTTAATGTTTTCATGGGTCCATAGATTCTAAGACCAGAAGGGACTATTTTCATCCTCCAGTCTGACCTCCTGTATACCACACGTCATAGAACTTCCCTAAAATAATTCCTAGCGCATGTCTTTTAGAAAAACTTCCAGACTTGATTTTAAAATTGTTAGGGTTGGAAAATCCTCCATGACTCTAAGTAAATTGTAACAGTGGTTCAGTACTCTCACTGTTAAAAAATGTATTCCTTCTTTCCTATCTGAATTTGTGTAGCTTCAGCTTCCAGTCATTGGATCATGTTATGTATTTTTCTGCTAGATTAAAGAATCCATTAAAAAATGTGTTCTCCATATAGGTACTTTTAAACTGTAATCAAGTCACCCCTTAGCCTTCTCTTTGTTAAGCAAAATAGATTGAGCTCCTTGAGTCTATCACTAAAAGGCAGGTTTACTAATCGTTAAATCATTCTTGTGGTTCTTCTCTGAACCCTTTCCAATGTATCAATATTCTTCTTGAACTGTGGACATCAGAACTGGAAACAGTGGTCCAACAGCAGTCACAATAGTGCCAAATACAGAGGTAAAAATCTCTTTACTCCTACCTGAGAGTCCCCTGTTTATGCATCTAAGGATCTTGTTAGCCCTTTTGGCCACCGAGTCATTCCCAGGGGTCCCTATCCTGTAAGTATTGCCTGTATTCTTTGTTCCTAGATATATACATTTACATTTAGCCATATTAAAATACCTGTTTGCTTGCACCCAGTTTACCAAGCAATCCAGATGGCTCTATAAAAGTATTAATTATTGAGCTGATGTATTTGAAGCACTTTAGAAAATTAAGCATTTTGGATCAGTTCAACAAACCAAAAGAATATATTTCAATTTGGAAATAACAAAATATTTTTTTGTTAAACACCAAAATTAAATGGTTTGTAATTTTCCAAACACTTTTTTTGTGTGGGGAGGAATGTTTTGTTCCATGAAAAAATTAGATATTTCAACTTTTCATTCTGATTTGAGAAGGAAACTATGTTGAAATATCAGAATGTTCTATGGGACGTAAATACCAATTTTCTTTCGGATGTAGAGCTAACATTGGGGTGTATGGTCTGTACAGAATTTTTGACAATGGTAAGTTGTTTGCCTGTGGGGAGAGGAGTAGAAAGGAGGTACTGCTAGGTGGCTTAATTTCTCATTTCCTTTTGTGGGCATGTCAGGCAAGTTGCGTATGTTGCAAACAATTGTTTCACAGTTAAGCCCTCTGTGTATTAATGTATGTAAAAAGAGATTTTTAGTATTATCACTTCCATACATGTGATTAAAGAGATTCCGCAGTATTTATAAGAATCTACATTCTTATTTTTTAGAGTGAGTGTGTGGCATGATTCCCAGGAATGAGAGAGAATGGCTTAACTCAAAAGGCTGCATTAGAAACCTAGTTGCATCTCAGCCTAGAAATAGCCAAAAACTCCTGGAAGAATATCTTATTGAGAGACTTATTGGTAGAGAACAACTGCCTAATCCTTCAGGCTTTTGTGGGATTTCTCCTATGCAATGTACAACCATTTGCTCTAAGTCAGAATTAAATAAAAAATAAACACTCCATGAGGGAGCACAGTATATGTATGTCTCGCATGACAGTTTGGATTGAGCTTTCTGCACCAGAACTTGGAGACAAAATGGCTGCTGAACTCTGCTCATAGGGTGAATGCTTAGACATATAAAGATGCAGTGTGTGGACAACAAAAAGGCATCATATAGTCATATCTATAATACATACACTTTTTTTAGGCATGCAAGAATGAACCCCAAATCCCAAGTCATCAGCATCACTCAGCTGTATGCACTCCAACTGTACAAGCAACTGAATATTACAGGATAATAGAGCCCAGTCCTATATAGGCAAGCTGCAGAGAAGACAGCTTTTGAACCTCAGTTTGATTTACTCAAAGTCCTCTGATTCATAAAGTTATATTCATTTGGTGTCAGCTTTGTATCCAAATCATAGAAAGAAATCTTGGGAAAGAAGCATTGACAGAGAAGAATGTCTCATGTTTTTCAGTTGTCTCCTGTAGGGAACTGTGTCTTAGAATGTGACAGGAAGTGAGTTCTCATCCTCTTTTGGAACTATAACACATACGTTTTGGACTGCATGTTCCATGGGGGAGGGGAGCAAGGACTATATTTATGTCTTGTACAGCATTCAGCACATCACTGGACCTATTGGTATCTAAAAATATTTTTTGAAATTCTTTCACTGTTATGCATACAGTGGATTCAATCAGTATCGGGGCCCCATTGCGCTACGTGATGCAGAAACAAAGGCAGAAATATTCCCTGCCCTAAATAGCTTAAATTAATAATAGCTCACAGTTTGACTGTCTCTGTGAGACTCTGTTAACTGAATTTGGTGCTAAAACCACACACATTTCTTTGTTATTATGCTAATAAAAAAACATTTCAACTACTTAAACTAAAATATTTCTGAAAATCCGATTTCCTTGTCACTGTTCATGCTATTTATTTACTTTGATCTTTCTCTCATTGTGCGCAATGAAAATAAAAAGTCAGTTTCATTTTGGTTTAGAGTCAGTTTTACTTTCAAGTTCTCAGTGCAATGTTTTGATTGCAAATACTGCAGGAGAATTAAAAAATCCCACAACTTTCCTTTCAAATAATAAAATGAAAATCATGGATCCATTGCATTAGTTTTAATTATCAAAAAAATAACAACAACAAATTTAGCCAAAATCTAAATTTGGACCAAATTTGAGTTAACAGTGTCTGTTTGACTGAACAATCTCTGCACATCAAAGTAAGAAAAACATTCCTCTTGATATATAGGATAATGACAATGCAAAATTGTAATGGAGCAAAGAGATAATTTTTTAGTATTTGGAGAAGTATATTATAGAAAAATATCAACTGAAATATATTTTTTGTATTAAACCAGAAAAAAAATCAGTGTTTATATTTGAACACTCTCATGTTTTTAATTTATCCCATGCAGCATCTGTCCATTCTCTGTACTTATGTTCCTGTGACTTCCCTGTTAATCTAATAGTGCAGTATTGCTTTTATTGAACTCATTGGGAGGAAGAAAAACATTTAGTTCTTAAACTTCATGCCAAGTCATATAATTACATTACACACAACAGAAAAAGCCAGTAACTGGATTAGTTGTCGTTTGATTTCATTAACAAACTACAGATGAGCTGCTTAGACACTTTTTCTATGACTAAATTAATCAGCATCTATAGTGGACCTTGTATAATAGAAATGTGGCTGCCTCTCTATGAAAATGTCAGCCAGTATTGTTAAACGACTGATCAAGTGACTGTGTCTTCAGTGCCTCTCCTCCCCCCCTCCCAAAGTGGTATGACATTACAATTTAAGGCATTCCCTTGTGTATTTGTTCGTTTTTAAAACATAATCCATGCATTGACTCCTAACTCTGATTAAACAGATTGCCAGGCTCTGAACTGATTCATCCACCAGAGGTTGCAATGCTGCTATCCTGGATGAAAAGTATTGTGTAAATGTTAAGTTATTTATATGAATTTAACTGACTTAAGATATATTGATTTCTGGCTCACATATGCACATGGAAAAAACTAAGAAAGACAAAGAGAGAATCAAAGTGAAAGATACTTCAGACTGACCAGGCTTAATCCAAAATTCTGTAGGGAATACACTGGCAAATATAATCAAATTCCTTTTCTCTTCCTTTCCTTGTAGACATCATCCTGTAGTCAAGCAGGATTACATAAAATTTCTTTTGGACCCATCAACACAGCTTTTTATTTGGCTGGCGTGGTTGCTATTAAACATCAACTGCAAGGATTTTGTTAAAAAAAACATGCTGGTAAGAGTCCAACAGATGAAGAAAATACATAGCAGCTGTTAAAAATAATAAGAAAAATATTTCTGTATTTTGTAACACACGAGAGAATCACCACCTTCAAATCCTGGATAGCATGTGCTTCATATTTCTTAGTTGCTTTGCCAGAATGGCTAACGTCACAAGTTCCCTAAACTAATGGAGTTAAAATACACTTAATTTGGCCCCGTTCCTACCCATCATTAAGAGTTCCTACCCAATTAATTCACCCCGCGTTCCTACCTACCATTACGAGTCATATGATCATTTTAATGGCAATGTAACTTGCAATTTCATCACTGACTATAAACTAGCTTCATGTCCCATACGTTCTCTCTTTTACATACATCTAGTACAGTTATGCCACTTACATAAAGTGGAAGCTCTACCACTGGGATACCTGTGGCTCTGCCTCATTCTCAAAAGCAAGGAAAATATAGTCAGAGTAAAGCAAATTTCCTTTAATCCCAATCTCAACTGCCATTCACAGCTGTTGATTTAATAGGTCTCCCAGGTGAAGAGTAGATACACCTTGAGTAGATACATTCCACTAAGGGATTCCAAGCAGTAGCAGTGCTTTGTGGAACACCCTGACAGACACAGTAGACTACTGAGGAGGGGACTTTAAAAAATGCTCTTAAATAAAGGGCATTTGTAAAATTAGGCCTGTTACGATAGCCTGCCTGAAATTTGGCCCTAGAGCAGTGGTGGGCAACCTGCGACTGGTCAGGGTAATCCTCTGGTGGGCTGCCAGACAGTTTGTTTCTATTTGCATGGCCGCCCACAGCTCCCAGTGGCCGCAGTTCGCTGTTCCCGGCCAATGGGAGCTGCGGGAAGCGGCGCGGGCCATAGGGACGTGCTTGCCACTGCTTCCCACAGCTCCCATTGACCAGGAACGGCAAACTGCAGCCACTGGAAGCTGCGGGTGGACGTGTAAATGTAAACAAACTGTCTGGCGGCCTACCAGCAGATTACCCTGGTGGGCCGTGTGCAGCCTGAGGGCTGCAGGTTGCCCACCACTACCCTAGAGTTACCCCTTTTGCCCTGATCAGGCTTTTCTCCTATTCACACTCCCATGACAAAATAGCAATATCAGTATCTCACTTGTACACAAACTAAAGACAAGTCTAACACCCACTCAGGCTTTCTAGTGCAGGGGATCCAGATGTAGAATATAACAAAACAACTGGAATTCTTTATTATTGGTAGAAAGATGTCTCTTGCATGAAGTGGAAATTCATTATTACATGATGCTTCTTGATAGCTGGTACTTAAAGCATTGCAGACTTGGTTTAAAAAGATGCCAACAGCCACAAACTGTGGTTTTCTCAAAGTACATGGCTGAAGTGGTGAAGTCCGGACCTTAACCTTGAAACTATATAGAGCTAAAAAAAAAAAAAAAAAACTTAGCTAGATGTGATATGTATGGACTAACATTTACATTACATGGAAGGATAGTGAGGGAAGAATTAAGGGACTGCATTATTATTAATTTAGTAAAGGTTTCTTGAATTTAGCAGACAGGCATAAAATCCAATCTAGGGAGATCGAGGAAGCTGAAACTTTACACCTTATTTGTAATCTTTGAGGTTAATTAACCTCTAGAAACACTTACTTAGGTATGTTAGATTCTCCATTACTCAAACTCTTTAATATGAATATATTTCTGAATATATTTCTAAAAAAATATAAGCTAGCTCAACCACAAATGATGGGCTTGATGCAGAAGTTACTGGGTGAAATTCTATGGCCTGAGTTATGCCGGAGGTTAGACTAGATAATCATAATGGTCCCTCTGGCCTTGAAATCTATGAAAATATGGATTTCCATTCTTTCAAATGTCTATATTTTTAAGTATAACCTTAAACTCAGATTTTCTATGCTTTCTGGCTCTTTTTATACAATATTTGGAAAAAAAAAAAAGAAAGAAAGAAACACCCACAGTCATTTAGGCTGGGATTTTCAAAGAGGCAAAAGTAGTTAGGATACCAACTTCCACTGAATTTCAGATAGATGTAGTTCCTAATGCCCTTAGGCTTCTCTAAAAATCTACTTGTAAGGCTTTTGTTCCTTAAGTTAACTAAACAGGATTTAAAGGCTTAACTCCTGTTTAACAAATCTTTTCTTTCCTAGGACTTTTATTTTTATCATGTTAAAATGTTTAATTGTTCTATAACACTTCAATGCACATTATTGGTTTTGAAAGACGGAATGTCTTGATCTCTACATATGTGAAGTATTAGTATCATATAAGCTTGTAGGAGTCCCTGAGTAGTTAAAGTCCCAGTGAGGCCATGGAATGATAATTGTTGAAGCTTCTTGGAACCTTCAGCTGTAGACATTTTGAACCCTTCTGGCTGTGTAGTTTTTACAAACATTGAAGACTTCTGACAATCACAAATCAAAGAAATAACTCCACAATTTACCCAAACTAAGCAAAAGAATTAAACACATAACTCGTATGGAATACAATAAATTGACTCTGAAATTTCTAGGCTAAGCTGCTTTCAAATCATAAGCGGGAAAAAAAGATAGGAAATTTTTCCAAAGAGAAAATCTGATTCTTTTCAAGCTGTCTTAATATATTATATTAAAACCTTCCCCTGTAACTCCAATACATTAAAAATCTCCATGAGGCTCTGCCATTGGACGTTACATTTGAAAATTCAGAAAAAACAGAAAAGATTGGTAAGTCAAATTAAGATTTATAATGGAAAGTTAGTTACAACATTGAAAATTAGGGTCCAATCCAGCATCTGTTCAAATCAACAGAAAGCATTCTGTTGACTTCCAAGGGTATTGGCAGGCTCTTAGCTAGATAAAGGCTACTGTAGCTCTATAATTAATTAACATTTTAAGCCTTAGGTGGGGGAAATGATGATCTGCTACAATTTATTTCCTTTTTCACCAACCAGTCAGAAATGAAGCTATAGCGTGACTTTTCTATATAGGTTCTTGTACCATCCTAACCCCTGTAGTATCTGCACACCTTCTAATAATACATTAAGTGATGTGACTACTATTTGTCACATATGGTTCATTTCTTCTCTCATTCTCTCTTGGGATGGGGGCAGAATTGTATGCAATGTAGTGTTTTGATAGGTTTGGGTTTTTTTAAAGTAAATATGTACATGTTGCTCTTTGTTAGAGAAGGCAAGGCCATAGAATTAGCCTTGCACTTGTATTCTTGTGGGACTTTGTTCCACAGTCTGGGGCCAGCCTCAGGACTGAGAATACTCTGTCTCCTACACAGATGAGCTTTTTATACTATGATAGAAAGTTCAGTTGTTCCTGAGGAGAAGAGTTGTCATCTATGGTTCTCATTCTGGAGCTTTAGTTCTTATTTGATATATTCTGGGCCCAGACCACTGAAAGTCTTGAATATAAGATTTGATGAAATATTCTAAGGGAAAATAGAGTGGAGAGCAAAGAACAACTTTGGTGTGCTTGGAGAAGTCTATAATGCTGAGGAGACATCCAGATACATTCTAAAATTGTTTACTAAGGGCTAATGGCTTCTTGCCCAGATATATTTCATTGCTATTGTCCAGATAGGGTGTGTTGAAGGCTTTGTAGAACTGACAACTCCATGAGATGGAGTTTCCTTGCTAAACAAAATAATGGTAAAAAGGATTAGTTGTGGATTTGCTATGTGGGACCTTAGTGTTCAAGATGAACCAAGAGCATTCCTAAACTACAGAGAGAATTGACCAATTGTGGGTGTGTACTATCAACCACAGGAGAATGCACTGTGGCTGCAAACTCCTCGAAAGGTTTTCATTTCCTTATCATCACCACCTCTGACTTGCTTGGGTTCAGCTTCAGTCATGAGCTCATCTCGTGCAAACACTGGACCATCATTGTGGTAGTAACTCAGTCATATGTGGTAAAGGATAAGTACAGCTGTGTCATCTGCATGTTTCTGGCACCTGAGCCATGTCATTTTGCCAACTCACCTAGTGGCATCATGTAGATGTTGGACTGGTGAGAGAATTGATTCACTTGTAGAACTCCACAAGTGAGAGTTAATGGTGGAGGTATAGTTTCCCATCACTGATCTTGGATTGAATCTCTACAGGAAGGAATTATTTGATCACATTCCCCTGGATCTCTGCGACCTGTTATAGGTGGGACAGAAGTATGCTATGATCAACTCTGTTGAATGCTGAAGAGAGGTCCAAGAGGATGAAAATTGATGCAGTCCTTTCATTGATAGCAAGACATCCTCTATCAGTGATACTAAAGCTGTTTCCACCCCATGTTCTAGCTTGTGCCATGTCTAGGATATTAGCTTCACTTGGGTGAGCTTGTAGTCAGCCTTTGGTTACCCTCTCTTTGAGCTTGCTCAGGAAATTGTGATCCCTGTGGTAGTTGGCCAGATCTGATATATCCAGAGTGGGTTTCTTCACGTCTTCATCTGTATTCTTTCCCAATCTGATCCCTGTTTTGAACAATAGCTACAATGAAATGAAACCTGTACTAATGGTTACCTGTTAAACATAGTCACCTGTTTTAAGAACCTATAATAATCCAGTCTGCATCTGTTCCTGCAGTGTTGTTTAGTCACATGATACAACCAGATGAAAAAAAAAATAGAATAGCAGTCAGTTTGGTGCGTTTTTTTTTCTTTCCAACTCTTGAAATGATGATTGGTGATTAAGAAAAAAATATCTTTGCAGTTTACCTTTAAGGAACCCAAGAGGCAGTCTCTTCCTTCAAGAGCAGTGTATTGCCTCAGCAGAACTCTTGCCAGTCTGGGGCAGGAAATCACAGATCTCTTGCAATGCAGTATCTTTAGGCCACTTGACTGGCTCCATAATTTACTCTCTAGTTTTAAGGATGTTTCAACAACGCATTTGCCTACATATATGCATGGGCTGGCTCTTTTTCTCCTCCAGTACATAAATATGCTTGGTCAATTTTTTGTTGCTATTTCTATATTATTCAACAAATTGCTATAAATACATCTCACAACCCATTTGATTTTTTTCCAACATGTCTCCTTTTTAACTAAGGGGCTTCATATCCATGGTGTCTATATTCAGCACAACTGAAATGAAAATGTAAACTACTAAATGCTACAGTAATGAGAAACAGCACAGACTGATCAATACCATAGTGGGTAAAGAAGTGATGAAACAGAGAGCCATAAGTTTTTATCTGTACAGCACAGAATATATATATGACTCCCAGTGGTGTGTTTCTTACCATTTCTAAAAAATACCCAAGATTGAGGTGGCACAGGTCCAGTCCCTTGGGCCTCCTTAAAGAAACCACAAATGTTCAGTAGCAGTATAACAGATGTTCCAAAGAATCATTAGCAATCTAAATGTTTGTGTGAGCAGATGTACCACTTCTACTACAGCTAACTTTGGGGGAGAGGGAGGTTTGAAGAAAATCAATAATGAGCAGATCTGTATAAAATTACTCATCTAATTATATTGAAAAGGGGGATTAAGGTTCTTTGCTTGTGGTTGATCCATAAGATAGGAGGACAATTGATAAAGAGAGAAATTAAAGTAACCTTGCACCGTTGACTTGGCATCTATCACTAGATCAACAAAAAGCAAAATAATAGCCAGTAGAAGAGAGAAGCTAATGCCAAAAAACGGCAGTCTTGTTTTCAATGCATACCATGAGAGGCACATGGTCTGCAGGAGCCATTAAGAAAAAGAATGAGTAAAGTGTATAGAGGAGCCTAAAAGATTGAAAAAAATGTGTTTACCCATTAAGTAATATATTTAATGTGTGGCAAGACCACTTAAACCTGTGGCCTTTGCAAACGTTACAGGCAACACCAGGCTTCTGGGAATAGTGCATTTCAGGAGCTAGAGAATTCTTCCGGTCCTGAGGTCATAGTTAGACCCTACCCATGTATACACATATAGTTTTCAGAGTAACAGCCGTGTTAGTCTGTATTCGCAAAAAGAAAAGGAGTACTTGTGGCACCTTAGAGACTAACCAATTTATTTGAGCATAAGCTTTCGTGAGCTACAGCTCACTTCATCGGATGCATACCGTGGAAACTGCAGCAGACTTTATATATACACAGAGAATATGAAACAATACCTCCTCCCACCCCACTGTCCTGCTGGTAATAACCTGGATTTGTGCTGGAAATGGCCCACCTGATGATCACTTTAGATAAGCTATTACCAGCAGGACAGTGGGGTGGGAGGAGGTATTGTTTCATATTCTCTGTGTATATATAAAGTCTGCTGCAGTTTCCACGGTATGCATCCGATGAAGTGAGCTGTAGCTCACGAAAGCTTATGCTCAAATAAATTGGTTAGTCTCTAAGGTGCCACAAGTACTCCTTTTCTTTTTACACATATAGTTGTTGTTGGCAGAGAGTATTTTGATTCAAGGCAGTCTCAGGAATGGGTGACTGTGTGAAAGAGAAACAATTGCCATTTTCTGTGTCCCAAGGGCACAAACATCTTGTATGTAGCCCTGCTTATCTCTACCCTACTGGCTTTGATGGTAGAGAATTATGTCTAGTACTGGAATAATGTTAATTCCTTAAACAATTATTAATGGCTGATTATTAATTGATTAATGGAGATTATTGGAAATAGATACCTTGGCAGGGAAGGTAAATTCTGAGACTCATGTAATTTGTTATTTTGACTTTGCATATATTTTTGCAAAATGTAGGGGGCAGTGGGTAGAGAGACAATGAGTGATAGAGAATTATATGGCAGAGAGCCCTTGTACCTACCCTGGTCTTGATCACACTCTGTGCCAGTCTATGCTACACTGACGGCAAATACAATATCTCGGGATCACTGTGGGGCATGTGGATGTCCTGGCCATACCCCCTCTTCCATCCATCTGCCCTATACTGGAAATAAACAAGGGAGTTGTTACAGAGCCATCATTCCAGCTCTACAACGCAAGAGCATCCAGCCTGAGATGATCTTCTCATGATAGATTACATTAGCTTTAGGGCTATGCTCTGGCAGCCCTGGAGGAATTGGTCAAAAATCTATGTATGGTTGCATAGGCTGTGTATGAACACTATAAACAATAGCCTTTTGCTGTTTCAATATTTGTCTCCTTTCGGCATAGGAAATTTTATGTAGATATAGGCTGAGGCTTTGTTTTCCAACAGCCATTATTATTTGCCATTTAGACAAAGAAGATGGAATGTTCACTAATGTTTGTTCAGAGCTGGCCATTGTATTCATTCTGTTTGAAAAACTGATCTGTCCTCCTGTGAACATCATTGCCACTAAACAATGTAGTCCTGCATCTGATATGTTGTAAAACAATAAAGCATCTCTGTGAGGTGAAAAGGACAATCAATTAGATTCATTATCTATTCTACATTCTAGTCACTGCTTTTAAAGAAAAGGGAGCACATAATACCATGGCAACAGTTGGAACTGCAGTTCTTTATGGTATATAATCATTAAGGGCTCTTCAGCATTCCCTGAAAACTGATATAAAAACCCCACAGTAGTTGTACTACCTACATTTATGTTGATTAAATGACAAGTTTATAATTTACAGGTGCCTTATTGCCATGGGAATGCAATCATATAATTCCATTTTAGAACTCAAGGGTTTTTTGAAACATGCTGTATGATCACTAGATGGGCTGCAAGCTAAGATTAAATTGAAAGGCTAGCATGTAGATTTTAGAACATGGTGTTGACATTTACTGGCCAATCAAATTTTGCAACTCTCCTGCATGACAGCAGATGTTGACCTTTCAAGCTTTCCCTGTCTGCTTTCATGCATTACCTGCAGAAATTAACATTAACTCGCTTCTTGCACCTTGCTGCTATTACTGTCATCTGGGAATTGAGAATCATGAATTCATTTATTACACAGACTTGAGACCCATTTTAAACTCTAAGCACAGAAGGGTTGCTCCTGGGAGCTGGTATTTTTGGAATCTGCTTCAACTACCTTTGTGGTTAAGGGATAGCTGGGAGCTATAGAGTAGGAAATGTCACCAGGAACAAAAGGAGAAAAAAAGACGGAGAACAGATTCAAGGAGAAACCTAGGGGCCAAATAGTTGCAAATGGAACTTGATGATGAAGGTTTGAAGTCTAACAGTCAAACATTTTAAACAGTTCTAATGGAGTTCAGAACTAGTTGCAAAGTAGTGATGTCTGCTGCTCTTGTTAACTGAAAACTGAGAATGTGAGCCTGCATAATACATAATCTTATAACAACATGCTTTAGGGGTTGCACAGTATTGCCTGGGGCCCTCTGATATTATATGATATTATACTCTGAGGGAAATAATAACTTGGGTAGAGATGTCATAGACAATCCAGCTAAGATTTTTGCTATAATATGAGTAAATGATGAGGTATTGTACCTAGCAAGCAACTAGAAGGGGGGATATTTTCATACCCATACCTTCATCTACCTACAGAGTCAAGGCTGTATGTGCAAATCATTCTTAAGAGTTCTGCTACCTGAAGGTGGTACCTATAAGAATGCTACTGTAGCACAGAAAAAGCTTACTTCTGTTAATATAATATCCTTCCTGCAAGCATCACCAAGCTGATAAATTATTTCTGTCAACAATGTCCCCGTGCAGTATTTCAGTATATTTGTGGGTAGTTGTAGCTTTAATAAATACACATTGCTAATCTTGTGGTTAAATAAATTTAAGCAATATGCCTCATTAAATGACACATTTGTATAAGTTTACATAGACCACCATGCAACATGCCTCTCCAAATAAACAAAGAAAATCAGTGATAATTAAAAAAATCATTGTATAATTTGACACATTTCAGATATTACTATGGAGAAAAGATATGTTATATTTGCCAGGAAAAGGGACACTTTTCTTATGACTGTCTGATCCCAGATGACCAGCAACAACAAACAGAATAGTCTTGTAAGCTGGCCAGGGAAGAAATTCCACTATGATTATCTTTGAAGGCACCTAGACTCATGCAACAATTAGTGCTGTACTTTACAAATGCTGTCACAATGCTGAGAGCAGATCTGCAAAGTCCTCAGCTAAAGCTGAATAACAGAAATGAATGGGAAGATTTTTAAGGGTTGACAAGAATTGCGTATTACATGCACATTGCCAGTCACGTGGCTTTAGCAATCAAAATATCTGCTGAAAGACTCTGGGGTTAATATTACTAGACATTACAGTAGTGTGAATCTTTAAAAACGCTGAAAATTTCCAGAGTTTTTAATACAGGGATTTTTTAACTTCCCCAGGTGCCAAAGCTTCCCCTGATACTTCCCATGCAGTTACACAGTTACTTCCCCTTAAAATATAGGGGAGAACTGCAGTCACTTTTAGCAAATGTTGACTAACGGTGAACATGGTACTTATCTTCAGATGTTTCAGTGGAGGTCAGAGCCTGCTGCCCCTCTTCTCTGATCTTAGCAACTCTTTCCTCCTCCCTTGGTTTCAGAGGGGCACTGGATAACTGTTCCCCAGGGTCTTTGTGATGCTGCCTGGCAGGACTCCTGGTTAACCCAACCTTATAAAGAGGAATGGAGTCTTCTTGGGGGTTATCAGATGATGTCCTCTCTTTGCTCATCATTCCTTCTCACAATGACAAACAGGAGTCAGACAGACAAACACAGCCCTATTTTCACTGCAATAACTGAAGAACTGACTAGAAACAGGTAGCACCTGATAATCCTTAATATTTAGGATTAGCTGCTGAAGACCTCAAAAGCTGATTCGTTAAGTGTCAAACCCTGACATCTGACAACTATGAGGTTCATATGGTCCTATCATTTAGTTAGAAGTGGACTATTTCAGAACTACCTATAACTGATTTGTTATAAAACCGTCATGTTCTAATGTGATTATTTAGCCTCAAAATAATTGATAATAATGGTATTGATAACTGAGTTTCTATTTCTATTGGAAGATATCATTGAGTCTTTAGCAAGACATAGAAAAGGACTAGATGTGTGTGTGATGAATGAGAATATCTACATTTAAATCAGAGCAGATATAATAGGTTTTAAAGTCATGTGAACACTCATACTTCGGGCCATAAGCAAAGCCATGACTGCAGGGGTTGGGAACAAATTTCCCCTGTGTTGCAGGTTATTGCATAGTTCTTGCCTAAGAGGTTTGCCACACTTTTTTATGAAACAGCTGGTAAAGCCACTGTCAGAGGCAGGATACTGGAATAGATGGACAAGTGGTCAGACCTGGTATGGCATTTCCTATGTACCTACAGCTTTATATGGTTGCATTCTAATTAAAAATCCCTGTTAAATTCTACCTTGTTTCATTGTTACTGTTCCATTTGCTGAGATGGAGGGGGTGCATTGTCCACGAAGAAAGGAAGACTTGCAGAGTGCTAATAATTGGCACTGATCTGTTTCTGATGTATTAAAACATTGTAATACAAAACATGATAATAGCCCATTTCTAAAAATCACACCCTTCTATAACTGCACATATTAACAAAAATATGAACTTATCTAATGCAGGAGAGCTATACCCAAGTAATCATCTTTGCTTTTCAGTAGCCTCCATTTATGTGTTTCCAGTACTGATATATTTCACATCATGGTGGAATTTAAAATTAGGCGTTTAAAGGCACAGTGCATGCATATGACTTTTGACCTGAAGAACAAATTTATAACTAGACATCAACACATCAGACAATCAAGGTCCAGTTGATTAGGGAGGCTAATATGAGGGCAAAAGGAGTCCAGGAGAGCTGGCTCTATTTTAAAGAAGCCTTATTGAGGGTGCAAGAATAAACCATCCCAAGGTGCAGAAAGAATAGTAAATATGGCAGGCAACCAGCTTGGCTTAACAGAGAAATCTTTGGTGAGCTTAAACACAAAAAGAAAGCTTACAAGAAGTGGAAATTTGGACAGATGACTAGGGAGGAGTATAAAAATATTGCTTGAGCATGCAGGGGTGTAATCAGGAAGGCGAAAGCACAATCTGAGTTGCAGCTAGCAAGGGATGTGAAGGGTAACAAGAAGAGTTTCTACACGTATGTTAGCAACAAGAAGAAGGTCAGGAAAAGTGTGGGACCCTTACTGAATGGGGTAGGCAACCCAGTGACAGATGATGTGGAAAAAGCTGAAGTTCTCAATGCTTTTTGCGCCTCGGTCTTCACAGACAAGGTCAGCTCCCAGACTGCATTAGGTAGCACAGTATAGGGAGAAGGTGAGCAGCCCTCAGTGGTGAAAGAACAGGCTAATGACTATTTAGAAAAGCTGTACATGCACAAGTCCATGGGTCTGGATCTAATGCATCTGAGAGTGCTGAGGGAATTGGCTGATGTGATTGCAGAGCCATTGGCCATTATTTTTGAAAACTTGTAGGAATTGGGAGTGGACCCAGATGATTGGAAAAAGGCAAATATAGTGCCCATCTTTAAAAAAGGGAAGAAGGAGAATCCAGGGAACTACAGGTAGTTGAAGCAATTCAGTCCCTGCAAAAATCATGGAGCAGGTCCTCAAAGAATCCATTTTGAAGCATTCGGAGGAAAGAAAGGTGATCGGGAAAAGTCAACATGGATTCACCAAGTGCAAGTCATGCCTGACCAAGCTGATTGCCTTCCATGATGAGATAACTGGCTCTGTGGATATGGGGAAAGCTGTGGACGTGATGTACCTTGACTTTAGCAAAGCTTTAGATACGAAAGCTTTAGTCTCCCACAGTATTCTTGCTAGCAAGTTAAAAAAGTATGGATTGGATGAATGGACTATAAGGTGGATAGAAAGCTGGCTAGATAGTTGGGCTCAATGGGCAGTGATCAATGGCTCAATGTCTAGTTGGCAGCCTCTATCAAGCAGTGTGCCCAAGGGCTCGGTCCCTGGGCCGGTTTTGTTCAACATCTTCATTAATGTTCTGGATGATGGGATGGATTGCACCCTCAGCAAGTTTGCAGATGAGACTAAGCTGAGGAGAATGGAGGTGGTGGAATCTCCATCCTTAGAGGCTTTTAAGGTCTGGCTTCACAAAGCCCTGGCTGGGATGATTTAGTTGGAGTTGGTCCTGCTGTGAGTCGGGGGTTGGGCTAGATGACCCACTGAAGTCTCTTCCAACCCTAATCTTCTGTGATTCTAGGGGTTTGTTAATTGCAGGGGGAAGTAATTTTAACTAACACATTTTGTCTTTTCTGTGAAAATCCCCCAATGTGTTAAATCACAAACTCCTGGTATGTTTCTCTGGGACAAAAAGGTTAAAGCAAATTACTTACTTCATGACTTAATATAACAGTGCTTCTGCACCTTTCTTTGACCTCACTATTCATGGTGAGCTGGTAAATAACCCGTGTTCTACTGTCCATGTACTTTTAAGGTTTCTGCTAATAATACATGACTAAAAACCCATAGTACTGTGTTTTTCCTAGGACAGTGCTAAAGATGAAAGTCATGGGAATACCTCCAAACTTACGGTTAAGGACATTTTAATATGATGCTGCAAATACCCAAGAATTTTCCAATAATATTTGATAAGCTCTAGAGTTGAAATGCTAGCAATCCTCTGTGACATAATATATTGTTTATGCTTGATCAACCTTATGAGCACTTATTTACACTGTTTCTCCATAAATTACATCTAACCCATTTTAGAGGTAACAAAGTGCTTCAGTTTTTTGGGCCTAATAGGGCATAGACTCTCAGCATTAATGTCACTTTCTGGGTTATCTAGAATAATTTACAGATATTCATATAATTTTCCAGGAACCAGTTCAGATCCTGTCACTGCTTCTCTGACAAATCTTGACTTTATGGAATTTCATGACTCCTCTTAGTATTCTCTGAACTTGATACTATACTTGATATTATAGCTCTTGTGACAGGGTGGGACTCACCACCACAGCATCTCCTGCTGGCTACCCTGGGAATTAGCTCTCATTTCGCCGGAGCGTCCTCGTCTAGTGGTGTCTCGCCCATCGTCATTCTTGCCTCTACCTCTAGGACCCATGTTGCTCCCCAGATCATGGCGTCCTCTTCTGGACACAACCCTCTGGCTGTGCCCCACTCAGTTCTCTCCCTGCTTCTGGAGGACCCGACAGTCCTCAGTCCAGCCACTTGCCTCAGTGGCAAACTGCAGTCTCTGGTCAAACCACTCACCTCAGGGTGTCCCCTGAAACGATCCTATGCAGTTTTAGACAAGATGTCGTGTTTATTATAACAACAAGTGGCAAACTGCAGTCCGGCCCAGGACCTTATAGCCGGCAGCCATGTACTGTCCCTCCTCCTACTTCACCATTTGTTTCCCTGGGTCACTTCCCCGCAGCCCTAGCACCTTCTCCGCCCAGGTATCAGTCTGGCAGCAGTCAGGTTAGAGCACCCTCTTTCTTCCCTGACCCTACCCAGCACTGCTCTGTCGGTGGTGCTGTTTCTCTCAACTCTCCTACTGGGCAGCCAATCCTCCTCCTTGGCCCCTAGGGAGAGACTCCCCCTGTTCTTCTCAGCAGCCCTTCTTATATGGGCCAGCCTGGCTCTGATTCACTACTCCACTAAGACTTCTCCCTATTGGCTGGCTCAATAAGTGCCCTTCTAATTGGATGGGTTCTGTGCAGCCTCCCCAAGGCTGCTTTAACCCTTCTTCTTCCTGTGTGGGGCAGCCACCCCAGCACACACCCTCCCCCTTAAGACCACACACCCACAAGGCTGTCTCTATCTTCCCAGCTTCCCTTGCAGCTAGGCCTGCAGGGTGTCTCTCTCCTACCACAGGCTCTCCACTAAGAGGAGCAACCTGCTTCCCTTCTCTGGGTTCCCACCATAGCCTGTCCTGCTCCCGAGTGGGTTCCCCTTTCTCTCTGGGTCCTCTCTGCCCCACTCAATTGCTGTACCACTTCTCTACCTTCCTCTTCTGGGTGTGGGAGACGGCTTTCTGCCCGGGCCTTCGTCATCACTGCCCCTTCACTCTGGTTAGTCTCTGACTGAGCCTGGTTCTCAGTCATCCCCTCCTTTCTCTTCTGGGAGCAATGAATCTTTACATGACCCTTTTTATGGCAATGGAAGCACATTCTGTGTCCTCCCTTTGCCATGGTCCTCCCCTGGTCCCTTTCTGGCTCAGCCCTGCTCTTTGGGCTAGCCTGGGCCCTGCAAGTCCCATTTGGGCACTTCAGGTGTCTTGTTTACCCAAAGGCCCAACATGCCCATTGCCTCCCTGTTTGCTTCACAGGGGGGACTCTCATGGGCTCTCTTCTTCCCATTTTCTGGGTGGGGTCTCTGTTCCCCATCCCAGTAAGGGAATTCTCTCTTCCACTGTCCCTCTTTCCAGTAGGAGCACTCCCTCTTAAAGTTGCCCTTCCACCCACAGGCATAACATTGCCCTACATGGATTTCTGGCCTCCCGCACCTGGGGTCTTGCTTCTCTACTCACTCTCTGTAGCGTCAATGGACCCTCTCTCACAGCAGTTTAAGCATATACATCTGCTGCTCAGCTAGCTAGGCCACACAGTCTCTCAAGTAGTCCGACTCCATATTTCCACCTCCACTGTCTCTCAGTCTCTCAAGCAGGAAATAGTCACCACAGTCTTCTAGTTTTCCCTGGTATCAGGGGTGACCGCATGCCTACATTCTCCACAATCTGTGACTGGGTGGGACTCACCACCATGACATCTCCTTTTGGCCATCCTGGGAATTAGCTCTTGTTTCTCTGGAGCACCCTTGTCTAGTCATCACTCTTGCCTCCACCTCTAGGACCCACATCGCTCCCCAAACCACAGTGTCCTCTTCTGGACACAGCCCTCTGCCTCTGCCCTCTCAGTTCTCTTCTCCCTTTCAGGGGACTCAGCACTCTTCAGTCCAACCACTTGCCTCAGTGGCAAACTGCAGTCCATCCACTGGCCACTCTCCTTGGTAGCAAGTGGAGGGGTAAAGGGGTGGGGAGGGACCTGGGCCTGCCCGCTACTCTGGGTCCCCACCCAGGGACCCTATAGCTAGCAGCCACATACTGCCCCTCCTCCTACTTCACCATCTGTTTCCCTGGGCGACTTCCCCACATCCCTAGCACCTTCTCCATTCTTGTATCAGGGCCTCAGTATGGCAGCAGTCAAGCTGGAGCGATCTCTTTCTTCCCTGACCCTGCCCAGCACTTCTCTGTCCATGGTGCTGTCTCTCTCAACCCTCCTACAGAGCAGCCAGTCCTCCTCCTTGGCCTCTAGGGAGACATTCCCCCTGTTCTGCTCATCAGCCCTTCTTATTTAGGCCAGCCTGGCCCTGATTTGCTGCTCCACTAAGCCTTCTCCCTATTGGCTGGCTCAATAAGCTCCCTTCTAATTGGATGGGTTCTGCGCAGCCTCCCCAAGGCAGCTTTAACTCTTTGTCTGCCTGTTTGGGGCTGTCGCCCCAGCACAGCTCTCATTTCCAGGCTTTCACTTTTGGAGCAGGGTGCCAAGGGCATGGTGCCACATCGTGTAATGAATTAATAGATCCTTACTTCCCATCATGGCTGTTTGGGGCAGGAGTATAAAAGGAAGGGAAGGTAGGTCAAAGGTGAACTGGGTGAAAAATACATCTTTTTTGCTTCTGGCTGGTTAAAGCAGGAAAAAGCCACCAAGGGATTATTTTCCAGTGGTTTTCAGTTCAGATTTTTCATTATTTTGTGGGCAATGAGAGGCGCACTGAGGAGAGGGTCTTGAAAGATGAATGTTTGAAGCTTTATTTCCCTTTTCTGTAAGCTAGTGAAACTGCCCACTAGCTTACAGACAATTACAGTCGAACCTCAGTGTTATGAACTTCCGGTTCCAAATGAGGTGTGTGGTTGACTGGTCAATTCATAACTCTGGTGTTCATAACTCTGAGGTTCTACAGTATAGGGTTTAACTCTAATTTGTGTTCCTGTTCGCTTGTAGAAAATTTGAGACCACAAGTAAAGCCAGTGATTGCACTAAGGTTATAAAGATAGCATAAGACATCACACAAGCCCATCAGGAAGGGAGAGACTTCAAGGAGTTTGATAGTGTCCTAAGATCTTTTTCTTTGTATTTTTTGTGCAGTTGGACTTTGTGGATTCAATCTTATCAGGTGTCAAGTGGTTTCAATTCCCATTGACTTCTGTGGGATTTTGATGATGTTCCATACCAGCATCTGTCCTTATTAATGTTTCTGTATTAACCTGAAATTGGAGACATCAATACAACTTCCAGTACAGCAAAAATGCAAGGTTATGGAGTTTTCTTTTTTCACAAATGAGTTGAAAACATGAATATTTTCCATTGTTTCTTTCCTTGTAGAGTCCTACCTAACTACTACCCTTTACTCATTTGCTGCCCAACATAGGAAATTTTCAGTCTGTCAGATGTATCCTCCCAAACGGGCTATATTGTTGCACCAAAAAAATAATTTCTGAATGTCTTCAAGGCTATCTTGAGTTTCTTGAATTACATGATCCAGCTTTTTACCGATATCAGATATACTGTACTGTGTTCTGGGATTTCTGTTCTTTATTTTCCCAACTTCCCTCTCAAAATATCCATATTTAAACTACTATAGCCATACTAATGGCTATAGTATATAGCACCACAAAGGGTGAAAACTCACTGGATTTGGAGCACTTCTCAATGAACAAGCAGAAGAAACAATTGAATTTTTAATGACAATTTAGAACCTTAGTGCAGATACTTCAGGTATTTCAACAGTTATATTATAAACAATACATTTGACTAGCATAGCCTGTCTCTCTATATAGAATTTATCTCAAGGTTTTGTGGCTTGTTGTGATCTGAACTATTTGACTTATTATATTTACTGGTTCCAGCCCTTTTTTGTTGGTCTTCAATGTTATAAACAGTAATTTCATTTATTCTTCTTGAGATCCAGGTTATAGCTCACTGAATATATTTATTGTACATCAAATACAGTAACTGGGTCTGGTTCTGTTCAATGTCTTTATCAGTAATTTAGATAATGGCATAGAGAGTACACTTATAAAGTTTGTGGAAGATACCAAGCTAGGAGGGGTTGCAAGTGCCTTGGAGGATAGGATTAAAATTCAAAATGATCTGGACAAACTGGATAAATGGTCGAAAGTAAATAGGATGAAATTCAATAAAGACAAATGCAAAGTACTCCACTTAGAAAGGAACAATCAGTTGCACACATAAAAAATGGGAAATGACTGCTTAGGAAGGAATAGTGTGGAAAGGGATCAGGGCTCAGTGAGTCAACAGGGTAACACTGTTGCAAAAAAAAAGCGAACATCATTCTGGGATGTATTAGCAGGAATGTTGTAAGCAAGACATGAGAAGTAATTCTTCTGCTCTACACTGCACTGATTAGGCCTCAGCTGGAGTATTGTGTCCAGTTCTAGGCACCACATTTCAGGAAAGATGTGGACAAATTGGAGACAGTCAAAAGAAGAGCAACAAAAATGATTAGAGGTCTAGAAAACATGACCTATGAGGAAAGACTGAAAAAACTGTGTTTGTAGTGTCTGGAAAAGAGAAAACTAAGAGGGGACATGATAACAGTTTTCAAGTATGCAAAAGGTTGTCTTAGCCTTTGAGGATAGGACAAGAAGCAATGGGCTTAAATAGCAGCAAGGGAGACTTAGGTTGGATATTAGAAAAAAACTTCCTAACTGTCAGGGTGGTTAAGCATTGGAGTAAGCTGCTGAGGTTATGGAATCTTCATCATATGGTTCTCAATGGTAGCAGATGACAGAACGAGGAGTAATGGTCTCAAGTTGCAGTGGGGGAGGTTTAGATTGGATATTAGGAAAAACTTTTTCACTAAGAGGGTGGTGAAACACTGGAATGAGTTACCTAGGGAGGTGGTAGAATCTCCTTCCTTAGAGGTTTTTAAGGTCAGGCTTGACAAAGCCCTGGCTGGGATGATTTAACTGGGAATTGGTCCTGCTTTGAGCAGGGGGTTGGACTAGATGACCTTCTGGGGTCCCTTCCAACCCTGATATTCTATGATTCTATGATCACTGGAGATTTTTAAGAGCAGGTTAGACAAACACCTGTCAAGAATGGTTTAGGTAATACTTAGTCCTACCGTGACTGCAGGGGACTGGTCCCTTCCAGTCCTATGATTCTTTGCTCTTTTTAAAAATATTAACATAAAGGCTGTTTGAGGAGCTGAGGTTGATATGTTTATGAATAGGACTATATGATGAGGATTATAGTGCCTGGAATAGCAGAGGACTGGATTTGATGAGCCAGGAGATCCTATCCAGTCCTGTGTTCCTATACATTGAACCAACTATCTTAAAGGAAACATCATCCATAACTAAATAAATTCATTATAAAATAACCACATGCTGTTCTTTAATTATTATAATTTCATTATGCTTTGAAATCTCCTGTACTGTAGTACACTGTGTTATACTAGTAACAAACAACCTATTAATATTGAAGAGCACATCATATCTGTATTTCATTCTTTGCTGGTAAGCTGTCACTATGTGAGCCCTCCAGCTTTTGTCAAGGCTGATTTGGCTGAAGAATACATCTATATAAGGCAGTGACTGGTGCTGAAACTTTTCTAGTTGTGCCCCTCCCTTATCAGTAAGGGAATCTGTCCCTACACCCACTCCATTACTGCACAGCCTAGGCTTCCTCAGCAGCAGAGCTTGGGCTGAAGGCAGAGCTGGGGACAGAACTGGGAATGGGGGAGTAGCTTGGGCTAGAGACAGAGCTGGTCTGGGGGCGGAAAGGGAATTAGGGCAGAGCTGCACTGGAGATGGAGTGGAGCTGTGGCTGCAATGGGTCCAGAACAAGGGGCAGAGTGGAACTGGGACTGGGATTGGAGCTGGTTTGGGGGGTGCAGAGGGAGTGGGGGTGGACCTGGACCTGGAAGAAAGCAGGACTGGGGATGGCGCTCCCACGCCACTCCCTGTGGGGGCTGTCCCTGGCTCTATCACATACACCTCTTGAATATTCCTCCACACTCCCTCTCCATGTTCCTCTATGCCCCTCCACTGATTTAAGGACTTTAACAAAGTCGCATAAAAATGTAGATTGATGTCACTGTACTAATACTCTACTACAGCTAATCTATTTCCCAGGAAGAATTTCCTCACTACCATCCATCTTGGTTTATTAGAATGATGTCAAATCTCCCACTGTATTTTGTTGACCTTTTAAGTATAAAAGTTCATTCCGTTCCTGCAACATACAAAGAGTTTGAAGGTCCATCTTCAAGTTGCATCCACTTCAAAATATTAGCAAGTTTTCCAGTGCAATTTACTTTTAGGGATCCATTCTACTAAACAATCACCACCACAGAATGCGTACAGGAAATCAGGTCCTGGATGAGGACGAGTTGGCTCAAGCCAAATCAAAGTAACACTGGTCAGAAAAAACCCAGAGGTTGGTCAGCAATGATGGTCAGAATTAGCTTTGAAGAACTAGAGGAAATATTGTCTCCATCTTCCATTGAAGATATACCGTTCAAGTGGTGCAAAGCCCTAGGGTTCTCTTGACCCCATTAAGCTTAGATGAGTAAGCATAATGTCTAAATATTTATTTTCACCTCCAGCTCACTATGAAACATTGAATCTTCCTTCTAGATGAGTCTTAATCCTGAAAAGGGAGATATGCCAGACTTCATGAATCCCACAAGGGACTTCAGTATTTTTTGTGGAAGGCACTCACGTACTATGGTGATCAACAGCAGCATAAAGCCCTAAAATAGACAAAATAGACATTTGAGCCCAATATAATCTATTATGAGAGACAAAATTGAGAAGGCCAGAACCATTTGAGAGGAGTTTGTTTGAAATAGTTGTTAGCTGTACTATTGCTAATTTTATAATCCATAAAGCAAAGACTTAAAGAGGAGAAGGAAAATAAAGACAGAAATAGATGGAAAATATTACTAACAATGAGTGTTCTGTGAATATGTGGTGTAATCCAACTCTACAAACATTCAATAAAACCTTTCAGTCCAGAACAACTGTGCAGTAATCTTAAGGATATTAATATCTGTTCAGTAAAGTGTCTATTTATCTGCCAGAGAGACAAGTTGGTCCTTGTTGTCAGAGTTTGTGAATCACTTACAAATATGATAACTTAAAAAGTAAAACAGCAACACTGAGGAGAGTGCTCACATAAGCAATGCAACAGTAGATTTCCCTTTTACCAACACCAGTAGCTTCTTGATGAGAGTACAAGAATAAAAAGGAATGGCTATATCCCAGCCCAATCTGAAATAAAACCAAAGAGGTTTTTGCTCCATGAGTAACTGATCCTATCAACAGATTTAGACTGCCCAGAGGGACACACTCTACTCATCATCATAGCAAATATTTATAAGTTTATTGTTGGATTGGTACAATTTCCTCTATTTCTTGCAATAAGTACTAGGGAGATACTTTTCTTAGGAAGACTGATAACGTACATTAATATAACTTGGCTTTGCTGACGTCTTTCTCAAATGTGCTCAGAAGAACAGTGAAGTCAGTGGGAAAAATCCTTTTCCCCCCCAGGAGTTAGCCCTTCAGTTTAGAAAGTTTCTATTTGAGAAAATTCACATGATTTGAATATGATTTGTAAATGTGAAATAGCTGTTTATTTCCTCTGAGTCATTATGCCTTGTGGAATTCACTGTGCTTCCATTTTATTACTGTTGTGCTTGATCAGCCCTATAAATAATATTTTAGATGTTTGTATTTGTACCCATTTTGGATTCAGTCCTCACCCAAGGAAAACTCCTGTTAAAAAGATATGACATTCTTGAAAATCCACTCTCCTAGAGAAGGTGGAAGAGGAAAATTCAGGTCTGTGGGTAAAACTCTCACAGCGGTACAGAATGCTATATAACATTTGGATACCACAGAGATAGCTATGTAAAGGAAAACAGTTATTCAACTCTTTTTTGGATGTATAGCATTACCTGTATATAACTTTTCACCACTACATTGAGAGATAATGTGACCTAACGTATAGCTCACTGGAGCAAATCTCAGGAAAGCTGGCCTGTCTAGCATTGTCACTGGCCTGTAGGGCACCCTTGGGAAGTCACTTCATTTTTCTGTGCATCAGTTTCCATGTCTGTAAAATGGGGATAACGACACTTACCTTTGTAAAGTGCTTTTAAGGTCTAAGGATGAAAAGCCCTATACAAGCTAGATATTATTACTACTTATCTGTCATTTATTAAGTTACTCTCATATTTGGAACTATTAAAATCTCTTAAATAGCTCATAAATTAATTTAAGGGCTCCCATGGACTTCAGAGGGCACTGGAATCAGTCTTATAGTTATTGCTGTATATCATTTTAAAATAAGAATATACCTATGGCTTCCAGAATAGACCTTTAAAATTACAGCACGTAAATCTTTTTTTTTTTTACTGTGTTCTTTTAGAATCAAGTTACTGATGTTTCTATCTCAGAAAATCATTTTCTATGTTACTGAAGTTTTTCCCCTAATTTTAAAAAACAACAACATTTCTTATAACTTTGGACATTAGAGATTTCTCTTTTCTCACAAGTTTATATGCCAGCCTATAGGGGCAGTCCCTTGTCTTAATACAACAGATGTATTTCCTAGTATATTGCTGTTAACAAAGAATATAGCTCTTGAAAATGCCTGAAACTGTTGTGATTTGAATATTAAGGTGCTTTTCCCTACTGTTGCCAACACTCCTTTGCATGTTTATTTCCGAATTTTATAGTGCATCTGTAATTTATAATCTGAAGCAATATAGCATTCTTGACCTAATATACATATGTAGAGATGTAATATTCTTCAAACTTGTGATTTTTTTAAAATGTACACTTTTATGCTCCTTGAAAAACTAATAGCACTGGCAAGAGCCAGACACATTGTGCAAATGCATATCCCATTATCCTGACCAGCAACACATCAAGTATTCCAGTTATGAGCTTTTCCTAAGAATAGATTGCTACCCTCCCATTACTAACTGAGGTTGTAGGAGTGGTTGGGTGGGTACCATAAGGTAAGAACAATTATATCACTAGGTGAAAGTGGAATATAGAGGTTACAGCTAGGTACGGAGTCAGAACACCTGGGTTCTATTTCCAGTTTTGTTATTCACTTTGTAGCAACCTTGACCAAGACATTTTAATACCTCCCAGCTTACCCATCTGGAAACTATTCCTCATAACACCTACATCCCATCGGTGTTGAGAGTTTCAGAATGACTTGAAATATCTGGATGAAAATAATATTTAGGGATGAAGAGGGAGAGAGTAAAGTGAACATGTTTTCCCATCCTTGCATTTGTGCATTATTTCTTGTTATTTTTCCTTTCTCCTTTCCATTACTTTATTTAACCTTCCCACACTTGTTTTCATATCACTCCCCCCTCTTACTTTCTGACTCTCCCCTACTATCCCCCCACCCTTGCCATTTCTTCACCAGCTATTTTACACAGACACACAGAGAGAATTTCCAAGCCCTCAGCACCACTCTGCAAAGACACCTGGGTCTTCAGACTTACTCCCATCCCCTCCTGGGTCTCAGAACTCCCTTCTTCCTGATAACTGATGGTTGGAAGTGCGGCAGGAAGCAGAGGAGAGGCAAGGATTGAGAACAGGAGCAAAGGGAGGGGTGAAGCAGGAATCAGGAAGAGTGTTGGGAAGCAGCATCCAACACAGCCATACCAGGAAACCACCTAGTTTCAGAGATAAGTGCCTCTGTCTCCTTCTGGCTTAAATAGTATGGTTAGACAAATGGGTGGAGCTGGGCAATCCTCCAATCAGGTCTCCTGGGGCAGGGGGAATGCCTTGATTGGGACTATAGTCCTACTAGCTTCTCAGCTGACAAGTTTTCTACAGGTGTTGGGTGGAGGTCAGTATGTGATAGCTATCTGGAAATTCCTAGACCTGGGTTCAATACCTAGGCCATCATGTGCCCACCGGTGGGTGAAATGGGATAGGAGGTGTTGGTAGAGTGGGGATCTGTGTTTGTCCTCAGTGCCCCTTTAGGAGGAAGCTTTACTGAATCAACTACCTTCTCACCACAGACAGTGTTAGCTTCTTAGTTTTATCAGCAAAGCCAGGAAAATGTTGGGAGGCAAAGCAAAGACTGAGGAGATTAGGGTTGCAGGAAGGGCTGAAGAGCCTATAGGGAGGAGTACTCCAGCCAGGCAATTCCCTGGTTTGAAGGAGTTACTGGTGGGAGTCTGCAGTGAGAACCATCACCTTATTGGCTGAGAGCTGGTGTGCGGCAGATTCTCAACAAAAAGGAAACATCTAATTGGCTATGGGTGTTGCCTTCCTGCTAAGAATGTGCCCTTGACATAGCCACTATGCTGAGGGCTGGGAGGGTGCACAACCCCTTACACTGAGAGGACTATGTAGGGTTGTTTCCACTCCTTTCTGTCATCTTTATGCCATTAGAAAGGGGCCACGTCTAAAGGCAAAGTCCTTGTTCTTCCAGATTTGGGAAACTGAATTACGGGAAGATTTTCAAAAGTAATTAAGGGACTTATAGAACACAAGTCCTATTGGTTTTCCCTCTCTAACACCCCTATTCCATTTTCTAATGCATAGAGGTCATGGTGACAGGTATTTCATCAATTATGAGATTTAGATTTCGCTTTTTAAAGTCTTTGCTTTTTGGTAATTTACAAAACACACCACTTTATTGAATCCACTAGTTTTATGAAAATTATACTTAAAGAAACCATCTTTATCTTATGGACTTGTTCTTCGGAAGTGAAAGAGAGCAACCCAGTGAGAGAGCTTCATTCAGGACACTGGCAGCAAAGCTGAGCCAGATCAGGTTTTTGAAATCCAGCAGGCTTGTTGGCAACAACGCAGCAAATCTCTGTGAAGCTGAAGGATCATGCAGTGCTACCATGACCAGCAGCACCATCACCGCCATTCACCTTTTGACTTTGATGACAACTGACAATGCCCAGTATTAAAGGACAACAGAGCAGTAACTATTTGCATTACTGCCTCCATTTCTTTGCTCTTTAGAGAAAACAGAAAATACATTTTCCCCACTGTAAAAGTAGGAAATCAGCAAAAAGCCGATAAACTAGCGTGTTTTTCGGCTTTATTCCTAGCAAAAGTAAAATAATCTCTTGCCTCTCTCATCCATACTGTTACCCTGGAATAAACAAAATCAAATCCAGATCCGCCTAGTTAACATTAAACAGTGAGATGCCATTATTATATAACTTGTTTAACTATTGAATTACTGTAAAAGCTGTGTGATCTGGCACTTTGCCAACCAGAAAGCTCTAGAAACTGGTATTTCTGATATTTCCCAATAGGATTGCCAGGTGTCCAGTTTTCGACAGGAACACCAGTCGAAAAGGGGTTCTGGCGACTCATGTCAGCACTGTTGACCAGGCCATTAAAAATCCGGTTGGCACAAGGCCGGCAGGCTCTCTACCTGGCTCTGTGTGGCTCCCCAGAAGCAGCGACATGTCCTTGCTGCTCTTAGGTGGAGGAACTGGCATGGGGGCTCCGTGTGCTGCTCCCACCCTGCCCCGAATGCTAGCTCCATAGCTTCCATTGGCTGGGAACCGTGGCCAATGGGAGCTGTGGGGCAGCGCCTGCGGGCAGAGGCAGCGCACAGAGCCGCCTGTCCGCACCTCTGCCTAGGAGCATCAGGGACATGTCGCCGCTTCCGGGGAGCTGCCTGAGGTGAGCGCCGCCCGGATATGGCACCCTGAAAACCCTCCCATGCCCCAACCCTGTGCCCGAGCCCCCTCACACACCCAAACTCCCTCCCTCCATTGGTAAGTATAGCTCTTAGTTAATGGGAATTTTTGACTCACCGGCACCTCCCATTCCCCCAACATATCAGATAACAAAGCTTTTAGCATAGTTACATATACAGGACCAAAGCCTTTTGTACATGTCCATGAGGGAAGAATTTGATCCATTGTGTATATTGTTTTCCACTACTTCCTAATGGCATACATTCAGCTAGGTTTAGCTAAACTTGTTATAGCCAAGAGAACAAAGTGTAGCTCTTCAGGAACCCTATTTGGCTCAGATACAATACACCTCTGCTAGAGAAATGTGCCCTTTCCCATATGAGTTATGCTAATTCACTACTTGTCATCCTAGGCTGCTATGTGCCTTGCTGTTGCTTAACCCATTGGATCTGCAAACCTTGTTGAGACCTATCAAATGATCAGACTGTCATTTTATTTTGCATACTCCCATCATCCAATCAGTCCAGAAATACCAAGAGAGCAGCATTTTTTGAAGCATTACAGCACCTTTGCTTCTGGCCCCAGAGGGAGACGAGACTAAAGTGTGATTTCAAAAATGGCAAAGAAAATGTGTGACAGATTGAAATGACAAGGCTTTGTTGATAGTTGGTGATATAGTAAAGTGAAATACATTCCCTTGGTCCCTAAACAATATGTGTAGTGCTAGAATACAGTATTACTTGAGCATATTCACTGAGCTCAATTACAGCCCAAGTCAGAAAGGACTAACATCATCTGTACATCTGCTGTAGTCCCCCAAGTTCTGAGACAACCACACACATGCTGCTTATTTTATATGGTATGACTTTGGCATCAATGAATTTCAGAGGCCTAAAGGCAGCAATAAAAAATGTTGTGATCAATGCCTTTCTTGCTCAGGAGTGTTGTAATGCTACATTAGGCAATCCTTGATCCATTCACTTTGTTTCTCTCAAAGAGAGACCCAGCACCTGTACTCAACAAGGTGGATTAAATCAGCTCTTCCCAAAAGTTAGAATGTATGGGATCTCTTTGGTAAATCTAGTGCAATATTTTGAAAATGCAGTGGATTATGTCTTCTGGTAGTAACATTTTCAAACGCTGCCCTTTGCTATGTAATTTACTGACATTTTAAAAAAATACTTTTTGGTGACTTGTCAAACATTTCTGACATTGCCATCCTATTTCTATGAAGTGAAAAGTGCTGTCTTTATACAAAGGTGTTATGAAGGGCATCAGACTGATGCACAAACAAGCAAAGGAATAAACTTGTTTTTGGAACAGATAATTTTACATTTTTACATGTGTTACGAATTATACCTGATAGGACATGCACACAACTGCTGCGAATTATACCTGATAGGTCACGCACACAAATGCTGCGAATTATACCGGATAGGTCACACACAGTTCGAATCTAGGCTGAGGCACATAAACCAAGTCCACAACTGCAGAGTTCCCAAAAGACACTAAGTTTATTACGCTCGAGCGTGGTGCCCCCCTGCTAGCCAGGAGGGGACCCCGATACAGATTATACAAAGGTTATATACTTTTTAGCAAAGCATGTTGCCCTCATGCATCGGAAACCTTAGCCAATAAACAAACCCTTTTCTTATCTACCACCTATCCCTGCCTGGTGCATTCCTCGTGCTAAACTAGTATGTTAATTACACAGCATGGTCCTAAAGCCATGCATCAGTAACTTTTATTATCAGGATGGGAGGCCTCACATCAAAGGCCAGGAGATAGGGAGTTAGAGACTGACAAAAAACAGATACTGGGAGTCAAGGCAGGCTGGAGACAAGAGATAGTGCTGCAGCCTACTCAGACCAAAGAATGCTTAAGAGCACATGGGGCTAGTGTGTGAGGCCCAAATACAACTGCCTGGTGAGTGTTCAGCAGAATGGCTCTACCACGTATGTGTGTGACACAAGCATATTAAATGATACACATTGTCATTGCTTTCTCCCTAAAAAAGACTATCAATGGCAAGACAACACACCTGTAAGTAAGTATGCACCGTTAGTCCCTTGTATGGATATGTAAGGCAGTTTACAACTAAGCCCACAGTGAATAAGCAAAATATTCAAAAAATCAGTTGTATAACTTTAAACTAGTTAGTAATTACACGATAACAATATCAACCTACAGATCTGTGCTGCTGTAACAGAAGATCATGGGTTGTACTTGAGAGCTTTTCCTTGGTAACACTACCTGGATCACCCAGCTAGTCACCTTCTGATGCAGGGACCCCTTGATTGCCTCATTTCTGAAAGAGTCATGATGCTTTTACAAAAATAAAGGAAAACCCAACCCTTTACAAATGCAAGTAGGACCTAGCAGTGATATGGTGAAGTGAAAAAGGTAGGAATAAAGGTACTCCCAGTCTTGCCACGTCAATGAGGAAGTTCATAGATTCATAGATCCCAAACCAGAATAAGGGACCATTCTGATTAACTAATCTTTGATATCCTGTAGAACACAGGCATAGAACTCCCCCAAAATAATTCCTAAAGCAAATGTTTGAGAAAAAAAACCATCCAATTCTAATTTAAAAATTGCAGTGATGGAGAATACACCATGGCACTTGATAACATTTTTCTATTGGTTAATTACCCTCATTGTTAGCTTCAACTTCCAGTGACTGGATAGTGTTATACCTTTCTTTGCTAGATAGAAGAGCCTATTATCAAATATTTGTTCCCCACAGAGGTGCTTATAGACTGTGATCAAGTCACCCCTTAACCTTCTCTTTGTTAAGCTAAGTGGATTGAGCTCTTGGAGTTTATCACTATAAGGCATGTCTTCTAATCCTTCAATCATTCTTGTGGCTCTTCTCTCCAATTTATCAACTTCCTTCTTGAATTGTGGACACAAGAACTTGTCACAATATTCCACCAGTGCCAAACACAGAAGTAAAATAACCTCTCTACTCCTCCTATTTACTAGGTATAAATTCCATTAAATCCTACTATGAGCCAATGATCGTCTTTTTACCCTCAGTGGAAAAATCTGGTACTCCTATCAGGACTAGTTCAAATTTACATTAGTTCACTGGCAAAAGGGTCAATTATTCCCTCCCCAAGCCATTCCTATCCTGAAGTGTCCCATTCTCCACTTGTTCAGTCCTCCCAATGGCCACCTGGCAGAATTAAAAAGAGGTGGTAAACTAATCTTTGCCATCTAATATATTATATTATGTACCTACATATATTTAAAATTTCAAACAGAACCCCTGCCCCTCCCCCACAAAAACAAGTCCGAGGTCACACCAGACTTCAATGGCCCAATCAGTAATGTTGTTTCCTGCTGCTTGTCTGACTAAATGACTTTGCATCTCACTGTGTCTGTGCAATAAGTGCAAGAAATATGGAAAACGTTTTTTATATATACTTAATTTCACTGGAGGCTGAAACAAAGTAGCTTTAAGAATTAGGCTCTCACCATCTAAGTATCTCTTCCCAAATCACTTTTCTCTTCAAAATGAACACCTGTGGATATTGCTGCTGTTGATGATTCTCACACATGCACATTCTGATTACCTAGTATTGACTTGCAGTGATATTGGATTGTAATATTAACCCTTTGTGCTCCTTTTTTTAAATGTCTGTAAAAAGGAAAGCCTGGTACCATCTGCTTGGTTTTGCTTCTTCACGTCTTATGCCACAGAGCCATAAAGACCTCTCAGTAGAGCTCTTTAAAAAAATCTGAATATCAGTTTTTCAATTAAAATTGGTCCTAATTTTAAGTCCAGTGAAAATATTTTTCAGTTAAATTGTCATGAGTTTCCCCCTCATTTTCCCACCAGTTATAGAACTGGTTGAATTTTTTTTCAAATTTTAATTTCTTGATGAAAAAAAGAGGTGAAAATGATAAAATGTTAAAAAAATATTTTTCATCATTATTTTGTCTTTACCAAGAGTTTATCTGAATTGAATCAATAGAAACAGAAAGATAATCAAATTCTTAGAATCAGGTAGAAATATATGGACACTTTTTCTTTTTTTATTTAAGAAATCCAATTAATAAAATGCTACACTACAATACACTCTGAAGTTGGAATATTGTTACTGTATACAATGGCTCCTTTGTAAGCTTTGATTGATCATTTTTATAAATGTCTAAATCTTGTCTATAGTTTAAAAAAAATGTAATCCAGGAAGCCTCAACAGATTGGTTAATGCCTTGAAACCTCAATTCAAATTAAAATAATTACCAGCAATGTTTGGAGAAAAAGGAGTTGAAGCTATTTCATCCTTTCTTTTTGCCTTTAGACCAAAGATTTTTTTTTTCAACATTTGATGTCCGAGGACAATCCAGCCTTTTGAAAAAGATAACATTAACCATGAAAGATTACTTTATCTGAGTTGAGGACCTAGGACATTCAGTGCAGAAATATTGTGTGATACAGTATTCATTTAGCTACATACAATTGTCTGAATATGGATAATTTATCCTCTTTCACTATGTTCGCAACATATCCAGTATTTCACTAATAATCTCAACATGAATAATCCTATTCTTCTCCCATAGAAATAAATGGGTATTTTGTCACTGACTACAATGAAAGAAAGATCAAATTCATAGTAGCAGTATGTGCAGGGAGCAGAAATTTGTATGCCAGATATCAAAGTGCTTTTATGTTAATTAATATTCTTTTATTTATATTAATACATTTTGGTGGATAAGAGGCAAGAGAAACTACTTCCAGATAATACATAACTCAGAAATTATGAAAAATGCATCATTCAACATGTAAATCCAATTTTCCGATACTGGTCTCTGTTTTAGCAGCTACAATTTTGTGCTAACAACTTAGTTTACATGCCCATATCACTGCTTGCCATCTAGTTGATCTAATTACAGTTGCAAATAATTCTGGGTTTACAATTGTACCAGTAAAAACAGAGACCAATTAATAGCAAACAGATGAAAATTTGACTCATTATTAACTTCATTGACTATACACAACAGTGTAGAGGGATAATATCCTACTAGTCCCTAGCCCAGCCCCACTCAGATTGTGAATCTGGCTATGGGGAATGGTCAGGGACTTGACACCCATTACATCTCACTGAGAACAAGTGCTCAGGAGGGGAGTAAGGTACACCATGACAAATGGTGAAGTAATTTACTCCCTCCCCAAAGCAAAGAGGCGGAATGGCTGGAATTGTGACTAAGTCACAAATCACAATTTGGTTTATTCCTTGGGCAGTGCAGCTGTTTTCAGATGTTTGGCTTTGTGTGTGTGCTCCCATAGGTTCTGATGAGGATTTCGAGCTGCCCAAATTGCATGACAGGATTTAGTCCTTATTAATGCTCTTTGGGAGACCCATGTCTGGCTGGGAAAATCTATTGTACCATCCGGATTGCAAGACCATGAAAACACTGGCCACAACAACATGGATAAACAGTCTCAAATACTGGTTGGGTACAGTCCAAGGAGCAGCTGCAGCACAACAAGCTGCAGAATAGCAAAAGATGTCCAGCAAAAGATGTTAGCTTCTAATTTGATACCCAAGAGAACATAGTATGCAAACTGGCGCCTACATTTCAACCCTCAACTGGCGATCATTTTATTCGCTTATGTTAATTTATGTGAACAAGCAAAAGCAATAGTTTCAGTGACAAACACGGACTGTGTAACAATATGTCCAAAATTTTGAACTAAGCAGACTGAATATACTGTAACTTTACTCAGCTTTCCTCATGGACGTCATACAATTTCTAGGGTGGTCACAGAAACTTTGTAACACCCACATTTACACCAGTAGAAACAGAAATCCTCCTTCAAATGAGGTTTGACACCGCAAGATAACTTTTTGGAATGTTGACAGCTAAAATTAATGCTTAATCAACAAAAAAATCAAATGATTTTACAAAATATTGCTCATCAAGAAAATTCAAGAGAACCAGAAAAACAGTGTTGTGGGGGAGTTAGAGGAAAAGTCAAGGTTCCTCAAAGAAAGAACTAGGGACAAAATTGTACTAGGGACAGCCAGGTAACAAGTGGTGTAGTAACAATGGGCCAAATTAATCCCTTCTGTAAGCAAATGCTACTCCAGTTGACTTTATCAGAGCCTCACATTGCTAAGATGAGAGTTGAATTTGGTCTAGCAAGTCCTGCAGGTGAGGGAAGATACAAGCCAGTAGTTAATAGAGATTGTCTGTCCTCATTCACATGTATCTATAAACTGCTTACAAATTAAATTGACAAATTAACACATTGATGAACAATGCATTTTTAACTGATGCTTCTTAGGAGATAACAATTTAAAGACACCTTTTTATTACCTTAGCAGCTATAATTGGCAGGCATGAGCACACAACCATCCTTTAAGGAGGTAGCAAACCAAGTGAATAATTACAAAATCCTGCAAACACCACGTCTGGGTTATTTTGAGTATGTTTTCTTTTTTTTTAAAAAAAAAGGCATCCTAATGATCTCTTTCCTGGTGAAAAAACATTTTCATGCCAAGATATTTCTCCACGTTATCAGACTTATTAAAATACTTCCCTCTAAAGACTGATAAAAGCACAACAAATTTCAACCACATTTTATAGTGCTGAGCCAATTTTCCCTCTTCACAGAAACTCCATGGATGGAGCAGAACTAGAGTAGCTCTACTTCATGGGAAAGAGGTGGGCTTTGTGGAACCTCCATGAAGCAAACCTCAGCTCCATCAGGGCCCCATGCTCAAATGCACTGAGGAGGAATAAGGATAAAACTGATGGCTCTTCAGCCATTTGCAGAAAGGGTGTGCAGTGGCCGTGGGTGCAAACTTCAACCACAAAGCTTCCATAATAGCCACATCAGGGCTCTGCAGCTCCTCTAAGACCTCAGGGGAGAATTTCTTTCCTCTAGACCTTAAGAGATGCACATAGCTGAGGTATTCAGACTATTCACTGCTTATTGGATTTGGTGCTATGCATGTTATCTGCTGTATGTAGTCCTCACAACTGACAGGCAAGAAAGTAGCAGTTTTATAGATGTAGAAATGGAACCACAGAATACATAAGTGACTTGCTCAAGGCTACACGAGTCCCTGGAAGAGCTGGGATTCAAACACTTGAAAACAGAGAATTGTAATGGAAGTGCCTCCTCAACCATAAGCAGATAGTATAATTAATGTTATACTATTCTAATAAGCTTTATATTGGAACTTGTTTGTGGCCCTGTCAAGGTTCCTCCCCCACTCTGAACTCTAGGGTACAGATGTGGGGACCTGCATGAAAAACCTCCTAAGCTTATCTTTACCCGCTTAGGTCAAAACTTCCCCAAGGTACAAAATATTCCACCCGTTGTCCTTGGACTGGCCGCTACCACCACCAAACTAATACTGGTTACTGGGGAAGAGCTGTTTGGATGCGTCCTTCCCCCCAAAATACTTCCCAAAACCTTGCACCCCACTTCCTGGACAAGGTTTGGTAAAAAGCCTCACCAATTTGCCTAGGTGACTACAGACCCAGACCCTTGGATCTTAAGAACAATGAACAATCCTCCCAACACTTGCACCCCCCCTTTCCTGGGAAATGTTGGATAAAAAGCCTCACCAATTTGCATAGGTGACCACAGACCCAAACCCTTGGATCTGAGAACAATGAAAAAGCATTCAGTTTTTTACAAGAAGACTTTTTAATAAAAAATAGAAGTAAATAGAAATAAAGAAATCCCCCCTGTAAAATCAGGATGGTAGATATCTTACAGAGTAATTAGATTCAAAAACATAGAGAACCCCTCTAGGCAAAACCTTAAGTTACGAAAAAGATACACAGACAGAAATAGTTATTCTATTCAGCACAATTATTTTCTCAGCCATTTAAAGAAATCATAATCTAACACATACCTAGCTAGATTACTTACTAAAAGTTCTAAGACTCCATTCCTGGTCTATCCTCGACAAAGACAGACTATAGACAGACCCACAGACCCTTTGTTTCTCTCCCTCCTCCCAGCTTTTGAAAGTATCTTGTCTCCTCATTGGTCATTTTGGTCAGGTGCCAGCGAGGTTACCTTTAGCTTCTTAACCCTTTACAGGTGAGAGGAGCTTTCCCCTGGCCAGGAGGGATTTCAAAGGGGTTTACCCTTCCCTTTATATTTATGACAGGCCCTTACTATGGAGTCATGATCAGCATTTCCATTGTGTTACAGAAGTAAAATACAACTATTTTGTATCTTTGTTTCAGTAATAGGTGTCTTTTTATAAGGAGGGGCTTGGGACCTGAATGCTGCTATGCATCCTTGTCTTCAAGCTTTTAATGAAATGAAAAGGTGTTAATTAAACTATGCTCTGTTTGAGACTAAGCGTGACTCTTACACGCATGCTGAGAAAGCATCACACGAAACATGTGATGCTATGGCCCATAGGCATATATGGTTGATTTACTAGTCCGTGCAGTTCTCAAAAATCTCTGATTTACTGGAGATACAGAGTTGTGTATTTTATTAAGGAGGTGGAAGCAAGGTGAAATGCTACCCAATGCTGCATGGGGTGAAGTTCATAGATACTAAGGTCAGAAGGGACCATTATGATCATCTAGTCCGACCTCCTGTACAATGCAGGCCACAGAATCTCACCCACCCACTCCTGCGAAAAACCTCTCACCTATGTCTGAGCTATTGAAGTCCTCAAATCGTGGTTTTCCTCCCTCATGATCTCAGCCAATGTAGTTCCATTTGACATGGTTTAGGGAGCTTTGCAGAAGTGCCACCTTTTTTGAAGCTCAGAGCACAGCTCTGGGGACTTGTACCACAGCAATTCCCAGAGGGAATATGAAGGAGAGTGGGAAAGGTCATAGGATTCTCCACTCTGAGTATTCCATGGTCTAAATGTAGAGGATCTCTCCTCATTGCCTAATTGAAATAATCCTGGAAATCTAACAACACACACACAATGAGTTCAATGGAAACACCCAGTGCCTAAAGGTAAGCATGTACATAAGTGCTTTGCAGGATCATGGTTTGAATGTGTCCATGAAGTTTCATATTTTCCTTTCTTGTGCACGCAAAACTCCCATTGACTTCAATGAAATTTTGGGGTGTTGTGACAGGGTATACCAGACCCTCTGAGGCCTACTGGAAACCTCGTGGCCCTGCCACACACCACCCCAAAAAAGGTCAGTGGAGAGGGTCCTCAAAGCTGCCTAGAGTAGCTGTGTGGAACACATCCAATAAGGGCCTAGTAGCCTAGTATAAGAAGAGCTACAGGGCCAGAGGGTGTTCAGTTCCCTGCTGGAGCTGTAGCAGTGTGGATGGTTTGTGTCTGGCTGATGGACCTAGACTGGACAAGGCAGAATCCTGGACAAGGCAGCTCTGCCAGAAGCTGGGGAGAGCGAGAATGAGCCTGAGCTGGTTGCTGGGACTCCATAGGACAAGGCCCTGAGCTAAGGGTGAAGATGGCATGGGGCCATGGGGAAGTGGCCCAGGGAATTAGAGAAGCTGTGTGACATAGTTAAAGGGACACAGCAGATGTCTGCGATCTACAGGATCCCGGGCTGGGACCTGGAGTAGTGGGCAGGCCCAGGTCCTGCCCCCACACCCCATTAGCCACTGGGGGAAAGTCGCCTGGACATTGAGGCACCCCAAAGGGGGAACTGAACTATAGTGACCCAGCTGGAGAGCTGTAGACAGGAAGCCCCAAGAGGGCAAAGACATTGTCTCCAGGGAGGGAGCCTTGGGGCACCGCTCTATCCCAGAGCAGAGACAATCTGAGAGCGCGTGTGCTGGCACGTGCACTAAACCAAGGTGGTGCTCACAAGAGGTGAGTGCACCCTGTTACAGGTGTGCAGAGGATGCAGCTTGGGCCATGACCGCTAACTCAGTGAGCAACTTAACTCTGTGACAATGCAGAGAAAGACTCTGGTGAGAATTGTGCTTCTGGAAAAGGTCAGTAAACAGTGCTAAGTATTTTGCTAACTCACCAGCGAATTAAAATATTGCCATTATTCCTTAAAACAAGCAAGCAAACATAAACACAAGGAAAAAACCCCAGACACTTAGCTGAGTGAGTACCCTTTTAGAGAAATTGTGCTTGGCAACTCTTTCTACACAACACAGCACCCCGAGTTCAAGATTAGAAATATTTAAATGGCTAAATCTTAATTTAAATGAAAGTTTTAAGCAAACATTTAACTGACATCTTTTTGCAGCAAGTCTGACTCATGTTCTGGCATTTTATTTTAATTCACAATGTGACAAAGTTTGTACTGTCAAATTAATATTTCTACTTTGCATATAAAACATTCCCAGAGATATTTATTCTCAAATTCACCAAGGCAAGCATATTTCACACAAGCTAGCCTTGAATTATAATTGAAATATTCAAGTGAATGGTTCAAACTTAAACTATCACTTAGTATAGTAGAAAAAAAAAGGATAAATAGATCAGGATATGAAAAATTAATTTAAATCAGAATTATGAACATTGGATTATAAAGAGAAGAGTATTTACCTCTTAGTGTTCTGTGTAGAAAAGACCACTGAAAACTGGATACAGCCAAGAATATTAAATATATATTTCTTGTGGGAGTGATTTACGGAGGATATATTGTAATTCGACTCTTAGCTGGTATAGTGACTATTAACCACAGCTCCCTGAATGCATGATGATAGACTCATCTTCCCATTAACACTAGATACATACGGCATATGTGCACATTAAGGACCTAGGGTTCTGTCACTTTTATTTGTGCTGAGCAGTCACAATGGACTAGATTTTAGCCCACCCTTTGTGGCCACACAATGGCACAAGGTGTAACACACACGCACACACAACTCCTGCATGTCCTCCTTGCATTTCTCTTGCAGATACAGGATGGAAAAAGTAAGATAATCATGAGCTATGCCCATGTACACAGGTGGCAGGAAGTGAATAGAAAGGAACAGGGACTAGCTGGAGACTTGGCTCTGATTCCTCCCTAAAAAGACATCCACCAGAAATGAACTGGCATGGACAGGGCAATAATCTGAAAGTCATATGGGTCAGAAGTATCCTCTGGGAGCTTTCAGTCTGGCGCCTCCTTAAAATGAGTAGGTTTTATAAGCATGATTCAGCCCAATGAGATCCATACAAAGTAAGGTAACACTCAATGTGAATATGTATTCAAAAAACTGGCCTTTAAAATTGCGAATCAATTTGTTCCTGTGACTGAATTCAATATAAGAATTTAGAAGCTCACTCAAAGCAATAATGTTTCTATTAGGAATTACCCATGCAACAGTTAAGAGTTAGCAAACAAATTTCTAACTATTCAAATAAATGTATTATGCATGAGATTATAAAAAAGCATGTAATCTACAAATGATGAGATCACTTCCAAGCATTCAGAGGTTAGGTTCAGTTACTATAAAAATCCAAAGGTCTGGATGCGTATCTGAACTTACATAAGCTTCTTTGGTCTTGATGTCAGACTGGAAATCTCACTTCCGAGATTTCCAAAACATCCTGCTTTTGGCCAGATCAGAAACACCAGGAGAAGAAATGCAATAGCAGCTGTAGAAACAGATAATGCTCACAGCTGAGATACATACAGCACATTCACTTTCTATTGTGAATTGTACCAGACATAGCTAAATAGACAACTGGTGATAGATTTTTTTTTTAATGGGAGGGGGGTCTGTGAAAATGTGTCCTTAAGAAAACCTATGAAAAACTTTTGACCTTTTCAAATTTGCTACTTTTTTATTGAACATTTTATCAAACATCTTTTTAAAAACATTCTCAAAATGGTTATCAATTTTTCATTTGGGTTTTCAGTAAGTGGAAGATTTCAATAATGATTCTGCTGTTTTTGATCAAAATTTCATTTAAAAATTTGGTATATTTTTAAATGGCCCAATTTTGAACCTTGTTAATGGAAACAGTTTTGAAATTTTTCATGAATTTTTTTCACTCTTTAACCAGCTGTAATATTAGCCATATGGATATTTCTCCTTGGCTTTTAAGAATCGGTATCTATCAGATATCTACTGTGAAAAGTGGGCTAAGATTTCCTCCTGTCATATTAATCCACCTCTCTCACTCAAAAGTAGCTTTACATTCTGTACCATAGCCATATCCCCACTATTTATGATTTGATGGGTCATTTTCTCGGACTGTTCTTGCAAACCATGGAAGGAGCTGCTACTTCATAGTTTCATAGAGTTTAATGCCAGAAGGGACCATTAGATCATCTAGTCTGATTTCCAGGACATTACATTTCACTCAGCAACCCCTTAGACAAGTGGTGGGCAACCTGCAGCCTGTGAGCTGCATGCAGCCCATCAGGGCAAGCTGCTGGTGGGCCACCAGACAGTTTTTTTACATTTGCACAGCCACCCGCAGCTCCCAGTGACCGCGGTTCGCTGTTCCCGGCCAATGGGAGCTGCAGGAAGCGGCACGGGCCCAGTACGGGCCGCAGGTTGCCCACCACTGCCTTAGACTAAAGGATTTCAGTCCTCAGGAGACCAAACCATGTGCCACAGGCAGAGAATGGGAGATACCAAGGTGCCACCAGTGTCTGAGGACATGACAATGGCAAGGAGTTGATTAGGTCAGATATTCCCATAAGAGCCCAGCAGGGAAAACACGCCCCATGTTGCAAAAGAAAGTGAAAGTCTGATCTGGGAGAAAGATCATTCCTATCTCATATCTGGCAATCAGTATGACTCAGCATGTGAGGAAGATTGACCAGCCAGGCATCTAGAAAAAGGCTTCTCTGTACATCTCAGTACACTGGTCTACCCCTCTCATTGTGAACTCGTAGGATTATACTTTTTATGTAAACAGAAACAAATAAGAAATTGTTTCCATTCCTGGATTCACTGCCCCCTTATTATATTTACATTCTGTGGTTGTGTTTTACATATTCATCTCCAAAAAGCAGGATCAGAAAAAGTCATCCTCATAAACTGAGTACATGTGGGTGCTTATATTTGCTTTTATAACGATGTCCTCCAAATGTCATATGAGTTAAGACACATTTTTCTAAAATAATTCCATGTGCAGAAAAACAATCATCCCTAGATTTATGAAAATTGTATATCCCTAATCCTTGCTAAAATCTATTTATCTCTTTCTATACTAGGGATTTCTAAGGCCCCTATCACGGGAGTGTGTATATGCTACATTTCTGATATCCACTTAACTTTATTTCATGCATATCATGAAAAGAGTGAGAAGTTAGTGCACATAAAGTACCTCTCTTTTAAAAGTGACCTTATTAAGTATCTTTGAAGGCCATGAAGTGCTGGAGGGGGCTCTCCAGGACTCCTGGGAGTACTTGTTAAAATTCTATCAAACTGAAGGGAAGGTTTGGATGATTTCCTTGCCTCTGACGGAGTTTGCCCCCACCTTCCTCCCCTCTGGGTACTGATAAATCATCCTGCACAGGCAGCTTCATTAAAATACATCCAAAGAGCACTTCCTTTTTGCCTTTGGAAGGAATCAGATTTCACCAAATGGCAGGTGTTTAAAAATAATATTCCCCATGTGGAGGAGATCCCAAGATCTTTCCTACAAGGTGTTCATCTCCACTCCATGGCAAATTATTCAAGTTGAACACTGCTATACTTTAGATCTACCCGGTATAATTTTCAGGAACAACATTAAATGTACTTAATATACATTCATTTGTCGACTGATTGTTGTACTAACAGGCAAAGTACTAACAAGCTTTAACAGGACTTTATTTTCAAAATGGAAACCTCTTTACCAAGCTGCTGCTGCACCCTCTGTAGCTTTCTCCCAGCCTCTCAACTCCTCCCCCCTCCTTCCTGTTTCCTGTCCTTTCAGACTCCGAACAGCCAGTGCTCCCAGTTCTAATAATTACAAGCAACATCTAAACAGTGATGTTGCTTCCTTCTTGGTTATAGTCATGACAGAGAGCTTTGTTGTTGTGGTTTGATTATGGAAACGAATGCATAGTCTTGTGTCTTTTGCAATCTTAACACAAGACATTTATATGCCAAATACTGTGTTTACTAACTATATACAACATTGCATGGCCTAGTTTTTACAAATAAATTAAATTAAATTGAGGGCCACTAGAGGGCTCACCAATAATAACAGGGATGCTGCCTACTTCCTACACACAAATAGATTGACTAGTGTTTTGCCCCTTCTCTCTGTGGATGCATTCTACACAGCAACTGGGAGGTGTAATTCCCAGCTCAGGTAGATATACCCTTGCTAGCTCTGCTTGAGCTGGCATGCTAAAATTAGCAGCATGGCTGGATTGGGGTGGGTGGTGGCTCAGGCGAGCCACTTGAGTACATACTCAGGTCATTAGGTAGGCTTTTACACACTGCTAATTTTAGTATGTTACCCAAGCTCAGAATAACACTTCACAGACCTACCCTTGAGCAAAATACATTCCTGTGCAGCTCACGCAAGGCTTATGTGTGACATAAATTTTACTTAAAATGTCATAGTTAAAGCCTGGCTCAATTTAAATGAATAGCAAAACTCACTGACTGACCTAGGTGGGGCCAGGATATCACACCCTGGGCTTAAGTCAGATTTAGATGGTGCCTGGTCCTTGTGAAGGTTCTCTGCACATGTGAATGGCTCTTACAGATGGAAGGGGTTGGAATGGGGGCAGGGAAGGGGTGGGAAGAGGCAGCGCAGGGGTGAGGCCCCATGGAAGGGGTGGAGTGGCGGCGGGGCCAGGGCAGAGAGGGGGGTGGTCAGTGGTGTGGCCCTCGGGCCAATGTACTAGTCCTCATGTGGCCCTCATGGTCATTTGAGACCCCTGCCCTAGATGCATGTTCCTTGCCAGCTAACAGTGGAGCATACTCATTCCTGGTTTATAACAAAAAAGGGGGAAAAAAATGTGGGAGGCCCTTGTCAAAATATTGGCAACCTCTGAATCTCGGTAGGATAGTTCCTTCCGCATTTGTATATTGTTCCTTTTTATTCTTCTATTCATAATGTTTGATCTTAGCCAAGTATTTCTCTCTCTCTCTGATATTTCATGCTTTGCGAATATTGTTGTTTTCCATTGTGTTTATTGATTTAAAATCCAAAAGAACAGTCTGAGCATAAAAGTGAGTCATTCATCTTTCTCTGTGACAAACAGTTATTATGAATAGTTACCTTTTTGTTTTCTTCTAAGACAAATCTTGCCTTCAGTTTTGCTTCCCCATTTTCTGTTTCAAACATGTGTTATTTTAAATTGAAAACAGTTGTATCTCACAATAGTGGCAGACGTCTTGAGTTAGGTCATATGACCCCTGGGTGCAAGCAATCTGTACACGCAGTACTTTGACTGAAGACTCTCTTTATATTATTACCCCTTCATTGCTGCTAGAACTGCATGTGCCCTGGCAGAAGGTTTCTATAGAATGTCCATTCAAATGAAACATCAGGACATTCAGACTCTGGCAGCCAGGTTTATACTGGAGGAACACATTTCACAGATGTACAGTATCTTGTTCCATATTCAGCAGACAAAGTCTTCAGTTAAACCACTGACCTGCTACAAACCTTTTCTTTGAATGAGCTTATATAGTAAAATAAAGGGCCAGATTCTGTGTTATGCTCCGGCACCTTTGTGCCTCCTAGCAATGCAAAGGGGCTGGATTCTGGCTGTAACTCAGCAAAGCCAGCTCCTGCACCATCTATCCCCACACTCTTCACCCCAATGTATGGGACAGATCAAGGGTAGGGGCATAGTGGAGCTTCACTCTGCTATATCAACCCATCACTGCCCTAATGTCTTCTAGAAACCCTATATCAGAGGGATAGGATAAAGAAGTCACTACGTGGCCCTAGCTCATGTCAAAGTTGGGTCAGGGAGTTGTAACTGGCTCTTTGGTGGCCCTTCTTGCTTCCTGTACTGAGTGGACCTAGGAGACTATTGAGCCCATAAACTTCAATGTCAGCACTACTCTTGGTTAAAAAGAACACTTTTGCAAACATTGAACTCTTTTCCTGATAATGAGATGGACCAAATATCTGATTTGTTTACATTTCTTTGAGCTAGACTTTTCATTTACTTTGAGTTCAGAGTAGATGGTGGTGGGCAGGTGTGCCACCCCAAGAGCAGAGCAGGGAAGAATCTGGAGAGACACCGTTCCCTTCCTGCTCCCTACTTGTTCCAGGAAGGTAGTACTACCTGCTTCCTCCTCAGATGCTCCTGAATGGAAGAGCAAGTAGCACAGCACTCACCCGTGCCTGTGCACTTAGGCTAGGGGGGAGACCGTGAAGAGGCAAAAGTAGGGGAAAGCAGAGCGTGCCTTACTGCCCCTCATATCCCTGCATAGTCTCACACTCTGAGCCAATTAAGCCCTTTATGACCAATTAAAGAAAAAAAATAGAGATTTGGAACAATACTGACAAAAGATTCTTCTACATCTATCTCCTCCAGTCAGTAATGAGCAGCCCCTTTCCCCACATTGCCACTGTCTTCCCCCATCCCCACTCTCCCTCCCCAAGGATAAGTCTGAAGAGGGAGAGACCTTTGTTCATATTCTGATGGGTGCCTGAGGACCATGGGGGAAATGAGTTCTGCAGTGAAGGAACCTTCAGCCAGAACGCCCTTTCAGCAGCCTCTCTGTAACACAGGGGGAGATAAGGAATCTGTAAGCAAAGCAATGTCCCAACAGTCTTTATGGGTACCAACCAACATAATAAACTTCTCCCAGAAATCCACTGGGAAACATTGCAGATCATGGAAAACAGTGCACTACCTGTGGACAATCCTGTATAACAAGCTTCACTTTCCTGCAAGTCTTAAAATCTGTATTATTATGTCTTATAATAAATCTTAAAGTCTGTACAGTTAATCTGTCTCCAGGTGACAAAGGCATGGATGACAGTTGCCACTTCAACATCTGAAAGACAAATCTGAAACTTTACTGTCAAGCACAAATAGAGAAAACCATTTTTGACTACCATTACTCCATGGACATCCAATAAAAGACCCCTTAGGTATGAATCAGGATATCAAAGAGTTGCCATTGGAGGCACTGACATAATCACATTCATTTCTCTGGTACTACATTTGCTTTCAAGAGAAAGTATCTGAAGACTGTTAATTCCTTTCATACCCCATATTGTAATGAACTTCCTGGGACATTGCTATGTATCTTCCCTTGACCTCATATGAGCTTGAAGGAAAGGATGTAGCCAGCAGAGGACATTGTATTACTCAATTTAACATCCTGCCAATAGTTTTTCTCTAGATAATTTGTTTAATAGAGAATAAGGGAAGGATAGACCACTTTTAATTTGTACAGTAGTCAGACTGGCTTTGTCACCTTAGTTGCTATGCTCAGCTCAGGAATTGGTGATGTTATTTGGGTGGACATTTTCTTAGTGTCATTCAATATAACAGCAGCAGACATACTGAGCAATATTCAAATTTATCCTTTGGTTGATGTTCCTGAACTTGGAGGAAATTCATGGGTGATTGTGACTGTGACTTACTCACACGTATTTTTCTTTCTTTTGCAATGTTTGAGTCTTATTTCAGCTTCCTTCTTGACATGCAGCCTATGGCAGTGTTCTAGGAAGGCAAGATTTCATTGACACTTAACAGAAAGATGTGTGAAAAATGGCAATGACAATGATGGGTTGGTAGCTAGTGAAATAGTAAAAGAAATCTGTGCCCAATGTGTTCGGATAATAACAGTTATGTGAGGGTGCTATATTGAGCAGTACCCCTTGCTGAAATCAGTCATCAGTATAATCACAGTCACATGGACTTTGTTTCACGCATTTTACCCAAGCAAATTTAAAGAAACAAATGCAAAAACAAATTGTGTTAATGTCTGTGTAACAGAGGGTTAGACTGTGTGATTTTTTAGAATCACTGCAGCATGTTACGAGTCATGTATGAAATATAAATGCCAAAAGTAATGTGTCACCATTTTGGGGTGACAAAACAACATATAGATCTGCATATTGGAAAATGTTTTAAGTAAAAAAAAAAATATCCAAACCCCACTTCTCACAGCCAACTGACTATTTTTTTTGCCAAATATAAGGAAAAAACATATCTATTTTCTATGCATTTTCTCTACAACCTGGAAAAAAACATATGCATTTACTATGAGTAACACATGTTTCTCTACCTACAGCATTTAATCCGTAGCCAACCATATGAGATATTAATATTTTTACTTCAAGAGGCACTGAGCTAAAGCACTCCCAGGACTACTGGGGGAAGAGAGAGAGAGATTTCCATGCTGAATCAAGAAGTAGGCACTTTTGTTTTGAACTGCAAACTAATAATAAACAAACAAAAATAAATAATAAAAAGTTAATTCCCAATGTGATATTACTAGCTGCCATATGTTTAACTTCTACATATGGGGTTTTGCTCACTTGTTTGAATCCCTTCTTTTTCAAAAATATTGTAAAATGAAAATGAAAAATAAAATTTGCTCTCTCCTTTTGAAAATCAAAATGAAAGTCGCTGCCTTAGTTACAACTTTAATAATTTTCTTTATTCCAACTGTAAGAGGGTGACTTGCCTCTGGGCTGCCCTGACTACGGGATGAACCACACCTGGTGGTCCCAGGGTGATCCCAGGGTCAAAGGCGTCAGAAAGCTGCAGGGAGAGAGCTGTTCCTACAGTGGTCCCTGAGGAAGGTATAGTTCCTTGTGGAGGAGGGGTACTGCACAATGGAATGCAGTGCAATGCAGCTTAAGCCTTGGGGGGTTGTGTTCATTTTGAGAATGTTGGTAATTTAATGATAATCACACACACACACACACACACACACACAGACCTAAGGTAGGGCTGTGATTGAAAAAGACTATGGGATTTTGCTGAAGGAGATCTAAAAAAGGGGAAAACAGGGACTGAGACACCCTCTGGCTATGAGAGGGCGCTCAAGTCGTGGCTGACCCCACCATGCAAATATAATGAACATTACATTGCTGCACAGGGGAAATTCCACCGCCTGTGTTAATATCCTTTCTGGCCTTCCAAATCTATGAATTTACACTTGTCTATATATTTCCAGGTAAAATAAAAGCTGGCTAGCTCAACAGGCAGACCCCATTGTCAGAATTATTCAGCAATGCAGCTCTACAGCCAAAGGAGGTAAGAAACTATACCATCAGCATAAGAGTAAAAGGGGAAAAAATGCTCCGTTAGATCTTCTGACAGGATCACATGGGATTTTATTGGTTAGAAACTGTAAATAAGCTATCTATTTAATCCTTTCATCCATAAAGCATGCGTGGAAATGAGTGCTGGTATTCTCCAAAGATCATAGCCTGAGTAAATGCAGGACTCTGTTTAGGACAACCGAATGCAATAGACACATCCTCATGATTCCTCAGACCAGCCACACACTGCACATTTCAAGCAATTTAATACATTTTTTCAGTAATGTATTGCCATAATACCATGATTACCACACATGTTGACTATGAGGAAAAAACACCTCTGCTTTGCTTTACTCTCTCTTTGAAAGATGCAATCCCCAATCTAGTTCCTTACATATAGAAAATATATTCAAGATACTATTTATGAAACATGTTTGAAACCATAAAGGGTTAGTACAGTAATTCTCTGAAATAACAGATCCATAGAGTTTAAGGCCAGAAAGGACCATTAGATTGTCTAGTCCAGGAGTCTCAAACACGCGGCCCACGGGGTTATTTTCTGCGGCCCGCCAGCTCCCCGCGACCCCCCCAGCATTTACCTAGAGCAGCTCCGGCCCAGCATGCACTGGGGCAGGGCAGGCTCCCTCCCTGCCCTGCCCCTGTGCCGCTCTGGCAAGTGGCCGGGACCTGGGGGAGGGAGGGGAACAGGGGTCTGTGTGTTGCCCTGGCCGCTCCTCCAGGTACCTCCCCCGAAGCTCCCATTGGCCACAGTTCCCCGTTCCCAGCCAATGGGAGCTTCAGGGGAGGTACTTGGAGGAGCGGCCAGGGCAACACACAGACCCTTGTGCCCCCCTCCCCCCAGGTCCCAGCCGCTTCCTGGAGCGGCACGGGGGCAGGGCAGGCAGGCGGGGAGCCTGCCCTGCCCCCGGTGCATGCCGGGCCAGACCCGCCCCCCGAACCCCTCCTGCAGCCGAACCCCCTGCCCTGAGCCCCCGCCGCACTCCGCACACATCCTGCACCCCAACCCATGGCCCTGAGCTGCCTGCCGCACCCTGCACCTCTTCTGCACCCCGTGGGGGCAGGAAGGGGGCAGAGTTGGGGTGGGGATTTCAGGGAAGGGGTTGGAAGAGCCAGGGCAGGGGCAGGGACTCACAGAAGGGGTGGAGTGGGGGCGGGGCCGGGGCAGCGGGTGAGTGGTCAGTGATGCGGTCCTCGGTCCAGGTACTAGTCCTCATGTGGCCCTTGTGGTCATTTGAGTTTGAGATCCCTTGCCTAGTCTGACCTCTCTAAAGAGCTCTTAATGGCTATTAACAGAGAGAAAAACATTTTTTTTTAATTTTGCAGAGTTCAAATGAAGTTTTCTACCTAATTGGATGGCATTTGGGAGGCTGCTTGTTTGTCTAACTTCCTGACTCGTACAAATGTAATTGTGTCCTCCGGGCTTTGGAAGTTGTGGGATTGTCCACTAAATGTTACCAAGAGCTTTGCTAAGTAGAACACATGCATGAAAATGGGGGTGTTTCAGTGCATTGTTTACCATACTATAGCAAAGCGTTTGCCCCTTTTTTAACAGTCTAGTATTATAGTAAGTTTAGATACCAGGTATTGAATTCAATTCCATAATGAAACATTGATCCATGTTTTCTCCAAAAGCATTATTTCTCAGTCAGAAATATACAAAACTTCCAATACTACTGCACACTTGACATACAGACAAGGATCATTATCACTGAAACACGGGGTTAAAGCTGAACATTTACCTACTCTGCTGTGCATATTTAAGCTATTGCAGCACATATGAGTCTATATGTAAAATAACCTGCTGTTCCTGGGACTCTGTAATACCGAGGCACAATAGAGAAGGTTAATAACTCTAGAATTTCCTGGGTTTTGCCAGACCTTTAATACTATGTTCATGAAGCTTTTGTTGTGTGAAAGATAACGTTGTGGTAAAAGAATTAATGTCGCTTAGTGTTCTTTAGGAAGTGCCAGGAAAATGTTTGAGATACACTGTCTATTTTTGTGGGTGTCACTTTCCTGTGCTTGGTATACCACCGCTAACATGTTATTCCCTGAACTCTGCCGGCATTATGGAATGAGCCCCAGTTTCTCAGTCGAGACTGTGAACCTCTGGGTTTGAACAACTGTGGTGAGAAAACCTGGCAGATGTTCCACCACAGTTGGCCACAGCATGCCTTATCAGAGCAGCACAGAAAATGAACAGCTGATCCCCAGCTTTAGGCTTTTTATAAAGATTGCATTTTTTTCTTGTTTCAAATGTAAAATGACTGCAGTAGAAACAAATTAAACAAGTGGGCAAGTGTGGAATGATCTAGTCTCTGTTTTCAAACCCTGAACTTAATATAGAAGCTTGTACATATGCAAGCTCTTCAGTGTGAGGCATATTGCCCAGTGCTTCTCTCTCACAGATGCGACACATATTGTGTTTTCTACAAAATGACATGTGGGTTGTGGTTGGGATTATTATTATTATTATTTTTTAACATTCAGGTTCCTGAGATCTATCTTCCCTTTTGGAGAGGGGTTAAGAAATAAACGGTCATATTAGGCCTGCTGTCAAACGACATGGTTGGGTAACAGGCAAGTGTGAGTGGGCCCACGTAAACCAGGAACTCTCACTGCTCATCAGGAGACCCGGAGGATTCTCACCGCAGTGCTGGCAGAAGCCGATGTCCTGCAGCTGCTGGTGTGACTGGTTGATAAGGGAAGAGGGGACCAACGCAGTCTAAATCACAAGTCGTGGGCACCAACTCTGGCCCTATTTCTGGTCATTGTGAGTTCCACTCATCCTCTTTTCCCTGACATTACGCATGGATGCAACGGGTACCAACAGGGGAGCCAGCAGAGGAGCAGGATGACTTGAAACCAGAATCCTGTGCAACCAAAGCAAGGGAAGCAAGTTTGACCCAAGACCATAAACATTGCTGCTGCTGGTTATTGCTGTGACAGCAGATATCTAAGCCAGTCTGTTTCCCACCATTTCACATTCTTCCCAGAGCAATACTGATCCTTATGGCCTGTACGCTATGACTAAGAAAGGAACAAAATTAAAGAAGCTTGCAAACACGGGCATTACCCTAGAAAATTACACCTAGAAAGCACACATGCAAAATTCCATGTAAGAGGTCACCGTAAACTAGCCTTATTGTAACATAACTAGTGTATGTATATATATATATATATATATATATATATATATATAGTTCGGAGATGGGGGAAAAACGTCAGAAGGTTCAATTTGGATTCGCAACTGAAAATTTCTCCCTTCTCTTGAAGTAGGAATTGTTTCATGAATTTAAAGTAATTTCAAGTGCTCAGATGAAAATTAAGTGTTCAAAAGAAGTTTTAATGAACCAATTGGGCAGACGTACAGATGACAAGATGCCACTGATGGAATGGAGAGAGTGGGACACTGCTTTCAAAACTCAGATATACTTATGAAACTATCCTAGCACGGAAAAAAGTTCATTAAAAATCAAGCATATGGGATTCTCCTCTCAAACGCGGAACCATAAACAGAGATGGTGGAATATTTCTATTTTAATCTATAATGCCCTGATTTTTGGAGGACAGTGAGATAATTCTTTCAAAATTTAGCACTGTCCACACTATAATCAGAATTGTTTGAAAATTCTAAGGCTCTGAGGAAGGCCCAAAAGATTGATCTCAGGGTTTGAATAAGGGTCACCGTATGTTCTTTCTGTAATATTATTTTATCAGTATTAGCTACTGCAATCAAGAATCAGAATTCGAATCAGAATCAATTGATTCTCACTGTTTTGCTTCCAAGTTGCATTGCTTGTCAAGAATGTCGCCTCATACACTCTTAGGGTTGAGAACTCCGAAGTGAAGTTAAATAGTTTTGTCACCCTGGGGACACAGGAGGCAACATTTTTGACAAGCCAGGAGATGTGGAACTGCATTCATTAATGTATTACTAGACAGGGCCCCTGTTTGCAGCTTTAAGTTGCTGGTACAACCTGCTTTAAAATAGAAAGCAGATTTTAGAAGTAAATGTTCTTCTAAGAGGAAAAATAAAGGATGCTTTTGTTTGGATCTGCACATCTCTGTCTGTCAGCTTTCCACTATTTCTGGTCAGCTACACAATGGAGAGCAGCTGAGAATTTAATTGCCAAGAGCTTATGTGTCAGGAGAGGTGTGATTAAATGGGAAAATGTGCTTTTCTTTAATAAATTCCCCTAACCAGCAGTAGATGAACTTGTTTGCTCAAAATAAGAGCCAGGCTGAACCCAAATCCTTTTATAGGGTTGGTTTGCTTGAAATAAGTCAGCAATCAATTTTTGTGCTAGTGCTGAGCTTCAGTCTGTGCCAGCCTCTGCCACTGTGATATTGCTGGCTTGTAAAGATTAGTCAGGGTATTATTTGTACCACAGGCAAAGATTAGCAAAATGCGCACTTTGCAAGCCAAGAGGCAGAAAGACAAAAATGAGTAGTGAGACGGTACTTCCTGCTTCAGGAATGCCAACATAACACTGTATTAATATGAGTGCTTTCACATCAGTGATGACTCAATTAATATGTTCATCATGACCTTTTGTTGAAGTCACCTGGTGCAGTGGCAGAATGAAGCTTTTAGATTATCGAGGGGCAGAAAAGTGTCCATTCTGGGGTTTGCACCTTTATAAGTTATTTTGGATTTTGCTTGAAATGGTTGCTTCTGATATGATCAGACTGATGTCATGTGGGTTAGAGTAGGGGCCTGGGTGCCACTACTCCTGGGTTATATATTCCTGGCTCTGTCACTGACTTCTTATATTGTCTTTGTCCCTGGTCATTTATGGAATGATTTTCAGATTTGCTGAGCACTCAAAACACTCATAAAGTCAATATATGTATCTAGCCTTGGGGAGTAGAAACTAACATGTCTTCCTGACTGATTAAGATGTTAGGAAAATCCAGTCCTCGGAATGAAAATTAATTTCAGGGTAACACTTTCTGACAATCACATGTGCCAATTTAAAAAAAAATGTGGTCAACTGAAAATAGGCTTTAAAGATAACATAGAACTGTTTCTAAGAGTTCTAAGTGTCAACACTCTGTCTTAAAAAAACATGTTTTCTACAGAATTTATTCACACTGCCTGTAACAATGCACCTGTAGATCTCTTGTTATAAAACTCAGTTACATTGGTGTGAAGAGAGAGGGTAATGGAATTACTCCTGATGTACACCGTTGTAATTGAGATAAGAATTGAGCCTAAAGAGTTCCTGCCTGAAAGAAAAAGCCAATTGGCTTCAAACTGGGAACAGTAAAGGACCACTTGCTAGGAAGGCTAATCAATGGCACCTCAAGCACTGAGTGGAATTGCTAAACATTCATTAACATTGGATTGCTTTTTCATTCACTCTCCCTTTTGTCTTTTGGAAGTTTTCATGGTTTGTTAGGGGGCTTATTCCTTCACCCACATATTTCCCTCATCCTTCTCGCATGAACAGAGAGCAACAATACCCGAAGTCTAAAGGTGCAAAAAATTTGGGGTTATTGGGGTGAACTTCCAGCAAGCATGATTCCAGTTTCCTTCCTCAGTGTCCCCCTTCCCAGCTCTTACACCACAGAGCCTTACACTTGTGTTCCTGTTCCCCTTTTCCCCTTTAGCAAAACATGATTCCAATTTCCCCACCCCATCCCCCCCACACCCACCCACTTCCTGATTGACTGAAGACTATATAGTAAAACTTGAGTTCCGCTTAGCTATACCTTAACCAATCATTTTCCTGAAATTTAACTAACATCCTAACATATTGTAACATGATTATGTAACCAATTACATCCCACCACCTTAATTAGTTTACACCCAGCAAAATTAATTAGACAGCAGATAGAAACAATCACAGAACCAGACAGAGATTATACAGACAAACAATGGCAAAGTGGGAACTATAATGACAAAACAATACAGAAGTGAGGATTTCACATCCCAGCTATTGATAAGTGAGTTCTTGCCAGACAGGATGCTATCAGACTAAGTTTCCTTTTACATCTTCTAAGCACTTCCCTTTCTCTGGAGGTGACAGGCATTATCAGGACAGGAGTGTATTCCTAACAGCCAAAGAACACCTTATTTCAATGTGACTAGTTTGGAATGTGAGGAGGTGACTGGTCGCTTCCCAGCTTATGGCTGCCTCTGCTGCTTAGCCAAAGGCCTTAGCCTAAGAACAGGGCCTCAGACTGTCACAGTAAGAGAAGGACTTTACACCGGCAGACAGTGATTTTGATTCTTTCTTTTATACCTCTATAACTAGCCAAGTGATAAGAATACACCTAAATTCTTAGAGTATAGGGCTTTACAGACAGGCCTGAATATCTATATCCTAACATGGTTTTCTTTATAACTGGTAGCAGTGGATTTCCATCATTTTTGACATGATTCCATTAATGTTACATAATCCCACATAATGTGGTTGGGGGGTGCAAGTGAGCCAATTGTTGCTTAGCAAAGCAGCTAACTAAGGGTAATTTAGGCAATTTACTGCCACTTTAGGTGCTGATGTCTAATATTAAATCCTCAAAACTTTGGCCCAGCTGCTACCTAACCCTGTAGATGCCTAAATTTCCATCAATAAATAAATAAATAAATAAATAAATAAAGTTCCTTAGGCGCGTGTCTACACTTACAGCACTGCTGTAGAGCTTAGTGAAGATGCTACCTACACCAATGGGAGAGCTTCTTCAGTCGGTATTCTACCTCCCTGAAAGGCGGTATCTTTGTCAATGGGAGAAGCCCTCCAATCAACTTAGTGGAGTCTACACTGTGGGTTAGGTCAGTATAACTAAATCACTCTGGGGTATGGATTTTCCAAATCCCTGCGTGATGTAGTTATATGGACATAGATGGGTAGTATAGACCAAGCCTAAATGTCTGCTGGTATCCATGCACAAAGCCAACTACATCCTGATGCTGTCAAGGAGCTCAGTGGCTAAACCCCAGCAGTGTCCTCATGCTAGACATTCACCCACCTATCTTGCCTGCGGGGCCTGATCTGGGAGGAAATTTAGGCATCTACAGAAGGCTGCCTTGGAACAGATCAGCACTGTCACAAAACATGGTAGAGGTGCCCCCGTTAGTATAAAATAATTATTCATTGAAGCAGGGACCAGAACTTGACACGCCCATGTCCTAGGGTTAGCCCTCCACACTCAGTAAAAATAATCTCAGAAGAGTATGTGGATAGAGATTAGAATAGATGTGTTAGAGTCATGAGTTAAAGTCTCATTTTTGACACGTAAATGAAGCACCTTACTATAGGCTCCCCTTTTTTGGCTTTACTCTTATAAATAAGCAGGAATAGTTTAGTGGCCTTGTAGCAGCATTCTCATTAATGCCAGACTGGGTTTCTCTCAACTCTCTGTCCAGCTCAGTACTTTGCACCTTTCAATCATATGCACAACAATCTGCTCATGCTCTGAGCAAGATCAAGTCTGATATCTCTCCTCTTGGACTCCCAACACCTCCTTCCTTTCAGGAAATAAGTTTTGTATTTATGATTGTACTCATATTTGTCATGAACATAGTGTGACATTCTATACATTGGGGTCCCAGGCTACATCCCGGGGGATCCTGTCACACAGAGAACCTACCAAGAAAAGGAAATTGGAACATTGCAATTAAATTGATAAATACTCACTCACGTTTTATTGCCCAACATAGCTGAATAATCTGAATGCTTATTCTCACTGTGTGAAAAGATTCAAATTTCTTCAATGTGCCTGTTGAAATAGGACTAAATTAATCCTTGGTGTAATTTCCCTGAAGGTAGCTACTGTGCATTTTCTAATTTAAGTGGAAATCAATGGAGTTACACCACAGATTCATTTGGTTTATTATGTCTATACTATAGAACAGCTATATGAAGGGTAAATCAACAAATATAATGTTCTTCCCCTTCATGTTTCCATGAAATGCCACTTAGGTACAGAACACCCTACATAATAAATAAGTACAAAAGAAATAAAATAAGTAAATCTGGGCAAACAGTTTGTATCAAATGATTTAGTTAGAATTCAGTCCTTTTTCTCCCCCCCCACCATCCATTGTTTATGAACAGACTGATTTTTATTGATTTGCTCACTCAGTGAAATTAATACTCTTTATTTTTTAGGAACTGACAATGTGCTTGACTCTGTTCATGACAAAAGACTGGTATAGAAAAGAGAAGATGCACAGGGAAGTCAAGAGGAGTGAGTGAGTAGGATTTTTAAAAACATATTTGATTATCTCAGTTTTGGACATCACAGAAGAAGTTAGTGTTTAGGAGGGATTTGAATGATGAATTAATGGTTGTTTGGTAGACTGGAATATGGAGGGCATCATTCAGTGATTATTTTGTATGGACCAATTTCAGCCTACTGATTTCTCATGAACAGTTCTCTGTGCATGTTCAGTATTCACAATTCAATATTCAAGGTGTGTGAATGATCAGCTAAAAGTCTCATGGTATTGTTCCCATTACATGGATGACCTGAACTTTGAGGGTAAAATCCTGATCGTATTGAAGTCAATGGCAAAAATTCCCTTGATTTCATCTTGAATGTAGTTTCATCTTGTTTTGTGTTTAAATTAATCTCCGCTATAGGTCTGAAATTTATGTTTCATATTATTAATTTGTCCTACAGGAATGTGTAGAGGCTCCAGCTAAGATTGAGGCCCCATTATGCTAAACTAAACACATAGTAAAAGACAGTGCCTGCCCCAAACAGCTTACAGTCTATCTAGCGAAAGCAAAAGGTAGGAAGGTAGACAGGGGCCATACAGCTGGCTTGTAGCAGAGATGGCAATAGACCTCAGGTATCCTGACTAGGACTCATGTTCCCTAATCAGTAGGCCCCACAGCCTCCCCTAATATTAGCACAAAGCTTTGCTTGTAGACATGTTCCCAAAGGGCATATAAGAAGGTGTGAGAAGACAGTAAAAATGAAAATCTAATCAGAAGTCCTCAAAATGTTTGTGAGTAATTTCTCATTATGTCTACTCAATAGTCTAGTCAACATTCAAATCAATTTCATCTGTGTGCCACTTTATATCCAGTGGGATCAAATACAATTATATATGATAAGTGTGCAATAAAAGATGTCCTGACCATGCTCCTTAAAGCCACATTTTACAAAAAGTAGCAATTGTCTTCCCTGATTAATATGTTCTTATAGCAAATAATACATACATTTTTCTTTTGTAACTTAAAATGTAATCTCTCTGCTGATTTGAAATTCAGTAAACACACTAGATTATGCTTTCAGGTGGCAAAAGCTCCAGGGGTCCCTGGCTGCCTTTTGTGTTACACAGTCTCGTAGAGAGCTCAGGCTGACAGATGCTTATCAAACATTCATGTAAACACTGCTGTCAAAGCTGTGCTCTCTGGTACTGCCTCTACACAAGAGGGTCAGCATGGAACATAATTAAAGCAAGGCCAAAGATAGAAATGTCATGCCACCAGTCTTTGTTATGTCAGAGGACTCACAGTGCTCTCCTGACTGTACAATTCCTACATTGGTAACAAAGCCAAAATAAAAGGGGAAGAACACAAAGGACGTACAGGAATATGGGGTAGAATTTTCAAATGTGCCTAAGTAATTTAGGAGAAGAAATCCCATTGGAAGTAATGAGACTGATGTTCCTAAGGGCATGGCTACACTTGCAGATGTAGAGCGCTTTGAGTTAAACCAGCCTTTGTAGAGCGCAGTAGGGAAAGCGCTGCAGTCTGTCCACACTGACAGCTTCAAGCGCACTGGCATGGCCACATTTGCGGCACTCGCAGCGGCATTGGGAGCGGTGCATTATGGGCAGCTATCCCAGCATGCAAGTGGTTGCAATGTGCTTTTCAAATGTGGGAGGGGGGTGTAGAGTGTGACAGGGAGTGTGTTGTGTGTATGTGAGAGCAGAGAGAGTGGGTTTTTGGGGGGCTGAGAGCATGGCAGCATGCTGTCTTGTAAGTTCAGACAGCAGCAGACCCCCCCCCCCCCCGCACCGCCTCTCTCTTTCACACGCAGCATTCCACTAGTGGTTGCTTTGTCTCGGAGCAGATAAGCAGCAACGGAGCTTTCAAAGGGCATTTCCGCATTCCTGCAGCGATTCCAAACAATGACAGGAGTGGCCACTTGACTTAAGGGGATTATGGGACGTTTCCGGAGGCTGATCAGAGTGCAGTAAAGCAACACCTTGTTCACACTGGCGCCGCGGCGCTCCAGCGAGGGCACAGCAAACGTTATTCCACTCACCGAGGTGGAGTACCAGCCGCTCTGTAGCCGTGGAGTCAGAGCGCTCTACGTGCCTTGCCAGTGTGGATGGATAGTGAGCTTCTGAGCCTGGGGCTCCTTTATTGTGCTGTAACTCGCAAGTGTAGCCCTGCGCTCAGTCACTTAGATGCTTCTGATGCTTCTGAAACATCACCCTAAGTGTCTAAACTAAAATATTCACACTTGGGTGCCTGACTTTAGCCATCTCAATCCATAGATAATATCGGGAAATTGACCTTAATTAGCTGACGTTGATATACTTTTAGTTTCCTTGTGTCAAAATAGACACTGAGTAATTTTTTCCAAACCTCCTAAATCCCATTTTCAGTGTGATGTAACCCTTAAGGCCCTCAAATCCTCAAAGGTATTTAGATGCCTAAATTCCATTCATTTCAATGGGAGTTAGGTATCCAAATATCTTAGAGGATCTGGGCCTTAGGTGCCTAAGTGTCATTGACTGTCAATCAGATTTAGGCTCTGAGTCCTAAATGCTTAAATCTGTTTTGGAAATGGAATTTAGGCTCCAAAAATCTTGGGTGCTATTGAAAATGCATCCATAATTACTAAAATGATTATCAACAGATTGAGGGTTGATTTCAACTTTTAGTTCAATTTTGTTGTTGTTGTTGTTGCCTGGGATTTAAAGTCACTCCCATTTACTGCTAATACTAGTTCCTTGAAAAGTGTTCAGAATTGTATACTGAGATTAGAGGACCTAGTTCTAATCTCACGTATGTAAATTCTGTTGGTGATTAGCTTGTAAAATCAGCTGCTCTTCATGTATGTATAGTACAATACAATATATGGTTTGGTCCTGATCTAGAGCACATTAAGGTCAATAGAGTCTCTTTTTTTATTTCAATGGTCTTTGGATCAGCTGTTCCTAGAGAATTATGCATAACCTGAATTGGGCCCTTGGGCTGAAATAAAATGTTTGCAATATTAGCACTGAATGTGGCTTGATTGCATCCTCTCTTTCTTTCTTTCTTTCTTTCTTTCTTTCTTTCTTTCTTTCTTTCTTTCTTTCTTTCTTTCTTTCTTTCTTTCTTTCTTTCTTTCTTTCTTTCTTTCTTTCTTTCTATTCTGTACAATATTGATATGCAATATTGGAATGCTATTCCATTCTTTTATCATTATAGTTATGGTTTCTTTGTGGGTATATAACACAGCCCCTGGTATATCTTAAAATATATAAAAGCAGATGGGTTTGGTCAATGGAGCAAATCACTTATATTAATCAAACTGACCTGACCAAAACTACTGACTACAGTGGTTATAGTTCAGTCAATACTTAAGAAAAGAAGGTATCAAACAAATGTCTAACGTTCTACTTGTTATTCAGAAAAGAAAGGGTAAGTGGGCTATGATATTATCAGAGGCAAATACATTGGAAATTCATATCACCTACAGACTTTCAAATGATAACCATAGAGTAATGCACCAACCTCTCCATTTTTATGCTGTCCCAGCATGAGCAATAGTAGCTGTGGCAGCAAATATGCAGTTAAATTAGCCATGAAAAAAGAGAACAAAGATGAGCCAGTTGCTTGAAAAGTATTAAGGGTCAGGCTAATGAAAAAAATGCCCTAATGATTTAAGTTTTGACTCTGCTGCTTTTTTTTTTTTGAGGGAGGGAGGGAGGGAGGGAGTGTGAAGGGGCAAGTAGCTTTTGATTCAGTTTATGAACTCCTGCCATATATAGAAATACCAATGGTGTGCCTACATGCTGGGCCAGTGCAAAAGAATGCCTGGGAGTAAAAATTTCACATACATGCAAATTATACTTATTGTGCAACAAGCAGCACAATGAAAAGGATTTTCAAGAGAAACAAACTTACAATTAGCCTTTTTGCTTCTACTTCATTATGGTACTGAAAATAACTTCCTCTAACCAGAGAAAGCAACATAAATCACAGGAGAGTGGTTCTCAGCAGCCGCAGTAGGGAACAGAGCAATGGTTGCATATTTTTCAAATACCAGTGTGCACCATATCAGACATATCCACCTTTTTGTTGCTTGGCTCTCAGCCTCCCATTGCTACATCTTCTATAGTAACACAAATCCAACTTTACAAGTACCTGTAAGAGTCTTCCTAATCCCTTTCAATCTGGCAGGCTGCATAGCAAATAAACAACCAGCCTTACAAATAGCACTTCAGAGGGTATCCAAACATGACAGGTCATCGAGCAACACAACAAGTGAGCCAAAGCACTGCAGTCATGATGCACAGGGTGGGGAGTTAGGGATGAGTTCCTCATTTGGCTGATAGCTGAATGAAAAGATCTTTGTTTATATCTGTTCAAAGGACACAACCGTCAATGGATACTGACATATAAAATGGCTATATCAGCTATGTAGCACTTTGCCCTAAGCCACTGCAAAACAATTTATATATATAAACATTTATGTCAAAAAGTGCTGAGGACTTTTAAGAGGAATTATATTCTAAAATATACTTCGCAGATACAGGGACATGTGGTTGAAGTGTAAAAGCAATACTTAGTTGGTGATATTTGTCAGTCACCCTGGCTAAGCCTTTATTATTAGCACCATCCCATACTGCAGATTAAGAGACAGGCAACAGCATATATAGTACCAGTGGTGATGAGAAAGACCACCCTATGTCCCACCTTTGAGAAAAAGTGACGAGGGAATGTATTGCTTAGCTTACCCCCACGCCCTTTCTACAAGGTTTATAGCTTCATAAGATAGGGCAAATGTATGTGCAGTGAAGGATGAAGGTTATAATACAGAAGTGCTGAAATACTGAAGAAAATTACTTTTTCTGCCATGAGTAAAATTGGGTTAGACATAGAGGAGGTCATTATATCTTCAATATCAGTCAGTACCCACGCCCGACTACTTCATTACTGGTATATCTCTGATTTACATATGTGCATTACCATTTTGAGCTTAATGGTCAAAGAAAAATTTTTAAATCACCAAAAAGAAGTAACAATAATGTACTGTGAATTCATCAAAAATAAATTAAAATTACTCTTAATTATTGCTCTAAATGATTGAGTAATTTAAAATTAATATTACCAAGTAAAATAATATCTTGATGTGTAATTGTGACTATTTAGACTTACTTGTTCTATGTTGGAAATTACTTATTATCTACTAAAAGTTATTGGCAATCAATAAACATTTCTTGGAAGTATTTAGATGACTAGAGACAAAAAATATAAATATTTCTATATGAAGAGAAATGTGGCCCATATTATCCTTTCCACTTATATGAATAGACATTACTCAAATTGTGAAGAACTCCTTTTGGGATGCACGTAGTGGGGGTGCATCTTCTGTAATTTTCTCAGAGTAACAGCCATGTTAGTCTGTATTCGCAAAAAGAAAAGGAGTACTTGTGGCACCTTAGAGACTAACCAATTTATTTGAGCATGAGCTTTCGTGAAGTGAGCTGTAGCTCACGAAAGCTCATGCTCAAATAAATTGGTTAGTCTCTAAGGTGCCACAAGTACTCCTTTTCTTTTTGTAATTTTCTCCCATCTCTAGAATCCCTGTGGAAATCCATCTGTGAATGTTCCATTAGAAGTGAGATCCATAGAGTTCAGGGCAGGAGGAGGTGTGAAGAACAGCTCTTTCTGTGGCATCATACCCAGCTGGCCCTGCAGATACCCATCCTGTTATTCCAGAAGGATTTAATGCTCCCCAGAAGTTTCCTAGGATCTGTGGGAGGCTGAGAAGCCACAAATCCTGTCTTCACCTGGAATGATGATTTCCTAGAAACTCAGTGAGGAAATCTCAAGAAGTTTCCCAGCTCCTATGCCCCTTCCTGTAGGTTTCTTCAAGGGAAGGCATGTGGAATCCCTTAATAATTTTCACTTCTTTACATTTTAACTTCCCAGTATTTAAACTTAGAAATAAACCCTGGAGAAAAACTTCTTGCTGATGTTTATGCTTACCAAAAACGAGATGGCAGCCTGAAAGGCAGGGGGGCAGGAATGATGATTTCTGCTCCAATCTTGCCTCATCCCAAAATCAACTCTATATGTCTTGAAGGCTTTAGAGTCCTGCCTCTGGAGTAGCAGAACATTCCAAGGTGACGTACAGTGACATGATATATGTGTTTCAATGCCCATATCCCACACCCAGAAACTGTCTACCTGCACAGAAATAAACAAAAATATTTTATCAGGTGAAGGGCCTCTGCATACCTGGAACCATAGCAAGACATAATTTGGGCACACATCAGTGCTACTGTTTCATTATTAACATATGGGCCCGCTTTGGTAGCAACTGAGATTGTGCTAGAATTTGTCCCATGGCATTAGTTAGGGGTTTTGTTTCTTTGTTTTACTGTTTAAAAGTAATGACATTACTAAATAATGGAAGATGACTGAAGTCCTTGAAGATAAACCAACTCATGCCAGGTCTGAATTTGCTTCACTGGATTAATTTAAAACATTATAATTATGATCCATCCGATAAAGTGAGCTGTAGCTCACGAAAGCTTATGCTCAAATAAATTGGTTAGTCTCTAAGGTGCCACAAGTACTCCTTTTCTTTTTGCGAATAAAGACTAACATGGCTGCTACTCTGAAACCTATAATTATGATAATATCATTGAATACGGATCCAAATAACTGTTCTGTGGGCAGCTGTTCCTTCGTTAAGAACTAGCACTGGTTATAAACTAGTACTTTTTTTGGTTTCTCCTCCACTGATGAAAGTCAGCATGTGAAGTTACCAATAGGATGTACTGCTGGGACTGGAATTTGGAAAGTATTTTATACATAAAAATAGACTCTTCTAAAAACAACGCACTGGCTATACAATATTATCCTGGTTAAGTTAGTAATGTTTTGGGGTTTGCATCTTTTTCAGAGAAAGCAGGAAAGTAGATCAGTGACCCTAATTGAAATAACTCAGATAACTGCTGAGGCTGTAATTTGGTTTTGACCTTTATGGTTTGATCTTCCATATTAAGCTCTGTTGTAATTGGAGCTAATTTTATTTACCTGGGTTCATGTAATGTGTTCGTAGAAATGGAAGACTCCTGCAGTTATCACTAGTGTTAATGGAAGATGGAAGTGCTGAACACCTTGAAGGATTTGACCCTTGTTGTTTACTTGCTGATGTGCTTAGATTATGCAGTACATTAAATTGAGATATTTTTCAGTAAAATACATAAATTAAAATTACTAATTCAATTAATGATGATTCGGAAATAATGTGTTTCTTCTGTTCGTAATTTGTGGCAGTATTTAGTACTTTGTGATAAATATACTAAGTGAATTATTTAATGTTATTTTTGCTAAGTAATTCAATTTTTATGGAATAAAAGAATAGATAATTTAATTTCTCAGTGAAGGGGGTCCTGGAACCAGATTGTTTCCTTCTTTAGGCAGGGACTTGGGAGGGAGAAAATCTTTGAGGTTTTTCTAGTAGAGTTTCCTCCTAGTTCTAATCTCTGAGGTTGGCTATAGTACTTTCTTCCACCTCCTATGAAAGAAGCAGCGGGTGCTGGCTCCACATCATGATATATGTGGTTTCCAAGGGATGTAATGGAAAAACAGGAATATGCCTCCACACCAGCACCAGATCCGAGCTCTCATTAACAATTGACAATTTGACTCTAATGTATTTACTGTTAGGACAGCTATATGGCACGTTTGTGCCATTGGAGCATGGACCAAGATACAGTCCGCTTAATAAAATAGACTAGGAGGAAGCCCTGCAAACCACCTACCATGTGGCAGAATGGGCAACAATAAATCTTGGGCCATTGCTCTGAGTGCTGGAGGAAGAGAATTACCTTTTGAAATCAAGGGGTAGTGGATGGGAGGTATTATGACTGGAAATGCTAATTTCTCCAGATGTAATAGGGGAGTGCAACAAACAGTAGCTGTTGCTACCTCGGCAAGAAATACGTGACCTGTTCTCATTCCTGTGTGCTCCTGCCAGTGCTTGGTGGTGGGGAATGGAAGGTATATGGCCCTGCAATCATAATGTCCATGCACTCCTCTTCTGAGCCAATTAGTCATAATGGGATAAATAGCTAGTGCCTGTGTTGTTCTCCTTATTAAAACATAGAACACTTTTTAATACTTACATTGTTTTTATTTAAACTTTAAATAACACTTAACACACTGGTGTTGACTGCAGCCACCTGATGTTGACTAAAGCCTGCCATGTAGAACCCCACCTTCCAAAATGGAGAACAGCCTTTGGTCTCTGCAGCCACACACAGTGCTCTCACATGACAATAACAGCTACTCCACACAGTTCACAGGGCTTGCAGGCAAATAGCGGGTTTCCTGTGTGTCAATGCGCTGAGGACAGAATGTCTGTGATTTGGCCTTTGACAGTGATTTTGTTAGCAGATATACTGGTCATTCAGGAGAACATTTTGCAGAGCCCAGGTCTGTTCTTGAGGCCTGCCTAGTATATTCTATCTTCCATCTCTTTTAGATCAAGTTAAGGGAGGCATTTTGCCTGCTGCAGAGGTTGCTGGGCTTTGCATATCTTCGTGGGGTGAAGAAAGAAGCAACAGATTAGTTTGACAGCCCCAATTAAACCTTTAGTTTAGCAAGTTGTGATGAGAAATGTCCCTGACAAATAAGTGTAGGCTGCGCATACAACAAAATCTGGTGTACCTCACTGAGCACTTTAAGATTATTGTACCACTGTTTGTCACTGTGGTGCCTCATTTTAATTAGAACTGACCAAAACCATCTACTGAAAAAAATCTTTATTATTATTGTTAATAATAATAATTAATAAATAAAGCCAACAGGGCTAGCATTAATATGTTAAAATGGAAAAACAAAAGAACAGATATCTCGGATACCAAGAAAGAGTGGCTACCCAGAATGGGTAGAAAGGGACTGGATGGCTGAAGATAAAGGAGATGAGGACATCAAAGTGCTACTCTTTTACACCCACTTTGTGCAGGTATGAATGACTCCAAAGGGGGCAACGCAGAGGAAAGTCAGGTTGTCTGATATAAGCTTGTGCACATAACAAATACATCAGCTATGAAAACTCATTAGCAATTGCCAGAAATTACAGAGGTCAGTTTTCAAGCAATGATTGAGGATAATATGGGCATTGACAGTGTAAGGGAGGCTTAGACTTTAAATTCATAATTGATACCTTAACCAGAGAACAGAGGGCTTCAATATCCATAGGTTGCCCCCCAATAGGTCTCAGCTGTAATCCTGGGAAAACACTAAAGAACAACCCTATTTTTGTGTGAATATTTTAATAAATAAAAGAACCAAGTTTTGTTTGTTGTGATTCATGGAGGTCAGACTGTTTTTTATTTGGGTGTAACCACTGTTTGGTTCAGTTATTATTCAGCTGAAAAATCAGACCAGATGTGTGCATTATTCATTATTCATTGTACACTCTTCATTATTCTGCTGTTTAAAATGTTTCAGTCATCCACTCTGGGAGCTCAAATAGTCTGATGCAACCAATCACGTGATATGAATAATGGGAACAGTCAAAACAAACAGTTCACTATCCGCCCATACTCTGAAAATTATACATCCATACTGTCTGGTAAATTCTTAGCCATAACAAACAAGGTAGCATACAATCCGGATCAGTTTGTGATAAGAACAGGGGCTGAATTGTTCCAGCAGCACAAAACAGATTGATAGGTGGCCGTGACAATTAGCTGATGGTTCTCTTGTTACAGGATAAACTGTAAAGACAGTGTAGCCAATGCTACATTCTACCTTCACAGCCCCTGTTTTACGGGGGCACGTCAAGGACATAGGTGCTCCAGTGATTCCCAGATGCTAGAAGAGCCCATTGTAGTCTGGCATAACTTAAAGTATTTTCTGCACTAAATTGCACTGGGGACCAAACCAAACCCTGACTAGCAGCAGGAATAGGGGGCACAGAAGTAAATAATAGCTTAATTTCCCCTCTTCCTCTCCACCAAGTCTTGAACTAAGTAGAAATCAGTTGAACCCTAAGTTTAGACCTATTATTTGTAAGAAAAGAAATAGTTCAACCATCACTGCTAAAGATCCTGACCTACAGGGAGCTCTTAAAAGGGGAGGGAGCAGCTCATTCTCCATGCCCATTCTATCCTGCACTTCATTATTGAGGTTGCAAAGGAGGATCAAAACAGAGCCAATTTTAATGAAAAACTGTGTCTAATAAGAACTGGACTGAGACCACCAGCTCATTTTACACAGGCCACCAAAGAGTCATTATCTGGCAACCACGTTGGTCATTGTCTCTACAAAACTAGCAAGACCTGATGCAGTGATTTAGATGATAGAGACTCATTACCAAGCCACAGAGATGCTTCCCCACAGCTTCTCAGCAGAATATTTACAATATGACAAATCTATTGATTGCACTATATGTGACACATTCTGCCATTTATGCTTGTACTTTTCATATTGAAACTGAAGAAGCTACTACAGTCCATTTAACAGAGACTGTTGATGTTTCATCAGCTATTGATGAGATTTATGCAGAACGATGGCAAAGTATTTTGCTGGCATTGAATGTGAATCATTTGCAGATAAGTCTGAATGTGAACAAAATATAGATGACAAGATACAAGGAGCCATATCACTATATGAATGCTCACCAATAATTATACATGAAAGTGTAGCGTTGATAATGGCTTATGCAAAATGGCCCAGCCTTCCAGGAGCTGCAAAAGGAGATTTGCTGACATTAGTAAAACTGCACTGCTTTGCTTCTCCCCATACAGATTACCCCCAAAGCCTTTTTTTCTCTTTCTCATACAAAGGCACCTCATTTCTATTTAATCTGTCGTAGGATGAAAAAAAAATACCCACATACAACATATTGATTAACAAATGCTGCTTTTTCCTATGTGCAGTTCAGATTGAACCTCCAAGGAGGCTAGTGTTTTAATAGAACTTATGCTGAGAACAGCAAATTCGGGTTTTTGTTTTATTTTTAAAGCAAGACAATAGTGATGGAGACAAGATATCTCCTTTCATTAAAAAACATAAATCAGAGGGAACTGGAGAGGATACATTGTATGTGAAATCAACACTTTCTTGTGATATTGAAGACAGCCTCAACTGATCAGATTTGTTTTTAAATGAGAGAGAGAGCTCAAGGATAGATAAAACGAGTTCCATTCATTTTACTGTAGTATGTGAACGTTTCAGTTAAGACCTCAAAAAAACAGAGGTCCTGCATGGAAATAAAGGGCCTGATCCAAAGCTCACTGATGTCAATGGGAGACTTTCTATTAATTTCTGTGAGCTTTAGATCTGGCCCAACTATCCCATAGTACTTCCCTTAAAAGAAGAGGTTTGGTCTGATCTCTTTGGCCAAAAGTTTCCCCCTGGACATGTTGTTTGTCATACATTCACCTTGCTGTTGCCCTCTCCTCCAGGGGAGGCTGAATTTCAGTGGTGCTGTACAATTTCTACAAAAAGTAGTTAAAAATCTTGGGCTACTCTGGGATAAAAGGTGTAAAGTATATATATATAGTGATATTATAGCTATTTTTATTCACATTATTTGACCTGCATGTAAAGCTTATCGGATATCTTCATTTTTCTTTAATTCTAAAGAATTGAGGAACTGCTCAATACGTTATCAAGAATAAACAAATTACTTCCAGTTGCAATTGTCTGGATTCATCTGAAAGGAAAACATCCCACCATGCCACACACTTCTACTTTCGGAGGTACCAACAGAAAGTCAAACTTGTTTAAGCTATCTAATCAATATTGTTTATCCAAGTGTTAAAGACACATGAGGTATAGTGTAAATCACCAGCACCACTATTGTTTCCTGGGCAGGAAACTGCAGACAGCTAAATAATCAGCGAGTATTCATTGGCTCAGCATGTAAGGCTCTAAAGTGTCTACTAGTGACAGGTGTCCTACATGACAGCTTAGCAATCTGTCAACGGGTTACTGGGCTGACTTTGTGTTAACATTTATAACATGGTGTGCTTGATTTCAGCCTATTGCTTTGTTGTTTTTTCATCTTATCTTTCAATATGAGAGCTGAGGTGCTTTAAAATTAAGTCTGAGCTGCATAAAAAATGAAATGAAATGTTATAGGAAGTAAATCCACAGAATCATAGAATCATAGAATATCAGGGTTGGAAGGGACCTCAAAGCAGGACCGATCCCCAACTAAATCATCCCAGCCAGGGCTTTGTCAAGCCTGACCTTAAAAACTTCTAGGGAAGGAGATTCCACCACCTCCCTAGCTAACGCATTCCAGTGTTTCACCACCCTCGTCGTGAAAGTTTTTCCTAATATCCAACCTAAATCTCCCCCACTGCATCTTGAGACCATTACTCCTTGTTCTGTCATCTGCTACCACTGAGAACAGTCTAGAGCCATCCTCTTTGGAACCCCCTTTCAGGTACTTGTTATCTAGCAGCTATCAAATCCTCCCTCATTCTTCTCTTCTGAAGACTAAACATCCCCAGTTCCCTCAGCCTCTCCTCATAAGTCATGTGTTCCAGTCCCCTAATCATTTTTGTTGCCCTCCGCTGGACTCTTTCCAATTTTACACCTCCTTCTTGTAGTATGGGGCCCAAAACTGGACACAGTACTCCAGATGAGGCCTCACCAATGTCGAATAGAGAGGAACGATCACGTCCCTCGATCTGCTGGCAATGTCCCTACTTATACATCCCAAAATGCCATTGGCCTTCATGGCAACAAGGGCACACTCTTGACTCATATCCAACTTCTCGTCCACTGTAACCCCTAGGTCCTTTTCTGCAGAACTGCTGCCGAGCCATTCAGTCCCTAGTCTGTAGCGGTGCATTGGATTCTTCCGTCCTAAGTGCAGGAATCTGCACTTGTCCTTGTTGAACCTCATCAGATTTCTTTTGGCCCAAACCTCCAATTTGTCTAGGGCCCTCTGTATCCTATCCCTACCCTCCAGCGTATCTACCACTCCTCCCAGTTTAGTGTGATGTGCAAACTTGCTGAGGGTGCAATCACACCATCCTCCAGATCATTTATGAAGATATTGAACAAAACCGGCCCCAGGACCGACCCCTGGGGCACTCCACTTGATACCAACTGCCAACTAGACATGGAGCCATTGATCACTACCCGTTGAGCCCGACAATCTAGCCAGCTTTCTATCCACCTTATAGTCCATTCATCCAGCCCATACTTCTTTAACTTGCTGGCAAGAATACTGTGGGAGACCGTGTCAAAAGCTTTGCTAAAGTCAAGGAACAACACGTCCACTGCTTTCCCTTCATCCACAGAGCCAGTTATCTCGTCATAGAAGGCAATTAGATTAGTCAGGCATGACTTGCCCTTGGTGAATCCATGCTGACTGTTCCTGATCACTTTCCTCCTCTCTAAGTGCTTCAGAATTGATTCCTTGAGGACCTGCTCCATGATTTTTCCAGGGACTGAGGCTGATTGACCTGTAGTTCCCAGGATCCTCCTTCTTCCCTTTTTTAAAGATGGGCACTACATTAGCCTTTTTCCAGTCATCTGGGACCTCCCCCGATCGCCATGAGTTTTGAAAGATAATGGCCAATGGCTCTGCAATCACCTCTGACAACTCCTTTAGCACTCTCGGATGCAACGCATCCGGCCCCATGGACTTGTGCTCGTCCAGCTTTTCTAAATAGTCCCGAACCACTTCTTTCTCCACAGAGGGCTGGTCACCTCCTCTCCATGCTGTGATGCCCAGTGCAGTAGTCTGCGAGCTGAGCTTGTTCGTGAAGACAGAGGCAAAAAAAGCATTGAGTACATTAGCTTTTTCCACATCCTCTGTCACGAGGTTGCCTCCCTCATTCAGTAAGGGGCCCACACTTTCCTTGACTTTCTTCTTGTTAACATACCTGAAGAAACCCTTCTTGTTACTGTTAACATCTCTTGCTAGCTGCAACTCCAGGTGTGATTTGGCCTTCCTGATTTCACTCCTGCAAGCCCGAGCAATATTTTTATACTCATCCGTGGTCATTTGTCCAATCTTCCACTTCTCGTAAGCTTCTTTTTTGTTAGGAAGTTAGGACTCTAATTGTAGTTTTATTTTACTCTTTCCTCTCAACTTTTAATAGCAAAAAACCAAACAAACACCAACTACTGCGTTAAGGAAACTCAGTCTTTCACTCTTCTGTTGTTTGGGATACTGAGGTACTTCCTTGTAAGGTCCAGCAGGTCTCAAAACTAGGCTTGCAGAGCTGCCCAGTAGTGGGTACCTCCATGCTACCACCATACCTAGCGAATGCTCCATTTTCTATGACCTGCTGTGGGCACAGATCACAGAGAATCCCACGTAAATGGGTCTGACAGGCAGTAACCTTATGGCTCCTGATTGGCTCCCTGCCCTATATAAATCCAAGGAGCATTCAGGCAATTGCATGAATCTCCTGTAGCTGCCATGACCATTACTGCTCTTGAACTCCTGGCTGTGACCTTGGTTTGGTTTGCACCTCATCTCCTGACCCAGACCCCGAAAACTGACTTGGACTCTGATCCTTGGTATTGACTCTGGCCTGGAACTTGACTACAAACTCCTCCACTACTCTCGGCCTCAGCTTTGCCCTGTTCTTACCCTGGGTCCTGACTACCCTTATAAGGTTCTTGACAGTTTGTCTGGACCACAGTAGCCACTCCCGGCCTGGCATGCCCCAACGGATGGTGGAGATGCATGAACGGGTTGACAAGCTGTAGGATGAGAATGCTGCACTGTGGCTACATACCCAGGGCCTCTACTACCCTCCAAGAATGTTTTAATGGGAACTATTCAGGGGAGTTATTAACCAATGTCACCTGCTCTTTCTTCTCTGCCCCTAGCCTTATCCCACTGACCAAGCAAGAGTAGGACTCATTATTAGCTTTCTGACTGGGAATGCATTGGTCGGGCCTTGCCCCCGCTCGAACGATTGAGACTGATTCTATCTAATTTCAGGGTTTTTTTGCCATACTTGACAATAATTTTAGCATGCCAGCTTGGTAGAGGTGATCCTGCGCAAACTCCAGTAGCAGCAGGGACTGATTTTCTTCCACATTGCCTACTTTTGATGACTAGTCTCTGATACTGAGTGGAGAATAACAGCTCCACCAACATGGCTCTCAAAGTCATGGTCCCCAAAAGCACATCCACCTTGCATCTACTATTCACTGAAGCTCACTACAGCCAAAGAATTCTAGATAAGAAGCTTCTAGCCATCAAAAAAGCCTTGGAAGAGAGGTGCCATTCTCTGGAGGATGCTCAGTACCTAGTACGGGTTTACACGGATCATAAAGCAGTAAGCAAGGGGCAATACCAGGTCTAGGATGGCTTGATCTATGTCAAAGGCACTTGTGTGTTTCATTCAGACTCCCTCAGTTAGCAGTACAATGGCTCTGTCATGACTTGCCATTAGCAGGCCATCTGGGTCACCTCAAGACCCTTCATTTGGCTGCATGTTCCTTCGCGTGGCCCTGAATTTGAACAATAGATTTGTATGTTGATTTCTGTGAGACATGTGGCCGCACCAGGACAGCGTGCTGGAAACTCCTTGGCACTCCACTGCCTTCCAAGACCCTGTCCAGACCCTGGGCAGCCATTACCCTAGATTTCATAGTCAAGCTCCCAGTGCTTAACACTGTAGTCCTCACCATGGTCGATAAACTGACAAAAAGGCCCACTTCATCCTCCCTGTGCACCTGCCCTCCACAGAAAAAATGGCCCAGCACCTGGTGACTCATCTTATCCATCTCCGTGGACTCCTGGAGACAGTCTCAACTGATCAGGGTCTGCAGTTTGTGTTGCAGTTTTTGTGTGAAACCCTATGGTTGGTCAGGGTCCATGCTTACTCATCCGCAGCCTATCACCCACAAACTGATGGTCTGTCCAAACAAGCGAATCAAGTGTTAGAACAATATTTGCGCTGCTTCATGAATTTCCATCAGAAAACTGGTGGACCCTCCTACCCCAAGCAGAGTTTGTTTAAAACAGTGCTGAGCATATCTTTGCTGGGCAGAGTCAATTCTATATAAACTTTGGTTTCCACCCCCATCTCTATCCAGCCATACCCATCAACTCCACCATTCCTGTAGCGCTAACTGGGTTAATCTGATTCATGAGGTCCAAGAAAAACTCAAGGCACAACTGGACAAGTCCAAGGAAGATTACAAGTGGTATGCTGACTGCTGGCGCAAGGTATGCCTAGCATTCACCATCAGGCAAAAAGTGTGTCTCTCAGCCCAAAACCTCTGTACCAACTGGCCATGTCATAAACCGGATTACTGATACCTCAGGACATATTCCCTCCATCAGGTAATTGACCCAGTGCTCATGAGACTTCAATTACCGAGATCCCTCAAAATACACCCAGTGTTTCATGTACCATTTCTAAATCCTACATTTACAACCACTTCACTCCCCTGGCCCAGCAACCACCCTCTCAGGTGTGGATCCAAAGACACAACAAGTATGAGGTCCACGAGATACTGGACTGGAAAATCAAACACTGCTCCCTCTGGTACCTTATAGATTGGGAGGGCTATGACTCAGAAAAGTGAACCTTGGAGCAAAGGTCCCAAGTCCATGCCCCTGACTTCATGGCAGCCATCCGTGCCATGCATCCAGACAAATCTAGGTCAGCAGAGGGTGCCCTTGTGGGGTAATGTGAAGCCCAGAAGATCTCAAATGTGGACCTACACAGCTGCCAAGTAGCGGACATGGCCATGCTGCCACCTAAGAGCAGCTATAACCAGTTCATGCTCCACTTCCCAGACCCACTGCGGACACAGACCATGGGAAGTCCTGCCTCAAAGAGTCTGACAGGCAGCAGTTTTATGGCTCCTGATTGGCTCCCTACCCTATGTATACCCAGGGGGCATTCTGGGAAGTGTCCAAACAACAACATGGATCGCCTGTAGCTGCCATGATTATTCCTGATCTTGAACTCCTGGCTTCAAACTTGGTTTGATTTGGACCTTGCCTCCAGACCCGCAACCTGAAACCTAACTTATACTCTGATCCTTGGTATCAGCCTGGAACTTTACTACAATCTCCTCCACTACTCTCAGCCTCAGGTTTGACCCTGCTCTTGCCCTTGGTCATGACTGCCCTTGTCAGGACCCTGACATTTATATAGAATGTAAAGGCAAGGGTCTATATATCAGATTTTACTCTCACCTTTTTAGACACCTGCAGGGAAGTGCTCATTTTAACCTAACTGCTCATTATTATATTCTTCAACCTAGTGTGGGGCATAGCAGTGTGAAGCTGGACATTGATGTATAAACATGAACATCCGCCTGTGTCAGTGTTTGAACTAGATAATTACTTAGCAGGAATTTACCTGAAATAAACTGGTTGGTGCTATCCTCTGCAATGCCTGTGAAATTTCCACATACAAAGTCATGTCCTTGGACTTTGCATGTGTTCGGTATCATTGAGGACTTGAGTGGGTGGGTTGGGGTTGAGTTAAGGGGGTGTATATCATCTACTGTGAAACATATTGTGGTATTTGCATACATTTTGTGTTGAGTTAGCAGGGCTACCTGTATCGAAACTATCACACAGCGGAGTTCCACCCATATAATTTTTAAATGCAACATTTATTCTCACAGTTCTATAATATTAGCTAGATATTTTGCATTACTGATTATGAGTGTATTAACATCAACACCTCTCTACAGCATCCTACATATAATCTGGTACATTTTTATATAATGTTATATAAAATGGATTTATATTTTATTCCTGCTGTCTGCACATTATGCTATTTAAGACTGACTACATTATCCTTTAATGGGTTCTGTAAGGGAACTTATTATCTTCTGTCTTGACCTATATTGTACAGATTCTTTTATATAGCAGAAGTGTAATTCTTTTTAAGAGACTATCCAGCAATTTGTGACCAGAAACCATCATGCATCTTTCTAAAAGACGTGCAGTGCATAGAGAAATTTATTCTGTGATTATGGAGAAAAGTAACAGCCAGGCTGACTACTCTTATAAAGATACTTCTGCCTTTCAACTAGAGGAAGGCATGCTACTTCAAGCCAGGATTCTGCGACTGTATTCCTTACATTCACTCCTGTATGAACCAGAGTTTTCTTCTCCAGTATGGCTTTTGTTTAAACTTGCTACTTTGAGTAGAGGCTTTAAGATGGAAAGTAACTGCTCTTGGCTAAGGACTTGAGCATAGTATCAGTTTAATAATTGATATATTTTCTAGGAGTTCAGCGCTGCTTTTGCAAAGGGTGGAACTGATGATCTGATAGATCATTTCCATTTTAAGTTACTATGGCAATTTTTGAAGGGCCACAAGTCACAAGTTCAATTAAAGTTCCATTTTTTTCAAAGCACCTTTTTTATTTGAAATGTAAGTCGGTTGATAGTTAAAAAAAAGTCAAAATTAAAATGAAAAGTTTTGAAATTATCAAAACAATATGTTTTGATTGACCAAATCAAATTGTTTTTCTGAGTTTTGGTTCAGAAATATGCTTGCGATGTCAATCTTCATCCTGCTTCAGGACAGGGGAAAACTTCAAAACCTCAAAACCTTTTTCCCACCCAGCTCAACTGAGCAACTTGCCCAAGACCACACAACAGGTCTGTGGAAAAGCTAGATTCAGATGTCAAAGTTTCAAGGGTAAAGGTACCTTTGTCCCCCAACCCCGTACCCATTTACCCCTAGTGGTCCATGCTCCTAGAATGCTAGAATGCTCCTGCATTCTCAAGTCTCTAGCCTTAACCTCTCTTTCAGCAGGGCCCCCAGTCTCATTTCCTTCTGAGTGGGATTCTTTAGGCTACAGCCTCATGCTCTTTACTGTAATTGCCCCAAGTAAGTCTGAGAAATATCCAGCTCCCTGCTCTTTAGTTTCTCTCTGATGACAATGACAGTGTTTTTTATCACTGACCACCCAACTCTTCCAAAGCAAACACATTTACTTAATGATACAGCATACAGAGAAAACCTACAAAACAAAAAACAGATTTACATACTTATTAAATGTACCAGAAATTGCCCATTCAAGAAGGGTTGAAGCCTTCCTAGGAGGTCCTGTCTGTTTGTTGAATCAAAGGTCCTGTCCATTTGATGAATCAAAAGGAAGGCCATGATTCTATTTAAATTCTACCTTTTATATCAAAAGCCCTTTCTTTGTCTCTTAGTCTCTGGAATACCCAGCTTGAACCAATATATGCAAACCACCCCAGAGGATGGTGCATCTCTGGAGTTGTTCACTACCCCTGGTGTACTCACTTCTTCCCATTTTTTGTTCCTGTATGAGCTGTGGTAACCCTCCCCCATGGAGTAAACACAATCATATATAGAATATTCATACATTGAACACAATGGTCCCTAAAGAGATTTCATGGAGCTACAGTGTCTGTCACACCAGATTTTCTGTTTCTGAGTCCTGTGTTTTAGACCCAAAACAGTACATTCCCTTTTTCATCTTTCGTCCCCATAACCAAAATCATCTTTCTAAATACCGGAGGTGAAAACCTAACACTAATGAAATGAATGGGAGCTTTGACTTAATTGGGGCCAGACTTTTACCTTTACTGCATAAACTTCTGCAAGGTTACCCTTACATTATCAAATTAAGATACTAAACCGGTTCTAACTTGCATTTTCACATAATGTATTGAGAAAACCATGTTATATGTTTTTGCCATGTATACGACACAAAACTGGTGTGTGAGAATCTCTAAGCTAGATAGGAAATACAACACAGGACAAAATTAAAATAAATTCACATATGTTCAAATACATTTGTTAGTTTAAATTATTAATTTACTTCTGTACATAGATTAATTAAAAAAAAACCTTGTTCTATTGAGCAATGCTATGGTCTGAATATGCAAATTGCGCACAGTGTGGAAGGGGGAGAGAACATTTTCCATGATCCTCAGAACTGTATACAGCTGTGCCTGTTGAAAAATAACCTTCCCCTCACTAATTCATTTAACTTGAGAGTTATATTATGGACTTCAGCACATCTTGACATATTTTTGCTTAGAAGGAAGAATATGCATTGCAAATTAAGGCTTTCTAGACTGAGACAATCAAAGTCCATGGATGCAACAGTTGAGTAACTGAAAAATCAATTTGGAATTACAGTATTTCTTAGGGGTTTGTTAGGATGTTTGTTTACTCTTCACTGGAGACACTTTTATCTAGCTAAGAAGCCCACATGAGGATGTCAGTCTGGAGCAGTTATTGGTTAAGGTATAATTGAGAATGTGAGAATTTACATTTATTCATTTGGCTTTAAAATATTTGTGAAGCTAACAATATATCAGACCTATTAGTAACAACATAAAATACGAAAGATTTTCTGGAAATGCTGTTCAGAAATTAAGAGGACATTTCAGATATTCATATTACTCTGAAATTTAGCATACATCACTTTAAAATTTATTGAGCCAGACCCTCAACCATTGTAAATCAGTGCAGCACTACTGACTTCAGTGGCATGACAGTGATTTATATTGGGTAAAGGGCCATAGTCTTTGTCAGATAATGCACATTCACCTGGTGTTTAAGGATGGGGTTTTCAAAAGTATTCAGCATTCGCCAAACTCCAACCCCTACCCCCCCGAAATCAATCCAGCTTTTAACATTGACTTCAGCGGAAGCAGAATTGGGCCATTGCTGAACACTTTAGAAAATCCCACTCCAAAGCTACTTATCTTGATTACCATGCACATTGTAGGGAGAGTGGTCACTTTGGATGAGCTATTACCAGCAGGAGAGTGAGTTTGTGTGTGTATGGGGGTTGGGGGTTGAGAAAACCTGGATTTGTGCTGGAAATGGCCCACCTTGATTATCATGCACATTGTAGGGAGAGTGGTCACTTTGGATAAGCTATTACCAGCAGGAGAGTGAGTTTGTGTGTGTGGTTTTTGGAGGTGGGTGAGGGGGTGAGAGAACCTGGATTTGTGCAGGAAATGGCCCACCTTGATTATCATACACATTGTGAAGAGAGTGGTCACTTTGGATCGGCTATTACCAGCAGGAGAGTGAGTTTGTGGGGGGGGGGGGGGAGGGGAGAATGAGAAAACCTGGATTTGTGCTGGAAATGGCCCAACTTGATGATCACTTTAGATAAGCTATTACCAGCAGGAGAGTGAGTTTGTGTGTGTATGGGGGTGGGGGTGGGGTGAGAAAACCTGGATTTGTGCTGGAAATGGTGCATCTTGATTATCATGCACATTGTAGGGAGAGTGATCACTTTGGATAAGCTATTACCAGCAGGAGAGTGAGTTTGTGTGTGTGGTTTTTGGAGGGGGGTGAGGGAGTGAGAGAACCTGGATTTGTGCAGGAAATGGCCCACCATGATTATCATACACATTGTAAGGAGAGTGATCACTTTAGATAAGCTATTACCAGCAGGAGAGTGGGGTGGGAGGAGGTATTGTTTCATGGTCTCTGTGTGTATATAATGTCTTCTGCAGTTTCCACGGTATGCATCCGATGAAGTGAGCTGTAGCTCACGAAAGCTCATGCTCAAATAAATTGGTTAGTCTCTAAGGTGCCACAAGTACTCCTTTTCTTTTTGCGAATACAGACTAACACGGCTGTTACTCTGAAACCTATATTTTGAATGGAGCTAGCCACAAGTCTCCCTCATGGTACGGGCAGATCTGGCAGTGACAGCTCAGGAAAAACATTTTTTGGAAATTTCAGCTAAAGCAGGTAAACTCTTTCTGAAAACGAGTTTAGGGAATAATATGCTGGTTTGCTCAGGCTTAAAACAGAATCACCACCTAGTTCTGAGAAACTCAATTCTAGGGCTTTCATATTTTATAGCAAGGTCTTGAAATCTGGCAGGGTGGTCAACCTGAGGTCAAAGAGGTGCCTTGCACTTTCTCTGTGAAAATCAACCTAATCTGGTTGAGTTATAATTGTCTGAAAAAATGCTGTTTGCACATACTCAGTAAAGGCTTGTGAGTGGCTGCCAGACAGTCTTCAAAGAATGTGTCTGCACTGAGCACACTCCAGCACAGGGCAGCAAGGGCAGAGAGGGACTTTCCCCACAATGCCTTGTCCTGGTTGCCAGAAACCACTGCGGTGCTGGGCCCAGTAAATGAAAGCAGAGAGACTTTCCCCTCTGCTTTCAATTATCCGTTTGCTGGCATTCAGGCAGCATGAATGAGAAAGAGAAAGGGACCTGACTTGAATGCAGGGGGGTGGGGTGGGGGGGGAGAGGATGAGGGGTGAGGAGCAAATGGGGAATAGGTGCAGACTAGGGGCTGAGAGAAGAGAGAGATAGGAAGATGATAAGAGGAAAAACAAGAACAAGCTGGGAGGACAGGAGCAGAAGGGGACCTTTGGAAAAAATATGTCATCATATACAGATTACAAATGGTATCATAATGCATATGTACATGGGGGCTGAATTAAGGTTACACAGACAAGCTTAATTCTAGCCTTCCCTAATTTTGAGTGCTTCACTTTGCAACTATATAATTCTTTTAACATAGATTTTGTATGTACTATGTATATAACTTTAAACAAATCTCATTAGTGTAGCATTAATGCACACTGCTGGATCACTCCTAGTCTCTGCTGATTCCTAAATTAACCTTACTTTAAAAATTCAAAAATATTTACAATCAGATACCCAGAATTAGAAAGCGAATATGAATATCCAATTACAGGACTCCAATCCTGTAAACCTTTACTCACTAAAGCAGCCCTACTTCTGTGAGCAAGGGCTTGTAGGATCAGACTCTAAAAAAATAGATGACCCCAGATTCCCTGTGTGCTTTTTAAATAGTATTCTCCTTTCAAAGTGTTATTTGTGGTACTGACCTGATCTAGTGCTCACTGAAGTCTAAGTGAGCCCTTCCATTGATTTCAGTAGGCTTTTGGTTCAGGCCCTGTGTCAGGCTGCAATATTTACGAAGTGTAGGAGGAAACAAATTAATCTAATAGTTTCAAAAAATAACAGCTATATTTGTAAGTGTCTTTCTCTGGTTAATAAAAAGAACAGCAGATTGCTAGCTTAATGAGATAGTGGTATATTTCTTTTATGTAAATAACATTTAAAGACATGAATCACTTTTTTGTAAATATCGTGTTACTAGGCATTCTACTTATTTTAGATTGGTACCTTTCATTATATTTGCTTTTTACTGTTGTTTTGTTTACTATAGTAAATGTCAACAATGTGCTAGCTAAAATAATGAATATGGAGAGTGATGGCATGTTTGCTACCAATGGAAATGCCAAGGAGTATAATGACCTCTAAGTCACTTTACCCTTCAGTTAAATACGACTTGTTTAGAGAGAAGGTCTGGGACTGTCACAGTGCTAGAAGTTAGTTTGTATTATAAAGCAGTTTGGCAGCTTACAATACTGGGGCCATAGTACTGAAAAATGATCTTATTATTTCAATCCTGAACTTGTAATGAGGAAAAGAGAATACATGATTTTTATTCCATTTACTATGCAATATAATTCATAAGTAAAAAAGAGCTCCTGTTAGATATGAATGCTTTTGCATTTGCAGTCTTTTCATGACATCTGGCTGTGTGTGAGTGCCCATATTTATTGTTGTTGTTACTATTTATATTTGAGTAGTATCTAGAGGTCTCAACCAGGAGCAAGGGCCTTTTGTGCAAGGCCCGGTGCAGACTCATATAAAATATGTCTGGAAGAGCATACAAATGAAGCAGACAAATAGAGGGACAAAAGGAGCATTATTATCCCCATTTTACAGGTGGGGAAATAAGCACAGAGAAATTAAACAATTTGCCCCAGGTCAGATGAGAAGTTGGAGACAGAGCCAGGACCAGATCTTCTAAAATCTAGTCTAGGGCCTTAATCATAAGGCTGTCGTTTTGCGCTGGAACACGGCAGTGTTTCTTTTTTACATCACTCTAAAATAATGCTGATCTCTTCTTCAGTTTCTTCACAATGTTTGCCACGAGAATGGGTTAAATTTGAACTATTTCAAAATCTCATGATGAGCCTGTTCTAACTTTAATATTCTATTGAGAACGCAAATCAGCATGAAATCTGTTCTGCTGAAAATCTGAAGATTGGATACATTTGGTGTGACTTTTTGCTTTTATTATAATCCTGGCATCTGAATGGCTACACAAAATGACATTATGTTCCTGCATTCTAATGACAGGTACTAAGAATGGGATATGATATCCAATTAACTCTGCTGACAGTCTATCTCATGGTCCTTCTCAGCTGCCATGCTATACTTTGATGTATACCTTCTCTGGATGCAGAAAAACAGCAACAAGGAGAGTCACTTGGTATTGGGGTGGGATGGGGTGGGGCGGGGGGGGGGCAAATGTCATCTTGTGAAAAGTTCCAGTTGTTTATTCGTAAATAATGTGCTACATTCAGTATTATTTAAATAATCCAACACTGGAAATAATTTTCTCAAAGATTAACAAAAATTCACTCTAATACACTGTTACAATAATTAAAGTTTGAAAAGTTATAAGTGAAGTATGAAAAAAATAAGGTTGATGTCTCAATAAACTTGCAGTCCTTGAGCTTTACTGTCCAAGAAACTGATGCTTCTAAATCTCCAAGGCACTAAAAGTTGCTACTAAACATATTCTGACTTTACTGGAAAATTAAAGAGGTTCCTGCCTTTCTGGAAAAGATGACTGACATTTAAACAATTTGATTGGACCAGAAATACCCAGACATAATCTCTTCCCCCCGCAGTTGTGACAGACCACTGATCGGAACACAAACATGCAACACATTTAAATTGAGTCTCAAAATCAGGCAACATGCCATCTCCTGAGAGGAGCTGACCACTCTTAAATCCCATTGAAATAAATGGGAGTTAAGGATACTCCTCACTTACTAGAAGTGCTCAGCACCTCACAGGAGCAGGGCCCAACATCTATCAGAATCATACATGTGAACCTAATATTGCTTTGCACTTGTAATTTTTGAAGCACTTTCAGTTCTGTTCTAACATGGCTTCACTTTATTCTCATTTATGAATATTCTGGAAAGAACCTATACTGCATAATAAAGCACACCATTAATGATATTTTCATTGTCATTTAGAGACCCACAGAGTCATTCTTAATTATAGTCACAGGCATCAAAACAGAAAGGCAAGAATTCATCATTGTATATTTTAATCAGTTGAAAAATCATTCTTCTCTTATCAGCAATTCTTTGAAAATAACCCTATTATTTTTTGATTAAGTATAAATTATATTTTTTTCCACAAAATTTGAAGTGCAGCTAATAAGAATCATAATAAACTTTTCTATTTAAACCACTCAATTAATTCAGGCAGCAAATGTCTAATGGGGCTAACGTATACACAGAAGAATAACAATTAAACTTTTTCTGTGACCATTGAAGTGGTCTGATTTCCCCACATCCATTTCTAAATCACAGCTAATAGCCTCTTCTCTCTTTCTTTTTCTCCTTCTACTATGTCTGCCATAGAAAGATGAAGCGTTTCTTGCAAACCATCAGAGAAAGAAAGCTGAATACAAAGCTGAAAGAGAATACAGACAACAATAAAGGACAGTCATTAAATTTGTTAACTCTATCGGAGTACAAGAAAATAAACTATATGACCGACTAGAAGGGTATTGAAGTATGACATTTCATTTTCATGCAGCCCTTAGCATGATAAAGGTAACACACTAAAGAACACTGTACAATTGCATCAAAGTAGTTAGTACATTCATTGAATATCAATGTAGCTAAAGTGCTTGTCTTTTGTTGTTACCTAGTGCTTTTGTATGGAACAATATAGTTCAGGGATTCATGACTGTAACATCAGCCTCTCCACTTCCAGAGAAAGTTTCATCATTAGTTTACTTTTTTACCTCACAATGGAAAATAAGCTCTGATTGCACCTTCCCTAAGATTCTGCATTTCCCAAGCACCTACAAATCCAGTTGAAGTTAAAAGGCACTTAAGTGTGACAATAATGCAGAACTGGGCCCAAAGTTAGCAATAGGATCACAACGCACAGTGAGGAACCGTCTGTCTGGAAAGGAAAATATACAATTATTGATTAGTGAGCTATATGACAAGATGTCCCCTGACACACATTTTCTAAGATTCAGTTTTAAGACTTTCAGAGTGCTGTAGCTCACGAAAGCTTATGCTCAAATAAATTTGTTAGTCTCTAAGGTGCCACAAGTACTCCTTTTCCTTAAGACTTTGTAACCTAGAGCAAGAGAAATCTAGACATATTGAGTTGGTTGAAAACTTTCAAATTCCAACATTTTCTGATGAAAACGCTGGAAAAATTTTGTTTGAAAATTTTTGCAACATGGTCAGTTTTTTGGCCAGATCGATTTATAATGATAAAGGAGACAGCCAATTAAATTTCCAAACATCATAGTAAAAATAAGTGATAACCCTCTCATTAACTTGGAGGGCAGGACAATGTTCCATGCAAAATGAAGATGATGAAGAGAAAGAGACACACTAGGATTCACAGCTGGAATGATGTTACATAAATAAATCTGTTATTTATAATTATACTATTTGGCTCCAGAGAGTGTCCCTTAAGTGCTATACTGAGGTTCAAGGCCAGAATTTGAGCCATAGCATTCTGTTTCCCTGAAATCCATTAGCATACTAAGTGTTCATTGAATCATGATCAACTATAATTTTTTATTTATAATTGTTACAAAAACCTGTAGAAATCAGTAAGTGTTGGCAAAGGGAGGCCTAAAAGATTTGGAAATTTGGCTTGGACAAGCATTTATTAATATTAAAGGTAAAAGCTGGAATTTGCCTCTTGGAGGGGAAAAATGTACTTCTAGGAGGGAAAAAAACTAAACTTATCACCAGACTAACAAGCCATGTTCAGATAAGTATCCACACCTCATTGACATATAGTAATTCTGGAAATACAGTACAGTATACATAGATTTTTCTGGTGCTATTTCTATATTTTTATTTCTGAAACTGGGAAGTGAAGAAATAAACAAAGGGTAAAAACAACAAAAAGAAACAACAACCAAAAAAATACCACTTGTTTAACCCCACAGAGCTGGTCAGAAAATGCTTTTGTTTGTTTTTGTTTTTTGCTTTTGTCTGTGGAAAATTTCAATGTTTCAGTGAAAAAATCAGAAACATTTTTTTTTTGGCCCAACCCCCAGAACTTTTAGCTGAAACTGAATATTTGATATGGAAATCCAACTGCAGTGCCTCATGTGAGTTGTAGATCTGTTGCCTCATGCTTTCATTTTGTATGGACTAAACTTTCTGGCAGGACTCCCATGAGGTACTACAGTCCACCCTCCTCCTAAGCAGTCACTGTGCATCATGGAAGTTGCTGTTCTCAATATATTTACATTTGTTTGACTGTCCTGGAGCACTTTCTGCACCCTTATGGAGGTGTAACAACAGCCACTCTGCACTACTCTCCTACACAAAACACCCAAGAGATAATGAGTTCTTTGATATATAATGTCCCCAGATAGCACCATTGGGGCATTGCATCTTATCATCTGAAGTGAGGTCCAGCCTCTGGAGAGACATATATGGAGCCTGAAGTGTTTTTGCATAATGTGTGTTGTATCAGTGATGCATTTCTTTCTTAATACTAATCTTTGTTGTTGAAGCAAACATGGGGTCTTAGCACCAATCTATAAATAGAATAAAAACACTGATGTTTCCCAACACTATTTAAACAAGGAACTTACCTGTATTTTAACCAGTCTTTGAACAATGCAATTGGATAGGCCATAATTAAGTCCCATGAGCACAACAGAGTTAAACTGGGTCACTCAAATGGTAGCTGTGGTCTTGGTGGGACCTTAATGATATGTTCTGTAAAGTTGATGAACTCTGTGCAAATTGACAAACAAAAGAATGATGTGCCTCTACTGAATGAGATTTGTTCTAATGGGAAAAAAAAGGAGTTTCCATAATATTACTCAGTTTAATTTTTTGACATTTCTTGATTTGTATACATTGTTTGTCTCTGTTCATACCATATATTTCACTGTTTCTTTATTAAGTTTTTCAGTAAATGTTTTAAAACTTCAGTTGGTAAATAATTAACTTTTCACTTGTGCCCAATCTACCACCTGGCAACAACTATGGTTGGTTGCTGTGATTATTAAGTATTTTAATTAAATTTTAACAATATTTTTGTTCTCTGCTGTGAAATAAGTAAAATCGGTCATTAAAGTAATAAATACCTATAAAGTAGTATTGTAAACATAACACAAAGAACAATCAATAAACATGATTAAAGGGACTTCTTAACTACTATCGACCTTGCATGGCAAGTTCCCAAAATACTAAAGATGACCCACTTTGTGTTGCTTTCCTCTACCTTATGTTGTCCCCCTCTAGTGCTTTTCTCCTTTCTTGTAGCGATAGGTGAAGAGGCCTATGCTAAGCTTCCTTCTTCACTTCAGTTTTGGAGGCTTTTTTCTTAGTAATATGCAGAGGGCTCAAGTCAGCATTGCTCTCTAACCCCTTTGCATCAGCTAGGCTAGTGCAAAGGGGCTATAGGGCACATGTAAGCCATGGAGGAAAATAATCCCATGCAAGGGGTCTCTATACCAAGTGTAAAGCCAGCTCCTTTAGCTCTGTTCCACCTCTGCAGGAGTCCCTGAAGCAAAGAGTATTCAAAGATAGGGGTGTGTTCCAGGATGTTCTTATGGCTTTGTGATTCTGCACCTCTGCAAAGGCCTATAGCGGTCATTGCAAGAGGGGAGAAAGTTAGAACACATGTGAGGGCTATCCTAGTCTGAATCAGAGGCAGAACTGGCCCTTGGTAGTAGGTGAACAGGGACTGCACAAGCTATATCTTCTCCTGTGTCCATCTGCTGGCCCTGGCCCAGGGATGAACTTGGCTCAGAGATCTTATTTATTTTCTCTGTCTCCCTTGGGTTCAGGAGTCAGTGAGAATTCAAATCTTACCTTTCAAATTTATTAATATATACGCAAAAAGGTCTGTGTCTCATTAAGATGCTTCTTCCACGCACTGGCCTCATTAGTGGCTATGCTCTGATTAAAGCGTAATGCATTTCTGCACTGCCCTGGAACAGACTAGAAGGTAGACTGTGACTTAGAGAGTCACAGTTTGTCTCCAGGATTCCCCCTGCTCCACATGGAAGCAATTTTCACCTAACCTATACCTCGCACATGTACTTCATGATGCTCTTCTCTCCATGGTACAGATAGCTGGCACAAAGAAGGTAGGAGGCATCTTCATGAATTCATGGAGTCTCCAGAAGAGACCATTAGTCTGACCTTCTTTAAATCATTGGCCGTTAAATTTCACTGTTACCCCTTTATTGAGACCCCAAACTGTATTTCTCTAAAACATGACTGGTGTTTGATTAAACCATATCTTCAAATCAAGTCCGGATACCTTTCTGGAAGACATCAAGAGATGGAGAATCCACCACTTGCCTTGGTAGTTTGTTCTAATGGTTAATCAGCCTCATGATTAAAATTTTTGGGCCAAATTTCTGTTATGAATCTGTCTTGCTGCAGCTTTCAGCTATTGGTTCTTGTGCTTTTCTCAGCTAGATTTAAAAAGCATTTTAGTAACTGGTATTTTCTCCCTTTGAAAATACTTATACATCGTAATCAAGGCGCAGGTTGAGCTCTATAAATCCCTCACTATGAGGCATTTTCTCCATCCCTCAAATAATGTTTGGATCATTTCTGCATCCCTTCACCTTATGCCCCCTTATTCCCTTGAACTGTTGCACACTGTAGGCAACAGTCTGGCCCACTATAGGAACATTATTTCTGTTTTTATTTTTTCATTATGCACTTTTGGTGGAGTTATTGAAAGAAGTTTATTTCAAAAAAATGAGCTTTGGATTTTGCTCAGAGGCCATTGAGATCCATGATCATTTGGTTTTCTTCTAGTGGTGAGCTCCATAGTTGTCAAATAGTTGCCAAGAAAACTCTGTCTCCTGCACATGCATGTGCAGGGAGGTTGTGGAAGCTCCTTCACTGGAGGCTTTCAAAAGGAGGCTGGATAGCCATCGGCCTTGGATGGTTCAGCCACAACAAATCCTGCATCTTGGCAGGGGGTTACACTAGATGACCCTTGCAGTCCCTTCTAGCATGATGATTCTATGTATCAGTGATCCATGAGCTGCAAAGTGCCAATGTTGATATATAGGATATCAGCAACAGTGGTTCCAAATTTAGACCTGGTGTAAGCTGGCATAATTTCACTGGCGTGCAGTTCAAACCAAGCTTGAATTTGGCTCAGTATTTCCAGACTATTTGTTTCCTCAGCCCTTTATGACACATGGTAGATATATTGATAAATTGTGACTCAAATCAGTCTTGAATTAGAGAATGTCCACACACAGAAAAATAGTATATTTTATTCCTAGACAACATGTATTTGTGTGGTTATAAATGTTTATTCATGCTAGTGAATTTGGAAGAAATTTAAGGAGGAACTATTTAGATTTGTGTATTTTTCTTAAAATTTCATAAAATACACAAAGAGAGAGCATAGCTAGTACTATGCACTGTGACTGGGTTCTGATGATTCAGGACACTATTTTTCAAGTGAAATAGCTGGTATTGTGTAGCAAATTTTTCCTTTCACTGCTAGAGTCTTTGAAAAGAAGATGCATATAATGCAGCCTTTTTTTGCCTTCTATAAAGAGTCCTTTAGGAAGATAATAGCAGGGAGAGAGCATCATAATAATAAACACGAGTTCAGTATTTGTAAGAAATATGTCCATAAAATCCGTTGAAGTTTGTAATTCTCCATATGTCTCACAATAACTAGAACTTGAAGCAAAGCTAGATTTACTAGTTCTAAACATCATGTCAATATATCTTCTAAGAGTAAAAAAAATGTTAAATGTGCATGGAAAAATAAACTCAATAAATTTGATCAGTTTAACAAAAGAGAACAGCCATTGATGATCCCAATGTAAAAGATTACCCTACTCTTTCTGAACTCTTGCCCATCATAATACAAAATTATTTCTTAAAAAAATATCAGTTGTTACTAGTATGGGTGGTTGAATAATGAATTATTTTGTTAATAATTATTCAATGAAAAATTGCCAACATTCAGAAGTATTTGCAACAAATTATTTGGATAGATTTAATTTCAATGTGTAATTCACTGCATCATCAGGAAGCAATATGGCTTGTTTTTTAATCATTTCTTTTTCTTTAGAGGTGATATTTTTCCCTGGGAGACTGAAAGTTAATCATGATACTGAATTGGTTTTTTGCCATCACATATGAAAAATTACAATGTTTTAAATAATGAATATACCTTGCATACAAAGTATAATAGGGTAAATTGTCAGAAGGGTAGCCTTCGTTTTGCAGGTAATATATATGGCTGCATTTTTGAACCTATCATTTGAATTACATGAGGAAATCTCAGTAGTTGCACCTCTTAATGTTGTGAAAGTTGGTGCAAATCATGTATTAGAAGCGTAGTTACTGAGATTTGTGCCCATAATTCAGTTTGTAGACTCAAATGTGGGCACCTCTGCTAACCACAATGGTGGCAGTATTGCATGAGAAAGAGCAGTGTCCTGTTATATATTGTGTCCCAGGCATTGAGGTTTTATAGGTCAAAACTAGACCTGTTTGAAAAATTTCTGATGGAAATTTTAAGTTAAGCTGATGTCACAAAATGTATACATTTGCGGCAAAATATTAATTTAGTCATAATGTGACAGAAAATTATTGAAACATTTTGTTTCGCTAACATGAAAACTTTTCCTTTCAACTTCATCATTTTTATTTTATGTTGTATTCCAATTTAAATATATTATAGCAAAATATAATATAAAAGTAAAAGATATTTCAACTATTATTATGTTATATATGAAACATTTCACCCCATCAAAATATTTTGAAATATTTCATTTAATGAAAATTCCAAGATTGACTTTTCATCCTAATTAGGGAAAAATACAATTTTGAAATCTCAGAAATTCCAGTTTTTGACCAGCTCTAGTCAAAACAAGTACCTGAAAAAAATCAACCTGAAAAACAATATGCAGCCAGTGCAGATCATACAACACTGACATATGGGCTCACAAAAAGAAAGATTCATCACCAGCTTTATTTTCTGAAAGGTTTTAAGAATGCAAGGTGGAATTTTTAAAAATTACCTAAGTGAAGTCCTATTGAAAGTTAATAGGGATTTTGCTCCCAAATCACATAGGCATTATCTTACATAGCACATCACAGTAAGTCAATCTTAAAGTGAGAAAGGTGTAGATGTGACATGCTTGGTCCACATCTGAAGAAATGGTCTCTTGGTCATACATAGGTTAAAAAAAACCACCCTGGCTTTTTGCTACCTGATCACCTAGTAGTAGTTTGGAAATAGCAGATGGGAGCCTAACCAAAAACCCAGACTGCAAACCCAATCAACCAGCAGTGGGCATCCCCCTTCAGTTAGAAGGCTGATGTCACCCTTACTATATCTTCTGTTGCTTTCCCCAAGCCAACCAGCATCAATTCTATTCGATTGAGTCTTGTAGACATTTTCATGTCACATTGGTGTTCCACTAAATGTTTTAACTCCAGGTGGATAGAACCATACATGAAGAAATCTGACCCTACTCTATGTAGGACTAATTAAATCAGACCTTATTGTCTGCTGTTCCAGATCAGATTTTTCCTTGATACTTCTTTCCTGGATACATTTAACTAGCGCTATTGTATTTTTCAGTGTTAATTAGTAAAGGATTTGTGCTGATCCAAAATGAAAAGATGGTCCAAAATGGAGAGTTTGGGAACAAAAAATAAATTAATAGACATGAAAAAAGACTGAAAAAAACTCAGACAAAGGCTAAACGATACTAAAGATAAGACACAGAAATGGAGATACTTTAAAAAAACAAAAAGATATAGCAACAAAGGTGCTGAATGTTTCTAAAAGAAGGGCAGCATATGAGGGAATGAAAAACCAAGTGATGTAGCTCTTTACAATTTTCTCTCAAGATGATTGTTCAAGGAAGCAAGCACTATGAAAGGTAAATATGTGGTCACCAGATTTGTCCTTAAAATAGTCAGGATCCAAACCACTTAGGTCAAAACCTTAAACTTTAATCAGAAACCAACTGGAAGACAGTGCAGACTATGGAGTACAGGTGTAATATGCACTTTACATGAAATAACACTTATTATCCCATATTCTGCAGAAGCTATCATTACCAAATTGTTGTCAGGTGTCACTCCATCTTAAAGATTATTGCAGCAAGTAAGCCCTCAGGTGACAAACAAATAAATAATAGAGCTGGTCAAGAATTTTGTTTGATGAAATATTTCTGTCAGAAAGTATTGATTTGTCAAAATTGAAACTTTTCCACAGAAATGTATAATTTTTGATAAAACTTTTTAATCAGGAAGATTTCTCAGGTTCAGGATAGAATTAATGGTCAGAAACCAGCAAGAGAGAGAGAGAGAGAAAGACCAGAATAGCCAATAGCTTGGCAGTTAGGACAGTCATGTGGGTTTCCAGCATCTCAGACGATCACCCTAAACTCCAGGCTGTAGAGCAATGGTGGGCAAACTAGAGCTTGAGGGCCACATACGGCCCTCCAGACATTTTAATCTGGCCATCAAGGTCTTGCCGGGGAGCAGGTCAGAGGCTTGCCCCGCTCCGTGCGGCTCGTGGAAGCAGCAATGTGTCCCCCTCTGGCTCCTATACGTAGGGGCAGCCAGGGGGCTCTGCACGCTGCCCCCACCCCAAGCGCAGTCCCTGCAGCTCCCATTGGCTGGGAACTATGGCCAATGGGAGTTACAGGGGCAGTGCCTGTGGATGGGGCAGTGCGCAGAGCTGCCTGGCCGCACCTCTGCATAGGAGCCGGAGAGGGGACATGCCACTGATTCTGGGAGCTGCTTGAGGTAAGCGCCACCCGGAGCCTGCACCCCTGACCCCCTCCCATGCCCCAACCCCCTGCTCCCCCTCCTGCGCTCCCAACCCCTCATACCCAGCCCCGCCCCAGAGCGTGCACCGCCAGCCGGAGCCCCCACCCCCTGCTGCACCCCAACCCCCAATTTTGTGAACAATCATGGCCCACCATACAATTTCCATATCCAGATGTGGCCCTTGGGCCAAAACATTTGCCCATCCTTGCTGTAGAGCATCTATCTTTTGGACCCTATGAATATTTAATTATTTATATAAAGTGGAACACATCCAACAGGGGAGATTAAATTAGGCCAAGCCAGGGCTTGAACTCAGGTCTCCGAGAATGTAGGGGAGTGCCTTAGCGGCTGAGAAATTGGGCTTCTTAGGTTGCTGCCTGAAAAACTTAGAAAGGTTTCATGTTCATTCTGATGAAGAACAAAAATAAATTTTCTCTTGAATGAGTGGATATTATTTATTAGTAGTATTAATTATAATTTATTTATTATTTCTTCCCATTTGTAGAGGATCTATCTAAATCTCTGCCATTTCCGCTAATCCTCACGAGGTAGGACGTAGAGGAGAATGTTTCAGTAACAGCTCCCAAGCCTAAAAAAGGTTTCTTTTTGGTTTAGAATAAACCAGAGCATGTATATGGCTGGGGCAACAACCCTAGAAATCCTTTAAAGGGTTTTGGGCTGTATTATAGGCCTAATGTTTGAATGTGGGTTTGAAATGCCTTGATGAAAAACCTGAATTATTATATGAATTTAAGAAACAAAGCATTTATCTTCTTTTTTATCTCAATGACCAGTTTAAGAACAGTCCCCAAGTGTCTTTATTCTAGGGATTCCAGGGTTTTTTGTCTCATTTCTGTCTAGAACTGACCATAAGACCTTTCTCTCATCTGAGATTTTCATGTAGAATCTACAGCAGATGGAACTGGAGCAGAGGCACACTTTTAAAATTGGCAAGTTGGGTGACGAGCGGAAAGAAGCATGACAGAAACATATTCTAGCAGAAAAGCTTTTCTCTTACAGTGAAACAGGTCAACTTCCACGGGGACTGAAAAATATTTTACTAACATAAAAACAGAAACTGAAAATATCCTATAAACTCTGTTTTATTTTAGCAGAAGGTGCAATCAGAGCTTAAACCATATACAGCATATTTTTCATTGCCGAAGGAGATAACTACTGTTCTGTTACAAGTCATATGCCTGTATTAAATACTAGCAAAGTCATATAAAGAAACTCATATTACAAGTGTTTGTAGATTTCATTGGAAAGCAGAATCATGTGTAGGAACTGTGGTCAGTTTACCCTGGGGGTAACTCCCTGATCCAAATACAGTTATGCTAGGAATGAATTTGTCCCGTTGGTTTTAATTTTTGCCATGTTTTATTACCGCAGTATCATTCTGTCTCTTTAAATGTATAGTGATTATAATCATTGGACAGTGACATTAGTACTGTAAAAATATTACAGATATAAAAGTCACATAAGTGAAGAAGAAACTCATTGGAATTACTTTAACTTTCTAAACCTGAATCTGCACTGGACTGAAAATCAGCAATTCCAGATTTGACTAACAGTGCATTATGCTATTAAATGTGCAGCTCTAGGACTGGGATCGGAAAAAAGGATCACTTAGGAATCCTGATGAAAAACCATGTTTTAGACAGTGTGCTGTACTCAGCTCCATTATTATTTTCTTCTGGGATAGGAGGCAAATAGAATCATAGAATCATAGAATCATAGAATATCAGGGTTGGAAGGGACCCCAGAAGGTCATCTAGTCCAACCCCCTGCTCGAAGCAGGACCAATTCCCAGTTAAATCATCCCAGCCAGGGCTTTGTCAAGCCTGACCTTAAAAACCTCTAAGGAAAGAGATTCTACCACCTCCCTAGGTAACACATTCCAGTGTTTCACCACCCTCTTAGTGAAAAAGTTTTTCCTAATATCCACTCTAAACCTCCCCCACTGCAACTTGAGACCATTACTCCTCATTCTGTCATCTGCTACCATTGAGAACAGTCTAGAGCCATCCTCTTTGGAACCCCCTTTCAGGTAGTTGAAAGCAGCTATCAAATCCCCCCTCATTCTTCTCTTCTGCAGGCTAAACAATCCCAGCTCCCTCAGCCTCTCCTCATAACTCATGTGTTCCAGTCCCCTAATAATTTTTGTTGCCCTTCTCTGGACTCTCTCCAATTTATCCACATCCTTCTTGAAGTGTGGGGCCCAAAACTGGACACAGTACTCCAGATGAGGCCTCACCAATGTCGAATAGAGGGGAACGATCACGTCCCTCGATCTGCTCGCTATGCCCCTACTTATACATCCCAAAATGTCATTGGCCTTCTTGGCAACAAGGGCACACTGCTGACTCATATCCAGCTTCTCGTCCACTGTCACCCCTAGGTCCTTTTCCGCAGAACTGCTGCCTAGCCATTCGGTCCCTAGTCTGTAGCTGTGCATTGGGTTCTTCTGTCCTAAGTGCAGGACCCTGCACTTATCCTTATTGAACCTCATCAGATTTCTTTTGGCCCAATCCTCCAATTTGTCTAGGTCCTTCTGTATCCTATCCCTCCCCTCCAGCGTATCTACCACTCCTCCCAGTTTAGTATCATCCGCAAATTTGCTGAGAGTGCAATCCACACCATCCTCCAGATCATTTATGAAGATATTGAACAAAACCGGCCCCAGGACCGACCCTTGCGGTACTCCACTTGATACCAGCTGCCAACTAGACATGGAGCCAGTGATCACTACCCGTTGAGCCCGATAATCTAGCCAAATACTGAAACTCTGCTTTGCAAGTAGTCTGACATACTTAGTAGTATCTACTTTTTCAAGCCATGCTAAAATAGGTCTATATAAATTTTAAAAAAAAGACAAAAAAAAGAGATTTTGTCATCATCATGCATTAGCTGCTATCTTCAATCTCTTGGTCAAGATGAGAATGCGTAGTTTAATTTGTGTACAGACAGGGTGAAATTCAGTCCTGTGCGGAGGTCTGCACAAAGAGGAGGCACCACTTAAGCCACCAAATCAGGGCATAGTGCTGGATCCCTGCAAAAGGGTGACTTTCACCTACTGATTAGGAAGGATATTTTTAGAATGGAAACCAGGGAAGTGCAAACCAAATCTTCTAGTTTACAAAATGCCCTGAAGTTCAACCATTTCCTGGAGATCAACCAAACCTTTTGTGGAAGGACTGGTTAAGTGCTGTGGGAGTCTACAAACAGAACCCCTATATTGTTTTATTCCAAAAGATTTGGCCTTCTCTTCTGGATTCAGATGGCTATTCTATTAAAATCTTGTGTGCAATGCACTTTTGGGTGCTTTAGACAGGAGACATTCAGTGAATTCTCTGTTCTCGTGAGGGCAGGGATCAATCGAATTAGGGGTTCACTGAGTGGCATCCACATTTGAGGAGAAAGGGTGTGAGAAGAGAAAGACTTGGGAGAATCAAAGAAAATGGTTGGAAATGAGGATAGGAGAGAGAAGATCTCAACGTTTTAGAGGTCAGATAAGGTTTGGCGAGGTGTCCGATCAGTTGTGGGTTTCTCAAGATCTCAGAACTTTTTGAACTTTTCCACAGTTGATGAAAATAGGGTTGCCAGGCATCTGGTTTTCAACTGGAACGCCTGGTTGAAAAGGGACCCTGGAGGCTCCAGTTAGCACCGCTGACCAGGCTGTTAAAAGTCTGGTCAATGGTGCTGTGGGTCTAAGGCAGGCTAGTCCCTACCTGTCCTGTCTCCATGCTGCACCCCAGAAGTGGCCAGCAGGTCTGGGTCCTAGGCAAGGGGGCCAGGGAGCTCCATGCGCTGCCCTCGCTCTGAGCACTGGCTCTGCACTCTCATTGTCCAGGAACAGTGTGTGGAGCCTCCTGGCCTCCTGCCTAGGAGCCTGACCTGCTGGCTTCTTCCAGGGCGCAGTGTAGAGCCAGCCACAGGCAGGGAGCCTGCCTTAGCCTCAGTGCGCCACTAACCAAGAGCCACCCCTGGTAAACTCATGCTCCAACCCCTCCCCCAACCCTGAACCTCCCCCAAACCTGAAGCCTCCTCCTGCACCCTGAATCCCTTATCCAAGTCGCCAAACCCCAGAGCTCGCACCCCCAGCCAGAGCCTTCACTCCCCCTTGCACCTCAACCCCCAGTCTCAACCCGCAGTACCCTCCCACACTCCAAATCCTTTGGCCCCACCCCCCCAGCCTGGAGCCCCCTCCTGCACCCCAAACCCCTCATCCCCGGCCACACCCCCAGTTGGAGCCCTCACCCCCTCCTACACTCCAACCCCCTTCCTCAGCCCAGTGAAAGTGAGTGAGGGTGGGGGAAAGCAAGCCGCTGAGGGAGGGAAAATGTGGTGAGCGGGGCGCAGGGCCTCAGGTGAGGGGTGGGGCAGGGTGCGGGGCCTTGGGGAAGTGGCAGGGCTAGGGTGTTCAGTTTGGGGCAATTAGAAAGTTGGCAACCCTAGATTAAAACTATGTCCATCCTCGTATTTGCAGTGTCTTTTATAAGCTGATAGTATTTCAATGGGGATCCTGGTTAGATATTTCAGTGTATCTTCTAGTCAGTTAACTTTCCATTTATTCATTACCTTTCTCTATCCTCACATCATTAAATATGCCAGTACAGCTCAACAATGCAAACTTTGCCTGATCTGACAGTTTAAATAATTTTTATCTACAATTTGTCAGATAAGTCCAGCTTTCACTTTGTTCTTTATAAGTCACTTCATAGATAATTTTAAATTGTAATTTTTTTATATTTGTGTGATCATTTTGTTTTTTTACCAGGCAGAAATTGTAATGATAAAAAGAGGAGACATAGCATACTGAATACACCTATGATGACTACAAAATGTTGTCTTTCTTATAGGAAAACATGTTTGTTGTAGTGCTTAAAAAAAACCCTGTAGTTTTTGTTCAAATTATTTTTTTTCAAAGAGGGACATAATCCAAATCTGCTGGAAACATTTTTTATTTTAAAATGATAAAAGTGAATATAAGATTTTTTTTAAAAGCATAAGTCCTTTAATTTAATCTCTTTGAATTTTATCACTTTGTGGATAAAATAAGTCAATATTTATTTTATGATACAGAAAAATATATTTATTTTCCAAAAAAAGGCTATGATTCATATGAATATATACTATGAGTATAGTGTAAAAGTATAAGTAGACAAGACAAAAAAGAATTTGAAGACCAACTAGTAAAAAACTAACAGAAAAAAACCCTCAGAAAATCAGAAGCAGGAAGCCTGCCAAACAATCAGTGGGGCCACTGGAAGATATAGATATTAACGAAGTACTGAAGGAAGACAAGGCCATTGTGGAGAAGCTAAAGAAATTCTTTGCATCAGTCTTCACTGCAGAGGATGTGAGGGAGAGTCCCACACCTGTCCCATTCCTTTTTAGGTGACAAATCTGGGGAACTGTTCCAGACTGAGATGCCAGTAGAGGAGGTTTTGGAACAAATTGATACATTACACAATAATAAGACACCAAGACCAGATGGTATTCGCCCAAGAGTTCTGAAGGAACTTAAATATGAAGTTATAGAACTACTAACTGTGGTATGTAACCTATCACTTAAATCAGCTTCTGTATCAGGTGACTGGGGGATAGGTAAAGTGCTGCCAATTTTTAAAACATCTTCAGAGGCAATCCTGGCAATTATGGGCCAGTAAGCCTAACTTTGGTACTAGGTAAACTGGTTGAAACTACAGTAAAGAACACAATTATCAGACATATCGATTAACAAGATTTGCTGGGGAAGAGTCAACATGGCTTTTGTAAAGGAATATCATGCCTCACCAATCTACTAGAATTATTTGAGGGACTCAACAAACATACGGACAAGGTGATCCAGTGAATACAGTGTGCCTGGACTTTCAGAAAGCCTTTGACAAGGTCCCTTACCAAAGGCTCTTAAGCATATTAAGCAGTCATAGGATAAGAAGGAAGGTCCTCTCATGGATTAGTAACTGTGTGAACAAAAGGTAGGAATAAATGGTCAGTTTCAGGATGCAGAAAGGTAAATAGAGGTATCCCCCAGAGGGGTTTCCTGGGATCATATTCATAAATGATCTGGAAAACAGGGTAAACAGTAAGGTGGCAAAGTTTGCAGATGATACAGAATTGCTTAAATTAGTTAAGTCCAAACCAGACTATGAAGAGTTACAAAGGGATCTCACAAAACTTGGTGATTGGGCAACGAAACAGCAGATGAAATTCAATGTTGATCAATCAAAAGTAATGTACACTGGACAACATAATCCCAACAATACATACAAAATAATGGAGTCTAAATTAGCTGATATCACTTAAGAAAGAGATCTTGGAGTCAGTAGTTCTCTGAAAACATCTGCTCAATGTGCAGTGGCAATCAAAGAACCCAATAGAATGTTAGGAACTATTAAGAAAGGGATAGATAATAAGACAGAAAATATCATAAGGCCACTGTATAAATCCATAGTATGCCCAACCTTGAATACTGCATGCAGTCCTAGTTGCCCCATCTCAAAAAAGATATATTAGAAATGAAAAGGCTCAGAGAAAGGCAACAAAAATTATGAAGGTTATGGAACAGCTCCTATGTGAGGATAGATTAAAAAGACTGGAACTGTTCAGCTTGGAAAAGAGTCAACTAAGGGGAGATATGATAGACGTCTATAAAATCATGAATGGTGTGGAGAAAGTGAATAAGGAATTGTTATTTACACCTTCACATAACACAAGAACCAGGGATCACCCTATGACATTAATAGGCAGCTGGTTTAAAACAAACAAGAGGAAGCATTTATTTACACAATTCACAGACAACCTGTGGAACTCATTGTCAGGGGATGTTGTGAAGTATAACTGGATTAAAAAAAAGAATAAGATAAATTCATGGAGGATGAGCCCATTAATAGCTATTAGCCAAGATGGTCAGGGATGCAACTCCATGCTCTGGGTGTTCCTAAGCCTCTGACTGCTGGGACTGGATTGCAGGGATGGATCACTTGATGATTTCCCTGCTCTGTTCAGGCCCTTTGAAGCATGTGGCATTGGCCACTGCCAGAAGAAAGGACACTGAGCCAGATGGACCTTTGCTCTGACCCAGTATGGCCATTCTTATGTTATTGTGTTCTATCTAAGCTATGAATAGTTTAATTGCCACACTAGAATAGATCAGTGGTCCACCTCATCCAATATCCTGTTCCTAATAGTGATCAGTGCTAGGTCGTTCAGAGGAAGGGCACCCTCCCTCTCATAGCTACTACGGCAATACTATACCATAGGAGACATGTATGGTATGGTATGGTACCATAGGAGACATGTATGGACTTTAGTATGAGGGTACATGCAGATGATATCTGATTCATAGAGGCGTTTAGTGCTTGTATAGATACATGTCCCAGTATGAAGTCGGATCCCATGTTCATCTTTACTGCATGGCATGGAACACATCAAAGCCATGGAAATTCCAATGAAAGGAAATATGGCTACACATTGTTTCCTCCATCTCTATTAAACTGCCACAATCCTCTCTGCAAAAATTGCACATGGAAAAAAGGGTGGAACAGGCAAATAACCATTCTAAACATCAGGGTTCCCTGTGTAACTAGACTGAAGTCTGTTTGGAGCAACTTTTACTAGCCCTCCACACTGGGACTCACTTCAGAAGGGTAATAAAGCACAGGCACTGTCTGTGAACCAGGACAGCCAGATACACTGCTACTGCTGGAGCTGAAGTTAAGAGGAAGAGACCATCCAGTGGGTTGGATAAGGGCCCACCACATAGGGAAGGGCTAGTGTTTCTTCTGGCTGTCCAGCCCTGTTTAGCCAGGATGTTTTGCAACCCCACTGCTCTCATGGAACAGGGTTGGAAAAGAGGGGCTCTGGGAATGCAGTTTAACTACTAAACATACCAGGTTTTGGATTAATCTATTTTCCACCACAAGCTTGTAAGTAGGCGGGAAACAGATGCCTATATACAAGTTCAAATGTCCTATTACAACTCCCAAATTCCTGTTTTTAACTAATTATTATAAGGGACTATTTATTTTCCTTGACCATCTTGCCTTTGATTTATTTTTCTTTTCTGTTTTCTGCCCTACCAAAAATCAAACATCATTATATCCATCTGTCCACATGGCATTGATAGATTTCCATGAGAGCATTCAGCAGTCAGGAAGAGTGAGAAGAAGTGGGAGCAATCCCTAAAGGACCCTCATGTTATTCTTCCTCAAGCTGGCCCAGACTGTATGGGAAAACTGTTTTATTATGTCAAAAGAAAAGGAGTACTTGTGGCAGCTTAGAGACTAACAAATTTATTTATAACAAATACATTTGTTAGGCTCTAAGGTGCCACAAGTGATCCTTTTCTTTTTGCGAATACAGACTAACACTGCTGCTACTCTGAAACCTATATTATGTCAGGGGTTCTCAGACTGGGGGTCAGGACCCCTCAGGGGGTCATGAGGTTATTACATAGGGGGTTGTGAGCTTTCAGCCTCCACCCCAAACTCCACTTTGTTTCCAGCATTTATAATGCTGTCAAATATATAAAAAAGTGTTTTTCATTTATAAGGGGGGTCACACTCAGGATTGCTACGTGAAAAGGGTCACCAGTACAATAGTTTGAGAACCACTGTATTATGTATTCTAACTGTATATTGTGTCATGGTATTGTTTTAAAGATTTGTTCACAATCGCCATTTTGAATTCTGTAACGTTGTATTTTGGGAGCCATGTTGTGTGCATCACCAAGCACAGTAGAAGGTCGGGTTGTCCATCGTACTGGAGCTGAGACAATCAGTCGGACACGACCCTCCCTCTGGGACTGGTGTCTCGTCTGTAAAGTATAGATTTCTTGACTGTTAGTCCATAATATCTGTAAGGGCTAGTAGGCCTGGGCTTCATGCTCTTCATTCCAAACCACCAAGTGTTCTTTACTTACCTGTACCCAATAAACTGCCTTTTCATTCCCCTTTAATCTTGTCCCTCTTCTGTTTCACTGAGACCATAGGTGACAGACCCTAAATCAGGGATAATCTGAACTTCTGTCATTAGCAGGGGTCCTTTAATACCCCCCTTTAATTCCCTTTTCCCTTAACAAGACCACCTCTGAGGCTTCCCACTGCCAAGGAAGGGGAAGAAGTGCATTTGTTATTGTCCTGTAAGTAAGCTTCCACTATAGGAGAATCTGGTAGCGTTACCATACTGGATCTATTCTGATTTTTTTTTTTTTTGGAAACAGCATCATAGAAATACTTCTTAGGTTTGCAACATAATTTGAAGGAGGAGCACCTGGAGATTAAAAAAGAAAGAGTAGGAAGGCAATTGATTTTCCAAGTTCATGTATATATCCTACAAGAATTATAGAACAAAGTGGGGAAAGCTGTAACCATTGCCCTTTCATAGATAGTAAAGTATGGGAAAAATCCATGTTTTACAAATTCCATAATTTTATTTGTAAAGCATCTCTCCCTTAAAGGGTATGATATTAAAGGGTTTAATTGGTTTTGTTTTCCTCAGCGTCACCTTCAAAAGTTTGGGAAACAGTGAGGGAAGGGATCGGTTATGTCATGGTGAGGAATGCAATTGATTAGAGTGCAGAGATATGAAAAATATTGCAATTCACAGAGGGTTTTTTTGGAAACTGCAGTATATCAAGGAACTCTGCAGTCTACATTATTATCTGGGGAGGGTGATCTCACATCACTTACAAGGACACATTAGTTATTACTGATCATTACCATATATATATAATACTGTAAATAATTGAATATAATAATGTAGTGAGCCACCTACCCAGCACAGTCTAGAAGTAGATGGATCATAAATATAGATACAGCATGCTAGATAACATGATGCCTTTTGTTTCCATGAGGCATACCCCACCAAAAAATGCCATTTAACACTATGTACTATAGCTTCTACCCCATGGCAGCACAGCCATGCAGTAATTATTTCTTCTTCCAAGATTTACAACACCTACATTATTATTTAAAAAGCAACAACCCTGAAACTAGGAATGTAGCCAATGATAGAAAGGAAGGAGTATCACTGGTTGGCATTTCAAGCAATGCTTTATCTGTTTGGCCAGTCATTTATCTGTTAAGAAAGTCAGGGTTCCTACTTGCTGCTGTGAGAGTCATGTTCACAGAATTTCTCCTCATCTTGATATTATGAATCACAAAACCATGAATATCAGTGCTGCGAATGTATTATTCGTGTCTGCAGCAGAATCTTCTTGATGAAAAGTATCTATGCATATACTGTAAAAAATGTTCAGTACTCCCACTTGCTCTCTGGCTATTAACAGTTTCCCAAGTGCACTGAATATTGATGCTGAATAAACACTGAAATGGACACATTAAAAACCTGACTATAGTAAAGGCCACTTTTAACATTTCAGCTAGCATTCAGGATCATCCCTTATGGCAGAGATTTTGTCCCAGACACCACAGGAATGAAGACAAGACACCAAAAATGTCATTTGACGAGCCCATTACTTTAACAGATCTGGGAATTGTTGGGCAACTCATTCAGCGCAGATCAATCTTCCTTTGGTAATCCATACCATCTGGGGAAGGTCTGTCCACAGTCCCTTTGAAACTTTAATTTGTCCTAGCACCATTGCTGGGATCCACTACCCACTGCTTATATAAGGGATGAAGGTCTGGGGGAAAAGGGTGGCTCCTCACTGTACAAGACATTAGGAGCCCCATCTGTTTTTGGTGATGCCCTCTCTTAATCCTGATTCTAATTCTGGTTTATTCTGGCTTCCCCTAGATAACAAATACCTACACTAGAAACCTGCCAAGTTTCAACAAAATGAACCCCTTCCATAGGGTTGACAGCTTTGTAATATTTAAAAACCGGACACTCCAGCAAGAGTGCCAGAACCTCCCCTTCCCTGCCTATTCCCAGGAGGCGCCGCTCCTGCCCTGCCCCTTCCCCCTGAGGCCCCACCGCACATTAGCTCCTCTTTCCCCCTTCTTTCATCACTCACTGCTTTTCCCCACTGCCTCCCTCCCTGCGTGGGTTGTGAGGGACTCACCCGCAGAGCCAGGGCTGGGAGCTGCTGCTGCCTGATGTAGGTAGGAGGTGGCCCTGGCTGAGTAGGGGCTAGCGTGTGTGATGATTTGGCGCCTCCCAACCTCCCCCACCCACAGTAACCAGATTTTGGGTGTCTGGTCAGTAGATCTGACCAGACACCATCAGATCCCCTTTTTGACCGGACTTTCCAGTAAAAAACTGGACACCTGGACATCCTACCCTTACAATCTAACCTGTCCACCAGGTCTCTGAGCCTGCAAAAGGGAAAATGAAAAACACACCATCCAGTCCCATCTGACAGTGAGGGAAAAATTCATTCCCAATACCAAAAGACAACTAGTATGATGCCCTCAGAAAGGCCTGGAAAGCTGACCCCACTCTAATCCCAAGGTTATGGTGTGGTATTGTTCTCAGTTGCAAAATGACGTCTCAGACAGGGGAAAGGGCATATAAGCACTTCTCTCATATGCAGGGGAACCAATGAGATTTTGCTGCACCCTTCAATCGAACCAATCAACTAGGAAGCCTGTCTTCTCTCACTACCCCTGCTCCTCAAGCCAACAAGGAGGCTAAAGTGACCAGGAGAAGGTGGGGATAAATGGGAGCAATTGTCAAAAGAGCCCTGCGGTTTTACCCCCTCTCCTGACCCAATCTCTGAGTTTAAAAGGTGTGGGTGCACTTTTTATTGTCCTGTAAAATGACCACCAGAGAAGAAGCTGGCAGCTGTCATTTTATGATAATGATGAGAGCTAGTTTAAAAATTTCCAGCAGAATGTTTTTCGATCGGAAAATACCATTTTTCTAAATTGAAATATGCACATTTAGATGATAAAGTCAAAACATTCAATTTCAGCATTCTGAGCCTGGAATATTTCAATTTTCCATTTCAAAATGCACTTTATTTTATATTATAAAAAATGTAAAAATAAAGAATTCAAAATCAAAACAAAACATTTCAATTTTATCAGACTGTTTTGATTGACCTGATATGAAGTTTTGTTGAAAATTATTTTTTGAGAAATTTAAAAAGTTGATGTTTTGTTCTGATTCAGTATGAAAACAAATTGTGAATTTGTGGAATTTTCTGTAAAACATAAATTCCAGTTCCTGCACAGCTCTAACAATGATAATACAATTAAATGTCTGTAAATCATAATAAATTTGAATAAAATAACCATTTGTAGAAGGCATTCCATTCTATAGCATTTTAAAGTGCTTGTACAAACTTCCCTATATTCACTGTAGATGTGTTTCAGCTGATAATGCTGATTCAGCTATCATAATTTCCTTTTCTTTCTTATTTTTATTTTGTGTTGAGATTTTGTGTTTCTTCTTTTCTGTTTTTCTATAGTGACCAATAAGCTACTCTGTACTATTACTGCAGGCATGTTAACTATAACTATAGTGCTACTTATTGTGATACTTGGGGTCCAAATTGTGGTTTTAGGGGGCCCAAATTGCAACATAACTCCTCCTTTTCCCTCTGGCTGGCTTTTCTGAGAAGGGAGGTGGCTCTGAGCTCAGGTTCAGGAAATTTAGACTTCTACTTGCCGTAGTCACTTTTCAAAATGGCAGATAGCCACTTATGTCACTTGGGCACTTTTGTAAATTTTACCTTGCCTACATATATTTCAGATAATGAATGTGCTTGGAAAATTCATTCTACTTTTAAACCAGCAGTCTGATAGAAAAGCTTTTAAATATTTAATAAATTATGTATGTAAATGTTTATTTAGAAATAAGTTGTCCTATTACTATATTTTAAAAAATCAGAAATATGCTCTGATTTGTGTCTGAGGTTTACTTTTAAACCCACTGTGATGGGTTGGCGCACAGAAACCCCCTTGAGAACTGCCTACTGATGTGCTGGGACTACCTCTAACCCTGTTTTCCCTGGCAGCTTGGGACTTCAGAACCCTGCCTGGTTTTACCAGACATGCTAGCCTGCTACAAACACACACCCAGGTCTGAACCACGTCCCCCACAAGATGCAGGATTAACTGAAAACAATTTAAGAAGTGTTCCTGTCTCCAGTACTCATATATTCAACTCCCAATAGGGTCCAAATCCCAAATAAATACATTTTACCCTGTATAAAGCTTATACAGGGTAAACTCATAAATTGTTCACCTCTATAACACTGAAAGAGAGATATGCACAGCTGTTTGCCCCCTCCCCCCGGTATTAATACATACTCTGGATTAATTAATAATTAATCCAGAGTATGTATTGGGAGAGGTTTAGGTTGGATATTAGGAAAAACTTTTTCACTAGGAGGGTGGTGAAACACTGGAATGCGTTACCTAGGGAGGTGGTGGAATCCCCTTCCTTAGAAGTTTTTAAGGTCAGGCTTGACAAAGCCCTGGCTGCGATGATTTAGTTGGGATTGGTCCTGCTCTGGGCAGGGGGTTGGACTAGATGGCCTCCAGAGGTCCCTTCCAACTCTGTTATTCTATGATTCTATGATTCTATGAATAAGTAAAAAGTGATTTCATCAAATACAAAAAGTAGAATTTAAGTGGTTCCAGGTAATAACAGACAAAACAAAGTGAATTACCAAGCAAAATAAAATAAAACACGCAAGTCTAAGCCTAATACAGTAAGAAAGTGATTACAGTTGAAATCTCACCCTCAGAGATGTTCCAATAAGCTTCTTTTACAGACTAGCCTCCTTCTAGTCTGGGTCCAGCAATAACTCACACCCCTGTAGTTACTGTCCTTTGTTCCAGTTTCTTTCAGGTATTCTTTCGGGGGGCAGGGGAAGAGGCTACCACCTGAGTCAGCTGAAGGCAAAATGGAGGTGTCTCCCAGGACTTTATATAGTTTCTCTCTTGTGGGTGAAAACCCCTCCCTCCCCCTGTGTAGAATCCCCTCTACAAGATGGAGTTTTGGAGTCACCAGGGCAAGTCACATGTCCAGGCATGACTTAGTTCTCTACAGGAATGTTCCCAGGAAAGCTCAGATGTAGATTGGCGTCTATCAAAGTCTATTGTCAAATTAAGTGTTTCTTGATTGGGCACTTTCTGAGAATAGTCGTTTCTCAAGAAGCTGAACAAATGCTTCACTGAGGCTACTTAAAATCAAATAAGTACACAGCCAACATTCATAACTTTGAATACAAAAATGATACATGCATACAAATAAGATGAATATATTCAGTAGATCATAACCATTGCAGAGATATATTGCATGGCATATGTAGCATAAAACATATTCCAGTTATGTCATATTTACATTCATAAGCATATTTCTATAAAGTATTATGGGGTGCAACATCACACCCAGTATTACTACAACTTGGATCATTAGCCCCCTGCACCATTGGCCTCTTTCTTATCACCTCTCCCTTTGAACCGTAAGTCACACATACACACATACTGTTCCTCCAAGAAGGATCATGTAGAAACCCCTCCAAGTGCAGAAGCCACAGATGCTTTACAGTGCAGCTGAAAACACACAAACACACACACCCTTTGAGATCACCCCCACCCTCGAGATAGTATGGGATAGAGCTGGATGTGAAGTAAAGGGTGCAGCAGCACTGTAAATCATCCTTGGATTTTGCACTTGGAAGAGTTTGAATTCCTTCAGCAGCTCACTGGCACAATTTATGACAGTTTTTTATATTCATCACAGCCCGAGGGAAGAACACTGCTAGAAAGGGGCCTTGTCTGTAAGAGTTTGAGTCCATGGCAAACACTGCATTGCAATTCTAAGTAAAATGGAAAATACTGCATTCATATATTCTTTGCCAGGTTAACAGCAATTACATTGGTTAATAATCTGTCCTCCGATATTGAGAATACGTTATATAACACCTGAAAAAACACAAAGAAGAAATAGTTTGATGTATTCATTTTCTTGTACTTTGAATTTATTTGGATGCGGAAATAACATTTTAGAGTAAGGAGATTTATTATTATTAATTATTATTATTATTATTATTGAGATCAAGATTAACAGAGTCAAAATCATAATCACAGGTAAAAGCAAAGTGGTAGATGCAGACTTCTGAGGCATAGAAAATGTAACAAAAGTGCTGATGAAAGCTTGCCAGGAAGGAAAAAAAAAGGTTTCCATAGCAATGTATTATTATTACTTTCTCTAAAAGCAAAAGGCTCTTTTGAATGAGAAATCTGTACTGCAGAAATATATATAATGTTAAACATATTAGAAATATTTGATCAGTGGTTCTGTAACTTCCTTCTTGTAATTAATTTTATATAACTTTGGAGTCAAAAATACAAATGATCAATTCTAAAGTACTGTGGTTTAGGAGAAAAGGAAATAAAAGGTGGCACAGTGTAATACACTTACCAAAGCCACAAATGCACCAAAAAAAAAACCAAACAGGTGAGGCTGTGAGAAGGTATGATTACTCAGGGTATTATTGAATGCGTTACCTAGGGAGGTGGTGGAATCAGACAAGAAGGAGGCTAGTCTGTAAAAGAAGCTTATTGGAACATCTCTGAGGGTGAGATTTCAACTGTAATCACTTTCTTACTGTATTAGGCTTAGACTTGCATGTTTTATTTTATTTTGCTTGGTAATTCACTTTGTTTTGTCTGTTATTACCTGGAACCACTTAAATCTTTGTCAAGCCTGACCTTAAAAACTTCTAAGGAAGGGGATTTCATGATTCTGTGTTGCACTGTTCTTCTACGAAGCACAAGAGTTGGGAAGATGCAAGGGGTGAAATTTAGCTTTAAGATATCTCTGCACATGCCACATTTTGGGCCAAATTGGGGGCTCCCTGGCCCCTAGTGCATTTAGCCACAAGGCTTCTCCCCTAAATATCACAAGCTTATAATGGTCCCCAATGAGCCTGTAGCAGGATTCACTTTGGAGCTAGCAAGTCTAGTAGGCAGGCTGCATCTCATGAGTCTCCAAAGTCCTGGGTGGCCTTGTCAGACAATATTGGAGATTGGCGGCCAAATTATCATCTGTCCTTCTCCACGTTCCTCTCTGGCTGGACTAGGGGTGAAGGGAAGGATAGTGAGACCCAGGCCTTCCATCTTCACAAGGTCTTAGCCCAGGACCCAAGAGAGTAAAGGTCAGGGTCAGGAAGCATTTCTGTCCCCTCTAGCTGATATCCCAGACCAGCCTTCCCTGAGCCACTTCTTACCCACCACTCTGCCAGTGCTCTCTTCAGTTTGGGGCATGATCACAGCTCTCTCCTCTCAGAGAGCTGTTCAAGCAGACCCAATGAGTATGACTACACTGCAATAAAACACCCATGCCAGCTGACTTAGAGTGAGGCTGTAGGGGGCTATAAAATCACAGTGTAGACACTCAAGCTCAGGCTGGAGCCTGGGCTCTGGAACACTCCTCCCTTGTGAGGTCCCAGAATCTGGGCTCTAGCCTGAGCCCTGGAACCCTGAGACAGGGGTGGATCTCAGATCCCAGGCTCTAACCCAAGCCTGAACATCTACACTACAACTTTATAGCCCTGCAGCCCAAGCCCTGAAAGTCTGAGTCAGCTGACACAGGCCAGCCTGTTGCAGTGAAGACATAGCCCAAGATTCAGATAGTCAGTCAGAGCTTCTCAACTACCTTCGGTTTCCAGTGATTTCCCCCTCGTCAGGGAGAAGGGGAGAGAGAAAGGGGTCAAGCCCCTGGTTGACCAGTTGGGCCTTTCCCATAGTCCAGGTCCTTCCCCTGTAGATTCCTCTATCCAAGCTGGTACTAACTGGCTTCCTTCCTGCAGGCAACCTCTCCTTTACTCTCCCCTGCTTGATTGCCAGAGTCCCATTTTAAGCAGATCCTCCATTTGGAGTAGGCTCTAGAACTGCTGAGGGTGCGGTCTTCTAGCCCAGTTCTACTCCATCACTCCTTTTGTGTTAGTGAGGGGTTTGTAAGCCCCATCACAGAGCCTCTATGCCAGTACAGAAAAGCCAGAACATAGTTTGGACAAATCCCCTCTTTTCTCTAATCAGCCCCGTCCCCTTTAGGAGGTGACAGAGAGGTGCCAATGAAGGATTTCAGTCTGTGCTTCAGTTGCTCTCCATCTATAAAATGGCTTAATAATACTTACCACCTTTCAATAGCACTTTGGGATCTATGGATGAAAAGCTCTTAATTAAGTCCGATATTAATAACAATAATTCTTTCTATTTTTTATACAAGTGGTTGACAATAGGAACAGCTGATTTTTTTCTCCCGGCTTTCTATTGGAATATTTTTTTCCAGTGACAGATTTCTGACCAGCCTGACTTATTTTATTAAAGTAAATGGGGTGGTGTTAGAGAAGTTTACAGGGCAACTGCCAGAGCTGTCAATCGGCACCTTACATGAGCACTAAATTTACTTAAAAAGAAAGGTTTCAGAGTAGCAGCCATGTTAGTCTGTATTCGCAAAAAGAAAAGGAGTACTCCTTTTCTTCTTAAAAAGAAATAAAGCATCAACTGTTCGAAGCATAAAGGGACAAATCATGATCTCATGCACACTTCCCAACTGTCCATCTTCCAAGAGAATAACTCATTTTAGCTCCACAGTTACCTACATTCTGCATAAATTTGGTGTCCCCCCTCCCTTGTATCCCATTTTTTGTCAATATTACATTCCACATTTGGGGCTTGGCAGGCAAAGAAATATAATCCCACAGGAGTCAATGGGAGATTGCCCATTTGACTTCAATACAATGGGGATTTGGCCGAAAGATTCAAAACAAGTCAAAAATAAACATTTTTACCTTGTCCTTGGACTATGCCAAGGCAACATATATGTCTTCTCATGAATGTTTTAGATGTTTTCAGTCTGTTGCCTCAGCTTTGTCTATTTTTGGCTCCTTTAGAATTTGTTAAAATAAATAGTTGTTTGTCACTGTGTACGGTATTCTCACAGTCTGAGAACTTTTTAATTCCCTTTTGACTTGCTTGTGGGAGTACTGGTAGTTTAAGAAAAATGTTTCACCTTAAGCCTACAGGCCCCAGAGCCTGCTTTTGTGACATTCTACTAGGAACAAAACAAAGAAAAACTGTTCCTTTTATATGTTCTCTCTCTTTTAATCTATACTGGTTGACATGTCATACTTAGAAAGCCTGTGTCCCTGGAGCCTGAAAAAATGTTTTACAATATTTCACTGTATTATGAGATATAATCTAATAAACTCATCCAACAGTCTATAAATTGGCAAGAATAGACTATACCTTACTTATACATGCACGTGCCTTCCCTTGCACACACACACACCCCCCACCCTGCACACACACGCATACATGTAGGAGTATTTCACTGATCCATTAATATATTTCTTAATGAAAATGTAATATTTAGTAAATATTGTAAATAATTCCATGAGCAACACCATCAAAACTGGAGTCTGTGCAAGGTGGGAGAAAGAAATATGATCAAAACTGATACTTGAGCGTCTAAGTGGGTCTAAAACATAAAGGACTTTTACTTTTAAATGTCTGTGTGTGAAAGATATAAGAAGTAGGCAGAAGCAAATCTTTAGTATGATATTCTTCTTAGGGTTAGATTCTGCTCTTTTATAATTACAATCCAGAGTAATCCTGATGCTTCTATGGAGTCATTCTGGATTTAAATTGGTTTAACAGAGAGCAGAATCTGATCCTTAGAATTTTAGGGGAAAATTCTACATGTTCTGAGGTGCTATTTAAGTGAATGGGGACAAGTTAGTATTAACATTTAGCCCATAAAGTATAAAAAGTATGAGTGAGAGCTGGAGAAGACTTTCGGGTAGATCTTACTCAAGGGAAATATACTGGTCTTTTACCAGTAAGAATTTTAAAACAGTACTTGTTAATATTGGACTGATAAAGGATTTCCATGGAATTGATTCAGTCTTGTCTTTATTATAAATTATGTATACTTTTTTCTTTTAAATTACCTGTACTTGAGGACCAGCATTTCACATAGCATACAACTTTTAAGAAATGTATTCCCTAAACTAGTTCAATAACATTTTGAACTTGAATAACATCTAGAACTTAGAATCCTAGTTGCCTTAAACAGTGAACAAAATTCTATTCCTGACATATACTGTTCTTTATAGACTCATAGACTTTAAGGTCAGAAAAGGACCATTGTGATCATCTTGTCTGACCTCCTGCACGTTGCAGACCACAGAACCCTACCCACCCACCCACTCCTGTAACAGATCCCTAACCTTTCACTGAGTTATTGAAGTCCTCAAATCATGGTTTAAAGACATCAAGTTACAGAGAGTTCACCATTTATGGCAAAAGGGAGGGGTAGCTCAGTGGTTTGAGCATTGGCCTGCTAAACCCAGGGTTGTGAGTTCAATCCTTGAGGGGGCCATTTAGGGATCTGGAGCAAAAATTGGTGATTGGTCCTGATTTGAGCAGGGGGTTGGACTAGATGACCTCTTGAGGTCCCTTCCAACCCTGATATTCTATGATTCACTAGTTGAAACCTGCAAGTGACTTGTGTTCCAGGCTGCAGAGGAAGGCGAACACCCCCCAGCCCCCACCCCCCAGGTCTCTGCCAATCTGACCTGGGGGAAAATTCCTTCCCAACCCCAACTTTGGCAATCAGTTAGATCCTGAGCATGTGAACAAGACCCACCAGGCTGATACCTGAGAAAGAATTCTCTGGAGTAACTCAGAGCCCTCCCCTCCAGTCTCTGGTCAATAGTCTCTAGCCATTGGGGATTTTTGCTACTAGCAGTCACTGATGGGCTACATGCCATTGCAGACAGTCCCATCATGCCATTCCCTCCATAAACTCAGTCTTGAAGCCAGTTAGGATTTTCCCCACACTGCTCCCCCTTGGAAGGCTGTTCCAGAACTTCACTCCTCTGATGGTTAGAAACCTTCGCCTAATTTCGAGCCAAAAATTGTTAATGGCAAGTTTTTATCTATTTGTTCTTGTGTCTACATTGGTGCTTAATTTAAATAAATCCTCTCCCTCCCTGATATTTATCCCTCTGATGTATTTATAGAGAGCAAGCATATCTCCCCTCAGCCTTCTTTTGGTTAGGCTAAACAAGCCAAGCTCTATGAAGTCTCCTCTCATAAGGTATCAGAGTAGCAGCTGTGTTAGTCTGTATTCGCAAAAAGAAAAGGAGTTCTTGTGGCACCTTAGAGACTAACAATTTTTTTTTGAGCATAAGCTTTCGTGAGATGAAGTGAGCTGTAGCTCACGAAAGCTTATGCTCAAATAAATTTGTTAGTCTCTAAGGTGCCACAAGTACTCCTTTTCTTCTCTCATAAAGTAGGTTTTCCATTCCTCGGATCATCCTAGTAGCCCTTCTCTGCACCTGTTCCTGTTTGAATTTATCTTTCTTAAATACAGGATACCAGAATTGCACACAATATTCCAAGTGAAGTCTCACTAGTGACTTTTATAATGGTAGTGGAGGAGCTTCGTTGCTGCTCTAAATGCCAGAGGCATAGTGGGTACTAACTAACTTCTCTCTGCTGGATATACCTTACCTGATGCATCCTAGAATTTCATTAGCCTTTTTTACAGCCACATTACATTGACGTCTCATAGTCATCCTGTGATCAACCAATACACCCAGGTTTCTCTCCTCCTCTGGTGCTTCCAACTGATAAGTCCCCAGCTTACAACAAAAAACTTTTCTTGTTAGTCCCTATATGCATTACCTTGCACTTTGCACTATTAAGTTTCATCCCATTTGTATTACTCCAGTTTAAAAAGTCATCCAGATCTTCTAGCATGATATTCCAGCCCATCATATTGATAATACCTCCCAACTTCGTGTCATATGCAAATTTTATTAGCACACTCTCACTTTCTGTGCCAAGATCAGTAATAAAAAAGTGTTAAATAATATTGGTCCCAAGACCAATCCCTGAGAAATTCCACTAGTAATCTTCCTCCAGCCTGACAGTTCATCTTTTTGTATGACCTGTTGTAAGCTCCCCTTTAACCTTTTCCCTATCCATCTTTCAATTCTCATATTAATCCCCATCTTCTCCAATTCGATTAATAATTTCCAATGTGGAACTGTATCAAATGCCTTACTGAAATCCAGATAGATTAGATCTACTGCATTTTCTTTGCCTAAAAAATCAGTTATCTTCTCAAAAAAGGAGTTCACCTTGGTCTGGCATGATCTACCTTTTGTAAAACCATGTTGTATTTTATCTCAGTTACCATTCACCTCTATGTCCTTATCTACTTTCTTAAAAATAGGAACTATATTAGCAATTCTCCAGTCATAGGATATGATCCTTGAGTTTACAGATTCATTACAAATCCTTTTCTGTTGGACTTGCAATTTCATGTGCCAGTTCCTTTAATATTCTTGAATGGAGATTCTCTGGGTCGCCCGATTTAGTCCTATTAGGGTGTTTGAGTTTGACTTCCATGTTGGATGTGATAATTTCTCCCTTCACATTCTCCTTGCCCTTAGCCACCCAGCCACTATCCCTGAACTCTTCATTAGCTTCACTAAAACTGAGGCAAAGTATTTGTTTAGGTGTTGGGCCATGCCTAAATTATCTTTAATCTCCACTCCATCCTCAGTGTTTAGCGGTCTCACTTCTTCTTTCCTTGTTTTCTTCTTATTTATATGTCTATAGAACAGTGGTTCTCAAAGCTGGTTGACCACTTGTTCAGGGAAAGCCCCTGGCGGGCTGGGCCAATTTGTTTACCTGCCGCATCCGCAGGTGTGGCCGACCGCGGCTCCCACTGGCCACAGTTCGCCACTCCAGGCCAATGGGGGCTGCAGGAAGCGCGCAGGCCAAGGGATGTGCTGGCCGCCCTTCCCACAGCCCCCATTGGTCTGGAGCAGAGAACCACAGCTAGTGGGAGCTGCGATCAGCTGAACCTGCGGACACGGCAGGTAAACAAACTGGCCCAGCCCACCAGGGGCTTTCCCTGAACAAGCGGCGGACCAGATTTGAAAACCACTCCTATAGAACCTTCTACTATTGGTTTTAATTCCCTTTTCAAGGTCCAACTCTGCTTTGCTTTGGCATTTCTCACTTTATACCTACATTTTTGAGCTCTGACCTTTTGGATACCTCCCATCTTCCATATATATAGGCTTTCTGCTTTCTCTTAATCACCTGTTTGAGATGCTTGCTCATTCAGCTTGGTCTGCAACCCTTCCCTGAAATTTCTTTCCCCCTTTGCTTGGGATGCAGACTTCAGATAGCTTCTGCAGCTTTGAGTTAAAGTAATTCCAAGCCTCTTCCACATTCAGATACCTGAGTTCTTCAGTTCAGTCCACTTCCCTAACTAATTCCCTTAATTTTTTTAAGTTAGCTCTTTTGAAGTCAAGAATCCTTGTTGTAGATCTATTTTTGTTTATCCTTCCATTTAGTTTAAATTGAATTAGCTCATGATTACTCGAACCAAGTTATCTTCTCCAACCAGTTCTTCTACCTCACCACTCACCAATACCAAATCTAAAATGATATCACCTCCTGTTGGTTTAGCAACTATTTTGGTGAAAAATCTCTCAGCTATAAAACCTGGGCCCTACTGTTATTAGTAGCACTTGTCCACCAATCTATATCTATATCACACAATTTCCAGTAGTATTTATTTCATTATAAATATTCCAGAGGTCTCTATCCATATCCAAATTGGATCCTGGTGGTCTGTTGCACACCCCAAGCACCATGTTAGGGGAACCTTTCGTAGCTTTCTTCTCCAAAGTGATTTTGGCCCAAGCAGACTTTATCTTATCCATTTCACCACTTCTAATTTCTCTACAGTCTACCTCATCATTAATATACAATGTTACTCCACCACCTGTGCCTTTATTTCTTTCCTGAACAGCACATACCCTTCCATACTTGTACTCCAGTTATGACTATTATTACACCATGTTTCTGTTATCCCTATAATATCTGGTTTCTTTTCCTACAACATAAGTTCTAGTTCCTCCATTTATTACCCAGGCTCCTTGCATTGGTGTACAAACACCTTAGTTGCTGCTCCTTGTCTTTACCCACATTCCTAGCCTGATTGGATATAGTCATTCTACTGCTACTATTACCTACCTGACTGGTATCCTTCCTCTTAATGTCTGTTCTCCTACCCATTGCTCTATCCTGTCTTACTTGATTTTCCTCCCTCTCAATGTTAAAATCAGGTGTGGAGATTACATGGCATCTCCCAACCATCTCCCCCAAGTTCCTATTTTAAAGCTCCTTTAATTATTTGTGCCAACCTCCATCCCAGAAGTCTATTTCCTTCCCTACTCAGCTGGAGTCCATCCCACGAGGACTACCCTCTGTCCATGAATGCCTTCCAATGGGTCAAACATCCCAAAGCTCTCATTTTAGCACTAATGCCTGAGCCATTTGTTCATCATCACAATCTTGTCTCACCTTCATTCTCCTCCTCCAGGGGCAGGCAGAATCCCAACTAAGCCTCCATTTCCTTAAGCATCTTCTCCAGTCTAGAGTAGTCTCCCTTGATAAGTTCCAACTAGAATCTAGATGGGTCCCTTTAGGATCCTCTTCAGCCTCTGCTCCACTTCCCATATCTTAGCTCCCGGCAGACAGCACACCCTTCTGTTTTCCGGATCAGCTCTGGTGACAGGTCTGTCTGTACTTCTTAGTAGGGAGTCCCCAGTCACATAGGTCTGCCTTTTCCTGGTGATGGTGTGTTCTCCAGCCTTCCTCCTGTTCTCTCTGGCTACAAATCCTCTTGGATTTTATTCTCCCTTGCAATCTTCTGCAAGTCATCCTGTATCCTCCTGGGACTCTGAATGCTGGGTATCTCCATTGGGTCTTCCCCTCTTCTTATAAGACTAGCTTTTCTCTTCTGGCTCTCTCAAAGTCAATGGCAAAACTTTATTTTCATTGGAGCCAGAATTCCCTGCCCCCACAAACTCCAGTAATATACTGCACTCCTAATAATTTTATTCAGCCCTAGATGATGATGGCTACATGCCTTCACAAGGGAGTAAGAACACTCTTTATAGCCTTAAATTGGCTATGTGGATCTTGGGTTTAGGTGTATAGGAGCAAAAAGGGGCTATTTTTTCCACTTACCTCCTCCCCAGAATATGTGGATGGGGAGTATCAGAGAATAAATATGTAGTGGGTCTTGGCTCCATTCCCAGTTAGTTGCAGGCCAGAGTAGATGGGGCAATGCATTATGGGTAGTAATTGATAATCCGAGATTAAGTTTGCCTGTATTTTTGGGTTCCTGTCTTGAGGTGCAAATTAATTTGCAGAGGATGGGTCCTGAGAGATGTCAGAAAATCAGGCCCTTTTATAGTACTTTTAGTGATATACACTCATCCAGAATATTTTGGAAGATTGGAGACATATGTACTAAAATGTAACTCATAACATCCATTATTGACTAATGATAATTAATAAAAAAATTCCCAAATGCATGTTCATAATAAAATAGTCTTTAAATATACAAGTATATTATACAAAGGTGTTTATGTAATAGATTACTCTTTCCTGTTAATCAGTTAAATTTTACCTCTCCTCTTACTGTATGAAATTATATGCACCTACAGACTGTACATATGTTCTTCTTGTGTTTATTTCGTTATTTTTTCTACTATATTTTAAGAGGATAATACTATATTAAAATTCACAGACTGCTAGCTAGACAATTCTCTGTTCCCCACAGAAGGTGGCTATATATATTCATTATTTAATCCCATATTCACACATGCACAAAAATAAAGCGTTAAAATAACATCCAAGGGTAAATTTTCAGTGCTCCATGGGAATTTAGCCATTCGACTCCTATTAATGTTAATAAGTCATATGGCTACAGTCCTGTATGATGCTCTTTAAAATATACAGAGAATGGGTTTGTTTTAAATCAGTAGAAGACAGAAAATTAAAGCTAAAATGTCATTCTTTACTCAGCCTGCTGTGATTAGTTATGGCAGTTAACATGGAATTGTAAAACAATGGAGGCCTGAGTTGCAGTGTATTGACACTAAACCCAGCCAAACAGTGCAAAACATTTTCCATGAATATGGACACAATTTTTTTAAAATGATTTTGCTTCAGTTATTTTTGCACCCCTTTTGCATTTACTATCTACATTCAGTTTGTGTGACTGAGTTTCACCATTATGAATATTCACAAATTTAAAAAATTAATGATCAAGTATTTGCAGAAAGTAATTTTTAAATTCACGTGTATCAGTATTCATGCCACAATCACTTGTGGACTTACCTAATCACAAACAGAACTAATACTTATTTGATCAATCACAACTCAGCAATGTAGCTCACATATAGCATTCCATCACACATAAATTTGCACTGACTCCATAGAAGGAGAAACCCACAGGAAAAATATGTGACACTTAGGTAGCGATAACCAATGTGTCTGAGGGTCCTGGGTGATGTTCATCTGGATTGTGGCACTATTTTACTGGCAGCTGGATATGGTGCAATCGATTAGTGGTGTCTCTCATGAGAACAATTTCTGGATCCCCAATATCCCTTTGCCATTCACCTTACTTGCTAGCTCCCGGCTGCCCACTTTCCTCTCATTGTTACCTTGGGCAAGTCACTTAACCTCACTATGCCTCAACTTTGTCATCTGTAAAATAGGACAATAATTCTTAACCACCTTGTCAAAAGGCTCCTTGCATATGCTGCGCACTGGAAATGACAAGCATAACCCCCATACAATAAAAACTCAGTTCAAACCATGGTTTCCAGCCATAACTTTGAATTTCCTGCTCATGTGGGTTAAAACAGGGGTTCTCAACCTTTTTCTTTCTGAGGCCCCCCACCCCACCCATGCTATAAAAACTCCACGGCCCATCTGTGTCGCAAAAACTGGTTTTATTGCACATAAAAGCCATGGCCGGCATTAGGGGATACCAAGCAGGGACATTGCCCAGGACCCCCTGGCACAGGGCCCCCCGTTTAGCTAAGCTGCTCAGGCTTTGGCTTCAACCCCAGGTGGGCTCGGCTCAGAACCTTGGGCTTCAGCCCCATGTGGTGAGGCTTCAGCTTTCTGCCAAGGGCCCCAGTGAGTCTAATGCTGGCCCTGCATGGCAGACCCCCTGAAACCTGCTCATGGACCCCCAAGGTGTCCCGGACCCCTGCTTGAGAACGACTGTGTTAAAATACATATCTTAACATTCAGGTTATTTTAAACATCTTTGTGATAGCAAGGGGAAGCACAAATAAGGGAATAAATAAATATATATATATATATACATGTATGGCCTGGGAGATTTCTAGCAAACTAGATTATAGTTTTATTTATAGATCATATCATTAAAAATACAAAGGGTAATTCTTGTGGGGAACTACTCTGGTGTTACATAACATTATAATGTCAACATGCTGGTTACCAGCATTGCTGACATACATCAGTGACTGAACTGGAGATGTCCAGAGTTGAAAACATGCATTTCTACAGCTTGAGCTACAGGATCTCTAACTAGTGACTATAACAGACTCACATCAACGTGAACACAGAGGGGACACATAACACAGACTGACCAGTGGGGTACATTAGCACTGTAAGTATTGGTTTGTTGTGAAGAGGCTTTGTTATAATGTGACATGATACAGTATGAAATTTGTGAGGATGGGTTGGATAGATAATCTACCCAAATTAGAGTGCATCATTTGGAGATTGAAACCTGTCAAACAGAAATTGTAAAGCCTGAGCACAGGTAGTGTCTTCCTCTATGAAATGTCCAGTATTATGCATACTAACAGAGGTCAATAAATAATAGTGATCATAGGAAAAGAATGCTTGTCGTTACCGTACTTCTTGTGTTAGAAGATAACCTAAGGGCATTAGTGGGTATGATGAGAACATAGGTGTATAAAACGTGAGAGTAAGTGTAGATATGGAGAAGTTGGTATAGGATTGTGGGAGGAACTACAGTTCTATTTCAGTAGGGAAACTTGGGTTGTTAAGGAATGCAGGGTTGGCCCATAGCTATTTGTACTATACTGTGACCTATTTTATTATATGGTCATCAAACACAATATGAAACTGAAAAAATGTACATTGGTAATAATTTGATATGGAGTACCTGATGGTTTTACCTGATAATTTGATATGGAGTGGTTCTGATAGCCATATGCAGTATAATAGCTTAGTATTGCGTTTCTTTACCAGCTGAAATATTAAAAGAACATTGACTAAATATCTCTCCTAAAGGCTATATGGCCCAGAGTTATTAAGAAATCCTGCTGTTGCCTTTAGGGGGTTCAGTTTAGTTTTCATACCTGCAGACAGCTTTTGTGTGTTCAGCTTTTGAAGGATGGATCATTTTCAAAGCAAAGGCAGAGGAATGCTAATAAATCACATCTTTATGAAATATTCATTAATTCAGTATATCCTTTACAAGGCTGCTGCCAAAGCAGTGCAGGGTGACAAATTACATTTTTGCACACACAGGAAATGGTTGACAAGATGCATTGTCTACATAGAGGGTTTCCTGAATGGTCACATACAAAGCTAACCAACAAAAGTTGTTTACACTATTAAGCAAGGAGGACAAAAGAGCAGCTGTCTATGTCCCTGCCAAGTCTCAGTACCTCCTCCTGTAAGAGGAATTTTCCTCCCAGTATAGACCCACTTTCATCTTGTAAAAGTTTTTATTTCTTAAGAGATACTTTCCCTAGATTGCTCCAAGAGTGAGATCAGCTCATAGGAAACAAGTGAGGCATCCCTCTGCCCATTGCTGTATCTCATGAAAGGATGTGGACTCACCTTCAGGTGTCTCCTATTCATGTGTCAGCAGCCATCAGAAATACAGCACACAAAAACTAGCTGAATGTTCCTTCACTAAAGAGTCAAAGTGAATCGCTTTCTTGATTGCCTCTTTCATCTCTCTGGCACTCTGAAAGCAACCCCTGGGCAGCAAGAACACTGGAATCAGCTTCGCTATGCTCCATCTTGTCCACATTGCCCTGTAAAGCAACATGATGATAAAGAATAATGTTCTTGTGAAATCACACAAAGGGTACATCTTTCATTACTAGGCATGTATCTTTTGAATGGCTCAGTAAGAGAGAATGACATTGATTTACAATGTCTTGAAGGCAAAGTTTACTGAAAGCAGACATAGCCATTAAAATGTAACTGAACTCTTTCCCTGCGATAGGGGTACAGCATATACAAGAAATGTTTGCAAACTGAGCTTTCTTTAATTACAGTGCTTGCTAATGATTTATTTAGAAATAAACTCCCATTTAGACAGTATAACTACAGCTGATCAAACTGTTCATTACAAATGTAGCCCGATTACTGGTTACCAAACAGTACATGAACTGAGTGGTTTCCAGTACTGTATTTGTTACAACTATTCTCAGAGTTTGTGAATAAATTTCAGACTACAGATTATTTGAGAATGTTTCATTTGGCTTATCACTGCTACTTAGTCATATGTGATTGGTCATTCCAGTTATAGTATCATTCTGATCTCTGATTGGATGACTTTTTTTATTGTGGTTGTTATTTGGATTGCAATAGCTCCCGGAATGTGGTACTCACTATCTATACACTGCAGAAGACACAGTCACTGGACTGAAAAGCATACAGTCTAACATTTCTAACTAACATTTTTAAATGGGAGACTAATCAATGACAAATAATGGTCAACAAACTCTGATATACATGTTCAGATGAATAATCATGTGTGCGAAAATTTGTGAAACTTTTGGGATTCATGTACATCTTTATGTTTATCTGGTTGTCATCCAATGCTTATGAATAAGTAACTGAATTCAATGTTTTTTTTTTACTAACAAAAGTCTAAAGTTCTTTTAATAGACTTTAGTTTTGATCAATAAAATCCAAAGTGGGTAAAAAAATAACCTTCATATCTTAATTCCAGCTGAAAAAAATCCCTTATTTGCATTTGGAAGTGTTTGGGTCTCTCTTTCTCATTGATGTCATGTAATAAAGAAAGAACATAAAAATAATACATGGAACACACTACTGTCATACAGTTTTTTTTAAAAAAATCCACACATTGAAACCATTTTTCAGTACACAAGACTATCATATTGAAGTTTATTCCAACAACATTTAAAAACAAAACTTATTTGATATTTAGAAGAAAGCAGCTTTGATGGCATCAGAAAATGAAATGGCTCTCATTTCTGTTTTGAGGAGAGAGATGACAAATATGAAAAATTGTCATGTATCTTGTATAATAAAAATAAAAAATTAAAGTTAGCACCTTTAAAAATTAGGCTTTAATAAATGGCAGAGTTGCAGTCTACTTGAGCTCTGTTTTTCTATGCCTCAGTATCTTGAACTATAATTCTGGATCCAAATTTGGATCTGAACTTTCACAAAGTTCAAAGGAGTTGAGATCATGGGATTTTTTTTGTTTGGGCCTGTCTCTACATTTTATCTTTGCAATTTACATATACCCACCAATTGTTTCAAATAGAGTAAATTCTACATATCGCAGTACTGGAGTTATGCAAACAATTCTACTCTCAAATAAACTTATATTTGTCATTTTGCCAGTTCTACTTGGGTTCAGACAACTTTGGAATTTTATTTGAAATTTTCATAGCAGCAGAAAAAGATGTTTTGTAACTGAAAGTTGAGTTCTCTATTCCCTGGTAGAAAATAGGAAAAATGCAGAGGTTTGTGTAGCTCTACAGTACCTTGCCCATGAGCATCTAAGAACAAGAAGTAACTTTGCTTTGTATTTAGCCATGTCAATATACCCAGTATGCTCTTCCAGTTTGTGGATATTTCATAGTCATAATAGTCTCTGAGCTCTATGAGCAATGTTAAAGGTTTGATGATTGTTCATAGGCTCCACTGAGATCTTCAAAATCTCTGCTCAACTGCTACCTCACCCTGGAGGCATACACACTCCCTCCATGTCAAAATAATTAAATATGTAATAGGTAAGGATAAGATTTTGTCACAGATGTCACAGATTCCCTATCTTTCAGAGACCTCCGTGACATTTTCCGCTTCGGCCCCATGCCCCAGTGCAGCAGGTCTGGAGCTGTCAGCTCCCAGGGACCATATGTAAGCTAAGGATTGCTGGTGCACATCACCACATGATATGCTTCCTGCTACACTAGAAGTTCCAGGGCAGGGCTGGTCGTGATATCAACAATAAAAGCTCTATCCCTGTTGGAGACTCCCCGATACTGGAAAAAAACTTCAGCTGGAAAAGATAGGGCTCCTTTTACCACAGGAGTAGCACAAAAACAAAAGTTGGGCTGAGAGAACCTGGCCTTTCAGTTTTCCACACACAAAGATAAACCATACTTTCCGTCTGAATTACTTTATTTTTAGATTAAGGGAAACAACAAAACAAAGAACAAAGTCTCCATTAGAAAACACTGTGTATGTCTTCTCTATAATTGGGATCATATTGTATCACCTCCTCTGTGTAAAACACCATTCCCCCTTACTCACAGTGACATGTACTTGGGAAATTTATAGCCAACTTATATCCGCTGAGGATCTGGCCCTATAAGAGACCAAAAAAAAAAAAAAGCAAATTCACAAATTATATAGCTACCCCCACTGAAACAGAAGAGAGGTATACATTTAAAAACTTGTAATATTCCAAGCACAAATCAAGTTTGCAGGCAGTTGGCTTTGCTATGCTAAGGTATCCCTCATACCTTGCCAATGGGCAGCATTGGTATCTGTTGTCATAGGTAGGCTTTTCTATCCCATCAGCTGGAGAAAAAATGCCTGAGAGCACCTTCAAAGTACAGATTGTATTGAAAATCCATACCTGTGCTAGCAGCATGAGCTTGAATTAAATAGTGTGCTATGTCTGTGACTCCATTTTCCTACTTCTCCTGGAGAAATAACTGCCGGGGGACACAAGCAAGAAAACTATAAAATCCCACAGTGAGATTTAATTTACAGGTTAAATGAACTCACTGCAGCAGAGATGAATGTAGCATTTGCTCACCAACTACTACCATAAAAAATCAGGGAGGGAGAGAGAGAGAGACAAAGGAAAAAAAAATCACAGTTACAGATAAAAGATGTCATATGTCCTTCTACAATGAGACAACAAATCTTGTGATGACAACATGTTGAGATTTTGAAGGTGGTGTGTGGGAGCTTCTAACAGTGGCCTTTTATGGAGCACTCCAGAAACTGCTTTCATGTGTCCTTGGCCAGGTGAGTGGAATCCTATTGGGAAGCTGTACTATAGAGCAGCTATAAAGTACCTAGCACAGGAGTTGTATAAATGCTAAATATAAAGATTAGTTCCTCCAGTGTGCCAACCTTGTGTTATTTGTTTTCACATCTCTAGGACCAGTGCCAGCTGTGACCCAAAACAGTCCCACTGCTTCCCGCATCCTCTTTCTTTGGTGTCAAGAGTAACGGTTTCCTAGAGGTGCCAATATTCAACTGTTCTTGCTGAACCAATAAAAAGATAGGTGTGAGAGTGGCTTCTGGAAATGTGATGAGGGAACAGTGGAAACCAGCTGGTATCTTATTTATTTTTGTATATTCAAATATATACAAATATCTCATAGGACCCTTACTATGCGGTGGCTGCCTATCACATAAATAAAACAAACAGTACAATGTGTGTAATAATCGAAAGGACTGCTCATACATGAATCAATATCCTCCAAACCTGAAGTAACTTTGAAGGGAATAGACTGCCTCTCTAGTCCCTTTCTGGCACAACATGGCAGGAAAGGCTCCCACTCTTGCTGTGGGGCACTGACTGAGTTTAGAGCCTGAATTGGCCCAGATGAAAATCAATATAATTGCTAGAAGAAGCCCCATCATATCATCTGGAGCACTGGCTGTCTGGATCATCTCAGACTCATCTTTTCTGTTTGTAACTTGTCTGACTGGCCCATACTAACCAGATTCTCTCCTCAGCATAGCTAGAGGAATGAAGCTGCTAGAATTTGGTAAGCAGGCTTCCTGACTGATCAGGTAGTAGAGTATTCTTCTGACTGATTGACATTCTTAAGAGAAAGTTACTGAGGAAAAGGGAGAAGGAAAAAATCCAGAATTAGTTCATGTGAATGAAGTTTTATCTTCAGTTTTCTGTGACTTGGGTTCTAAAGTAGTAAAGCTCAGCTTGCATATTTTCATGAATTTGGGGCTTGAGATTGCAAAATGCTGATCTCTCTGACTCCAATCCTTCAAAAGCCTCATGTGCTGATGTAAAACATATGAATATGGGATTAATCACAATCCTGAACTTCAATCACATACCTATATGCTTTGCTAGATTGGGACAAGAGTGCTTAGCCTTTTTTCAGGATTGGGCTCTGAGACTGGAAAGGAAACAAACGATAATAGGTTAAAACAGAAAAGTATTCTAAAAAAATAAGCAGAAACTAGGATATATTTCATGGCCAGATAGAGCAAAATTAAGGAATGAAGAGGCAGAAGAAAGGTGAAATAGCAAAGATTAGGTAAAATCGTGCATGTTTTGGCTAATTATGGAGATCAATGGTAGGGTTTTCAATGCCACGTTTGTAGAATTCTTTACAGAAATCTTTATTAATGCAGAGTTAAGGATGCCTGGCTGTACCTTGTGCCCTTCCAGAATATAGAGTTCAGCAAAACTCCAACTTCTGAAAACACAGAAATACAGAGTTGAAGTACATACCAATACACCCTTAACCCGGGAACTGGCAGTAACTACTAGGAATTATCTGCATACACTTCAGCAGCAGTCACTATATTAGATGTAGCTGTGATATGAGGGTCCCTGTCATGTGGGGGCTGATGGGAGGGGTTCTGAAAACCTTTACCAGCCTCCCCATGCATTTGATGGAAGGAAACAGATGCATGTTTACCCTGAGGGATGCAGTTTGCCTCATTTCAGTGCTGAGTTTTGTAGGTTGTGTGAGTTGTGGTGCCCAGGTCTTCTTCAAATGGGAATTATCAACAGCGAGGTAAGATATGAAAGTGGTTTGTGGGTGTTGTGTCAGATGAAATCCTGTGTGTAAGGGCAAAGGGATTATAAAATGTAGTAGGTATGGGGTTATTCTTGTGGTATAGGCTCAGTGTTTGAGTGTATGGCAGGGTTTGTGTAATCCACCTAAACACAAGTTCTGTCTTGCAAAGAGAAGCTGTTAGACTCTGTTCTATTCTTTGAGAATTCTGCACTATCTGCAATGGCAGAGTGAATGTATGACAGACATTGCTCAAAGAAAAGCAGAGTAAAGGCTGTAAGGATCTAGGACCCAGGCCTGCAGGGCACTGTCCGACAGACACTTCTATGCTACTACCTAGCAGTTATAGGAGAGCTTAATCCATGCACTATAAATCCTGGGGGACTAAACACCACAAAAAGTGCTGCCTACAGGAGACCTGATTGGCAGCACCCCCATGACCTCTGATTGGTCCAGGAGCACTATTTAAGCATGGAAGGCATTCCAGAAAACTGTTTGTGTAACTTGGCAGTATCTGGTTTGTTGTAGCAACAGACCTCTCACCCCTTGCTTTGATCCCAGACTCCTGCATCCAGCTCTGACCCCTGGCTAGATGCCTGGCTCTGATCTTAGATCTGGTTCCTGGTTTCTGACTCCTAGACCTACCTGCTCAGCCAGACTACACTTGTCCTAGTTGTGTTGGTGTTTACTTTAAAGCTGTCTTTCCTTGTTTCCAGAGGTTTGCATTTACTGAATTTGATGTTTTGAAAGTGCACGGCATAGCACCAGACAATCTTAATTTAGTGTTAACAAGTGTCTCTTTTTTTGTCAGTGAATTTCATAGGATTATTTTTATAAGAAAAATATTTTTTTGTGTAGGAGTAATGGTAATTTAGGCAGCTGCAAGCCATCATGTAGGTTTGCACTTGAGGTGCTGCTGTTTATAGATAAAGGCCAAGGAACCAATGTAATTCCCAAGTGCTCCTCCCACTCTACATTTTGTTGAAATGGAATAGTGATAATGGTGGTTCTTTGAAGTATTTGGAGCATGTAGTTGCTGATGGGGCAGGGAGAGAAATCAGACACACTGTAGATCCCAAAATCTTGGCATTTTTCTATTCCATGCTGGTACTAACTTTGAGAAGGAGAGAGCCATACCAGCCTTTTCTCACATGCTTAATCTGCAACATAGCTTTTCCCCACCACACACTCCGAACTACTGCTCCCCTTCCCATCCCTCTCTTATTACCATGTACACAGTTGCTCCTTGCTGTCTGGTGCTCTCTGCTGCTGGGTACACATTGCAGTCAGCAGCTTATTAGAAGATTTTTCACTTCCTTGGTTTTGCAGGCCAAGTAGTGCACTAAGCCAGGCCCTGCACTCCAGCTACACACTTTCTGCTCCAGCCAAACCTCTCCAGGCATGCCCCTGTCCCATCCAGTCCACTTCTCCCCCACCCCCATGCCCCAAATGGGTATTTTTTAACTTTACTCTTCATTTTCTGGTTTTCAGAGGTTTAAATTTAGCTACTCTTCATATTCTGGAAGGCTGTTAGGCACCAGAAAAGAACCTTAACTCTGCATTAATGAAGTTTTAAGGTATTTAATTTCCTTGGTTTAAAAAAAAAAGTCTCAGCACTCCGAGTTACCACAGTCCAGCTCTCCTCCTCCACTGCCTCTAGTTCTTTGGCAGTGATTTCCCAGCCACAGAATGCATTTGCATCCTGTTAGTCCCTTCATTGACTCTGCAGTGTCTCCTATTTCCCATCTCTGCATGTCCAACACAGCCAGGTTCTTCCTCCTCCCCACACAGAGTCAGGCATCAGCATGAAAAGGACCCTCAGAAGTAGAGGAGCTGGGGAGAAGATACAGGGAGTGAGGGATTTTTTTAAAAGGGGGGGCATGGACATGAAAGGAAGACTGATCCAGTAGTTAGGATTTGGGAGCCCTGCGTTCAATGCTGTGCTCTGCAACAGACTTTCTATGCAACCTTTGGCAAGTCTGTCTTTTTCTCAGCCCCCCAGCTGTAAAAATGGGGAGAATAGCACTTCCTTTTTGCATGAGGGTGTTGTGAGGATAAATATAGTAAAGATTGAGAGGTTCTCAGATACCACACAGATAGCTGATAAGTACCTGCCATTGGCTGATGGATGGGGGTGGTTTGGCATGTCAAAATTGAAGCCCCTCAGCACCTACTACTGCACAGCTCCGACAGCTTCCTTTCTACCCAATTCTTTCCTGTGTTGTTCCAACACTTTCCCTTGCTGCTTCAGTTTCTCCCCCAATTTCACAGATCACCCTACTAGTCCTCCAACATTTCCTCATGCCCATTGCTTTGAGGCCTGCATATCCACGCCTCTGTGAGTCCCTCCCCCCGCACCCGCACTAGTTTCACTGTACTCCATGTTCCTGGTAAGATTGGAGTAGTCATGTTGGGGTTGTGAGGAGTTCCTGTGTAATGCTGACAGTCACAGGTCATCGGCAGGTGGGATCCAACCTGGGACCTATGGAGTTTAGTTCATCAGCCCCTACCGCATGAGCTTCTTATGTTCCTATATGTTCCATTCTATGCATCCGATGAAGTGGGCTGTAGCCCATGAAAGCTTATGCTCTAATAAATTTGTTAGTCTCTAAGGTGCCACAAGTCCTCCTGTTTTGTTTGCGGATAGAGTCTAACACGGCTCCTACTTTGAAACTAGATGGGACAGAACACACCCAGGAGGGTGTGTACCTCTACTAGCTGGAGGCAGGAAGGGACAGGAGAGTGAAGCTGCAAAGTCCTTGGTCCAGATCTGAGACTAGTATGGGGGAAGGGCTGAAAGGACTATATACACCCATCAGCAGCATAGGAAGCTGGGGGAGGGGTGAAAAGGCCATGTATCGCAAAAATGTTCTCAGCTAAATAAGAACATCCCATGGAGACAAGGACAGCACGAACAAATAGCTCGGAGATAGGTAAACTGCTCTATTCTCTCAGTGAGTTTTCTCATCCTCCTTCCCAACATCAGTCCTTGTGGGTTTCCCAGAGCCTGCCACACACACAGGGAGGACAAGGAGAGGAGCTCAGAGCCCCCAGGGGTGCAGGGCCCCACAGATCTCAGGATAAATGACCACAGCATGTCCTCTTGAATCACCAGCTACTGTGACAATGGGTTCCTGCAAAACCCTCTTACCTCGTCTTGGGAAAGCACATGTGCATTTCAATCTCTTTTGGTGCATAGGGGTTTAGTATATACCATTCTAGAGAGTGAAACTTCCTTTAATGTTTTCAATCCTGTTTCAATATTACTTCCAGTGGGTGCTGTGCACTAGCTGAGATAAATGTTGAGGAACTTAGATTAATTGGAGGACAAGTAGAGTCATAGTTTGAGCCCAGGTATGTGCAAAAAAAGCTAGAGGAACCTGTTGATTTTGTAAAATGCTGCATTTTTGCCCCTAGGAGACAGTATTTCAAGAACTCCAAGCTCAAATGACCCCAGATCTGTCCCGTAAACACTACCCAATACCACCATGAGGCACAGCAAATTTCCAAACAATCTGAGTAAGTATGCAGATTTTAGAGCACTTAGGAAAGTTGTCCTTTGAACAGAAAGCACTTCTCAGTCTTAACTTAGTAGAGTTGGACTCTGCTATAATTTCTTGTCTACATATCTTCACTCTCTTCTGGCCAACTATTAAGTGGGGGGGAGGAAACTGCTTATCTGAACATCATCATTTTGGACAATTGCATTGTTGACTTTTGTATTTGTGAAAAAAACTGATTTATGACGCTCTCTGGGATTTCATGCATGTATTTATTTTTCTTTGATTTATGGATTTCTTCTAATCCAATGCGGTGAATGTGAAGTATCAGAAAGTAAGCTGCAAGTAGCTGTAAGGCACCAAGGATATTTGAGGAATTAATCAAAGTGTGTGTAAAAGACGGAGCAGGATCTGAGATTTACCTTTTCTATGTTGCATTCACTCAACTGTTTATATGCTATTCTCTGAGGATGTTGCTGAGTAAAACGTCCATTTCTGATTATGTTATTAATAACTGTTGCTGACAGTTGAATCTCTACCAGAAATGTATCAATTCTCAAACACATACTTTTAAAAAATATTTTAACATTCTCATGTGGTCAATTAATGCCTTTTTCTAGAGTCTGAGTGCACGAGTTAATGACTGAGATTCTGAACATTAGCATTAACTGCTGTCCTAAACCATGAACATTAGCCTGCAATGCAGCAAATTGTTGACAGCTAATAACAAAGCAGCACAACCTGCTGCCTACTAACCACTGGAATCTGAAATGTTCTCTAATGCATAATTGAGCTAATGCTATTTCTATTTTTTAAATAGTGCAACATATTAAATCAGTAAAACTGAATCTGTCAGGGGGAATTGTTTTCTTGAATAATCAGAAATACTTCAGATTTCTACCATTAAAATAGTAGAACCATCCCAAATTAGTTTCAGTGTTAACACATGAGCTACGATTTCCTATAAAAGTAGATTATTATTATATGGCATGTAAATGATCCTTTACTATTGGGTAGCAAAAGCATCTGCTTAACATGTTGCTGCATTTCTGCTTCATTTCAACTGTTGTTTCACTGCACTATACGAAAGAAATGCAGTAGTGGCTGTATATCTGCTGACGGTCTGCTGTAAATTAATGTGCTCTGCAGTGCAGCTACAGAAGCCAAGGCTACATATTCAGTTAGTTGGTTTTCCAGTTGAATGTGTTTTGTTTTTACTTAAATGGAATTTGGTAATATGCTGCAGAATCATGGTTTAAAACGGAGTTGCTACCTGTTTCATCAAATGTCCAGTGCAAATCCACTACAGAAAGATGCCACTTCATTACAAATCAGCATCAGGCTCGTGGCTGTAAATGTGCAGTGAAATGGAAAACTATTCAAATATCAAATTTATTAAACTTTCAGAAATGGAGCAATTTTTGTGGGGAGAGAAATGCAGTTATATGTATTTTTCAAAGGCATAATGCCTTTTTTTGAAGTGTGTGTCAAAATCAGGAGACTAAATGAGACAGAATGTTGCTCTGAACTGGTACGACAGTTTCTACACTTCAATCAGACTGTGCACCTAGCTTTAATGTAGCTAGCTTAAGTACCAATAGTCCACAATGAAGTCCATGTTAACACACCATACATGTACCGGAGCTAGCTTGATTAAAGCCTGATTGTAATGGTTTTGATTTTGTGAACAAGAAGTTTTATTGTCCCATATGGTAAATACTGAAGTCAGACTTGCCTAATCAATAAAATTCTCTCACGAGAATGGATCTGCTCAATTTGTCAGTACTTTATTTATAAATCTTTAAGAAGGATAAGGACCTGACTCGAGAGGTATAGGAATGACCCAAACCTTTTGGTTATGTCTCTACAGCACTTCGAGCTCGGGTTTGTGTGACCAGTGCCTGCAGATTTGGGGTTTCCAAGGTCCTGCATGAGCATCCATGCTACATGGGAAATATGGGCCTCATAACCACACTGGCCCATCCATGCTGTAGTACACAGATCTGAGTCAGAACTTCAGCTTCTCTGGGCATGTACTATCATATCCCAGGGTATCATAGAATCATTAGAATATCATAGAATATCAGGGTTGGAAGGGACATCAGGAGGTCATCTAGTCCAACCCCCTGCTCAAAAGCAGGACCAAACCCCAATTAAATCATCCCAGCCAGGGCTTTGTGAAGCCTGACCTTAAAAACTTCTAAGGAAGGAAATTCTACCACCTCCCTAGGCAACACATTCTAGTGTTTCACCACCCTCCTAGTGAAAAAGTTTTTCCTAATATGCAACCTAAACCTCCCCCACTGCAACTTGAGACCATTACTCCTTGTTCTGTCCTCTTCCACCACTGAGAATAGTCTAGAACCATCCTCTCTGGAACCACCTCTCAGGTACTTGAAAGCAGCTATCAAATCCCCCCTAATTCTTCTCTTCCACAGACTAAACAATCCCAGTTCCCTCAGCCTCTCCTCATAAGTCATGTGTTCCAGACCCCTAATAATTTTTGTTGCCCTTCGCTGGACTCTTTCCAATTATCCACATCCTTCTTGTAGTGTGGGGCCCAAAACTGGACACAGTACTCCAGATGAGGCCTCACCAATGTTGAATAGAGGGGGACAATCACGTCCCTCGATCTGCTCGCTATGCCCCTACTTATACATCCCAAAATGCCATTGGCCTTCTTGGCAACAAGGGCACACTGCTGACTCATATCCAGCTTCTCATCCACTGTCACCCCTAGGTCCTTTTCTGCAGAACTGCTGCCTAGCCATTCGGTCCCTAGTCTGTAGTTGTGCATTGGGTTCTTCCGTCCTAAGTGCAGGACCCTGCACTTATCCTTATTGAACCTCATCAGATTTCTTTTGGCCCAATCCTCCAATTTGTCTAGGTCCCTCTGTATCCTATCCCTGCCCTCCAGCGTATCTACCACTCTTCCCAGTTTAGTATCATCCGCAAATTTGCTGAGAGTGCAATCCACACCATCCTCCAGATCATTTATGAAGATATTGAACAAAACCGGCCCCAGGACCGACCCCTGGGGCACTCAACTTGACACTGGCTGCCAACTAGACATAGAGCCATTGATCACTACCCGTTGAGCCGGACAATCTAGCCAACTTTCTACCCACCTTATAGTGCATTCATCCAGCCCGTACTTCTTTAACTTGCTGACAAGAATACTGTGGGAGACCATGTACCTACTGTCCTCACCAGCTGAAGCCACTCTGGGGCTTTTTTCGTAGTGGGTTGGGGAAAAACTCTTCTATCCATCCCATGGGAGTTGACTAGAAGTGTGCTGTGTGACTTTAGCCCACGGACACACCAAGCCAAGTCATCTTGTATCTGCACGCTCCAGAGACAACACAGATCCTGTCTCAGTGGAACAACTTCTCTACCTCATACACTCAGTCCTATTTCAGACACAGGCAGAGCATCTGCAAGATGGTGGAGGATATTTTGGTGGCAGTTTTTGATTGGCTGAAGGCATCTCTCTGAGAAGGTCATTATCATGCCAGCATCAGTCCAGCTGGTGTTGCTTATGCCTGTTGTTGCCTTAGCTGCAGATTTTCTCCTGTGTAGAGCAGTGTTTCTGGAGCAGGGCCACAAGCACAGATTGGTAAAATCACATTGCAGACCTGGGATGACCAACAGTGGGTCCAGAACCATAAAGAAACATGTGTTCCTGGAGATTTGTGGTCTGCTCACCCACATGTGGGTGACCATGCTAGCCCAGAAATGGGTGACTATAGTCATCCGCAAGTTGGCTACCTCAGGTCCATAGCAAATGAATTTTGGCAAATGACCTTAAGGGTTGTGTAGTAGAGGTCTGTGAGACTTATGTTAGCAAGATGCATGAAAGCCTGGAATAGAACCCAGGCTCTTGTGCTAATCAGTAGACTAAAGGGAGTACATAAGAAGTGAAGAAGAGGTTGAGAAGGCATTTACCCATTGCAGTTTTCTTAAATGAGTTAATTTGAGGGTGTTAAACTAGTTTTAAATTAATTCTAGCAGTAGTATTTGGAATGTATAAGTGAAGTTGTAATTATAGTACTTTAGCTTGCTGGTGCAAATGAATGGAAGTTCATACTGAAAGAGGTACTGCAGTGTATAACATGCTATTATTCATATTACAAAAAGAGTTTAGTTGAGTTGGCACTAAAAGTCACCTTCCTCTGTTTTTTTGTTAGAGGCAGTATTTTGATCCAGAGTGGGATTTGATTAAGGATCTATGTTCATGTTTGTGGCCAAACTGGGACTAGTTTTCAGGTGCTGAAAGCATCCAAGCTGTTCTGAAAGGTTTTTTATGAAAAATAGTGGAACTCGCATGAAATTAATCTGTTCTTCAGGGATTTCTGCCATTTTAGGCTCAAATTCCCACAAAACAGTTCTTGTGAGTTTGGCTAAAATAGCAATAGAAAGAAAAACTGTAGGCCCTTTTGAGTTTTTAGACTGACTCCAAAATAATTAGAATCATAGGGTTGGAAGGGAGCTCAGGAGGTCATCTAGTCCAACCCCCTGCTCAAAGCAGGTCCAATCACCAACTAAATCATCCCAGCCAGGGCTTTGTCAAGCCTGCCTTAAAAACCTCCAAGGAAGGAGATTCCATCACCTCTCTAGGTAACGCATTCCAGTGTTTCACCACCCTCCTAGTGAAAAAGTTTTTTCTAATATCCAACCTAAACCTCCCCTACTGCAACTTGAGATGATTACTCCTTGTTCTGTCAGAGAGGGTTGGTTTGTATCTTTTATTTGTATCCAAACACCTCCAAAGACTAAATGGTCCAAAATAGTTCAGTGTTAAGATCCTGGCTGTAATCATCTCCATATTTCAGTATTATGAAAGTAGTAGGGAGGAGGAGTAAGGAGGAGTGTTCTAACTTTCTGTAATATTTTTAACTAATCAGAAATCAGTATTAAAGTATTGTCTTTATTATTCTATTCAGGACAAGGAAGAGGAAATACAAAGGCTTACAGTCCTATTCCCATTTATTGGCAGTGTGTTCTGTTTTCCTTAGCATTTTTATCATGAATTGAAAGCTGTCGTTAAAATTCCTGCAGTAAATTTACAGTAATTTAATGATAATGTTAGAACTGTATGAAAAGTTGGCAATGAAAACTGAAAGCAATTGTAACTTACCCATTTTTGTGTTTCAGTAAAAATTCAACCATAGAACAAGATCACTCTCATCCTGAGAGTCTTTTAAACTTTTAAAGTGATTCATCTAAATCATGGAAAAATTCCACCGTGAAGCAGGCAAAACTCAGCTGTTTAGAATGAAGTTTGCTTTGAAACTTGTAGAAAAAGCAGTAATATTTTGCCTCCACCACCCACACACACCATGTACTAAAAAGTGAATATGTGGCCTCCTTGAGCTTCTTGCCCTAATTTAGGGCCCCTAAGCAATTGCTTCATCTGTTTATGCCTAGTGCTGGTGCTGCATAAGAATCTGAAACATGAAATCAAACTTGTGGGATGTAATCCCATGGACAGAAATAGCAAAGAAAATATTTGTACAAACACAATAACTTAAGATTGCTTTCAGAATTCCTGCTAATAAACTTGAGTTTCAAACTCTGAGATTGGTGGCAGGGCATTTTGTGTGGTGCGTCCTTTGGAACTCACCCCACTTCTTTGTTTGCCAAAACTAGCTTATTGGGCTTTCAGAATATGGAATCAGGCCCTTCTGTTTTCCCAGGTCTTTTTATTAGAATGGTTTTGCATGGGTGGTGTCTTATCTCTTAATCGATAGTTGAGGCTGCCAAGCCTAGCTCCTTACAAAACAGGAGGAGGAGGCTCTCTCTCACAACTTTTGGCTCAGTGGCTAGTCTATTTGTTTGGAATGTGAGAAACACCAGTTCAAATTCCCCTTTTGCCTGATATAGAACAGGTGAATGAGCTAACCCCTGGGCTATAGAGTGATTCCTACTGCCCGGGCCAATTAACAGTGAATTATTTAATTAAATTTGAGTAACTTCCTCAAGAAAATCTGAGGGAGAGCCCTACATCCTATATCTCATAGCTCACTGGTAAAAGCACTCAACTGAGAAGTGGCAAACCCCTTCTCCACTTTATGTAGAGGGGGTCCTTGAATCTGTGTCTCCAATATTCTAGGTACCCTAACCCTTGGCTAAAGTTATAAGAGAGCTCTTCTTCCCCTGTCCCTGGGCTGTTTTGCACAGAATTAGGTGCATAGAGGAAGGCAGCAGTGTGTACACCCAGAGGCAGAAACATAGTTGCCTAGGGTACTTTTACTGCAAAAACTTAGGTGCTAAGTAAGTTTAAGCACCTATGAGGGTGGATGGTAGCTAAGCAGGGTTTTATGGATTGCAGTGGTGCCTAAAACCAGGAATTCAGTCTTAAGGACCTTTGCATGTCAGGGCCTTTGCACTTTAGGTCAGTGGCTGGTAACCTAGGCAATGATCCAAAGCCCATTGAAATCAATAGAAAGAGTCCCATTGGTTTCACTTGGTTTGGATGAGACCCTAAATAGGGGGTTGTCTTTTTTTTTTTTTTTTTTTTTTTTGCTGACAGTTGCTGATCGTATGATATGGATTTCTTGATTAATGTAAATACGCCCAGCTGTTTGGACATTGAGTACATAGTTACAAATAGGGATCTAAATAAATACGCCCTGGGAAGTGAGACTGTTCTGGAGCTGTGTGGAAAATACATCCGTATTTTATAAAGCAAAGCCTTCAGTGTTAAATCAAACTAAAACTTGACATCAGAGGCTTCCTTTTAAAAATTTGCATGTGTAAATGGTGGGCTCCTTTAATTTAAAACATATGCCCTAGTACATTTGTGCATATTGTTTAAAAAAGGCTTGCTTTTCAAAATTGCTTGTGACTAAATAGAAACTTAAATCAGCAATTCAGCAATGTACTTAAGAACTTACTTAACTTTAAGCACATGACTGAGCCTATCTGTGACAATATGGAAGAATCTTTCCATGTACAGCTTCTGAATTCCAGTTTGATTTTTATGAACTGTATCTTTGTTTTTATGGCTTTCCTTTACTACGTCATACCACTTGTACTGAGGAGGAGGAGAGGGGTGCTGGTGAGGCTGGCTTTGACTAAGATGATCATTAAAGGTTATTAGCATCTGAAGATCTAGCCTTTAATGAAACAGGGGGTAATTGCAATCTAATTGGCTCCGATTCTGACCACTTTGCCTAAAGAAAGCTAGGATTTGGAGCACTACAAGCTCCCTAAAAGTAGGGTAAAGACCCACAGAGACTCAGTGGGAAGACCAGGGAGCCTTGGGCAGGAGAGGAGCAAGCTTTCAGAGGACAGGCATTTAGTTTTTATCTGAGGGACTAGAAGAGGAAGGAAACTCTCTTTTTTCCCCTCCCCCCATTCCCCTGTAGAAGACTCCATGATTCAGAGAAGAAACTATGTACAAGAGTGGGGAGTGAGGACTCTGACCTGAGCCCAAAGTATGCTTGACTGCTGAGGAAACTGAGACAGGGAAATGTGTATAGATGTTGTTGTTTTGTCTAGATCTGTATATTTTTTGTGCTAACTAAAGAGTGATTGTTTTTAGAACCCTTACAAAGTCTCTGTATTTGCATCAACTAGAAGTGAACTATAAACCCAGAGTACCTACAAGATGGGAGCCCTTGGAAAGGTTGTGCTTAAGCTACTGGAGCATCTGATTGGGGTGGGGGAATCCTGCAGGGGTCTAGGGAAACTGGGCCACAGGGTCCAGTTTCCATGAAGGGGTAATATACAGCTTGTGCTGAGGAAGTGTGACAGAGAGGCCAAGGAAAGAGAGTGCTCCAGGATAATCAGACCAAGGGAAGCTTAAGCGCACATGGTTGCTGTGTTACATCCAAGTGAGTGTGTGGCTCGGGAACTCTATCAGGGTTGTATGTCACTGTTTCTGTTCAACCAAGTCCTTGAGCATTCAACCAATGACTTCATGGGGATTTAAGCACATGTTTTCTTTTCTAAACCAGGGACTAATACTCCAAAAGAATTTGAGACTAATAAAAATATTGTAGAACAACTTCTCAGGACAGAATAATGCTGTGCCGGTCACTGCCTAATGTACTGAAACTTAACGTCTTGTATGAGACTTAGTTCTTAGTCGAATTGTGAATTCCCTTTGTTTTTGGTCGACTAGGGAAGGCAACCTGGTACAGGTCTTTTGTATTACAACTTTCCAGCTATTTCTGTTGGAATATATCTGTGGGGTTCCAGTTCTGTGAGGAACATATAGTTAGTCAGAACTGAATAAATTGGCCTTTTCAGCAGAGAGAACGAACTTGGGATATGTTCTTTGAATTTTGGAAGGCACAGTTGGATATGCAGGTGACTGGCTGAAAGCTGACAAATTGATGACAGAGGAGACATGAGGGAAGTAGTTGCTAGATGTAGGATGCAAAAGATTTAGTCATGACAGTAGTTCATGGTCCTCCCCCAACCCTTAGTTTAATTCCCCCCTCCCTATTTTCCCATTTTAACTGACTGAGGTAATTTTTTTATAAGAGAAATATGTATCTTCTGTCATTATATCCAACAAAAAAATCCATTTCCTCACGTAGTCCTTCTCTTTCTCGGCCTATACACCAGTTCTTAACTGATGGCACACTATAAAACTTCTGAAACCCCTTTATGTACCTGCAAAAACTTTCTTTATTTTTTCATTAATGTGTGATACATGAAAATGCAGAACAAAAAGGGAAAAGCAAACACTTGTTTGGGAGGCAATACCCAACTATCCTTGAATAAAGTGGAGAATTTTTATTTTGTTCAATGAGTTAATTCACAGTGGTTTATTACCTAAAAACAGCAACTGAGATCAGGGCCCATTTTCTTAGACACCATAAAGATACATGGTAAAAAAGTACCTGCTCCAAAGAGACTGCAATCTAAATATAAAAGATTGGAGAAAGGAAGTATTATCCCTATTTTTTAGCTGGAGAACTGAGGCACAAAAAGGTGTCCACACTGTGGTTACACCAGCCTTGACCACAAAGCCACCCATAATTCCTGCAGTTGGTATACTGTTTGTCTAGTTTTATACAGTTCCATAGTACCAAGTTAACATGTTTCATGTGACACTTTCAATATTTGTTTCTATGTGAGAATTGTTTCTTCAGGAATTTTTAGTCTAAAAAATATTATGAATGAAGAAACGATTTTGTACTTAAATATACATACAGAATTTTCTCACTTTCTCAGTGTTATGAGAGTTCTCTGATATGTTTTCCAACATATTCTCATGGTTTCCTTATTGTTTTATCCGTTACATCAATAATTGCATTAAGTACAAGTAACCTTTTTTTTTTTTTAGTTAAGTGTGATAGAAATGACCCAACTGCCTTAATTCTAAGTATTGATAAATACATCTAATAGGAACAAAAAATTGGGTCTTGAGTAGAGAGGGGGATTTAAAGTAATTGATTCATGAAGGTTGCTTGTAAAGTTACCAATGCCTGCTTTCTATTTCTTGAAATCTGAACCATAAAATATTCCCCTGGCATTAAAAGTTTGTCCCACAGGGGGGTGTCAGGAGACCATTCTTGCATGCCCAGTGCAGTTTTTAATGTTTTTTTCCCCCCAACTGTTAGGAAACGTCTGAACAGGTATGGATTGTTATGGAATCTCTTAAATCTACATATCCTTTTTTTTCAAAAAGGTCACTTAATTATTCCAGCATTTTAGCCAATTGCGTATATCTTGTAGCTTCTGAAGTAGGCCTACCAATCAATGGAGGTTTCTAACCCAGGAAATAGCTAAAGAAGTCTGCAATCTTTTCAATATACAGAAATGAGTCATCCTTGATGCTTTATACCCAGAGAAATTGAATGAATACAAAGATTTGGGGTTTTTTATAGGTTCTAGGATGATGTGGTATGAAACCCTGGGTCCCCAATTGAGCTGGGATTTCACCCTTGAAACAGAAACAGGAGATACATCAATATATTCATCTAACATTTTACTTTTACCTAGGGAAGATGAGGGTAAATTGTTCCATTCTTTTGTAATTTCTCCTATGTATGTCTCCTTGTATTTTTCTCCAAAGTAATGAACAACAGAATCAATTTATTTTCTCTAGCCCTCCCACATTCACCTGGGTCTCTTTGGGTTACCTCTTGTTCCAACGGGTTTGAGTGTGCCCCAGGACAGCATGCTAGAACCATTAAGGGTTGGAAGCGAATCGCTGGCTAGGCAAATGGTGTAGGATATAGAGTTTTAGTTTAGTGGAACATTGGTCCACCTTCTAGGAGGAAAGGGGGCAGTATAGCTTGGATGGCCTCCTCCTTAGCAGAAGGGGAACCAGTCTCCTCCAGAATAGGCTGGCTAGAGTTATCAGAAGGGGGTTAAACTAATAGCAAAAAGGGAGGGTAAAAAAGAAAGATGTGAGCACTCAGCACAAAACTGAGATGTTGAAAACAAAATTAATCAAGAAAACAAGACATGAAGAGAAGAATCCTTGGATGTCTACACACTAATGCTATAAGCCTGGGTAACAAATGAGGAATTAGAATTGCTCATTTATTAGCATAAATTTGATCTACTTGGTATTACTGAAACCTGGTGGGATGATTTTCACTATTGGAATGTTAAAATCAATGGCTATAACCTACTGATGAAGGATCAAGTGGACAAAGGGGGAGAGAGAGAATGGCTATCGACATCAAAAATGGCATTAACTGTTTCTGAGTCACTGATATTCACAAACATTTCCTTTGAGTTGTTTATGGAGCAATGTCCTAACAGATACTGCATAAGATGGGGTACTAGTCGATGTCTGCTACAGACTACCAGATCATGCTAGGGAACAGGAGGACTGCCCCTTTATGCACCTATCTACAAGTTATAAGGGGGCGGGGGAACTAGGAAATCATGGGGGACTTAAATCTCAGTGACGTTTTGGAAGTCTCATGCTGCCAGTACTAAAATATCCTTGGAATTTCTAAACATTATAGACATGGGCTGCGGGTGGAGCCCCCCAGCTCCACCCTTTCCACCTGTGCCCTCCCCACAGTCAGAGCCGCAAGCCCCCTGTCCCCCACAGCCCAGAGTGCCCCCCCTTGGCCACAGTAGCCTTGGACTGGCTAAAGGCCTGAGCATCTCTCACCCCCCCTCCCAGCCCAGAAGCCCTAGCCTCCCTCACCCCCACCCCACCTGGGGGAGCCCTGGGCTGGCTGAAGTCCCAAGACTCCCCTGCCTGCCTGGAGGAGCCCCGGGCCAGCTGCAGCGCACAGCGCCCCCCTTCTTCCCCAGAGCACCCTCCCCCGCATGCAGAGGAGCACTGAGCCAGATGCAGCCACGCCGCACCTCCCCAGACCCAATCCACCCAGGGGAAAATAGTCTGTTAGAAGTTGCTTTCGATATGCCCCATGCAGGTTCCAGGGTGGCTGAGGAAGCGATATGTTCCTCCTCCGCTGCCCTGGAGCCTGCATGGGGCATAATAAAACAAAAACTTCACCGCCAAACCTCGCAGCTGGGGTCCGGCAGTGCCGGGGGAGGCAGAGCTTCCCCTGACCTATTATACCTGTCACCCATAATTATAGATGACAATTTTCTAATTCAAAACATGATTCAGATAATATGAGCTAATTCTATATTAGACCTTGATAAAGAGGAACTGATCACAGAACGAAAAACTAATAGTAGCTTAGGTACAAGTGATCATAACTTGTTCACATCTATAATGTGCATGCAATATAAAGTCCTGACCAGTAATATATATTTAGTGTTCTAACAGGGCCAATTTCACAAAGCTGGAAACAATTATGAGCCAAATCAGCTGGGAGGAATTTAATCAGAAGAAAGTGAATGATAATTAGAAATAATTGAAGGATGCCTTACTAGGAGCCCAAAAAGCTAATCTATATAACAAATGGAAGAAGGGGAAAGTTGATAATGAATATAAGTTAGAAAGTATTGAAAATTGATAAGGGAAGCAAAGGGATACAAGGACAAATCAATGGCCAGCAGAGCTAAGGATAAAGAGTTTTAAAAATATATTTGAAAACAATGCATCCTGACAATGGTATCCATTACTAGATGGAATGGTTGAATTATCAATAATGCAGAAAAGGCAGAAGTGTTCAGTATTTCTGGGGGAAAACAGACGATGCAGTCTCATCATGTGGTGATGATAACTCTTTCCATTCCACCTGTATTGCTGGAGGATGTTAAATAGAAGCTACTAAAGTTAGACTTTTTAAAATTAACACCCAAGAGCTGACTGAGGAGTTTGCTGGACTGTTAATGTTGATTTTCAATAAATCTTGGAGAACTGGGAAAGTTCCAGATGACTGGAAGAAAACTAATGTGCCAATTTTTAAAAAGAGTAAACAGGATGACCCAGATAATTATAGGCTTGTTGGCCTGACATCAATCCCAGGCAAGATAATGGAGTGGCTGATACAGGACTTGATTAAAAAAGAACAAAAGGAGGGTAGTGTAATTAATGCAAATCAACTTGGGTTTGTGGAAAATTGTTTGATGGGATCTAACTTGGTATTTTTTTGATGAAATCACAGGTTTGGTTGATAATGGTAATAGTGATGATGTAATATAATTCTGTAATGTGTTTGACTTGATAACACAAGACACTTTGATTTAAAAAAAAACTAGAATTGACAAGGCACACATTAAATGGGTTAAAAACTGGCTAACTGATAGGCTTCAAAATGTAGCTGTAAAGTTGACTGGATCTGTTTCTAGTGTGGTCCAACACGGATTGGTTCTTGGCCCTACGCTACTTAAAATTTTTATCAATGGCCTGAATGAAAGCATAAAATCACTTAAAGTTTTCAGATGACATAAAAATTTGGAGAATGATAAATAATGAAAAGGACAAGCCACTGATTCAGCGTGGTTTAGATTGCTTGATACACTGGGCACAAGCAATTTTAATATAGATAAACTATAATTCTGGGAACAAAGAATGTCACGAATCTGAAAGAGATTTGGGAATCATAGTGGATTATCAGCTCAATATAAGCTCCCAGTGTGACTCTGTGGCCAAAAGAGCAAATGAGATCCTTGGATGAATAAACAGGGGAATCTTGAGTAGTAGAGAGGTTATTTTATCTCTGTATCTGACACTGGTGTGACCATTGCTGGAATACGATTTCCAATTCTGGTGTCCACAATTCAAAAGGATGTTGATAAATTGGAGAAGGTTCAGAGAAGAGTCATGAGAATAATTAAAGAATTGGAATACATGCCTTACAGTGATAGACTCAAGGAGTTCAATCTTTTTAGCTTAACAAAGAGAAGACTAAGGGGTGACTTGATTGAACACTATAAGGACCTACATGGGTAACATTTAATAATGGGCTTTTCAGCCTAACAGAGAAAGGTATAACACATTCCAGTGGTAGATGTTGAAGCTGGAAAAAAGGTGTACATTTCTGATGGTGAGAGGAATTAGTGGAACAATTTACCAAGGGTCATGGTGGATTCTTCATCACTGACCTTTTTTTAAATCAAGATTGGATGTTTTTCTAAAAGATCTTCTGTAGGAATTATTGTGGGGAATTTCTATGGCCTGTGTTATGCAGGGAGGTCTGACTAGATGATCACAATGGCCTTAGAATCTGAGAAAGGCTATGTCTACGGTGTAGCTGGGAGGTGTGCTTCCCAGTGCAGGTAGACAGATTCGCGCTAGCTCTCTAAAAGTAACAGTGTGGACACTGCAGCACTGGAGGTAGCTTGGATTAGCCACCAAAGCTTGAACCCAGAGGGGTGGGCAGTCTTTGACTCGGGCAGCTACCCGAACAACTGCCACAATATCAACACCATTGTTTTTAGCACAGTAACTCAAGCAGAGCAAATGCAAGTCTGTCTACCTACACTGGGAAGCACACCTCCCAGCTGCAGTGTAGAAATACCCTAAGGCTACTTTCTTTGGCATTTTGTTTTAATGACCCTTGAGCAAGCTGTTAGGTGCTTATAAGAAAGGGCCTTCTCCCTATTTCCCTATGTGAGTAGTTTTTGCAACCCAGGGAGATGCTTAGGGTAAAATAACTACTTTCATTTATGGTTCAGAAATACCACACTAGTGACATGCATGTACAGTATCAAGAACAACCCCCACATCCATCACAGTGGGCTAAAAACTATCCAATGAAACTGAAAGATCCTGAGCAATCATGCAATGCCCAAACATAGCAGGAATATAGTCAGTTGTATGCTGCTAGGGATACACACAAGCATTCAGGTGTTCAATATGAGAAGAAGTTGCAACTGTCTGAGGAAAGCAGACATTTTGTGGAAAATTGCTTTTGACTAAACATTCTCCCTAAAATGTCTACTTCCTGCAGAAAATTGCAGTCTCTTGTCAAACTCAACACACACACACACACTGATGAACACCCGCAGCAGCATATAACTGACTTTATTCCTGCAGCATTTGGGCATTGTATGATTGTTGAAGGTCTTTCTGGTGAACCTGTGTGGTTTATATGCCCAGGTAAGGCTTTTTCTTTTTTCTTTTTTTTGGGGGGGGGGATTGTACCTTTTAAGAATAAAGTGGCCTTCTTAACCCACCTGCAAGAGGACTCCCTGGGGCATAGAATATCAGGGTTGGAAGAGACCTCAGGAGGTCATCTAGTCCAACCCCTGGCTCAAAGCAGGACCAATCCCCAGTTTTTGCCCCAGATCCCTAAATGGCCCCTCCAGGTTTGAACTCATAACCCTGGGTTTAAGCAGGCCTATGCTCAAACCACTGAGCTATCCTTCCCCCTCCCAGGTGCTATTATGGAATAGAAAACACAGTGTGCTCTCCTGCAGACTTAATTTTACTACTTTCTTGTGGGTGACTTCCTTATTTTAAACAAAAGTAATTAAGACTGAAAGTGTACTGTTGCTTGGTCTGGGCCTGATCCAAAATCAGTAGAAAGGCTTTGGATTAGGCTTGCAGTATATAGAAACATAATAAGCCCTATGTCCTTTCTCTTGCAGAGTCAGAAGAGGGACTTGTGAATTCCTGCTTTGTTGCTGCAGTCTAAGAGGAAATTAGGAGGACTTGGGAAACTGCTAAAGAAAAGAGAAATAATGTTGTTTAACTTACTTATGTAAAGTAGAAATTGTATTTATATTCTGTATACAGTTCTACAGAGCAAGGGGAGGACGAGTAAGCTCCTTCAGCTGAATAAATCAAGGTGGGGGTTTAAAGTGCAGAATGCTGGAAGCATGAGGAAGTTTGGAATTGTACATTAAATATCTCACAGAGGAGGAGCAGGTGGAGAAGTGGGAATGGGTTGATTTTGAAATAAGAAACTCATATGGTGTTGTTTGAAATGAGAGGAAATGCAAACAATGGTAAAACTCTAAACATGCTGAAGACAAGCACAGACATTTTTTCCAAAGTATGCTATTTTTTTGTGGGAGGAGGAAGAATTTGCAAATGAAATGCTCCAGGGCTTAGACTTGACTTTATTTATTAATTTGAAATATAGAGGCAAAAAAGACAGATGATAGTCTTTAGTTGAAATACTGCAGCCAAGAATAGCTTAAAAAACTCTGTATTATTGAAGTACAAACTATAGGAAATAATATTCTTAATCTAAAACAATGTCAATATATTTCTTTTTAAAAAAAATTGAAATAACAAAAGCAAAAAGCTGAATCCCAGCTGCTGGAGTCACTAGATGGATTTCCCTCATTTTGAAAGCCATTCTGTTTACCCTCTGAAAATTTGCTCACCTTTTTGGAAGCTTCTGCCCTCACAAAATATGTATTTGGAATCAGAGCCTGGAACTATCAGCGCTTTCAGGGTTAGAATGGGTACAACAGGTTTGCATATGATAGAGACACGCTATAATGAGCATATTTGCAATAACAGTTTTGTGCTGCACATGTTGATGGGAATTTAAATGATCAGATATAAAGCTGAAAACAAAGGTGGTGACTGAGAAGTGTGCAGCTGTGTGGCAGCAGTTCCGGGTAGGATTAATATAAGAAATGTAGCTGAACTGCTGTGGAGTTGGTCAGAAACATATTGAAAGAACACTTTTTTAAAATACAGAAGATATACACTAGACATTTGCACCTGTCTGAATAATCTGTAATACCATAATCCGTTCGGGTCCTGAGCCCATAGGCTGACAGTACCTGCTATGTGTTGGGAAAAGTGAAGGTCTTGTGGCACTTTCAAGTGACTTACTGCTGTTCAGCATGATATCAACAGCTTGGGAGGGACTCAGACCCAGATATTCATTTTTAAAGCAATCCATATTTGGATCCACAGCTGACTGTTTACAGAATGCTATGTCATGGACTGAAATTCTACAAACTTCAAGAGACTGCCCCGCCAACTGAAAGCAGCAACCTGCTGAGTAAGAAAGTAGTTCAATCTCCACAAACAGTTCATTCCTGGGTATTTCCTGATACAGTGCACTTGTGTGCCATTGGTAGTGTGTGTTTCCATGTACTGGGAACTGGACTGAAATGACCAAATTAATCTAACATTCTAATAGGGCACTGAGCAGGCAACAGCTAGTAACAACTTTTAGTCATTACTCACCCAATCCAGATTAGAGTAAAGGTGGACACCCATACCCTTGAAAAAAGCCCAAGTGAAGTAAACCTAGATTCATCCCTGATTAAGGTACAGTTTTGAGTCTGCAATCTCATTAATAAACCAAATCCTTATTCTGGGAAAGTCCAGGTTTCTGACCCTCAAGTTTGGAGTGTTTGACTCAAAAGTTTTGATTCTGTCCATGAGGAGAAAAATGAGTTCTCATTCTGATCTCAATCGTAGTGCCTTGAAGAAAACTTGCATGGTGCTTACCTATCTTATTCCTAACTCAAATTTACATTTGTCTCATCACAGTAAGTTTTTGTTTTGTTTTTGGATTTAAAAAAAACAGTGCTTTTGTTTTTTAATTAAGTGCTTTGTTCTGTTTGGTGGAAAAATATGCAATTGTCTCCTTTGCTTTTCATTTATAGAATCATAGGACTGGAAGGAATCTTGAGAGGTCATCTAGTCCAGCCCCCTGCATTCATGGCAGGACTAAGTATTATCTAGACCAACCTTGACAGGTGTTTTGTCTTAAAATCTCCACAACCTCCCTAGGCAATTTATTCCAGTGCTTAACTACTCTGACAGTTAGGAAGTTTTTCCTAATGTTCAACCTAATCTGCCCTTGCTGCAATTTAAGCCCATTGCTTCTTGTCCTATCCTCAGAGGTTAAAGAGGACAGTTTTTCTCCCTCCTCCTTCCAGCAACCTTTTATGTACTTGAAAACAATTATCATGTCCCCTCCTCAGTCTTCTCTTCTCTAGACTATACAAACTCAGTTGTTGTTGTTGGTTTTTTTTTCAATCTTCCCAATTAGGTCATATTTTCTAGACCTTTAATCATTTTTGTTGCTCTTCTCTGGACTTTCTCCAGTTTGTCCATGTCTTTCCTGAAATGTGGCACCCGGGACTGGACACAATACTCCAGTTAAGGCCATATCAGCGTGGAATAGAGTGGAAGAACTACTTCTTGTATTTTGCTTACAGCATGCCTGCTAATACATCCCAGAATTATGTTTGCTTCTTTTTTTCCCCAGCAGTGTTACATTTAATCTAGCTATTTGTTCCTCTTTCTCTGCTACTGTTTTTTTTACCATTTGATACCCATTCTCTGATCACCTGTACCTGCTGCTTAGACAGTCCTAGTGGTTGCTCCTGGCCACCTCCTTTGCTGCTCTCAGGCAGTCAAATACAGAAGTTTGGTTTGAGAACATTCATTTGAATTCAGAGTGGATGCTCAGTATGTTCATGGCCTTTATTCAATATTTACACAGGCAGGCTTTTGTTCACACAAATATGGGAAATGGCTAGGGTTTTTTCATACAAATCCACTCAAATTTGCACTAGTGGGTCAAGTAGATTGAAGATAGGTGGGAAGCACAAGTTACCCAAGCCAAGCTCTCCTGCTTTTCACAGAGGAGGGAAAGCTGCACTCCAATTTACTTGCAGGTGAAAAGAAGTATTTGTATATGGTAAAAACATTCAGTGCTTACTGATGTTTAGTCTTTGTTTAAAAGTGTCAGCCAATAGAAGGGCATGAACAATACTATGTCTGACATGAGCAGGAACACACCATGTATAAAAAAAACCCTGCAATGTTTGAAAACAATCCTTAAATTGATTTTTTCCCCAGATTATTTGGTGAATGCCATTGTATTTGCAAAAATCCATGATCAGTTTTGCAAATGACTCTTGAACAGAATAAAGGTCAACAAAGTTGCAATGAACAGCCCACAAGAAAAGGTTGGAACCAAGGGAAAGAGAGAGACAATTCCTTGTTACCTGCCAAGTCTCTGCAGACCACCTGTGAGTGCTCTGGTCAGACCACAACAGCTTTACAACTACAGCTCCGTTTGATGCATGTGAACTCCATTTCAATCAACAGAAGCCACGGAAACCCATTTGTCTTTCAGTTATGAGTATTTCTTACCTCATTTGTGAGCACAATATTTGAAGTTAATTCAAAACACTGCAAAATATATTAAGAGGGGAATTTTTGTTCCAATTTTTTTTCGTAAAAGTGGCACATATTTACTTTGTTTACATGTTCTTTCAGTCTGCACTTAACTTCTGCATTACTTTCTCATTAATTTTAGTGGTAGAGGTATGGAAAAAACAATAGCAACGCATTAGGGTATTAACCTTTCAGCAGATATACCTGTTTGCATCTTGCCAGAGTTAAATTTTTTCTGTTTCTAATAGGAACGCATGCTCCTATTAATGGGATGAGCTATTTCAATTTAAGTAGAGAGACAGAGTGATGGGACATAGAAAGGAGAAAAGAGATAAAAGAAAATAGTATCTTTCCCCTCTTAATTATTCAATAGGAGGTGGAACAATTGGTTTTGTTTGCTACATTTTCAAAGCACTGCATGGGGGAATGCATATAAAGTGTGTGCCACCCCATGCATTTTATTGGAAAGTTAGCTTTTAGTATGTCTCTTGCATATTTTGCATACCCAAATATCTCAAGGGACACATGCAGTAGATTAGAAGACAATGTAGGCAGCATCTGGAAGGCTGTGTATCCATTAGACTTGTAGGGTGACTCAAGGTGAGTCTGAGATTGCCATTACTGCAAAGCTCAACTGGTTTATTACAGAGAAGAAGAGTCTATCAACAAGGAAGATCTTTAATAATGCTCTTCAGCATTGGACAAATTAAACATGCAAATACAAAAACAATCTCATATTACTTTACCTACTGTAAATTTTGAAATTGTCTTCATGGATCAGTAGGTTATTTAATGGCCTTTCACCCCTGAGGCCACACTTCAAATTAAAACTGTGATCTTTGAGAAATAACCACTTTCAAATTATGTTCTGAATTTTTATTAAGGCTGTATGAACTTGGAGATCTCCCACTATGAACTCAGCAAGCTTGCAAAATACTTAGACAAGCCAACAAAGTTTACAAGCACAAGGTCATTTTCCCCCATTAATGTGCTTTATTCCCGTTGGAAAAATAAGTTTCTCCAAACAGTTCCAGATGAGAAACCTTCCATATGAACTTATATTAGGGAAAATTAGAACAATCTTCCGTTTCTTAAACATAATATAACCAGAGCTCATATAGTGTTTTTGAAAATGAAAGTCTTATCCGAGTAAACAATCTGAAAGACAGACGGAGAGTTTCTGATAATGGAAACACTCAGTTGTTTGTGGAATACCACTGCCATGTGAGAATGCATACAAATAAGTAAAATCAATAATAGTTCTTTTAGATCTCTACAAAATTAATCACTTTTAAAAAGCAGAATTTCAAACATGCAGGGTTTTATTCAGATATTTTTTCACAACTTCAGGTGTTGCTAGACAAAACAGGTATTTTCCCATCAAAACACGTTTGTGTGTGTTATATAATGTCCATTTTCAATATAAAAACCATATTTGTTAAAAACTGAGAAACTTTTGCCTGAAACATCTGCATTCCTACTGTGTACTCCAAGGAGTGTACTCCAGTTTCTAGTGCAATATTGTTTGTTTAGTGTGGTCTATATTGTAGCATTTTGCTACAGCCCTTTATTAGGGGTGGTACAGAGCTACATTTTCCCAGGGGCAGCATCAGGAGGGATCTTGCCTTGCACAAGAAAAGTCATGCTGGAGATCTCTCATAGCGCTGTGGAAAGCAATCTGTGGTATCCTCTTGTATGGTGCACCATACTGCCCTCTGCAGCTGGCCAATTCAGGGAGAGGAGTGTCATGGCCTCCTGTTCCCCCCAGCAAGTTATTCCTAAGAGAGAGCCACTGGGTTCTAGACTCTGTACTCTCCTGAGTACAGAGCAGTTCTGTCTGGCCCTAGTGAAGGTGGAGACAGAGTCTGGTACCGTGTTTTAAAAGTAAAACAACAGAGCTTTTTTATTTTCCTATTGGTGACCCAAGACCTAACATTTTTGCTTTCATTTAGCTCCAACCCCAACAAAGCGTTCCTCCAAACCTTACCAGTGGATAAATCCTGGTCCTGCAAGGAAAGTTTGATTAAAAAGCCTTTGCTGAGGGAAGTGCTCAGTGATAGAGGGGGATAAAACAGTATGTGGGGATGAAAATTCTGGCCTCTAAGGTGGTCTCAGACAATTCAACATGCACAGCTTAATACAAGTACACCACCTTGGTGCTCTGGGTACTACAGCAACTCCTCACTGAATATTGCCTTGATCTTTCAAACCTTAGACTTGGTCTCTTTCAAAGACTGGTTTTGTAATCAAGACTGTCACAACAACTGTGGTCATTGAGCGCAATGAACAGCAAGGCAGAGCCTCACAAAAGTAGGGGATAACTTTTTTGGTGACTATATGACTCATGGCTACAGAATTTCCTGGCACAAGAAATTAGAATGGCTATTGAACCTGTTGCTTGTGTGACCCATCTCTTTGCCATAGCTTTCCTACAGCCCCAGTAGAATAACTAAATTAATATATGATACTAGTTGAAAAGTTCACATGGAAATGAAAGAGAAAAGAAGAGATGGGTGAGTTGTAGATTAAAAAGGTATTTGGGGGTCTATAAAACTGCTTCCTTTGCCATTTCAAAAAAATTGGCTTTTCACCAGTTCTTAAAAAGCACTTTTATTCCTTTTTAATAGCTCTGAGATCTACATTTTTGGTTATCTGTTTTTGCTTTTTGTAATCCTAAACCCTTCTCCTGTTGTCTAAATACAAAGCCACACAACACCCTGCTTCACAAGTCTGGCTTTTGTGGCTGCGAAAGTTAAAACAGAATCTGTGAATTACTGTGGATGCTGAAAACGTCACCTTCAGATTTTTGCAATTTAGGGAGCAATAATATCCCAGCTGCTTTCAAACCTAGTTTTCCTCTGTGGTAATATGTCAGTGGCTGGATAGATTATGACTGAAAAACATGTAACAGTGATTTGAAGTTGTGCATCTTCACTTGTCTTTCTCCAATAACATAGTAAAAAAATAACAGCAGCAGCAACAACAAAGACACATGGATATTAAAGTACCCATCAGAACATGCTAACAAACCAGGGTGAAGTTGCAGATAGTGTTATCTGAGCCTTTCCAAGGATCTGTCTGGGTTCCCAAAAAGAGCATTAATTGCTAATGGACACCCGGGAGATTAAAGACTAGAATATTTTGCTGCAGGCTATGGTTAATCTGATCCCTTAATCCAGCCACAGTTTATATGTGAAATGTTATGCTAATTACCCATGTAAATTGTATCCTGGTGACATAAATTTTGTGATTTTTTTTTTTGTTATTCTTGGCTTTGACTTTCACTTTGATAAAAATACAAACATAAAGGACATTTCCAGTGTAGAGTGGTTTGATCATGAAAGGCTCAAGCACAATAGAAATGTTCTGGTCAGATATGTGTAAGTACTGTAGCATCTCCTATCTGCCCCGTGGATATAGGCAGAGATGACATTAGCCTCGTATATTCTCATTCACTTTGACTTCCAAAGTGCTGAATTTAAGCACTTAAAATTTAGAAGCATAATTCAAAAAGAACTTTTAGCAAATGTGATTTTCATTGCCCCGTTCTCTTTGGAAAAACTCAAGACTGGAATATTAACATTGATGAAGTAATGGAACAGATAGTCATGATGGGAAATCTTATTAGTAAACAAGAGCTGCATCTGAAAAAATATTGTCATTAAAAGCTATGTAGTAGTTAATTGAGTTTGATATGAAATGTAGTGCCGGAAAGTTAATGACTAATGCAGCTTTTTCACAGAGCTTGGTTACTGCAGGCTCCATAATGATCTCCTTTGCTTCATAGCAACAGTGAAATTAACCTCTCTTTTGTCCTGCAGGTGTTGTGTTCTGATAATGCATATCCTTTACAAGTATGGGCAAATTATTTGCTTTGCATACAAATTGGACATAAAGCTGAATCAATATTAAAATAATGAACACTTTCTTGATATTTTTATTCAAGAAGTGCACACCATGGATCAGAATCCTGTAAACCAATTTATAGAAGGTGACATTAAAGCAAGCTGAGAAAAGATTGGAATGTAGAATCTAGGTTCTTGTATTGCACCCATGTTATGTGAATACCTTATTGACTCACACCCCACTGTCCCAGGTCTGCAGACTGATTCTCCCTGCCTCTCCCCATTTCACCTGGGGAAAAGAACCAGGAGGGAGCAAGGATTGCTAGGTATGGGGAGGGCTAGAACATAGAAGGGAGAAGTGAAAGGGGTATTGAAACTGGTAGCATTGGTAAATAAAATGCTGGGGCAGGGGGGAGGAGAGATGTTAAGGGAGGCCAGGTCATAGGTTTAGGTGGGCTGTATGATGCAGGACCTTAAAGGAAAGGACAGGAAGTTTTAACATAATATCAAGCTTCCTCAGTGTCCTCACTGTCAGAGAAGTGACTGAAAAAAAACAGGGTGAGGGAAGCAGTAAGAGATAAGAATCGGTAGGGTGGGAGAATCTAGTACTGAAAAAACACAAGAGGAGATTATTAATACATAGATAAGTAATTTGGCTAATGGGATGGACAGAACGTGGCAACATATAGTAGAGTTGTGGGAAAAGATGTGATAGAACTTTATCATGGCCTGGTTATCAGTGTATGGGGAGGAGGAAGAGCTGACAATAACACCTCCTCCAGGGTTCTGAGCTTGGGTGACAGAGGATGGTGGTGTGAACAACTTAGAAAGTAGACATAGGTGCGGGGGGGCTTGGAAGAAAGGAACATGAACTCATATTTTAGTTACATTTAGTTTGGGAAGATGGTGAGATGAGCAGATTGAAAGGCTGTAGAGACAGTAAAAGGTCAGGTCAGAGTGGAGGAGAATATTTGAGAGTTATGGCTTAGAGGTGACCGCTAAACCTACCTGTTCAGCTGAGGTTAACTAGGACAGGCTATTGAGGGTGGCCCATGAGAGAGCCTTGATGGGTTCCAGAACAGGACTGGGTGGGGAGGGAAGGAACCTCTAAAGGCAATGCTGGAAAAATTGGCTGGAGAAGGAGCAGGGAAGAAAGTCTTAGTCTGAGGCAGGAAAGTATGTCAAGGAGGATGAAAATATCAATATTATTAAAAGCAATAAAAAGATCAACAAGGATGAGGATAGAGTATACACTTTGAGACTGAGCCAGGGATAGGTTATTAGATTTAATCGAGATCACTTTCCAGAGCATGGAGAGGGTGGAAACTAGACTGATAGTGACATATTGGAAGCAAATAAAGTAGAATAGGCAGTGCTGAAGGAGATGAGATGCTGTTCAGAGGAGACGGAATAAACATGCTATATTCTGCACATTACTCTCTTATTAAGTTCTGACAGAGATATTCTTTTCCTATGAAAAGAAACTGAAGTACTTCAAGGGGTGAAAAAGAGGTAGGAGGGCTATACAAAAAAGAAAAGAGAAATTAACTAAGTGGCAAAAAATGGACGATAAAGGTACATCTACATTGTAATAAAAGAGCCACAGCACAGCTGTGGCTGGCCCAGGTCAGCTGACTTGGGCTTGCAGGACTTGGGTTGTGGGGCTGTAAAATTGCAGTATAGATGGTCCAGCTTGGGCTGGAGCATGGGGTGTGAGACCCTGCGAGTGGGGAGGATTTCAGAGCTCCAGCCCGAGCCCCAGTGTCTACACTGCAGTTTTTAGTCCCATAGCCCAAGCCAGCTGACCCAGGCTCTGAAACTTGGTGCCATGGGTTTCTTATCTCAGTGTAGATAAACCCATAATGGTATGGGGTTCTTTTTTTTCTTTTTTTAGTTGAAATGAGCTTGGGAAGACTTGTGTGACTCATTGCTTCACTGCACACAAGGAATGTGCTCCATACAAACACGAGTTACTAAATTGTATAAAAACCCACACCCTTGTACATTCTCTATAGAGTGCATCCTAAGCAGCTTCTTTATAGCCCAGTGAACAGTGGTGAGTGGGCTGGAAAAGAAAATACAATATGTAATGCCTTAGTATCATCTCTTTCATTATGGCCTTGATCCTGCAATTGACTCAGCATGGAGAGCAGCCCCAGGGAGTTCAGTGAGACTCTGCATAGGCACAAGGATCCATGCACAGTGAGTCAGTACACAATCAGGGTCTATCTCAGCAAGGTGTGAATTACCGTGGAGCAACACATCTACAGTTTTGAGGGTGAAGGGAAGTATGCACGGCCAAGTTTTCAAAAATGAGTGTACAACTGCATGTACAGATTTATGCACCCATGTTCTTGCCTGTATAAAAAAATATTGGTGCACAAACTTGGCACAAATATTTCTGGCTTCCAACCTTTTGGGGGGAAAATAATTCCAGGAACTAAATTTTCAAATTAAGAGACAGAAAGTGGCCGCACAACCACCCTTTTAAGCAGCTCATTTTGTAAATTTTATTATATTTCCACACAAGTTATACATTTCTGCACAGTACAGATAAGTGACAACTGCTTGAGGAGACTGTTGGAACATGTTTTGGGGAAGTGAGCTGATTACCAATCTTTCTAAACACCATTGTTCTGGACTGGATATCTCTGCTGGATTCCAGGTAAAATGAGAACACAAGTTACAAGTAATGATCTAGCATATTATAGTAATGGTGTGTTTTATTCTCCTACTGTAAAAAACAAACAAACAAACAGAGGAAGTACTTGATAGAAGAGCTGGTTGAAAGTTGGGATTTCTGGTCCATGGAAAATTCTGAAACCTTGAAAGAAAAAAATTGTTTCATTTAGGAATAAAAAGTAGAAATTTCAAAATTTCCTGTAGATGGGAAATTCTGAAAATTTTCATTTTGAAATAATCCAAACAAAATTCTACCTAGAAACCCAAGCTTTTCCCCCATCTCGGGGTTTCAAGGCTCCTGGCTCCCCATCACCTATAGGGGGAACCAGGGAACTTAGAAGTCCAGATAGCCATGGTTGACCTGACAGCTTGGCATCCAGGGCTTCCAGGCTCCCAACTCCATGTCAGAACCTGGAAACCATAAGGTTTATAGTCTTGGGGCAGCCCGAAGGGCAGTTTCCAATGAAAACCTGCCCGGTGAGCAAGTTGCAAAACCCTCTATGTGTATCATTGTCAGAATCAACCTGTTTTGCTTTCAATAATTTGACATTTTCTGATGGAAAAAAATGTTCTGTCAGAACATTTCCAACCAGTTTTACCAGATGGTTTTGATCAGTATCCACATAGCTCAGCATTCATTATCAGATAGTACCATGAGATCTGAAGTATACATGTAAGTTTAATAAAAATGAAGGGAAAACCAGACGGGAAAGACTTCCAAACATTATGCCCCGGGGAGAAACAGATTTCCAGAGCCACTGGAGAGAGAAAATATTTTGTAGATATTCCTGCTGGGTATACTGAAGTCCTTGTCTGATAATGACTGAAACATAAAATCAGTTCAGGCACAAACCATAGTGAAATGTCAGTAAGATTACTGTATTCTGAATTTTGTAAAATTGAGAAGTGAAACTGATTATGTCTGGAGTTTGTAATTTATGGTGATGGCAGATGTTATATTCCCAGATGCTGAGAGAGTCAATGTCACACTAATTCAACTGTGTTATATGTAAACTAGAGGTGGTTGAATAATAATCACTGGGTAATGTATTATGATTTTGTAACATTTGTAAATTAATTATTTGACAGTGTTTGCATTATCTACCGAGTTTACAGTATTGGCCATATAATTTGCTAATATATTTGTCTAACAATTTGATGGATTTCATACCTTTTTCAAATAAAATTAGACTAATATTTTTTCATTATTCATCCAGCTGTCATAACTCTTCTAGTGATTAGTACATGAGACTGGATCTTAGGAGACCTCAGTTATATTCCAGTTCTGCCAGTAGTCTAGCAAGCCTGTAACCACCATTCTTGACAGTTTTAGGAGTAGCAGATTATTCTGCTGCCCCAAGGACACTGAAGGTTCACAAGGCTGGTTTTGTTGAGCTCAGACTGTAGCGTTAAGGAAGCTGCAGTGTGTTTGGCCCATCCCTAATCTTTTCAGGTGGTGAGTTATGTGGTGTCTTTAGTGCACTACAGATTTGCTTCATTCACTACATTGGGTCACCTCTCTGGACTATCACTTTCTTGAAGACTGGCAGGGTTTGCTGGTGAATGCAGAGCGTGGTACAGAGGTGAGGGATGCAGAGTAGATTCCAGGTACCCCATAACCATGCCGAATTTGTCTGGAGTGATTGGAAGCTTCACTTAGAGTGTGCAGTTGTGGAATGGAGGCGGCTCCACTTATGCTGCATATGTTGTAGCTTTTTTCACCACCATCAGAGTTAGCAATGATGGTGTGCCACAGGCACCAAGGGGACAGCTTTAGGAGTGCATTAGGGCTGGCAGATAAACTTGCAGACCACCACTTAAGTCTATCCTTGTGTCTGTCTGTCTTCCATCTGTGTGTTCTGGACTGCGTTATACAGGAGGTCAGACTAAATGATCATAATGATACCTTCTGCCCTGGAAAGCTATAAATCTGTGGACATATAAGTGAACAGAATATTTGTGAAACTATTTGGGGGGGTATTTTTGCATGGAAGCAGAATGACCTAGAATTTTGCAAATGAAAGTGCTGTAACTGCAAGATTTCAGTTTCAGTTCGTGTTTCTATAATACAGTATGTACATAGGCTATTGCAAAATGATACTCCAGCCAAATTTAGGGCCAAATTTTAACTTTTTTTTAGGTTGGAAGTTCAAAAGAAAAGGGTTCAATGCTGTCTCATTTGAAGAATCTTATGGGAGAACAGAGGACTAAATAACACGTTTCATATGTGGCCTTGACTCTTACATAAAAGGCACATCCACTGGCAGAAATTGACGTTGTGAGACATAGACTAATAGAGGGGAAAAAATATCACACACTCTGAAGGATACTAGGAAAATAATACCTAATATTATGTCATCCAATTCTTCCTGAGTTCAAGAAAAGGGATGCCCATTTTCACTAGCAAGCTTTGGCTTTAGATGTAAAATGAATGTAAGTGTTTCAGCAATTAGGACTCTTGAGACCATGCTATTTTGGCCAATCCTGTGTTGGTTTTCGTTCTGTGTTGCTAGCTGTACCTATTAACTAGAGATCTCAGAAGGTAATTAAATGCTTGAAATTGTACTGGAGCTACACAAATAGGAAATTACTCTAGCCATTTGAACAATAATTATATTTAAAATGTAACTACAGTATATTAATTTGCTGGGAGTAATTGATTGCCACAAATACTAAATTCATCATAGTATCATTTGATGACTGTCAGAATCAGTACCATTTTACTGATGATGATCCATACATCATATTACTGATGAAAGAGATTAGATATTTCCAGCAAGTTAATTCTGTGTAGGCTTTTCTTTCATCCTTCCATCTGCAACATTTATATCTGACTTAGTCACTGCTGTTTCCAAGTCCAATGTCCTGCAGCAAATGTTGCCAGCAATACTGAATACTTTCAATTAGTAGTTCTCTACTTCTCTGGTAGCTAAGCAACTGACCTATGGTGAAGAATACATAATGATCTTCTGCATACCCTCCTTGAAGTGTCAGACAACATGTAGGTTTCAAACATAGATTTGCTGTCCTATGTTGATGGTATTGAGTTAACAGGCAGTAAATTATGAAAAAGCATATCTAATATTTGTTTGATGTAATAAAGGCTAAAACAAACACTCAGAAATATCTGCCTATATAGATCAGTTCTTGTATATCTTTGCATACTTACTAATAGTATTCATAATTTAACAAAGAGAGTAAATACTTGGGTGAAATTGTATAGTACAAAAACCAGACTAACATACCATAATAGGCAAGCTTATGATGGATTTTACAGTGGATTTTGATGTCATCAGTACATGGATAACGCTCAGTGCTATATCGCTGTTGCTGACAAAAATGGACATCCAGCTTGACAGTATGTTTTATTTATTTCGGAGGGTGGTTTTTTTATAGAACTGTGAGCAAAGTAGTCACACTAATAAAAAAGCACTTGTGTAAAATGGAGATCTGGATGAACAGTAGCAACTCGTTCAAACTTAATCCATGGGAGGGGGCTCAATTATGAAGAATTGGCTGAACCTCACTCCTGAAGGGGATTTGCTCTTCATACACCTTTCTCTTCTAGACTAGACTACTGTAGAGTGCACTACTTAGGGCTGGCCTTGAAGGCCATATTGAGGAAGTAGCAGTCAGCAGACTGCCTGAAGACCTTGGCTGAAATTGCTAATGGGAGGAAACAAAAGAACTTATTATGTGGAGGAATCAGGAGGGTTTGACATCATAAATATACCATTTAGGATGTTAGAATTTTTTAGGAAGGGCTTGAAGAATCCTCATATCTAAAGCAAATGGAAGTTAAGCTTTGGACAAAGCTGGATACCATATATCATCTTTTCACATGCATGTAAATTTAAAGATGGATCCAAGTAGCAAAATTCAGACCTTAGTTTGAGATCACATTTTAAACAGCACCAAATTTCAGGAGTATTTGGATTTAAGGTTCTAATTCAGGCCATTCATCAGTATGAATAAGGAATGTGTGATAATTATAAAAATTCTCCTGTGGAAGCTTCTCTAGACTCTTGTACCGGACCGACAAACGGTGTTCTTGTTGCATACAATGTTGTGTGATATTTCTTATCTGCTCTCTAATTTTAATCTGCTCAAGTCATTGGGGAAGTTGTGGGTAATGTATTACAATGTGAAATTAATTTGAAAGGGAGACATGAGAGGAAAAAAACCAACATTTACGTACCAAAAGTAGGTTATCTATTAATGCTGTCTTTTATGCAAGAAATACTTGTAAATTATACATTTCTCTTAAAAACTTATTTTTAATCTGTGATTGCCCTTTTCAATATTTAAAATACCTTATCAATGACAGTTGGAATCTAAACATTTAATTTCCCTTATTAAAACATATGTTGTCAAGGTATCTGTAGTATTTTTACTATATGTCATAATTTTAATTCATAGAATCATAGAATCATAGAATATCAGGGTTGGAAGGGACCCCAGAAGGTCATCTAGTCCAACCCCCTGCTCAAAAGCAGGACCAATTCCCAGTTAAATCATCCCAGCCAGGGCTTTGTCAAGCCTGACCTTAAAAACCTCTAAGGAAGGAGATTCTACCACCTCCCTAGGTAACTCATTCCAGTGTTTCGCCACCCTCTTAGTGAAAAAGTTTTTCCTAATATCCAATCTAAACCTCCCCCACTGCAACTTGAGACCATTACTCCTCGTTCTGTCATCTGCTACCATTGAGAACAGTCTAGAGCCATCCTCTTTGGAACCCCCTTTCAGGTAGTTGAAAGCAGCTATCAAATCCCCCCTCATTCTTCTCTTCTGCAGGCTAAACAATCCCAGCTCCCTCAGCCTCTCCTCATAACTCATGTGTTCCAGTCCCCTAATCATTTTTGTTGCCCTTCGCTGGACTCTCTCCAATTTATCCACATCCTTCTTGAAGTGTGGGGCCCAAAACTGGACACAGTACTCCAGATGAGGCCTCACCAATGTCGAATAGAGGGGAACGATCACGTCCCTCGATCTGCTCGCTATGCCCCTACTTATACATCCCAAAATGCCATTGGCCTTCTTGGCAACAAGGGCACACTGCTGACTCATATCCAGCTTCTCGTCCACTGTCACCCCTAGATCCTTTTCCGCAGAACTGCTGCCTAGCCATTCGGTCCCTAGTCTGTAGCTGTGCATTGGGTTCTTCCGTCCTAAGTGCAGGACCCTGCACTTATCCTTATTGAACCTCATCAGATTCCTTTTGGCCCAATCTTCCAATTGGTCTAGGTCCTTCTGTATCCTATCCCTCCCCTCCAGCGAATCTACCACTCCTCCCAGTTTAGTATCATCCGCAAATTTGCTGAGAGTGCAATCCACACCATCCTCCAGATCATTTATGAAGATATTGAATAAAACCGGCCCCAGGACCGACCCTTGGGGCACTCCACTTGATACCGGCTGCCAACTAGACATGGAGCCATTGATCACTACCCGTTGAGCCCGACAATCTAGCCAACTTTCAACCCACCTTATAGTGCATTCATCCAGCCCATACTTCCTTAACTTGCTGACAAGAATACTATGGGAGACCGTGTCAAAAGCTTTGCTAAAGTCAAGAAACAATACATCCACTGCTTTCCCTTCATCCACAGAACCAGTAATCTCATCATAAAAGGCGATTAGATTAGTCAGGCATGACCTTCCCTTGGTGAATCCATGCTGGCTGTTCCTGATCACTTTCCTCTCATGCAAGTGCTTCAGGATTGATTCTTTGAGGACCTGCTCCATGATTTTTCCAGGGACTGAGGTGAGGCTGACTGGCCTGTAGTTCCCAGGATCTTCCTTCTTCCCTTTTTTAAAGATTGGCACTACATTAGCCTTTTTCCAGTCATCCGGGACTTCCCCGGTTCGCCACGAGTTTTCAAAGATAATGGCCAGTGGCTCTGCAATCACAGCTGCCAATTCCTTCAGCACTCTCGGATGCAACTCGTCCGGCCCCATGGACTTGTGATAGGAAAAAAACCCAGAAAGCGACCCTATAATCATGTAAAGCTACGCTGCTGTCTTTTTTCTATGCTTATCTGTCCTTTCTACTTTGTTTATGGATAGAAAGAATGTGAACTGTGTGTAACCTGCACTCCCTGCTTTTGGGGAGAGAATTCCTTATACAGATAAGCCTCCATGCTCTTACCTACCCCAGAACTTCAAACAGACTGGGTTAACCGGTTCGAACTGGAAGAGATATCACAATGTATGTTGAACCAAGCTATAAAAGCTCATCCCTGTTCTTTGTTCGGGGCTTCACCATTTTCCTCTGAAAAGGAATTGGTGAGCCCTTCAGCTGTCGTATTTGCTAGCAATAAAGTGCCTCACTTTATCAAAGAGCCAAGACTCTGTGTTTTGTTTGGCTAATACAGAAGTCCAGGGAAGGCTACCCTCCTAACCCTAGACGGGAGGGGAACCCTTTTTCCCTAACACTTGTGCACGTCCAGCTTTTCTAAATAGTCCCTAACCACCTCTATCTCCACAGAGGGCTGGCCATCTCTTCTGCATTTTGTGATGCCTACCTACAGTATGACGTTTCTTCTTTTGTTTGGATATTCAAAGCATGTATGTGCAGAGCTATGCTATTGTGTGTAATGTATTAGGTCTCAGTGAGTAGAAACATATAAGATGTATAGAAGTGGCAAAGGGGAATCTGATTATGCAAGACATTCATAAATTTAGGATGCTTGCAATGGAATGGGCCAAATTCCTCATCCCTGGCATAACTCCATGTTGATGGAATTGAATTTGGCCAATTGTGGTTAAAGACATTGTGCTAGATATATTTTAAAAATCCACATTCCTTTCAGGCCATATTTCTTTCAGCTGAATACAGTGGCCCCAGTCCTCTGGTATGAAGGGACAAGTTTGATGGGAATGGCTCCAGGACTTCATTATAGGCCTATGCTTAGTCATTAGAATTTTCTGGGAAGGCTTCATGGATGATATTGTTATTAGGGAACTAGACTGGGGCTCAGGAGATGTGTTCAGTTCTCATCTCTGTTGCAGACCTCCTGGGCCCTAGGGTAAGCCATGCAAACTCTTTAAGCTTCAGTACTTTAGTGCTTCACAGGGGCATTGTGAGAAAAAATTACTCAAATACTGTGGTTTTGGGGGCCATACACAGCTAGATCCTAGAATCATAGAATCATAGAATATCAGGGTTGGAAGGGACCTCAGGAGGTCATCTAGTCCAACCCCCTGCTCAAACCAGGACCAATCCCCAATTAAATCATCCCAGCCAGGGCTTTGTCAAGCCTGACCTTAAAAACTTCTAAGGAAGGAGATTCTACCACCTCCCTAGGTAATGCATTCCAGTGTTTCACCACCCTCCTAGTGAAAACGTTTTTCCTAATATCCAACCTAAACCTCCCCCACTGCAACTTGAGACCATTACTCCTTGTTCTGTCCTCTTCTACCACTGAGAATAGTCTAGAACCATCCTCTCTGGAACCACCTCTCAGGTAGTTGAAAGCAGCTATCAAATCCCCCCTCATTCTTCTCTTCCGCAGACTAAACAATCCCAGTTCCCTCAGCCTCTCCTCATAAGTCATGTGTTCCAGACCCCTAATCATTTTTGCAAAAAGAAAAGGAGTACTTGTGGCACCTTAGAGACTAACCAATTTATTTGAGCATGAGCTTTCGTGAGCTACAGCTCACTTCATGCCGATGAAGTGAGCTGTAGCTCACGAAAGCTCATGCTCAAATAAATTGGTTAGTCTCTAAGGTGCCACAAGTACTCCTTTTCTTTTTGCGAATACAGACTAACACAGCTGTTACTCTGAAACTAATAATTTTTGTTGCCCTTTGCTGGACTCTCTCCAATTTATCCACATCCTTCTTGTAGTGTTGGGCCCAAAACTGGACACAGTACTCCAGATGAGGCCTCACCAATGTCGAATAGAGGGACAATCACGTCCCTCGATCTGCTTGCTATGCCCCTACTTATACATCCCAAAATGCCATTGGCCTTCTTGGCAGCAAAGGCACACTGCTGACTCATATCCAGCTTCTCGTCCACTGTCACCCCTAGGTCCTTTTCCGCAGAACTGCTGCCTAGCCATTCGGTCCCTAGTCTGTAGCTGTGCATTGGGTTCTTCCGTCCTAAGTGCAGGACCCTGCACTTATCCTTATTGAACCTCATCAGGTTTCTTTTGGCCCAATCCTCCAATTTGTCTAGGTCCCTCTGTATCCTATCCCTGCCCTCCAGCATATCTACCACTCCTCCCAGTTTAGTATCATCCGCAAATTTGCTGAGAGTGCAAACCACACCATCCTCCAGATCATTTATGAAGATATTGAACAAAACTGGCCCCAGGACCGACCCCTGGGGCACTCCACTTGACACCGGCTGCCAACTAGACATGGAGCCATTGATCACTACCCGTTGAGCCCGACAATCTAGCCAACTTTCAACCCACCTTATAGTGCATTCATCCAGCCCATACTTCTTTAACTTGCTGACAAGAATACTGTGGGAGACCATGTCAAAAGCTTTGCTAAAGTCAAGAAACAATACATCCACTGCTTTCCCTTCATCCACAGAACCAGTAATCTCATCATAGAAGGTGATTAGATTAGTCAGGCATGACCTTCCCTTGGTGAATCCATGCTGACTGTTCCTGATCACTTTCCTCTCATGTAAGTGCTTCAGGATTGATTCTTTGAGGACCTGCTCCATGATTTTTCTGGGGACTGAGGTGAGGCTGACTGGCCTGTAGTTCCCAGGATCCTCCTTCTTCCCTTTTTTAAAGATTGGCACTACATTAGCCTTTTTCCAGTCTTCCAGGACTTCTCCCGTTCGCCACAAGATGACAAGTGTCACTGAATAATAGAGAAATAAAAATATCTCAAGAACTTTACATGAATTCCTTAAAACCTAGTTGTTTATTTCTTTTAATATTGTAATGTTATTAAGAATTATAGGCTATATCAACTTTCCCTGCTCAGGAAGTGGTGGAAGAATGATTCTGTGTATCAAGTCCAGGATTTGGGTTTGGGGGCATCAGCATAAACCAGCCTGGGTTCTAGTCCTGGCTCTGCCTGAAACTTTCTGTATGACTGTAAGCAACTCGTGGTCTCTCATAGCAACCAGGTTGCACTGCATTTTTTGACTCTTCCACAGAAGTTTCTTGCAATCACTATGACTGTTGCAAGCTATGTTAAAAACAAGTGGGAGTTGAGAGAGGAATGAGAAGTGATTGTCAGAGAGAAGGAGAACATCTGTAGTGGTGTAGGGAATGATGAGGCAGGAGAGAGAGAGGTGGAAAAACTGCTAAAGCAAAACAGATTTCATACACAGTTAACTCATGGCATGGCATTCTTTTCAAATGAAGCTAAGCTATATGGAAAGTTTTAGTTGAAAATCTGTTTCCTCAGTTTTCCACTTTTCCCCCCCTTCACTGCTGCCTGGGACAGAGCTATTTTTTAAGGCTTAGGTGTTTGTTTTTGTTTTTTAATTTTATTTTGCATGGAGTAACCTTCACTGGTGCCATTTTGTCAGCTGTCACAGTCACCCTGACATTATCAGTCTATTGCCACCAGAGTGCCTGTTCAACTGTAAGTGTATTGCTGTCTGCCTTAGAGTGTGCAGATCACTTAGTCTCTCCAGTTGCTCAGGCTGATTGCAATTGCTGACTGAGTGTTAGCTAACATGTGATCCAATGTTAAATCAGATTTTAAAACACTAAAAGCATGTGCTACCTAGTAAAGTGCTGTTAAAGAAGGCATCAGCTAAGAACTCTTAAAACCTTAAAATTCCTCCTCTCTATGATTTAACTTCACTTTGAATCAAACTCTGTAAATAAAGGAGAAGATTGTGCCAATTGGACATTGCACAGTCTTGGGGACAGTGTGGAGCTGCATCATTTCAGTGTTAGCTCAGAGAGACACAATAGTTTCTGAGGTACCTTGTGCACCCAGGGGCCTACTGCCACAGAGCCAGACCCCCTCTGCGGGCTACAGAGGCTTAATCAATATTTGCTCATCTATAAAACACTTCAGATAACAATTATCAAGTGGCTGGAGGGTTAAAATAAAAATAAAGCTGCAGCTCCTAAACACTAGAATAATTGTTCAGACTCCAATCCCACAAAGATGTATGTACCTGCTTATTTTGGAGTATGTGATAGTCCAACTGAAATCAAGCACACACACATCTTTTATTTTGAGGAAGGTCTATGGCCTGTGTTATACAGGAGGTCTGACTAGACGATCACAATGGTCCCTTCTGGCCTTGGAATCTGTGAATCCATAAATCTTTGCAGGATCTGGGTTTAACTTTCTCATTTTATTAGCCCCCCATTTCTGCCCTCTTGTGAATTCCTCTCCACAGCCTCAGAAACAACTCTGACATCATAATCAAAAAGGCTGACAAAGGAGGTGCTGTTGTCATCATGAATAGGTCGGAATATGAACAAGAGGCTGCTCGGCAGCTCTCCAACACCACTTTCTACAAGCCATTACCCTCTGATCCCACTGAGAGTTACCAAAAGAAACTACAGCATTTGCTCAAGAAACTCCCTGAAAAAGCACAAGATCAAATCCACACAGACACACCCCTGGAACCCCGACCTGGGATATTCTATCTACTACCCAAGATCCATAAACCTGGAAATCCTGGGCGCCCCATCATCTCAGGCATTGGCACCCGACAGCAGGATTGTCTGGCTATGTAGACTCCCTCCTCAGGCCCTACGCTACCAGCACTCCCAGCTACCTTCGAGACACCACTGACTTCCTGAGGAAACTACAATCCATCTATCTTCCTGATAACACCATCCTGGCCACTATGGATGTAGAAGCCCTCTACACCAACATTCCACACAAAGATGGACCACAAGCCGTCAAGAACACTATCCCCGATAATGTCACAGCTAACCTGGTGGCTGAACTTTGTGACTTTGTCCTTACCCATAACTATTTTACATTTGGGGACAATGTATACCTTCAGATCAGCGGCGCTGCTATGGGTACCCGCATGGCCCCACAGTATGCCAACATTTTTATGGCTGACTTAGAACAACGCTTCCTCAGCTCTCGTCCCCAAATGCCCCTACTCTACTTGCGCTATATTGATGACATCTTCATCATCTGGACCCATGGAAAAGAAGCCCTTGAGGAATTCCACCATGATTTCAACAATTTCCATCCCACCATTAACCTCAGCCTGGTTCAGTCCACACAACAGATCTACTTCCTGGACACTATAGTGCTAATAAACGATGGTCACATAAACACCACCCTATACCGGAAACCTACCGACTGCTATTCCTACCTACATGCCTCCAGCTTTCACCCTGACCACACCACACGATCCATCGTCTACAGCCAAGCTCTGCGGTACAACCACATTTGCTCCAACCCCTCAGACAGAGACAAACACCTACAAGATCTCTATCAAGCATTCTTACAACTACAATACCCACCTGCGGAAGTGAAGAAACAGATTGATAGAGCCAGAAGAGTTCCCAGAAGTCACCTACTACAGGACAGGACCAACAAAGAAAATAACAGAACTCCACTAGCCGTCACCTTCAGCCCCCAACTAAAACCCCTCCAACACATTATTAAGGATCTACAACCTATCCTGAAGGATGACCCAACACTCTCACAAATCCTGGGAGACAGGCCAGTCCTTGCCTACAGACAGCCTCCCAACCTGAAGCAAATGCTCACCAGCAACCACATACCACACAACAGAACCACTTACCCAGGAACCTATCCTTGCAACAAAGCCAGCTGCCAACTGTGCCCACATATCTATTCAGAGGACACCATCACAGGGCCTAATAACATCAGCCACACTATCAGAGGCTCATTCACCTGCACATCCACCAATGTGATATATGCCATCATGTGCCAGCAATGCCCCTCTGCCATGTACATTGGTCAAACTGGACAGTCTCTACGTAAAAGAATAAATGGACACAAATCAGATGTCAAGAATTATAATATTCATAAACCAGTCGGAGAACACTTCAATCTCTCTGGTCACGCGATTACAGACATGAAAGTTGCAATTCTTCAACAAAAAAACTTCAAATCCAGACTCCAGCGAGAAACTGTTGAATTGGAATTCATTTGCAAATTGGATACAATTAACTTAGGCTTGAATAGAGACTGGGAGTGGCTAAGTCATTATGCAAGGTAACCTATTTTCCCTTGTTTTTTTCCTCCCCCCTCCTCCCCAGACGTTCTTGTTAAACCCTGGATTTGTGCTGGAAATGGCCCACCTTGATTATCATACACATTGTAAGGAGAGTGGTCACTTTAGATAAGCTATTACCAGCAGGAGAGTGGGGTAGGGGGAGGTATTTTTTCATGCTTTGTGTGTATAAAAGATCTTCTACACTTTCCACAGTATGCATCTGATGAAGTGAGCTGTAGCTCACGAAAGCTTATGCTCAAATAAATTGGTTAGTCTCTAAGGTGCCACAAGTACTTCTTTTCTTTTATCCAATAGAAAATTATATCAAACTGCTATAGGATTTTAGAATGATTTTGATAGAACCCTATTTAATTTCTTTAGCTTGCTATTGATTTAATTCCTATTATGTTCTGTAGGACTTTTCCATCTGAGTGTGCCAGTTGATCTTTCTTCCCCTCCCTAAATCTCCAAGTTTAATATTAAAAGAGTTACGGTAGGGAAGTATAGCCATGATTTCAAAGTGTGGTCTGTTCCCTCTCTGTATAGTGGGTTGGCAGATTTTTTCATTTGATACATCATTTACAATTTTCTGCAGTGATTCCAAAGAAATGGCATATCTCCTCCCATTTTCCAGCAATACAGCATGGATACCATGGAAATGTGTATGCAGGAAGCACTGATGCCAATTATTAGGTGTCCAGGCCCTATGTCCATGAGCTTTTATCTCTTCTGCATCAGCCTCAGCACTGAGTAGTGCAACAGATTAAACAAGCCCAGGGAGAGAAGCAGCAGAGATGATTATGCCACTGGTGCAGACAGCTGTAATTGTGGCCTGAAGACACTCTGACAATTAGGACAGAGTTTTTAGAATGGAAAACAAGAAAAATGTCTTCTCTGAAAGGAAAGGGGGTGTTTGGTGGGTTTTTCCCCCCTGTTGTTGCTTCTGCTGCTTCTGTAGCTGTAGGAAGTGTTTTGCCTGCACCTTAATGATAAATTGGAAAATGTGAACTTGGCTGGCTTTAAAAAGGGGGGAGTTCTTTCTTTGTTGAATGTAACTTTGCACTTTTCTCATTATAAGTGAATGCAATTTTGCACATCATAGAAGAAGGGGAAGCTAAAGATCAAAGAGCGAAGGAAACTTGCTGCACCCTCAGCATCTTTCCCAAGTCTTACCCATGCAATCTCTATTCACACTCCCAGTGGGGGAAACGTGGAGGACATGAGAACTGGAACAGTCAAATTGGGATGGAATCTTTAAGTGGCAACAATTGGCACATTGCTGTTCATCTTACTTTTTTCTCTTCTCTTCCCCCCCGCCCCCAGCTCTCTTTTGTATAGAAAATCAATGGCAATTTTTTTTTTGAGAGAGAGAGAGAGTGAGACACAATAGGATTGGGGGTGCCTAGGAGGTTTTGAAGATCTATAAATATCTGCTGGAAATGTAAAAACAAATCTTTGAAACTGTATTAGTCTGTAACCCTTGCATATTTTCTCTGTTTTCTCATATTTTCTCTAGTCGCACCTCCACTGAAATTTGACCTGGCTGCCCATCCATACAGATGAAGAGGAATCTGGGCCAAATTTTAGTGAGTGACATTGTGAGCTGGCACATGGGATCATAAAGCCACTCAAATTGGCCTGGACACCCCTCCATCCAGGGGATGAGCATGGGGTCCCTCCAAGGAGGGACTGGGGGAGGGGAATGGGACAAGGACCAGAATTTGTGCCCCATCAAGAGATATCTGAATTGGCACCACTAGGAGTTGGTCAGGTGTAACTGAATAGAGTTTGATCTGCTATGAAATTAGTCTTTCTTATAAAATTATCTTCTGATGCTGATTACCCACATGAAGTAATAATCCTCTCTCTGTAATATCATAACTTTTCCCCCAAGCAACCAATTGTGCCATCACAAAGAAAGATTTTTTTCTGCAAGCAAGGAATAAGCGATTGAGGCACATAAACTCTTAAGGCATACATAACCCATTTTAGCCCCCAACAAATATGTTAGTTATGAGAACGAGGTGACAGAACCTGCTAAAAATATAAACTGGGTAAGCAGGTTAATTTTTATTGTAAAAAATAGCTTCAACGATATTAAAGAAGGTTTAGCTGGTTTTTAAACAATTACATATAAGAAAAAGCAATGGGAGAGCATTCTGGGCCCTTCCTATATAACCAAGAATGTCACTTTCTCCTCCCCCCAAAATCATTCCTTTTGGGTCAGATCGTCAGTGGCTGTAAATCAGCATAGCATAATTGACTTCATCATGGATGATACCCACTGAGGATCTGGCTCTTAATTTTGAGACAGGTGCAAGTTAAATGAACACAGGCTGCAGTTGCTGATGCCAAATTGATATAAGCAGCAACAGTTGCAGTTCTTCTCCCTACTCCTCTCTCCTTGACCCGGCCACAAATTGCCCCAAAGGGGGTAGGGAAAGAAAGACGTGTGGGTACAGCTGTTACTGCTCTACTCCACTAGTTTTCAGGACTGGCATGGCAGTCTAGGGAAAGCACCCTGCACTTTCTCTAGTGATAATGCAGCCTGCACACACCCCATGTCATTGTGACTCTTCACCACATTGCTGCCCCCTTGCCCCCATTCTGCTAATGGTCAGTTGGCAGATCTAACTAGTGGCTCCAGTAGGCCATCTCCAAATCCAACACATGCTACGACACAGACATCTGTGGATACCTGCAAAAGCTCCTTACATCCTACCACATTTTAAAGTTAGGGAAATAATACTTACCTATGCCTTACAGTATTGTCAGGCTTAATTACTTCGTGTTTGCAAAGCACTTTGCAATCAATATTATCTTTAATCTGAGGATCCCAAAGTGTTCATAATCTTCTGCTAACACAGCTAGCCAGCCAGTCTTGAATACAAAGTGTTACTCTCATTCTTCTCTGCAGTTCAGAGAAAAAAATTAGCTCTAGATGATATTAACAGTCATCATGGCTCCTTTGTTTTCCTTCATAGTGTAGGATTTTGGGTGAATCCAGGGCAACTTCCATTGTCTAGTACATACTGGTGGCTATAGGCAGACAGAACTTGTACCACAGGGGCCAGATAGTCAAGAGAGATCAGTTCCTCCACAAGCACCTGAGGAAGAGGCTGTGGAAGAGTGCATGACAAAAGGGTACTCTCCCTTTAAGAGGCAGGCTGGCACACACAAGCTGTAGCCTGGGGATAACCTACAAGTCCTTATCTCACTCAGCCCCTATGGTGAGACAAAACAGTAAAAGGAAGCATGGTGAGGGGTGTAAAAACCAGACAGGCTATGGTAGATGTTCCCTGCAGTATCTGGAGACAGGCCTAGCCTGATTCAGAGACTGGGGTGTGGACTGTAAATTTGGGAGCTCAGAACCTGGGGCCTAATGAATTGACTGTTGTAACAGCCTGAGGAACAGTTCGTTGTCATGCTTTCTGAGCTGACGCCTTAATGAAAGGGGACATGGCATCTGATGTGTTTTGGCTTCTCCTTATCTTGGGCTGGTAACCTGAAATCTATTGCTGTTCCACTTGGGGAAACTAAGGTGGGGTACGCTTGCAATGTCACATGGAGCCACAGAGACGGTGCTCAGGGACTGCCCGCATCTTTCCGTGGGCCAGGTTTTGTGTTTTTGTATGTGGAAAGGACTCTGGTGCTCAACATGATGACCTTTTCTGAAAGTGTGGCTCTTTATTTTGGTGTCTAACTGGAGAATAAGCTCTTTTGAAAATTTGGCCCTTAGGGGTCACGCAAGGTGCTAATCAATCTGACTTCGGGTTGATGAGTGGAGCTTCTTCAGGGGGGCTGCACCCAAAGGAACAACATTGTGTAAAGTGTCAGATTGAAATGCCAGCGACCTGAGGGCTAGATCCACAAAAGGACTAATGTGCTTAAGTCCAATATTTAGGCATTATAAAACCCATGTTCAGTTGCCACCTAACTCTGGGATATTCTGAGGCAGGCCTCTGTGTTTCCTGTTGAAATTGTGCCACTGTGTAAATTGTCCCTGAATGGAATAAGGGACTGCAACCTGAGTCTCCCACATGAGTGCTATAACAATTGGGCTACAGAGTCATTCTCTTTGGCCTAATCACTGATTATTTATACACTGTGGAACAGCTTCAACAGGAGCAATTGAGAGAGACCTGTACCAGAATACCACATCTCTCAGTGGTTAGGGCACTTTCTAGGGGGAAGGGAAATCCAAGTTCAAATCCCTTTTCCCCATTAGGCAGAGAAAGGAATTGAGCCTGATTGCCACATCCTAGGTGAATGCTCTAACCACTGGAGGGTGGGGGCTCATTCTGTGTTTGAACTGATTTTTTTAAGGGCTGATTTGGCATTGGCACTTAACTTCAGAAAAGGGTTCATGGCTGTGAATCCCAAGTGGAGCTAGGCTTCTTCCTCCAACACAGCCTTAAGTGCCTAACTCCAATTGATGGACGGGGCTTAGGCCACACCCCGATCCTTGGCATGTCCGACCAGCTAGCATAGGTGGCTCTCAGCTCAGAGTGCTGACTCTTAAGAATCCCATCTTAAACGCTCAAGTTTCTCCATCCATTGGGCACCTGGATGCCTAACTTGGGGCTGTAGATTCTGCTTAGTGGCAAGGGACCTAAAAGTTAGGTAACACCACACTGAGAGTTGAAATGCTTAAATCCCTTTGTGGATCTGACCCTGAATTTCAGTTTTTCCCCACCAAATAGGTACAGTGTGAGATGTACAAATGCAAACTTCCCTTACACTGCCCTGCCAGCATTTCTCAACTTGATCAGGAGGGACCACCGCTATAGGGTGAGGGAATAATTCACTTTCCATGCTTGTTCAATCTTTGGTCTCTCTGCTGAAGATTGCAAGATTGCTAATTAGAACCAACATATTTAACGTACATAAGAAATGATGTGCTATTATATATATGAAAATACACAAGTCCTTTCCGCTAGGGAATACTTGACACAATCTGAGCAGGCAATGTTTTTTCATAGTCAGCTGAACTGAATACTCAGTTATCTCCTGTTACCCAAAAGTCAGGTATTTCATTACCTATTCATGTTTAGTTTTGAGCTATCATTAATTCATAATGCCTAGAAGACATAAATATCTCTTTGGAAAGGAAGCACACATCACCATTTTTTTTTTCATTTGGAGCATTTTTGTGTGTGCCATGATATATTCAGTTATGTATTACCGAGTCTGAATGCAAAACTGTTTTATATGCAGATTTAAGGTAATGAGCATTCAAGTTTAAAAAATGGTTCCGGTATCCTGTAGCTTCTCAGTAATAATATACTCTTACTTTCCAACAGAGAAGGATGGATTATGGTTTTTCAATTTGCATCAGGCATATTAATTGCAGAGTAGGGTTTCCACATAAAATATCAATGTACTGGAACAAACTGTTAATGTAGCAGAATATGAACACTTACATTCATTTCTTGAGATTTAAAAGCAATCTTTTCTTTTTTTCCATAATCGGAATGGCACATTTTGTTTGGGGGGGGAGGGGAGAGTTGGGTTTTTTTTTTGTTTTTGTTTTTTTCCCCCAAGTCAGCTAATGAGAACAACATAGCCAATGTTTTCTGAAAACCTTAATTAGATTAAGTGTTAATGGTGCTTTCCTAGTCATTGTACTGGCAAACAATACAACAAGCCATTAGGGAAAGAGAATAATTTACAGGGTATGGAAAAACTTTTTGGAGTAACTTTTAAGAAACATGGCATGGAAGATCAACTTTATGTTGTAGAAGCAAGTAAAAGAACACTGCTTTCAACTTCTACTTGTATTATATTTCTTAACTGTGAAAATAAATTCCTAAACTAGTAAAAGTATAATTGGAGGTTTTATAAGTAAAGTTCAGCTAGGAATTTGCAAAGCAGATTTAATTGCATAAAACAGAAGTTATGGTTCTGTATTTCGTCTGAATCAGTTAAATTATATATGGAACCCTAGCAAAAAGCTTCTAAAAGGAGTTGTTGTCAAGAATGCTAGTATCTTTCTACAGTGTGTAGTATTAATAACTATTTTGGTCTAAAAGGAATACACATCGTGAGTCAATATAAATAAAGATCTTAATTGCTTGATTGTTTGTTTATATTAAGTCCCTTTTACACCACTCGGGGGTGCAAAGGGGCTGTAACATAGTTTATACCCACTTTCAAGTCCCTTATACTTCCAGAGTGGTGTAAAGGGGCCATAATGTAAATAAGAATTAGACCCTTAAACATCCATCCTTTGTGTCTGGCTGGAAAGAAGACGTTGAAGATCTTATCCCACTTTGAAAAAGCTATGTGGCTCAACAAATGCCTTCACTTGGAATTTACACAGGTAAGTATATTGTGCTAAATTATATTGTTTCAGGAGGTTTGGCTTGGTTTAATGACTGCTGTGACTCATATTACTAAGCTTTAATGTGCCTTTGACTTTTTCCCTTTCTCACAAAACAACAGCAATAGAACATGGGACCTTCCTTGTAAAACCAAACAGAAAGAGAAAATATTTGAGTTTGCATGCCACAGCTGCAGGCAATGAATTATCACACCAGGGAAAAGTGAAAATACCACCCACATAATCCAACAAGAGACCTGATTCATTTTGTCTGAAGCAATCACTGAGGTTTTACAGAGCTGAAATGAGTTTCCTTTGCAATCTTCAGGGGGGAAAAGTGAGACTATCATGCTACCTGGTTCAAAGCAAAACATTTTTTGGGAGGGAGGGGGTAGGGAGTGGTCTAATTTTTCCCGTCCTTATTTTCCTACTATTTTCCAGCTGCTCCTCCAGCTTTATATAGTTCTGTGGAATTGAATGTGAAATGGATCAGAAATGACAGCCAGGCATGATCTTCCCAGCCCTATCAATCCCAACTTAATTTATAACAAATGATTAGATTAGTGTTAAAGTAACTTGATAACAAGACTGCACTTTATCCCACAGGATAGTATGCAAAGGTTTAGTTTCAATGAAGAAAACACTATAAATTACTGCGACTATGATCTTTTTACTCTGCTTCCACTGCACAACAAAATGTAGAGAAATACTAAATAATGGCTGTTATTGATACGGAATTATTGCACCAAATCCTGTTCTTACTCACATAAGTGTAAATCCATCTTTTGAAACCCTGATCGTGCAAACACATACACATGTGCTTCAGTCATGTGAGTAGTTGGGACTACTACATGCATAAATATTTGCAGAACTGAAGCCTACAGCAAAGGTTAGTGCGGATTTATACCCATGAAAAAGACAGCAGGATATGGCCCACGGGTTGGAATTGTTTAGAGTATGATGATGTTAGTGTGATCATTTAAGTTAATAACTATAAATAACATGTACTTAAGTATCCTCAGTTTGCCTAGTAAGATTGCATCAGCCATTGCTTTAAGTTTCCATGTAGATACAGGTAGGACACACTCTCCATCATTCTCATTTTTTACCTAAATATACAAATACAGCATTAACTATATTTTATTACTTCGTGCACTGAGGGGACTTAATCTCTGAAAAGCATGTCAGGTTGTGTTCAGAGGCATTGCCTAACAGGCAACATAAACTGAAAAGAAACCCAAGTACAGGGGGAAATAACTGTTATGAGAGCTTTGGCATGGCTGTCGTTGCTAAGGAAACCACTTCTTTGTCTGTACGTGTTTAGAATGGCTGCCTCATTAGGGCAATGGCTCTGAGCATGGCTTCACACTACACAAGAAAATAGAAGGGGGAAAAAATTAATAGGGTCTCCAAATGCTAAGCAATGAATAGAAGAAATCTTTAAAATATATATGTTTTAGGTCGTATTTTTGTACTGATGAAGCTGCTAAAATTGCCTAGGCCTAGTCAGTCCTGTGTGCAAAATTATAGTTAGGTGAAGCAATGAATAATTCTCTATTCTGCCTGTTGTACTTCAGTGCTTGTGGTTATCTTTTTTTAAATCAAAGCACAAAAAGTGAGATGCAATTCTGTGTGTGTGTATGTGTGTGTATATTTATATACTTACTCCCAAATATCAGGACACACATATATATATTTAAGGTTATGTAATGCACTTGTCTGATAGTCTTTGACAATGCTGCAGCAGTGAAAAAGCAGACTTTATTTACAGAGTATTTACATAAAATAGTGTGGAAAAACCTATGCAGGTGCATTTAAGCCCTCATCAAAAAGGTGAAGTGGTTACAAAAATTAATAATAAAAGGTGTAAACGTACATGGTGATAAGAGGGAGAAACTTAATGTTAACTACCAACTTTTAACTGAGACACTAAAACAACAACAACCAAAAATGTATGAACTGCAGCAGATCTAGATGCAATTTCAGGCATTATTCATTGGTAATACAGCTGTGAACCCAAGGTCCCTCAGGAGCTCAGCTTATGACCTTGACTGATGAGAAAAGCCTTAGAAAACAGGGGTAGAGCTTAACTTCTACCCTCTGCAGTTTATAAATATCAACAAGGGGCTGTGATTTTTACAGTCATCAACCCCACACCTCCATTCACTGAGAGGAAAAATGATATCTAGAATACAGGTGCAGCAGTTATTGAACTTCTGACTTCTTCTCTATACATATTCATAAAGCAAATTGGCTACCAACTCCTTTTTTTGAACTCTCCCCAGATATAAAACAAAGTAATCAAGTCTACCATCAACGCACAGCAGTGCATCTGTCCAGCTGGTCTGTGTGCTGAATTGGTTACTATCCAAGCCATTCTCTTTGACATAAACAAGATTTAGTCTATAATTCTTGTTTTTTCCTCAATGAAAAAGAGGAAAAGAAATTTCAGATAAAACAAATTTTCTGTGGAAACATAATTAATAAAAGCCACTTTATCAAAACAAAATTTTGTCAGAAAATTTCCCACGAGCACTAGTTATCAGGAAAATCCTGCAATGAATATGGAGCTGAAGGTTACAGCCACCTATTTCCCAACCAGGAAAGAAAGAGAACAGAGAACTGGGTGGAGGAAAAAGAGAAAGGAAAGACGATGACAGGGCCTTTCAAGCCCCATAAATGTAACTCTGAACCTCTGTTTCACATAGCATTGCGAATTCACTATCAGGTAATAATAATGCTTTTCACTTCTCAAGAACTTTCCTTCCAAGGATGTCAAAGTGCTCTATGAACACTCATGAAAGAAGACCCCATAAATAACTTACCTTAATTTTCCAAGTGGGGAGACTGAGGCAGTGAGACGTACCAGTAGCAATCTGGAGGGATTCTGTAATTCTCCATGTGTTTCTTGTTTGGAATTGCATTTCTAAAAACAGAGTAGAGAATCCAAAGAGGTGGAAGGTCTAGAAATCCCAATTTGGTTTACTTATCAAGGAGCAGCAGCGAGAGAGTTTGAGGGCACAGGGGCAGGTGTAGGATAGGAGACATGGGATAAATGGTGCCTTGGGATGCTTTGGATGACACTTGGGATGGATGGTGTGTCACAGACTTACTAGGGGATTGTTAGTGGTACAATAGAACACAGAATAATCTTGGCTTTTCTTTAAAGCAAATACACACAACAACAACTCAGTTTGAAGAAGATTTAAACAATGCTTCCTGAATCTTAATGTGTGGGCCTGGATGCCCATGAGAACAGGCAATTAATTATAAGAAACAGAAGAAGTGGGTAGCAGTTGTTATAATCACTCCATATTGCTAATGTAGTTTAGCTGAACTGGACTGTGATCTTTAGGACTCCATTGTAGAGTATGTTACAGAATATCACTTGTGTTTTGAGTTAAACACTATGTTATTGGGGAAAAAAAGTAATCTCTACTGATGACATTTCTGTATTGAATTAACAGAACTGAAATGTAAAATGTTCAGTCTCCTCATTATTTTCTGAAGACAACAGAATATTTTAAAGACTGGGTTTGGAGAGATTTCAGTCACATTATGGAACTGTTGGAAAATATTTTACTTTCATGTAGTGTAGAAAATACATTCTTCTTTCCTGGTTCTAATTTTTCACAAAAATGAAAGGCACAAACTTTTATAGGTAGAAATTGATTTATTCCTGAATAAAGCAAATTCCTGGGAACTCAAAATGTAGGCTCTGATCCAGGAAAGCATTTAAGCTCCTGAATTACATTGAGCCTTGAGACAAATTCAATGGGAAATTTTCAATGTTTAAAACTATGCATGTGCTTAAGTAATTTTCTTGATCAGGGTCATATTGCACAGAAGGCAGAATTTTTCAGTGTTCATTACAATAGCAGTATTCACTAGTGTGGTGGAAATAGTGACATATTGCCTTGGAGTAAACTTAAAAACATTTACAAAAATATTTGTTTTCACATATAAACACTTGCAAAGTGAAAATCAGTATTGTCTCTTGTTTTTATTTAGTTGTGTGATGCCAAGGAAACATTCTCATTAATGGCAAAATCCTTTACACATAACAAGCCAAATGTTTAAACCTCAGCACTGAAATATGTTTGTGACAGCGCCTTTTCGGCTGGCATATAGAGGATCTCCAGAGCTAAAAATATGAGTTGTTTAAGCTCTCTAGTAGGGCTATAAGTGACTCCAGTTCCCTATGTATTGTCACAGAAAGCAACCTCTAACACACCCTGACCAGAGGATTACAGATGCATACTCTTCATGCCCACAAAACCTGATATTTGAACATGCAAGTCAGGATTTGGGTGTAAAAACTACACTTTACAAGCAAACAGGTTCCAGGCTTGCATGTGCCCTTTATAAATGGAAACATCTCTTTAGGGCTGCATTGTTCTGAATAGGTACATCCATGAGTAGGTGTCAGTGCAGAGTGGCACCACCTTAGGGAAGCCTGAAGAGGGATGGTACCTCAGAGGTGCAGGAGCTCTTCCCAAGCTTCCTGGTATGCTGGAGGAGTGTGGTGATCCCAACATGCTTTATAGGCCAATGCAGGAGGGGTGAAAGATGGCCCAGCTCCATCCCTATCCTTTCATTTTCCATTTGTGGTAATATGCAAGCCTTGGAGAACAAGGTAGGAGCAGTCCCTGTGTTTCACTGACTGCAGAAACAGATGTGTTTCCTAGCCCTTGCACGGGACATACATTGGAGAGAGAGGAAGGCTACTTTCAGTCTTCCCATGTGCACCCAAACAAGTGCCAGGTACATTCTGGCCCTCAGCTGGCACAGTGAGTTCATTAGCGTCTATAAGTGCCTATGGCATTTCGCCCTTTGAAAGCTGGCCCTAAATTTTCTAATACCTCTGCTAAGGTAATTGAATTAATATCGGTTTCAGAGAGGTAGCCATGTTAGTCTGTATCAGCAAAAACAATGAGAAGTCCTTGTGGCACCTTAGAGACTAACAAATTTATTTGGGCATAAGCTTTCTTGGGCTAAACCCACTTCATCAGATGCATGGAGTGAAAAATGGCATCTTGTCTTGTCAACTGTTGAGAATAGGCCACTTCCACCTTAATTGAATTGGCTTCGTTAGCACTTACCCCCCACTTGGTAAGGCAACTCCCATCTTTTCATGTGCTGTAATATATATACTGCTTACTGTATTTTTCACTCCATGCATCTGATGAAGTCAGTTTTAGCCCAAGAAAGCTTATGCCCAAACAAATTTGTTAGTCTCTAAGGTGCCACAAGGACTCCTCGTTGTTTTTGCTGAATTAATATACACCTTCAGTGAAGGAAACCTTCAAGACTGCACTATTCTGGTTAGTTTCAGTTGTAATCTGCTTTCTCTCTGTTTTATTTGTACATGAGATATCTGTTGGATATAACCTGTACAGTGCTGGCTTGAACCTGGAAAGAGAACTGACAAACACAGAAATTGGAGATGGTGAGCAAATGTCTATTATCCTGCATATCCTCTAAATCAGCATCCTTCCTGTAGGTACTTTTGAACATTAATTTTACCTTTACAGGGCAGAATTTCCATCAGCTAATAAGTGTTTTCAAAGACAGCAACATCATCACATAATGAAAATGGATGACTGTTCCCATGGCAGCTTGGTATTTTCAGAGTTACAAAACTATCTTATCTTCCTATGGGACTAGATCCATGGTATTTGTGCATTTTCAAAGTAGTTCTCATCTCAACACATTTAAACATTGTTTGACTTATTTTAAGGAACATTCTGTCATTTTTTTTTAAAGTTTATGTCTCTCCTTTATGCTTTATCTTCTGAGTTGGCTTGGAGACAGTAGCAGTGAATGCATATTTACAGCTAGCTACTGCAGTGTATTCACAAATATTTTAAAATGTATGTGAAAAGACACTTTTCCTGCCATTTTCAAGACATCTGACAGATATGACGTATCTAATGGTGAAATATAGAAAAGGATTGTAATTTATTGAAATAAGAACAAAACTCACTTCCAACCGCACTGAGATTTAGCATTTCTTCAAATATTATAACTTCAGCTATCTAAAAACATCTGGGTGCCAATGCTAGCTCCTACCCCTGTGTGATGCTAAGATTTTGAGAAATTTAAATAAAAGCAGCTGGGGAAGAATTCCTCTAGCCAGGAGCAGGATAGGATTATCATATATGGTTCTTATGCTACCCCCTCTAGTTCCCGTTCTTGGGTTAATGGGGGAGAGGGGAAGGTAAGTCTGTGTCACTGGGTGCTACACAAATTCTGTGCTGTGGTGCAGCCCACAGGTAACCTGGGTAAGATTGCCATACATTGGAGCATGTCCAGCTGGTGCAGAACAATGCAGCACCAACGTGAGTTGAAGCCACCTATGCCTCGCACCCCAGGTCGTGCTTTTGGCAGAACCCTCTCTAGGCACCAGCAAAGCAAGCATGTGCTTGGAGCGGCACATTTCCAGGGGCAGCATTCTGGCCATCCTTTTTGTTTTTTCCCAGAAAAATCCACCAATGTACGAAAAAAAAAATACATGAAGATCAAAAAAATCTCCAGTACTGCGATAGGAGCATGACCTGAAAAATATTGTGTCATGTCATGACACGGTCACTCATAATGTGAACGTGCGTAAATGTGTAAACGTTAACGGTTATTGATTAATTAAATCAGGAATCACGATTACCTGTGTGTACTGTGCCGCCCTATCGGCACCATTCGCGCCAATTTCCGTGTCACGTCGGTGCCAGTGGTTATAGGGCTAAAATGCCAGGACAAAAACAAAACAGACTTTCCAGTGGTGCCTACCGGCAACAAAGAGTTTTTCTAATTCTTTTTGCCATTTCTCTATCTTGTACTTCAAATAAGTATTTTTAAAAAGGTGACAATCAAGGAGAAAGCTCTAAGCAATGCATTGAAAGTGATTATTCATAAATTGATGAAGACCAATCGAACCAAAGATTATCTTTATCAACTGATAAAGATGAAAAACAATCCGACCAAAGATTGTTTTCGCTAAGTGATCAAGACTGATGTTTCTGTTGTATTTTGGATGTAGCTGTAACTTCCATTGAAGAGAGATTTTATCAGTATAAATAGTGTATAAGTAGGGGCATAGCGAGCAGATCGAGGGACGTGATCGTCCCCCTCTATTCGACATTGGTGAGGCCTCATCTGGAGTACTGTGTCCAGTTTTGGGCCTCACACTACAAGAGGGATGTGGATAAATTGGAAAGAGTCCAGCGAAGGGCAACAAAAATTATTAGGAGTCTGGAACACATGAGTTTTGAGGAGAGGCTGAGGGAACTGGGATTGTTTAGTCTGCGGAAGAGAAGAATGAGGGGGGATTTGATAGCTGCTTTCAAGTACCTGAGAGGTGGTTCCAAAGAGGATGGTTCTAGACTATTCTCAATGGTGGAAGAGGACAGGACAAGGAGTAATGGTCTCAAGTTGCAGTGGGGGAGGTTTAGGTTGGATATTAGGAAAAGTTTTTTCACTAGGAGGGTGGTGAAACACTGGAATGTGTTGCCTAGGGAGGTGGTGGAATCTCCTTCCTTAGAAGTTTTTAAGGTCAGGCTTGACAAAGCCCTGGCTGGGATGATTTAATTGGGGATGGGTCCTGCTTTTGAGCAGGGGGTTGGACTAGATGACCTCCTGAGGTCTCTTCCAACCCTGATATTCTATGATTCTATGATTCTATGAGTTGCATGGTCATTGTGAAACTTTTGAATTTTTATACGATATTGGAAATATTAAAAATCTGTTTTCCAAAGAAGACCTCATGAAGCACTGCCAAGACCTACATTTAGCGCTCAGTACTGATAATGCTGCTGACACTGATGGAGTAGAATTGTATGATGAATTAATAGCTTTATCTGAGCTAATAAGTCCTAAAACTTCTCTTCTAAAAGTATTAGAATTTATAGCAAGAAATTATTTTTTCACTCAAACACTGCTATAGAATTACGCATTCTTTTAACATTACCAGTATCAGTGGCTTCTGGTGAACGCAGTTTCTCAAAACTGAAATTACTAAAAAATTATTTGAGGTCCACCATGTCTCAAAATCATTTGTCAGGACTCGCATTAATTTCAATTGAATGTACCATTGCAAAAATTTTAGATTTCACTGAATTAATAAAAGAATACACAAGTATAAAAACCAGAAAAATTCAGTTCATATAAATTCTTTTAATTTATGAGAAACCGGGCGCACCGGAAGACACTAACGTTTTTCATTACAGTGTATAGTTGAACCTAAATTGTTTGTAATTGTGATTTTGTTAAAATTAAATGAGCACACTAGTAGGAAATTGTTTTATTTCACTTACTACAAATTTTCTGTTTTCATTTTTAAAAAAAATTTAAACAATAAAAAACAAAACAAAAACATTGCAAAGTGCAAATGTGTAAAAGCCAAAAAAAAGAGGGGCGGGGGGAACGGCCAAATTTTTTTTTGCTTGGGGCGGCAAAAAACCTAGAGCCAGCCCTAGCCTTTGGTGGGGTTTTGTCTTTTAGGGCTTTTGTGGGTACAGGGTCCCAGGCCCATAAATATTTATCTTGGAAATCCTTGTTGCACCATAATACTAAAAGTCAGCATCAAAAAACTGTTATGGATTTTACAATTTACAGAAAAGTGACAGTGAATAATAGTGGAAGCAAAATTGAACACAACACAACGTAGTGTCAAAAATAACAATGAAATAGCCATCTCCATTTGATAGGATGATTTTTCATAATTAAAGATCTTCCTGCTGTAAAATTCTTTGTCTGTTCATGCATAGCAGTGAGAAAAAGAAAAAATCCTTAAGGCTACAACTTTTTTTTTTTTTTTTAAGAAAGAAGAGTCCTGCTGAAAATCTCTATCCATGAGAACATAAGACAGCAGGAAAGATGATCAGTCAGCCAAGAGAAGTAACTAACGTAAACAGTCAATTCAGTATTTACCTTTTTCTAGCCTAGCTTCAGATCTAATCACAAATTACTGGGAATCTGTCCTCCAACAGGGAAGAAATACACTACACTGCTGTATTGTATTTACCTCTGCTTTTGAAAAAGAAGTGGGACCAAATCAACAGTGTCTATAAGAATTACTAAAAGCATTAGAGTTACTCAGAGGTATGCAGGCAGAAACATACTGCTATGTGCCAATCTCCACCATCCCACTAGGCTATAATGTAATTTTCAGAAGTACAACTTTCATAAAGAGATAGTTCAAGATGCTTAATTTTTGGTAAATCAGTTTTACTTTCTGGTTCCTCATCTTCATCATTCCTGCAGGTAAGTTCTTCCAGAGTTAAATGACTACTCTGTAGCATGGTGTTTGGAACCGGAACATAATATCATGGCCCTAGATAACAAAACAACCTTCTCCATCTTGTTGCCCAGCGGGAGATCCCATGGAGATGCAATAGTGTACATTAATCTTCATAGGGCTACATAGGACATCTCTAACTCAGTTCCCATACAGCCTCAGAATATAATATGATAAAAGTTAAGACACAAGCCTGATATTGTTCATCCAACGGGAACATATTCTGACATATTTCACAATGGGACTCAGGTTAAGGATTCTGTATTGCAGCAGTGATGGAAAATAAGAGTGCTGAAGCCAGCCTTGCCCTAATGAGGAAATCTTGCTATAATTGAGGAAGTAGGGGGGAAAAATCAGCTTCCCTGGGCTTTCAGATTCTTTGAAAAAGATTAAGGAAGTCATGTAAGCCAGAGGTGAGGAGCTGGTTACGTATACCCCAGTACTGCAAGGTACTTAAGCATGGTCAATGGGACTACTCAGTGCTTAAATTTAAGCACAGGTTGAAGTGCCTTACTGAAGCATAGCCATAGAAATTGAGGTAGGGGGCTTAATGGCACACAATACCAAAACTGTCCCAAAACAAGGTCTGTGAAAGCAGTTTTAGTGATCACATTCTGGTGAGGTAGTAACAGTCTTAATGAGGATACAGTGTTGCTAATTCATCTGTTGTTGAATAAATTATATAGATTAATACAGGGTTGTAAAATATCTGATTAAAAACTGCTTAGAATGTTTTACAGTGCATGCTGTATAGAATACTATATGAGTAGAAATAGTTTTCGATTCATAAGAGATACATCTGGATGGCGATGGTGAAGTATTTATTACCAGTAGGAGAAAAGCATATCAGTGGGAAAAAATAAGCATAAAGAAATGAATTACTCTGACACCAATCTATTATTACTATTTGTATTACAGCTGTGCCAAAAAAATTAATAAATAAAGTTTGGGATACCATTATGCAATGCATTGTACAAGCGCACAGCAAGAATCTATCCTTGGCTCAAAGATTTTTTACAATCAAATTAGACAAGACAAAAATGTGGGTGAAATGGACAGAGCATACAAGCAGAAGAATAGGAATCGTTGTGCAGAATAGTTAAGTAACTTGTCCAAAGTCTCATGTGTTTTATTGAAGAATTGGAAATTGACCCGCAATCCTCTGTGTTCTAGTCAATTGCATCAACCACAAGACAATTCTTCCTGCTAATGATGGTCTCATTTGATTTCATCCTGGTGAATAGTTTCCAATTTTATTGGGGAAAAGATATGAATTTACCAGGCAGGGTAAGCCCTTTTTGTATTTGTATACGAGCCAGTGCATGCTGCCCTTCACTGAATTGGGCCTACAGTGGAATTTCAGCTACTTATGACTTAGGAGAACCCAAACTCCAATATGGGTTAGATCGTGTGTATTACAATTAAGTTACAAGGGAACGCAGCACAGCTAAGAAAGCTTAGAGTACCAGTCACAAAGGTCTGAGCAGTGTTGCCAACCTGAAGCATCCAAAAATTATGAGATTGTTGTAAAATAATTAGATTTTTTTAAAAATAATTATTTTGGGATCTTTTTATTTGCCCTGTACTTTTTTTTTTGAGCCTCTGAGATTCACATTTTCAGCTTTTCTTCACAACTATGAAGGCTATAAATTTACTTTTCATAAAAAAAAAATTAAAGCTGGGATTCTCACTTACACACTTCTCTCCAGGAGCTGTGGCTTTAAGAAAAACAACAAATGAACCATAAGAGTTGGGAAGACTGTACCAGCACTAACAGGTGTTTGGAAACCACTGATGTAGACTTTAAAAATGGCACAATATGCACTCTTGAATTCTATGGTACAAGTTACATCAGCCTTTGTTTTTAACATTTCAGCATATGAAACATGATTGTAATTCAATTTAAGGTTATGAGGTGATTTTACCCAGTAACAGACTCTCTAATTTCCTTTCATTATTTATCTAATTGCAGAAAGTTCTGACAGGTATCAAGTTTCTTTCATATAAATATGAATTCCTCCAATAAGTTATCAAAGACACTGTCTTCAACAAACACATTACAATAAGCTTTCTTGTTTAATACACCCCTCCATCACATGCATATGTGATCATACTTCTCTCAGCTGTCTCTCCAGTCTTACTGATTGCATTCCTCTCACTTCCATCATCTGTTTTACTTCATGAGCATTAGACTGTGTCATTAGTTATGACTCATCAGTTGAGGCATAATCATATCAATTCCTGCCCAATGTCTTTTGTCCTCATTTAAATACAAATGCTTTGGCTGCTGCTGAGCTATCAAATATGTTTTATTCACTGAATGGTCTAATAAAAATATGAAACAACCCTTCACTCTACAGAAGGAAACAAAGTTGTTTATTTTCCTAAGAAAAATTCCATGTAATTTTCAATTGTATTAATTTCCTTCTGTCATCCTCTTACAAAAGACCTCCTATGTATGGCCTTCATATGGAAATTAGATTGCAGCATAACTATTGGTTGGGTTACCTTATCTTAGCCCACATATGTGTTGAAATGGGAAGTTATAGCGTTCTTTATGCAGATTACTGGGATTTTTATTTCAAAACTCATTGGACAATAGTTATTGAGGTTTGTGGCAACACAAGCAAGAGAGTCTCAGAATCTGCAGACTTGATATTACCATAAATGTAATGCTGGCCATAATATTTAAACTGCTCCTTTTTAAAAGAATTGAATCTGTAGTATTATTTCTATTCTTTTTAGCCATTAATCACTGGAACCAAAACCTCATAATCATAGTGATAGACATAGGGCAATCCTTTTATTTCAGAAAAGGTCAATCAAAAATAAACTAGTTAAAAGTCTAGTCAATAAATAATCTTATAAGGCTAAACATAGCAGTCATTCTTTTCAGGTCACTCATCAGTCATCTACTCTCTCAATGACAATTTTTTTTAAAGTATTATTCCAAAGTCTCCTATGATTATTTAATTCATTTTACAAAGATGGGGCGAGGGGTGGAAATAGCTAGCAAATTTCCATTTACAGCTGAGGTCCAGCTCACCATAAATGAGCAATTTCCCAATGGACAAAAAACTACTGTGACAAGCACATTAATATTTCTGACCATATACCTCTGTGTCTGTCTCTTATATAATAATACGGTAATATAATATAATAATCTTATATAAATGCTGTATGAATAAAAATAGCTTTGTATTCTGTGGTTAGAGTGGTTGAATTATTCATTGGGCAAGATTTTAAAAATGTCTGCCTAAAATTGAGCTCCCAAGTTAATCTTTGATATATGTATAAATTAGGGCTGTCAAGCGATTAAAAAATAATTGCAATTAATATCACGATTAATCGCACTGTTAAACAATAATAGAATACCATTATTTGAATATTTTTGGATGTTTTCTACATTTTCAAATATATTGATTTCAATTACAATGCAAAATACAAAGTGTGCAGTGCTCACTTTATATTTCTTTTATTACAAGCATTTGCACTGTAAAAAAACAAAAGAAATGGTATTTTTCAATTCACCTAATACAAGTACTGAAGTGTAATCTCTTTATCGTGAAAGTTGAACTTAAAAATGTAGAATTATGTACAAAAAAACCCTGCATTCGAAAATAAAAAAATGTAAAATTTTAGATCCTGCAAGTTTACTCAGTCCTATTTCTTGTTCAGGCAATTGCTCAGACAAACAAGCTTGTTTACATTATCAGGAGATAATGCTGCTCGCTTCTTGTTTACAATGTCATGTGAAAGTGAGAACAGGTATTCTCATGGCACTGTTCTGGCAGGGTCGCAAGATATTTACGTGCCAGATGCGTTAAAGATTCATATGTCCCTTCATGCTACAACCACCATTCCTGGGGACATTCGTCCATGCTGATGATGGTTTCTGCTCGATACCATCTAAAGCAGTATGTACCGATGTATGTTCATTTTCATTATCTGAGTCAGATGCCACCAGCAGAATGTTGATTTTCATTTTTGGTGGTTTGGGTTCCGTAGTTTCCGCATCAGAGCGTTGCTCTTTTCAGACTTCTGAAAGCATGCTCCACACCTCATCCCTCTCAGATTTTGGAAGGCACTTCAGATTCTTAAACCTTGAGTCAAGTGCTGTAGCTATCTTTAGAAATCTCACATTGGTACCTTCCCTGCGTTTTGTCAAATCTGCTATGAAAGTGTTCTTAAAATGAACAACATGTGCTGGATCATCATCTGAGATTGCAGTAACATGAAATATATGGCAGAATGTGGGCAAAACAGAACAGGAGACATACAGGTATCCCCCCAAGGAATTCAGTCACAATTTTAATACATTATTTTTTTAATGAGCATCAGCAGCATGGAAGCATGTCCTCTGGAATGGGGCCAAAGCATGAAGGGGCACCATTTACCTTGCAATGCCAGCTACAAAAGTGCCATGCAAATGCTCATTCTCATTTTCTGGTGACATTATAAAATAAGAAGAGGGCAGCGTTATCTCCTGTAAATGTAAACAAACTTGTTTGTCTTAGTGATTGGCTGAACAAGAAGTAGGACTGAGTGGACTTGTAGGTTCTGAAGTTTTATATTGTTTTGGTTTTGAATACAGTTAAGTAACAAGAAAAATCTACATTTGTAAGTTGAACTTTCATGAAAAAGAGATTGCACTTCAGTATTTGTATGAGGTGAATTGAAAACTACTATTTCTTTTGTTTATAATTTTTACAGCACAAATATTTGTAATAAAAAATAATATACACTTTGATTTCAATTACAACACAGAATACAATATGTATGAAAAACTAGCAAAACATCCAAAATATTTAATACATTTCAATTGGTATTCTATTGTTTAACAGTGCGATTAAAACTGTGATTAATTTCGATTAATTTTTTTGAGTTAATCACATGACTTAACTATGATTAATCAACAGCCCTAGTAGAACTGCCTTGATTTCAGCTGGTGTTGCTGGATATTCTGCACTTTTGAGTGCAATCCACTTATTTAAGGGTGAATTTTCCAAAAAGCATCAAAGTGACTTAGGAGTTCAAGTTTGATTGAAAGCTGTTAGGTGCCTAATTGACCTAGGTACTTTTGAAAATCCTGCTAGGTACCCCTTTGCATCATTAGGCATCTAAATACCTTTGTAAATCTAGACCTAAATGCTTAGACATACGATTTGGAAGCCTTATTTAAGCACCTATTTTTTTTAAAAAAAAGGTAGCCAGTGAATTTATCACCCTTTTTCCTGAATCCAAATAATTCATGCACTCATCCTGATTTCTAGAAATATATTTGATATTGGTAACCATTTTATAATGATTTCTTAGCAATTTCAACCTATGGTTTTTCATAAATTGTTCATTTTAAAACTCAACTTTTAAAAAGTCCTTAAATTACTTAGGAACCAAAGTTTCCCTTTCAAAAACAACAAAGTCACATAACTTTCAATTGGGCTTAGAATCCTAACATTTGACTATTTACTATTTATTATTCATGGTGTGTGCATGATGATCTAGTCACATATTTTTGTTTCTGTTCTCTGATTGGCGAACTGGAACATTTAACAAGGAATATATGACTGACTGACTAATAATTAATAATACACTTTGGATATAGATTTTCAGACGAATAATAATTAACGTTAAAATTTATGAAATTCTGGTGATTCTTGAAAGCCTGGTGGTCATCTGAATATTTGCAAAATATATAAAATGCAGAGTGACCTCATCATGAATAACTATTACAAATAATAACAATAATGTTGCAAAACTAATAGGGGCTTTTGCAAGGAAAGAGAGGGAGTTCAGAGAAGAGCCGTGAGAATGATCAAAGGAATGGAAAAAAACTTAATAGATTAGGACTGTTTACATTTGGAAAGCGATTAATAAGAGACATGATAAAAGTATATAAAAGAATGACTGGTCAAGTAGGGCAAAGCTTGAGAAGATTAAAAAAAGGGACTGAGCATTTACATAGATATCAAGTTTCAGAGTAACAGCCGTGTTAGTCTGTATTCGCAAAAAGAAAAGGAGTACTTGTGGCATCTTAGAGACTAACCAATTTATTAGAGCATAAGCTTTCGTGAGCTACAGCTCACTTCCTCAGATGCTTATGCTTATGCTCTAATAAATTGGTTAGTCTCTAAGGTGCCACAAGTACTCCTTTTCTTTTATAGATATCAAGGATACCCAGAGTTATAATTAATGATATCACCATTTTTGGAAGGTATATTAAATCTCATGCTACATACTTTAAGCCAATCTCTAGCAAGCATCTAACAGTGGAGTTTCTGTGGCAGTATTAGAAGTGACCTGAGGAAGAAAAAAAGATGGTCATATGTAGAAGCTGCAGGATGTACATAAACTTTGAATGTGTATCTGATGGAAACCATTTATGCACGAAATGTCACCAGGTAGGGCTCATGGCAGAAAAGATTCAAAGATTAGAGATGCGGCTGGATACAATGATGAAATTCAGATGGGGATTTGCCTGTGTAGTGAAAGTGAGGAGAGATGAGGCATTGCAGACAATTTAAGATTTTCAGACACCTGCCAAACAAAAGTAACCAGACTGCCAGAAGAGTGGAATAATCCATGCAATAATCTGAGGACAAGGCAGAGAAAGAGATCATCTAGTGATGGTCAAGTCGAGTTGAGTAATAGGTTTCCTGCACTGGGGAATGAGGAGGAGAAACAGGCAAAAGATAGGATGGCAAGGAAGAAAAGAGGGAAAGCCAGTCCCTTCAGATGAGATGAAGAGATGATGGAAGTAGCCAGGGAACAGAGCCCCATAAAATGAGGATGATGTACAGGGGACTGCTAAAGAGAACATAAAACAGACTCATATGAACATCAGCAAGAGACACATCTATGTTATAGAAAAATCATAAGGCCTATCACCAGACCATATCAAAGAATAGAAGAGTATGCTGTTCACCAGGAGCAGGCTAGGAGATGTGATATGAGGCTGAAGAGGATCTTAATGGGATCAGGGAAAATCCACTGATTGTATGTACTTCATGTTGGGACAAATGACACTGCTAGAATTCCTGCTGGAGCAGATGAAGGATGACTAGACTTGGTTGGGTAAGAAGCTTACAGAAGTGGAAGCCAGGTGGTTTTCAGTGGAATATTTCCAGTCCCTAGGGAAAGAAGGTAAAGACATGACAAGATAATTAAGTAAACAGCTGGCTCAAGGGAGGGTGCAAGGATTCAAGCTTGTGAATGCCTGGGACTTGAGTGGACTCAGCATTTCAAAGAGTTGCTCAGCCTCTTACAGGATCAGTCTTTTTCTGAGCAAATCTACTTCTCCTGTGCATTCAGAATGTCATCCGTTGGCTTTATTAACTTAAATAAGTTTTTAATACATCTTAATCCCTATAAACCTGGTGACTCCCACACAGCTCTGAAGGAATGACCATCTTTCTATTATGGTTCTCATAACAGAACTGCTAACAAAGTTCCAGTTACAAATACATTGCGATGCATGAGCCAAATGGGGGAGGAGGGAGAAGAAAGAGAGAGAGAGAGAGAGATTCCTGGCTTTCAGATTCCAAATTGAGTTTGCAGGCCTGGTAGTTAGAAAAACTGTATTTTTTACTTGTAAATGGAGAAGATTTCATATAGAAATCACTGAGACACAATAAACACTCTCTACCCCACAAAGCCATTTTTACAAAGTCACTTTCGTAGTCAAACTGCACTTTAAGCAAAGATTGTTAATGTTTTGGCAGAATGCCTTCATCAAAAGAACTTTAGTATAACTCTTCATTTTCTTGCCCATATTTATTATTCTCTTTCAGTGCACAAGATGTGATGAATCTGCACATTTTAGTATCTATTAAATATTTAGTGATTAGGTAATACCAGCTGTAATTTCTATTTTTCCAGGAGTGCAAAAATTAACTTTCTTTTCTTGGAATTGCCGTGTTAGAACTGCAGCAAGAAAATGTGTGTTTCATTAGTACATCTAAATGGTAGAGGAAAGAATACATGGGAACTTCCACTTGTTCTATATGCCCCAAAACAGTTGAACAGCAAAGAGTGGAGTTATTATTTCAAAAAGGCAAGTCAGTAGTGCTTGAGTTAGGCAATAGCATACAAATTAACTTAAGGTTGTGAATATATCCAGTGGATACATTTCAAGCTACTTAAAATATGAAGAATATATGCAATTTTAAGTTCTGACCTCTACCATGTCTGGCTGAAAACCCCTAAGGGCACAAGAGACTGGGCACAATGTTATATACAAATTATATATAATCACTTTGTATCTGCCCTAATTTCATATGGATCATATCTCAAGGACATACAACCAATAATCTCTATACTAAAGCTTTGATCTTCTTCCTGATCCTGCTAGCTTTACTATTGATTCTCTGTTATAATTTATTTAACATAAGAGAAGTTACATAAGGTGGTTGCAGTTAATGAGCCATTCGATTAGGGAGAAATGAGGTTGAGATCACTTTGAACCCACTCTAATTTTCCTTAGGAAACAAAACTTATGAGGTTTAGGGTCCTGGAGGAAATAGAACTCCTTAATTAATGGCATATCTGGGGAGAGGAAGTACTTCCTAGTGTGCACTATATGACTTTGATTTTTCTGTGGAACTTGAACATAAAAAGAAGGGGCCAGTTTCTGCTCTTATTTACACCACTATAACTATGACCAGAATTTGCCCCATGGCACTAGCAGCTTTATGTTGAACTCCCTCTCCACCCCACACATACTCACAGCCTGCTCTGTGATTGCTCTGTATTTTAAATATAGGCTCACAAGGGAACCAATAATGGGCAGGAGGACAGAGCAGAGCATCTGTCCTAAAGTTATAAAATGTAAAATAAAGGAAGTGCATGGCAGCCTAAACCACCTCCATTTTAGGTAATTTATTTTTAAACTGGTTGGCCCTCATCTCACACAAGTCTTGCACCCATGTAACCCCATTGATTTCAGTGGAGCTACTCCGAATCAAAACTAGGCTAAATAAGGTCACATCCAACTGCCCTTTGCACCTTTGAAAAATCTCTTCAAACAGGAGCCTCAAGTATTTGGTGAAAGCAAAATAGTAATTATAATAACAAAATAAATATTAGTACAGTCAGCTGTGTATATTCTAACCTTTAAAATCAAAAGCCAGATGCTCAGCTGGTGTAAATCAGCATAGCTCCATTACAGTCAATGGAGTTTTGCCAATTTACACTGACTCAGTATATGGACTCAAATATTATTCATTCCACAGAAATCAGGAAGGCAGTTCTAAATCATGCTGAAACTGAGCTATTCCTCCAGAAAACTAGAATGCTTTCTCCTTTTGAATTACAGTGGAATTTTCTTCTAAGGTTTATTTGATCTGTAAAGCAAATTACAAGAGCATTCCTATATCAACACACGGTCATCAGTTAACTATACCAATCTGGAGTCCTCAAGTAGAGTCCAAATGAACCTAAATGGGGATACTCCTAGGGGATGAAGGAATACATTTTCTAAGGCCCCGCCCCCGCATGATTTCTGCATTTGCAAGTTAACAAAATGCCTTTGCTCTACACTGAGTTCATGACTGGCAGGTTATCTTCAGAGTTATAAAGGCTAGAAATGTAGGGCAGGGGTAGGCACTACCATGTTGCGTGACGGACACTTGACAAAATTACCATACTTAGTGACGGACACTGGTGGGGGGAGAGGGGGTTATGTCATTCAACATATTTTGAAAAATTACCACAGACCTCAAAATTTTTACTTCGGACACGTTGCTGACCCCTGATGTAGGGTGGGCTTTTCAAAAGTGCTCAGCATCAAGCTAACTCTACTCCCATCAAAATGAATGGTAAATGTCTTCAGTGGGAGCAGAGTTAGGTCAATAGTGAGCGCTTTTGAAAATCCCACCTTTAACTTTTGAATGGAAGCCAAGACATTGCTACAAAAGATTAAATCTATGGCTGTGGAACTGCAGAATGGGCAGGAGAGACTTGGTGCATTTACTGATGTGTGTCTGAAGTTAATGCATGCTCCCTCCATTAACCAAATGTATTTCCTAGTAAGTATTATTCCCATATCCCATAGATCAGTATGCATTATAAAACGCCTCAGGATTGGAGTGGGTCTTCAGTTGGTATTTGTGAAACTCCTGAATTAAAATGAGAAGTTTTTAAATACCCAGTAAGCTAAATACCTGTTAAAGGGTGTATAATTGCACGCCCACATTTATATTGAAACCCTGAGGTCCTACATAATGTCCTGTATATCATGTCAGCCTTTAGGAGCAAATCCTACTCTGCCTTCCATGCTAAGGAGGTTCCCCTGGCAGTGAAAGCAGGACTGATCCTTCCCAGTTCTTGTGGAACAGATTGAGAGGGCCAGCACACCATCCCTATGGAGCCAGAGTATCTGCTGTTATGTAGCTTTGCCTTCTCCTCCTATGGAAGGACATCTAAGGGCCTCTGAAGGCTACAACAGGCATTCCAATACTGTTACTAGTGTAGAGCGGTTCTGAAGTTATTCAGTGGTTTGGGGAAATTCCTCTCCTCTCCTGTATCAGGCCTGACTAACTCACCTGGTTGCTAAGTATAGGGTTGGTTGCTTAAGTTGTCCATCTTTTCATTGGCATACATTTCACATTACAATCAAGTCTCTGTGAATACTATGCAAATAATTGTAGAGTCACAAACACTAAACTGACTAACAAATTTATTTGAGCATAAGCTTTCGTGAACTACTGCCACTTATGCTCAAATAAATTTGTTAGTCTCTAGGGTGCCACCAATACTTCTTTTCTTTTTGCGGATGCAGACTAACATGGCTGCTACTCTGAAACCAAACACTAAACAATGAAATCCCTATATTAAACAGCCCAGAGATGCATCCCAAAAGGAAAGCAGCAATTTCTCTTTTCCCATGATGCCTCAGCAATGAAGGCAGTATACAAACACAATATATACCAATTAAATGGAGTTTCCATAAAGTACTGTGCCTTATAAAGGCAGCACGGCCTTTGAGAGAGTCTTGAGTTCTTAGCATGGGGTTTGAAATAGGAGTTTCCAAATAGAATGCAGAAATAGAATGGACCGCTTTTGAACATGACAATCTTTTGAATGCCATATAACCTTAAGATGCAGCATTCTGATGAAATAAATACAATTGAAGACAAAGTTACATCTATTCAAGACCTTTGCTGGTGTCCTCGCTCTCCAAAATTGTCACAGAAAACATAGACATATGCCCGTCATAGCAGCATTGTGATCCAATGTTACGAATAATAATAATAAAAAAATCCTCCATATCAAAATATGCTGCCAAAGGCCATACAGAAAAATAAAATAAATTAACTAAACTCAAAGACAGACACTCTCTCATTTCCTAAATCTAGATTTGTAGTTTTGCAGATGCAGTTCAGTGGAACTTTTTTTGCTAAAGATATTTCAGGATGTTTGCTTAATATCACATTTTCCTGCATTCTTTACAAAAATATATTCTGCATTTGAAAACTGAATGGCTCTGAATGAAAAGCTTTTTAATTCCAGTCAATTAAGTTTTTATATGGGCTTCTGCATGCTTCTGGTATTAACTATTCTGTGGGAAGGGTGAGGAAGAAAAGCTGAATGACTGAGAGACACTCTGTACATACATGTAATGCAGATTTATTTTAAAAAGTAAGGGTTGAGGGAACGCTATTAGCTCTGTGTAATAAGGGATAATGGAAACCTTCAATTTTGGTGGGGAGGGGGACTGAGAGCACATGAAGATTTAAGAACACATTGAAATTTCCATGTATTCAAAAATTGTGTCAGAGATCTTTAAGTCAGATCTTTTATGCCATGAAATCTTTTTATTTCTCTTTTTTCTTGTATGTCTTCTGTCAAGAGTTTCCAAACTTTTGTCAGCAAGTCAGGTACTCTGTCTGCTACACTTGTTCTCCAGCAGCTGATATGCTAGCTTTGTCAGTCTTTTTCCAACTTCCCAAGCATTCTCATTAGTTGTGACACAAACAGAACTCATCATTTCCAGATCTAATCAATTGCAGCTTCTCCTTTCAAGCAAGTGTTCAGCCCCATCAAAAAAGTGTCTGGTGGTGATGGGAAGGGTAATAATAACTTAAGACACAATACTCCAAAAGGAAAACAAACATACAATTCAGTATTTTTCCTGCCTAACGTGTAATGTGGTTTCTGAAGTCCAATGTCCCAGCTGATAGGACAATTTGTGCTTTGGAATTGTTTTACCTCATTCACATTTTCTTGTGCCTTTCCTGCAAATTAAAAAGTTGCCAGTACTAATATCATTGTTATTCTCCGCAACATATCCTCCTCAACATATGCCCTTTATTCTCCTCATCATCCTTAGTTATGGGCTAACTACATAAAAAGTTAAAGCTAAAGACATAACATAAGGATGTTGAGGAGGATAAAGGTGATATGTTGCTCAATCAAAATCAAGGTTCAGAGAACTGCCATGAAAGGGAATGAGAAACTGGAAGTCTGATTCACCATTGTGTTTCTCCAGATGTATACTGGCCTAGCTCCACTGAAATCTGGTGTAAAACTGGAGTAGAGCAGTATTGAATCTCAAGCCCTGTGAATCTAAAATGAAACTCTGATAAAGGGTTTGATTCTGATCAACTATTTGTACTCAGTACCCTAAATTATTTGTACTCAGGAGTAACTTCACTGACCTTGTGGACTGACTTTTAATTTATATCACTATAAAGAGGATCAGAAGCCGGCACAAGATCTTTAAACCTAAAACTGTCAAACGTAAGGCCTCATTCAACACTACACTACTGCAGTTGTACATTAGTGTAACTCCATGGTTTCACCAGTGTACCACTCAAGCAATGCAGAAAAGAACAGCAGGAAAAAACAGTTCCACACATTCCCCTTCATATGCTGGAGGACTTAGATTTGGATAATAATTTGTGTAATAGCAGGTGATTCATGTAATAAGGGAAACATCCAGCATTAAAGAGTGACTTATATTTAGCAGTTCTGACTGTAATAACACTGTGACTAATAAATTTATTTGAGCATAAGCTTTCATGGGCTAAAACCCACTTCATCGATGCATGCAGTGGAAAATACAGTGGGGATATATATATATATATATACACATACAGAGAACATGAAAAAATGGGTGTTGCTATATCAACTATAATGAGAGTAATAAGTTAAGGTGAGCTATTATCAGCAGGAGAAAAAAAAACTTCTGTAGTGATAATCAGGATCGCCCATTTCCAACAGTTGACAAGAAGGTGTGAGTAACAGTAGGGGGAAAATAAGCATGGAGAAATAGTTTTACTTTGTGTAATGACACATCCACTCCCAGTCTTTATTCAAGCCTAATTTAATGGTGTCCAGTTTGCAAATTAATTCCAATTCAGCAGTTTCTCGTTGGAGTCTGTTTTAAATTTTTTTGTTGTTGTAGTATTGCAACTTTTAGGTCTGTAATCGAGTGACCAGGAAGATTGAAGTGTTCTCCAACTGGTTTTTGAATGTCATAATTCTTGATGTCTGATTTGTGTCCATTTATTCTTTTGCGTAGAGATTGTCCAGTTTGGCCAATGTACATGGCAGGGGGGCATTGCTTGCACATGATGGCATATATCACATTGGTAGATGTGCAGGTGATGGGTCCAGATGATGAAGATGTCATCAATGTAACGCAAGTAGAGTAGGGGCATTAGGGGATGAGAGCTGAAGAAGCGTTGTTCTAAGTCAGCCATAAAAATGTTGGCATATCGTGGGGCCATGCGGGTACCCATAGCAGTGCCACTGACTTGAAGGCATACATTGTCCCCAAATGTGAAATAGTTGTGGGTGAGGAAAAAGTCACAAAGTTCAGCCACCAGGTTTGCCGTGAAATTATCGGGGATAGTGTTCCTGACAGCTTGTAGTCCATCTTTGTGTGGAATGTTGGTGTAGAGGGCTTCTACATCCATAGTGGCTAGGATGGTGTTTTCTGGAAGATCACCAATGGATTGTAGTTTCCTTAGGAAGTCAGTGGTGTCTCGAAGCTAGCTAGGAGTGCTGGTAGCGTAGGGCCTGAGGAGAGAGTCTACATAGCCAGACAGTCCTGCTGTCGGGTGCCAATGCCTGAGATGATGGGGCATCCAGGATTTCCAAGTTTATGGATCTTGGGTAGCAGATAGAATACCCCGGGTCAGGATTCTAGGGGTGTGTCTGTGCAGATTTGTTCTTGTGCTTTTTCAGGGAGTTTCTTGAGCAGATGGTGTAGTTTCTTTTGGAAACCCTCAGTGGGATCAGAGGGTAAAGGCTTGTAGAATGGGTGTTAGAGAACTGTTAGTCTCTTTGGTGCCACAAGTACTCCTCGCTCTTTTTGCTGATACAGACTAACACAACTACCGCTCTGAAAACTGTGACTAATATGATAGAGGGAAATGACATTCAGAATGCTAGGAATACCACCATCTCAGTCACCATTGCTTCGTTCTTTTTGCACTTCTTGACAGAGATAGCAACAATGCTACACTGACAGTCCCCTTAAGAAATAATTTAGCTTCAAATAAAAAGAACACAGAAAACTGTAGCTAACTCTTTAACAAATACAGTGCTTGAAAGCAAACTTTTTACATGAGCTCATTGAAAAGCTATTGTCCAAGCAGATTTTTTTTAGAAGTTGGAAATGAGAGTGGAATAGTGGAATAGACTAGGATACTTTCCAAGTGATCTGTAAATATTCAGAACCGTGGTATAATAATCCTTCTGCATATTAGTTCTCTTGCCTGGAATCATCCAAATCCTGACCCCACCCAAGTGAATAGCAAAACTCTCACTGATTTGAATGGAGTCAGGATTTCACCCTTTATATATATTATTACCAGGTTTACAAAGAAGACAGTGGAGGAATTGTATTATAGTGGTTGTATGGCCAAGCAATCAGATATGTATGACTCATCATCAGTAATATAATTGTGACTTCAGCAAAGCCTATGTCTACACAGCAACTGGGAGCATGCCTCTCAGAGCCACTAGACACTTGCTAGTTCTGCTCAAGCTAGTGCACCAAATATAGCACCATAGCCAGGGCAGCAGGTCAGGCTAGCCAACTGAGTGCAAATCCACCCTAACCCCCGGCTACGTATTCAGGAGGCTAGCCTGAGCCACTGTCTGTGCTACCACTGGGTATACTACTATTTTTAGCACACTAGCTTGAGCAGAACCAGCATGTCTGTCTACCTGCACTGGGAAGCATACTCTGAGCTGCTGTGCAGATATACCCTGAGGGTATGTTTACACTGCAATTAAAAACTCATGGCTGGCCTGTATTAGCTGACTTGGGTTCATGCGGCTCTGTCTGCAGGGCTGTTCAGTTGAAGCGTAGACTTCCAGGCTTGGGAGGCAGCCCAAGGTCTGGGACCTCCCCCCTCTAGGGGCCCTAGAGCCCAGGCTCTAGCCTGAGCCCGGAAGTCTATAGTGCAATTAAACAGCCCTCTACCCTGAGCCCGAGTCAGCTGGCAAGTGCCAGCCGAAGGTATTTAATTGCATTGTAGATATAATACCGACAGACCCCGTTTGTCAGCAGGAGGGATCAAACCTGGAACCTCTGGAGCAAAATGCCTGAGCCTTTACTGCATGAGCTAAAAGCCACATGGCACTTAGTTAAGGCTGTAGCAGACTCATTAACCTCTAAGTAGTCTTGGTGCCACTAGAGAGGACAGAGGACCAGATCCAGGAGGTTTGTGGGTTGTATAGACCTACCCTAAGCCATCGTCCCCAGTTCCACACTCTACACCAAGTTACATCAGCATACAAACATTTCAAAGGAAAATCAAACCTATAATGTCCGACACTGGCTATCTGATGCGAATAAGTTGACAAATTGATCATTCCTTTTGAAATCAGCTGTTTGCCATATTTTTAAATAAATGTAAGAAAGCCTTTAAGGGTATGATGTATTAACTATATCCTTTATGGCTGTCAGAATTAGGCTGATGAAGTAACAATGGAGTTACATTAGCATAAAAAGTGTAATGGAGTGGAAAATCAGGCCCCATATTCATGTAAAAATCCTGGGCACCCTTTTCGCATCTTCCGGGGATTCGTTTGGCTACACAAATAGCAGCACGGTTATTCAAGAAGTTTAGGCAGGCTATCTGAACAAGTATCACAGCAAGGTATTTCACATGAGGCACAGTTGGTGCGCGTGATTTCTAAGTCAGCCTTCTATCTCACAGCAGTAGAATTTCAGTTGCTTCAGGTTCCCATTTGGAAATATCAACCTGGGGATAAAGCAATCTTTTACATGTTGCTTCAGCATCGGCACAACAGTGTGATGATCCCCTGCAATGACACACTGCTGTGTTGATGAACATACTGATAAATATTATAAAAAGTACATTTTAAATAATGTGAAACTGAAAACATCAAGCTGACCTTGAATATCTATGTTGCTCTCTAGCAAGCGTCTCTTCTCAATGAGAGCAGGACACTATGGGAGATCATGTAGAGAAAGAAAGCAAACTGTTGGGAGAAACTGCAGGAGTATCTAGTGTTTGTGAAGTGAAATTATGCAAGTTCTGTCAAATAAAGAGTGCTGAATCCCTGCTGTGCACTTTTGGGGACTTAGCAAGATTCTGAGAGCATTAGAGGGTTTTGTGATTTTCTAAAGAGCATCAAAAATGTTTGACTTAATTTATAGGATGAAATTTAGGGGGAGGGATAGCTCAGTGATTTGAGCAATGGCCTGCTAAACCCAGGGTTGTGAGTTCAATCCTTGAGGGGGCCATTTGGGATCTGGGGCAAAAATTGGGGATTGGCCCTGCTTTGAGCAGGGGGTTGGACTAGATGACCTCGTGAGGTCCCTTCCAACCCCAGTATTCTATTCTATGATTCAGTATTCTATGAAATCTTGGCTTCAGTTGAAGTCAATGACAAAACTCCCATTGATGTCAATTGGGCCAGGACTCTATGCTGTCTGTACAAATTTCTGTAGCTGATGGTTGTAGTCACAATGTGGAATATCCAGGGTTTCAGAGCTAGAGCAGATGAAAGGTCTTGTTGACACTAGTACCTTTTCCAGTGTTGGATTAACACCCATCCAGTTCTAACCAATGGTAGAAGGTCAAGTATAGACAAGGCAAAGGTGTTTTTGTTGATGTGACATCTAATAGTAGACAACACAGTAATAAACATCATTCCCCATTTCACCTAGATATTCCAGTTACCAATAGTAAAGCTGCCCAGGTGCTAGGCTGAGTATTGGAGAGGCGGGCGCGGGGAAGAGTGCTGAAAATAGCTATTTATATAGAGAGTTCTAAAAAATTTTACTCAGCTTTTTGTCTCTTGTGATTTAATAATTTCTGTATTTCTTCATTTCTCCTTAGAGGTCTAATGAGAACAAGGCTTGAATTCCTAATATAAAAAACAAGCAGAAAACGAAGAACAAACAAACAAATAAAATATTTTCTCTTTCTGATGCGAACACTCCAGACTTTCTTATACATCATCATAAAGAAGCTTAAAAGGTCACAGGAACCATTTTTAATAGTAAAGCACATTAGGGAATGTTTACCAGCAGGTTCTACATGGCCCAATTAATGCACAATACATAAATTCACTTAGAAAACACACCCCCATCAAGCACATTCTCCAACATGTAGACCATTCCTAAGTGTTTAGTATACATCCCAATGTTTAAGATGGATGCTGTCCCCCTGGATTTGGCCCATATTCCTTATTTACACAAGTGGTCAAACTGATTCATATTAAAATCAGTTAGACTGAGCGTTGTTTGGGTCCTCAAATAGGAAACTGAATGTACTATTCTGTGTATTGTAAAATGTATCCCATTCAACATGGCTGTGCAAGCATCTGAATTAATAATAAAAAGAAAAGGAGTACTTGTGGCACCTTAGAGACTAACCAATTTATTTGAGCATAAGCTTTCGTGAGCTACAGCTCACTTCATCGGATGCATACTGTGGAAACTGCAGAAGACATTATATACACAGAGACCATGAAACAATACCTCCTCCCACCCCACTCTCCTGCTGGTAATAGCTTATCTAAAGTGATCACTCTCCTTACAATGTGTATGATAATCAAGTTGGGCCATTTCCAGCACAAATCCAGGTTTTCTCACCCTCCGCCCCCCGACACAAACTCACTCTCCTGCTGGTAATAGCCCATCCAAAGTGACCACTCTCCTTACAATGTGTATGAAAATCAAGGTGGGCCATTTCCAGCACAAATCCAGGTTTTCTCACCCCCCCCCCAAAACACACACACACAAACTCACTCTCCTGCTGGTAATAGCTTATCCAATAAGCTATTACCAGCAGGAGAGTGAGTTTGTGTGTGTGTGGGTTTTTTTTGGGGGGGAGGGGGTGAGAAAACCTGGATTTGTGCTGGAAATGGCCCACCTTGATTTTCATACACATTGTAAGGGGAGTGATCACTTTAGATAAGCTATTACCAGCAGGAGAGTGGGGTGGGAGGAGGTATTGTTTCATGGTCTCTGTGTATATAATATCTTCTACACTTTCCACAGTATGCATCCGATGAAGTGAGCTGTAGTTCACGAAAGCTTATGCTCAAATAAATTGGTTAGTCTCTAAGGTGCCACAAGTACTCCTTTTCTTTTTGCAAATACAGACTAACACGGGTGTTACTCTGAAACCTGAATTAATAATGCTCTTGGAACCATAATTTTTTAATATTGGATTTTTCCTGATTTTGGCCATATTACTTTAGTCTTTCATTAACATAGATATTTGTGTTTAATGTAACTAGCTTAAAAGGAACATAAAAATGTGCACATTGTGCATTTGGTTTCTTAACCACTTTTTATTTGTATACTATTTTGGTTGTTTTGAGCTGGTGGGAAAAAGAGTCCTTGCTTAATGAACTACAGTGCCACATTTTGTGATGAATATTCAAAAACATTGCATGACTTTCATGGGAGCCAATGGATCTTAATAATGAAACAATTTAAGCGTTTAAAATGAGCTAATTTCAGATAATTAAATAATTTAGACTAATTTCTGTAGTTATGGCACAAAGTAATTTGCTTGGGGGAAGGAAGGAAAGAAGAAATAAAATTAAAACCAACAACAACAACAACCACAAAACCCTCTCACTACCGGATTAAGACAAACAATAGATGCAGAGACTGTTATCACTGAAACAGAATTTACAAGGTACTTCTACAAGATATTTGTTACCTGAGTTCTTATTATTTTTCTTTTTGGGTCTCTTTGACTTTTACCTTTTGTTGTTACTCTGACTGCATTATGGAGAAGTATTCTTCTATTATGTTCTGACACCTTTTGGATGTTTTGATATTTTGTATAAATATGTATGTATCACAATGAAAACCAGATAAATATTGTGATATAACTAGCCTTTAAATGAGCAGAAGCAATTTGTTTTCTATTTCTCAGAGGACTTGTACAGACTCTCCAGGATTTTGTTTTGCTTTTTAAGCCTTTGTCAGCTGCACAGACCCAAATGCCTCATCAGAATCATGAATTTTTCAATCTTCTAAATTGGACACACTTACTAGAATCACAGGAACTCATCGGGGTTTATTAAAAAGCCCATATATGGAATGTACACACAATGGGCCTCATCCTACAAGCATTCATTCATGCAAATACTACTGCTGAGGTCAGTGAGTTAATTAGTATGGCATACGTGATTAGGAGTTTGGGGGATCAAGCCAAACCGCAGTAAAGTCACTGATTATTGCTTAGGACAGCACACAAAGTCAATTCTCCTGGTGCTTCTCCTGTGTCATAAGAACGGCCATACTGGGTCAGACCAATGGTCCATCTAGCTCAGTATCCTGTCTTCCATCAGCGGCCAACGCCAGGTGCTTCAGAGGGAATGAACAGAACAGGCAATCATCAAGTGATCTGTCCCCTGTCACCCACTCCCAGCTTCATTCACAAATTTGACTAAGAAACTGGAGTGCACTCCTCACTTTCTGACAACTAATTCCTAGGTCCGGTGTTCTGTGAAGATGGAAAGAAGACAGAAATCTGTGAAATCTTTGTATTTCTTTCTCTGGAAAAAATACAGAAATCACTCAGCCAGCATGCATATAGCTAGGAAACATGGATGACCACCATTAAGCACTGTTTTGAGAGACTGATCCTTTTTAATCTAAGAGAACTATGAACAACAGAATGCTTCTGTTTTTTCAGAATGCTTTAAAATTTATTCTTACTAATTAAAAATATAACAAAATCTTTTTGTAAGGCAGTGATCATTTTTTAATGATTAACGTTTTATTTAATGTCCCCAGCAACCAATTTTTAAAATCCTGATTATGCCTTCAAAGAGGAGGATTTAGAAATATGGGACCAGATTCTCAGCTGGTGCAAATAGACAGAACTCTGTTGACTTCAGTGGAGTTATGCTCACCAGTTGAATATCTGGCTCATAGCTTTTTATGGAATATAGTTGAAACAAAGTTAAGCTTTCACACAATTCTCATCCGCTAAGTTGGCTCCTGGACTTTCCAAGCAAGCCAGCAGCAGATGGCTGAGACTTCTGGACCGAAGGGGCTAGATTTCCGATTGATGTCAGTGGGGCTTCCTGCATGCTTAACTTTAAGCATGTGTTTGTTGCTAGATTGCTTGGGACCTTATATCGTTGAGTTCAATAATCATTAAATGAGGTTTACATTTGTCAGCAGAATTTGGCAGATCCTTTCTTATGTTTTTCATGCTGTATCGTATAACAAAAAAAACCCTCTCAAACCAGTATCTCTGCTTCTGGCTTTATGTGAGCAAGAGTTTGGGATAAACTGCACTTAATGCACTAGAGATTGAGTAATACAGTTTCTGAAATTATTCCAGACTCTTGCTCATAGTTTCTTTAGACAGTTTTAAGCACATTTTAAAGAAATGGAACCAAAGCAATTAGTATTAAAATTCACAAAGTATTAATGTATAATAATATTGTTCTCCCAAAGACATTTTTCCATTACATCAGAATAAATATGCTATTTTTCCCTTCATTTCCTTGGTTAATTCCATTATAGTTAGCTTAAATTATATAAAAATATTATATCACAGATTTCTATAGCTTGTGTTAACAAAAATAAATGAAAACAGGGATTTCAATAAAACTTTGCAAACAATTCCATCATAGCTTGTCAAATGCACATACGATATCAGCTGTAAGTCCTTTCATTTATGTGTCAGTTTTCTGCAAAATCACTGATTGAAAGTATGGATTTCTGAATACAATTTCTACAAAAAGGACAAAATGACAATTCTAGCCTTAAGCTTTTAACTATGCCTCTAGCAATGACATTTTTTTCCTCATAGATGGTTCTATGCTACTACTACTAATTATTATTATACTAGTAAACATTTGCATGTGAACAAATTGTATTTGTTGAAATATTAATAGAAATTTACTACAATATTAATAAAGCATAAAGCATTCATCTACTTGCCTTCCTTTTGCATGTTATCAGACTCTGTTCAGGGTATAGCTGGATAATACTGTGAAAAATGTCCACAACCATTCATTCAAACTTATGAACTTACTTCAGCCATGTGTGCACCCCTTTTGTGTTTGTGATCTGTGAATATGAATGCAATCAAGTTTTCCTGTTGTGAATGTTTGTTGGAAGTGAATTTTGAAGTCTCAATTTGCTAGTTATTTGTGGAAAACAGATGTAATATCACATGCACAAGTATTCACATTTCAAATTCAAAGTATCACTCATAGAAAGGAATAATCAACTGCAAAAATACAAAATGGTAAATGACTGCATAGGAAGGAGTACTGCAGAAAAGGATCTGGTGCTTATAGTGGATCACAACCTAAATTATGAATCAACAATGTAATATTGTTGCAAAAATAGCAGACATCATTCTGGATGTATTAGCTGGAGTGTTGTAAGCAAGACACAAGAAATAATTATTTCATTCCACTCAGAACTGATAAGGCCTCAACTGGAGTATTGTGTCCAGTTCTGGGTGCCACCCTTTCGAAAAGATGTGGACATACTGAAGAAAGTCCAGAGGAGAGCAGAAAAAATGATTAAAGGTCTAGAGAAAAATGACCTATAAGAAAGATTGAAAAAGCTGGGGTTGTTTAGTCTGTAAAAACGAAGACTGAGGGAAAACATGACAACATTCTTCAAGTATGTAAAAATTGTCATAAAGAGGAAGGTGATACATTTTTCTCCTTATCCACTGAGGAAAGGACAAGAAGTAATAGGCTGAAATTACAGCAAGGGAAATTTGGGTTAGACATTAGGAAAAACTTCCAAACTCTAAGGGTAGTTAAGCACTGGAACAAATTAACTAGGGAAGTTATGAAATCTCCATCAATGGATGTTTTTAAGAAAAGGTTAGACAAACACCTGTCAGGGATGGGGTAGATCAGTGGTTCTCATCCAGGAGCACATGTACCCCAGGGTACACAGAGGTCTTCCAGGGGGTACATTAACTCATCTAGATATTTGTCTAGTTTTACAATAGGCTATATAAAAAGCACTAGTGAAGTCAGTACAAACTAAAATTTCATACAGACAAATGAGAAAGCAAGCAATTTTTCAGTAATGGTGAACACTTTAACAGTAATAGTGGCAGTTTTGTATTTTTATATCTGATTTTGTAAGCAAGTAGTTTTTAACGGAGGTGAAACTTGGGAGTACACAAGACAAATCTGATTCCTGAAAAGGGTACAGTAGTCTGGAAAGGTTGAGAAATACTGGGGTAGATAATACTTAGTCCTTCCCCAATGCAGGGGATTGGACCAGATGACCTATCTTAGTCTTTTCCAGTCCTACATTTCTTTGATTCTATCTACTTTGGAAACAGAAGCAACACTATGTGACTTTTACATGTAAACGTGTAAAACAGGTCCAGATTTTTTGCCCTGCACTAGCTTCCTTTGTGCTGTTCAGAATTCAATGCGTGAGAGACAAAGGTTTAATTTAGGGAGGCTCTCAGATAAACTGGCTAATTTGCCTTAAATTCTCAAGAGTTCTGGTCTGAGTTGCTAGTTTGAAAGAAAAAAAATGGCTCCGTATACTTTTATGAGTGTTATTTACAATTAATAAATGAGCAAAATTAGAACCAAACACATTGGTAAGGTTAAACTACTATAACATGTACAAAAGTTACTAAATGTTAAACAATACAATTATCAAATCAAGTTCACAATGGAAACAGAATCAATAAATCAATGGATTAACAATGATACTGAATTAAATCACTAATTGCTCAGCTCATCATATTATCACCAACAATCAAATCATGAGCATAATACAGCAGATAGTGAGCTTATATAACTCTTTACCCAGGAATTTAAGGAGATAGCCATCTGTTTTATTCTAACCCCCTAATTAAGGGGCTCTACCCATGACAAGGAAATCAACTGAACCAGTTGAATATTTTATTATTGAAACCAAATTAGTTAACCTTTCAGCCCTCAAGGTAAATCAAGGCTCTCCCCTGAACTTACTGTATATGTAATTGCTATCCTGCTTTCTCTCCCAACAACCTGAATACACAATTTTAACACAATAAGAGTCAGCAGCTCTCACAGCCTCCTATAGCTGACAGTTTACTTTCTTCAATACTTTTCACCAAACCGAGAGACCTCACAAACGATTTTACAAAGCAGGACTTTCTTAGGGTTTTTAGGTTGTCAGGAATTATTCTTGCTATCTTCCCTAATGCTCATATGCACACACTTTCATTGACTGACACCTCTTCTACTCCCACACCCTCTAAAATAAAGACAAAAAATGGGGACATCTTCCCAGTCAAAATAAAAGAGAAAATATAGAGAAAGGGAAGAAGGTACATAAGATGAAAAGGTTCAGACTCTTCAACTTGCATCATCTCCAGACTCACGTGTCATTAGAATCAGGACTGTCATCAAGAGCGTCATGTGATGGTGTGACCAGTGGTTATTTTTAGTCAGCTAGGCTGTTAGAATGGCATGGCCTATGGTTGTCTTCATCTCCTCTGTAGATAGGACCAGCTTGGAAAGTAGGGGCATCCATGTGCCTTGGAGTCCTGAAAGAACATGAGGTCTTACATCTTCACCTTGGCCTTTAGGGCTGTGATTCTAGCTTGCTCCACATTATGGCACCTTTCAAAAGTTTTTCAAGTAAATCATGTGCATGACATGTCTCAAACTGTGACATGATCTAATCCTCATTGAAGTGGGCAAGCTTGATCTGATTAGATTGTCCCCATCAAACTGGCAGTTTTGGCAATATCCTACCATTGTAACAACATGCTATGTGGGCTTCAAAATATAAAAGTTGGGACAAACAGGAGATAATTTTGAGGAAGCTTTCCCCAGTCTCCCCCTGTGGGGTCCCAGCTAGACGGTACCAGATGGCACTGGTATCTGATGCAAAATCTTAACAAGGTTGTGAGTATAATGAATAGCCTAGCAAATGGCTATTGCCATTCACTTATTTGCCTATATCTTCACACATTCTCTCAGCATTTCTTAAACTAAATGTAGATGACTCATGGCAACTGTCTCATAACTCTTTCACAAACCAAAGAACTGGAAAACTAGTTACTGTGGCTTAACTGTGTGAAAGGTCATGGCTTAATCCTAGTAACGTTCCATCTAGAAGGAGAAAGCTTCTGTATATCGTGCCAATATAATGCCATTTAAGATAAAGAACATTAAAATGCATAACAAATGTAGATTATCATATTGCTATTTCTCTCACAAAATGCTTGTTTTCCATGGTTGTTTAACAACTATCATATTTTCTGATCAGGACATTCAGCCTAATTTTGACTCCTGAAAAGATACTGGAATAAATGATTAAACAATCGGTTTGTAAGCACTTAGAGGATAACAGCGTTATAAGGAATAGCCAGCATGGATTTGTCCATAGCAAATCATGCCAAAACAACTTACTGTCCTTCTCTGACAGAATTATCCACCTGGTGGATAGGGGGGAAACAGGATATATGATATATCTTGATTTTAATAAAGCTTTGACACAGTTCCACATGACATTTTCAAAGGCAAACTAGAGAAATGTGGTCAAGATGAAATTATTATGAAGTAGGTGCACAACTGCTTGAAAGACGATACTCAAAGGAGAGTTATCAGTGGTTCACTGTCAAACTGGGAGGGCATATATAGTGGGGGCAGGTGTCAGTCCTGGGTCTGGTACTATTAAGCAGTTTCATTAATGATTTGGGTAACTGAGTGGAGCATATGCTTATATATCTTGCAGATGACACCAAGTTGGGAGGATCTGTAAACACTTTAGGGGACAGGATTAGAATTCAAAATGACCGTGTCAAATTAGAGAATTGATCTGAAATCAACAAGATGAAATTCATAAAGATAAATGCAATGTACTACACTCAGAAAGGAAAAATCAAATGCACAACTACAAAAAGGGGAATAACTGGGGAGGCAAAAGTACTGCTCAAAAGAATCTGGTGATTATAGTGGATCACAAATTGAATATTAGTCAACCATGTGATGCTGAGAAAAAGGCTAATATTCTGGGGTATACTAATAGGAATGCTGTAGGTAAAACATGGGAGCTAATTGTCCCATTCTACTCAGCACTGGTGAGGCCTCAGCTTGAATACTGTGGCAGGTTTTGGGTGCTACACCTTAGGAAAGATGTGGACAAACTGGAGAGCAACCAGAGGAGAGCAATAGAAATAGTAACAGGCTTGACCTATGAGGAATGTTTACAAAAACTGGGCATGTCTAGTCTTGAGAAAAGAAGACTGAGGCAGGAACCTGATAAAACTTCAAATACATGAAGGGTTATTACAAAAAGAGCTATGGTCATTTGTTCTCCATATTCACTGAAGATAGGACAAGAAGTAATCGGCTTAATCTGTAGCAAAGGAGATTTAGGTTAAATATTATGAAAAATGTTCCAGCTGTAATGGTAGTTAAGTTCTGAAATAGGCTTCTAAGGGAGGTTATGGAATCTCCATCATTGGTGTTTTTTAGGAACAGGTTGTACAAACACCTGTCAAGGATTATTTAGATTTACATAGTTCTGCCTTAGTACAAAGGGCTGGAGTTGATGACTTCTCAAGGTTCCTTCCTTGTGCAGGAATTAAAGACAGACACAGGGGTGGATTTAAGTAGCAGGCTGCACCTATATATACTTAACAATGGGGAAGGGCACTAAACACCCACCTCCACTCACATGCCAGGCATTCTACTGAGTACATTGGGTTACAGGGCTTTCAGCATATAACCAATAACTCAAGATAGACCCTCTTCAGCCTACTCCTAGAACTCAGCTCACTTCTGAATACGCTCACTCTCTCTCACCCCATGAGGGGGACTTTAGCCTGTGAAGATTTCAGGTCTTTCCTTTTTCTTACACCAGCAGAATCCTGGGACTCATTTACCTCTGGGAGCTGGCCCTCTTTTAGCCTTTATCTGCACGGGCCACAACTTGCAACAAATTAAACATTCCTTATAAAGCCATAGAGTCATATCACCTAGTCTGAGCTACTGTATTTCAAAGGTCACCAACACCACCCTGCAGCCACACACTAAATCCAACAAAAAGGAAGTCCGATATTATTTGCTAATATTACTTCCTATTCCTAATCCTTTAACTTGATTGTGTCTCCATGATACTGCAAGGAAGGTGAAAAAACACCTGGGCCTCTGACAGTTTGACCCAATGGGGAAAAATCCTTCCTGATTGCCAAAACTGGTCCAACCTCCAGCAACCTGAAAGCACATCTCAATATACTTCAATTACAGGGAGAGATAGCAGGGCAGTCATAAAGGGAAGATGGGATCCTGAAAGCCAAGGCATATTTTAAATTTGAGGGGAAGGAGCATGTGATAGCCAATTGGCTTCTCTATCCTTCTTTGGCTAGTCAGGGGGAGGCAGAGAAACCACTATCCCTTGCACATTCCTCTGTACACCAACATAAGAGCAGAGGCCTGCTTCATCTCTCTCCCCTTCCCCTCTTGAGTTTGGACATCATTCCTTTAGGCTGCTCAAACATCCCTTCCCACTGATAATGCAGATGGAGGCAGAATTTAATGTGGGGTGTTTTTTTAAAGTACTGTACTCTCATCCTTAACTCCACATTAATGCATGTTTTTGTCAGAGCATATCAATAGTGGTGGCTTTATTTGTGATATAGTACAAATTGAATGATTATGAAAGCACTAAGATCAATGTATGGGGATTTAAAATATAAATAAAAGGAATGAATAAATAAATCATGACTAGCTACCCAACATAGCTGGAAGAATGATTATCAAATATTGAATACTCACCGATAATTGTTCTGATAAATCCTCTGCACTCAGGAAATTCACACCAAAAATGTTAAAAAGAGAAGGAAATTGTGATATGTTTGTGGAAAAGCAGCTAGCATTTTTAGCTAAATTATGCATTACACATTGTTCACTCAGTTCTATGGTAGTTCAAATCAGTGGGCCTGACTGAAAAACCATTGAAGCCAATGGAAATACTCCCACTGACTTCAGTGGGTTTTAGATCAAGTTCAAAATGTTGCAACACCAGGGAGAAAAAACACGGCAAATAATCATTTTTATAGGCTACCTCCCTCCATTGAGTTAACATGGCATGTGTATATGTGTCATTGATGATGCCTGTCAGGATGGCTCTGGTAAAGAAGCTAGAATTACACTAAAAACAAAAGACAAGTTGTAGAAAAGAAAAAAAAAAGGCTAGTGCTTATCCCCTCTAGCCAAGTTTTGTAAGGAACAGTACTTTCTCTCAATATTGGTCTCTGGATAGTTGTTCAAGGATGCTGAAGGAAGGGAAAAAATAGTGAAGTTATCTTGGTGACTATCTCTTTCTGCAGTTAAGATGCTTCAAAGGTTGGCAGTTCTACAGAAATGGTTTGCAGGGGGTGATTAGATCAATCTAAGCTTAAAATGCTCAAGATATTTTGTAAATGTTTTTGAAAAATAAAAGTGCAAATTTGAACACCATTGTTTTCTAAAAAATTTTATAGCACTCTTATTAGTTAAATGTAAAGCCTAAATCACTGAACAACGAAGACCATCAAAAACAGAAAGCACTTATAATCTATCACGTTAAAGAAACAGGCTACCTGCCAACCAGCCATTATTTCTCATTCCGTTAAATAATACAGTGCATTTTATGACTGGACCACAAGAAATGAATTACAGAGCTTCATCTTTATTTCATCGGTTTACTGCAGCATTAATGTAAAAGTCAGATTTGTAATTTTTGTCTGTGTAAGAGCTGTAAATGTGAATTGTCTATTGACTGAGAAGTGTTCTGTTTCCTTCAGAAGGCTTATTCTGATGTTCAGAACCCTACAGAGCTACAGCCTACAACTATTTATTTTCCTTTCACTTGCCTGGCTTTGCATCGTGGTGTCTCTGAATAGTCACCCGCTAGTCATGATAGATGTCTTTGCTGTTGATATGGTCACAGCTAATGAAAAGATGGCATGAACACTTACAAACATCATCCAGATTTATGAACCAATAAGAGAAGCTAAAATGCTAAACCAAAGAAGTAGCTAGTGTACCAGTCCTATCGAAGAAATTACTCACTTTGGAGAACTTGCTCCCTGTGAGACGTATACTCCTGGCAGAAACATTGCTTGAAATGTCAACTTTGGATGAATGTTTCAAATTTTTGGTTTTACTGTGTTTTTCTTATCACATTGAAGTGTTCTAATACAATCATTTGACATGTCTTCTGTTCCTGAGAAAATACCTTAATGCAATAAGATAGAAGGTGAATTCACTTTGTGTTGATAATGTATCCAGGTATATTCCATTCAAATCCAGAAAAGCACTCCATTAATGATAGTTGGGGATTTAATTTTTTTTAAAGCCCTGGCCTGACAGATCCTAGCCACCAGGGAAGTTCAAGGGTTTGGGGATGGTACCGAGAATGGACCAGTTAAAAGCACCCAGTATCACTGACAGCTGGCACACAGAAATTAATGTGGGATTTCTTGGGCCTCCAAGAGCTACTGCGCCTTGAAATGTGGGGTTTTGGCTGGGCAAAAAACTATGTTCTCAATCCTCCAATGGTGTAAACTGTCATCGCTGCATAGAACCACAGTTTACACCAGCTGATGATCTGGCCCAACCTTTCCATTGCATATTGCCTTTAGCTTTGAGTCAGAATACAAACTGGGCTAAATATGTGCATTTCTAAAATGCTGGGAGTAAACTTTTCAGAAGTTAGAGGAAGGGTGATCCAGTGCTTAAGGTACTAACCTAGGACATAGGAGACCTGGTTTTAAGTCTTTGCTCTGCCACAAACTTCCTCTGTGCTTGCCATCTGCCCCTCCCCCTTCATACTTTCTCTTCATCCTCTCTTTCTTTGATGTTGAGGATAAATCAGCTACGCATCCTATCTTCCTTCACCCATGCAGCTGAAGAGCATGAGAAGAATGAGGGAACAGATACCTCTCTGCCTCCAGATATGTGGAAATAATGGAAGCCTACACACCATTTATTTGTGGAGAGCACAAGGGCAGATCTGGTTGATTCTTCTTTCCCCTTCCCAAAATAGGAAATGTAGGGCACTGGACAGGGTTACAATTCTCCATCCCCTTACCTCTCAAAAGTGCCTCTTCCCCAAAGGGTAGAGACAGCCTGGTAGCTTGAATACCCCTAGACTTGGCACACATACTCACACCCTGCACACTGTTACTGAGTGAGCAGCTGTGATAGTTGGCTTACCAGAGGGGGTTACAGGTCCCTCCAGCATGATCTCTCCAGTTGGGCTTCCCTTGTTTTTGTAGATGTTAGCAGGATTTCACTGTCAGTAAAGTTGTCAAAATAAGGTTAGTATTTGCACAAGATTTCAGCCTAAAATAGTAGATATTTAATGAGATCAGCTGCTCATGTGAGATTTCCTTCTCCATAGGCTGAAATCTCACAAGAATTGCCATTCTCATGAGATTTGATACATGTCAAGACAAGAACCAAGCATACATGCCCCTTAATGTGCAGGATCTGAACAAGAGCTAAAAACATAGAAGTTGTTTCAGATTTAAATCAGGGATCAGTTTTGGAATCTCAGCTGAAAAATAAATTGGGTAAATAGAGAGGCTTGGATTTGAGATTGTTTATTTTGGGGTTTGTTACCCGTGATCTCTACAAACTATAACAAGATACTGTACTAAATTGCAGAAGTCTTAGTCTATGGACACAGCTCAGAAAAGTATCCCCTTTAAAGGCTGTACTTAAACACATACTTAACTAGAAGCATGCTATTATTCCAATAGGATTTAAGCACATGCTTTCAATAAAGCATGCTCATAACTGTTGTCCTGAACAGACATGGATTTAAGCACATGCTTAAGAGCTTTCCTGAATTGAGACCTATGTGGTCTCCGAACAAGTGCTATATTTCACTTTATCCAAGGTTCAAGGAATTATTGTACCTTAAAGCTAAAAGTATTGTATTCCAAATATACTATGCTATGTTCAACAGAAAAAAAATGGTGATCTAATCCATTTTAGATAGGAACATTTAAAAAACAGTAGTAATGGTTCAGACATTTTCATTAACCGCTTTGTCAAAAAACTGGACCCAGCTCAGACTAACAGCTAAGGAACAGCTAACTGCTAAGGAATTCTTATTGGAATTGCTAATTTCTATGTAATTTGCACAGGAGCACTTTGTTCAAGATGTTTAAGCAAAATTTTGCTCTTGGTTATATCAGTGTCACACTCCAGAGTAATGCCACTGAAGTCAGTGGAGTTACTATGGATTTATACCAGGGGAACTGGTCTTATCTGAACCTGATTTTCCCTTCCCTTTTCTCACAGTCTTCTAAACCTCTTTTTATACATACAGGTTTCAGAGTAACAGCCGTGTTAATCTGTATTCGCAAAAAGAAAAGGAGTACTTGTGGCACCTTAGAGACTAACCAATTTATTTGAGCATGAGCTTTCGTGAGCTACAGCTCACTTCATCGGATGCATACCGATGCATTCATTGGATGGCAGTTTCCACGGTATGCATCCGATGAAATGAGCTGTAGCTCACGAAAGCTCATGCTCAAATAAATTGGTTAGTCTCTAAGGTGCCACAAGTACTCCTTTTCTTTTTATACATACAGATACTCTTATAGTCACCATTAAAGAAGAAGTGGCTCATTGCTGGAGATGTCCTTACAGATTCAGAGAGACATAAGATGCAAATACATTGAAATATGTTGAAGAGGAGAACTTTGTCCTGGACATACAGGAAGAAAGACAAGATGCAAAAGAGTGGTTTAATTAGGCTGAAACTTTGTTAATTCAACGAATCTGGGAATTATCTAGTAATAACTCATACAATGCAGGCAATTGTTCTTTCCTCACTTTTTTTGACCTTGGGGAGGGCTGCTGTCAACTCCCCACCCTTCCAAATCTGGGATCTGGGCATGAGAGAAGGCTCCATCCAGCAGGACAGGGCATATATATATGCCCTTCCTCTGGTGCACAGAAGGCCAGTGGCTTACCTGAGCCCCTTCAGACTGGCCTCAAATTTCAGGCAATGCCCCCATTGCTCTTCAGACCTGAAGGACAATGGGAACCACTAAAGGAGCCATGACCCCTTTCTTCCCACTTGATGAGACAAAGCCTTTGAGGTTGCTGGGGTTGCATTTAGACATTACATGTCTTTGGAAAATTATAGATAACCTGTGAAAATATAAGAGAACATTAATAAAATCCCAAGGAAATGATAAGTAGCTACTGGCCTGGCCCTGCAATGGTGCAGAGTGGCCTTAACTCCCATTGACTTTGTCATAAATATAAAGGGAAGGGTAAACCCCTTTGAAATCCCTCCTGGCCAGGGGAAAGCTCCTCTCACCTGTAAAGGGTTAAGAAGCTAAAGGTAACCTCGCTGGCACCTGACCAAAATGACCAATGAGGAGACAAGATACTTTCAAAAGCTGGGAGGAGGGAGAGAAACAAAGGGTCTGTGTGTCTGTCTATATGCTGGTCTTTGTCGGGGATAGACCAGGAATGGAGTCTTAGAACTTTTAGTAAGTAATCTAGCTAGGTATGCGTTAGATTATGATTTCTTTAAATGGTTGAGAAAAGAATTGTGCTGAATAGAATAACTATTTCTGTCTGTGTATCTTTTTTGTAACTTAAGGTTTTGCCTAGAGGGGTTCTCTATGTTTTTTAATCTAATTACCCTGTAAGATATCTACCATCCTGATTTTACAGGGGGGATTTCTTCATTTCTATTTACTTCTATTTTTATTAAAAGTCTTCTTGTAAGAAACGGAATGCTTTTTCATTGTTCTCAGATCCAAGGGTTTGGGTCTGTGGTCACCTATGCAAATTGGTGAGGCTTTTTACCAAACCTTGTCCAGGAAGTTGGGTGCAAGGTTTTGGGAAGTATTTTGGGGGGAAGGACGCGTCCAAACAGCTCTTCCCCAGTAACCAGTATTAGTTTGGTGGTGGTAGCGGCCAGTCCAAGGACAACGGGTGGAATATTTTGTACCTTGGGGAAGTTTTGACCTAAGCTGGTAAAGATAAGCTTAGGAGGTTTTTCATGCAGGTCCCCACATCTGTACCCTAGAGTTCAGAGTGGGGGAGGAACCTTGACAGACTTAAATAAAGGCTATAATAAAACTACCAAAGAGAGGCAGTGTAAGTGTGTTCATACTCTCTACTCTCTCAGTTAAGACTGTGATCATAATGAAGTTCATACGTCTGTGTTGTTGTAGCAGTTTTCTTTAGGATGCATATCTTATGCTTCATTATTATCAGTTTTTTCCTGTCGAATTTAATTGTCCATTTATTATTTATAACACTGTTCTGAGTTCATAATTTATTGAATTCAAAATGTTAAAATAATGAAAATTACTTACAGCATAAGAGAATGAACTGACCTCTTTGAAAAAACTGTGGTATCTAGACTAAGTTTTAATTATGCCCTAGAATACTGTCTTATGAATAACACTTATTATATGGCATGATAATTCAAATGCATCTTGCTCTTATAACATTGAAATCAATAGCAGCACCTCCAGTGTATACCCCAATATATCCTGGGAGCTGCAGTACCTCTGAAAATAAGTGTGATTTGGCTTTAATCTCTTCACCAACAGCTGTAGGATAAAATTACTATTTAGACCCTAGTTTCAGCTACAGTCTTTGTTAGACATGGAGTAGGGGTATGCGCATATTTGATATCCCTTTTTTCCCTTCTGACTATAAGGTCCTCTCCTGTTCATTTTAAGGACTCCTGTAGAACTGGTTAAATATTATGTATACTTTAGAGCTGATTGAATAATTTATGATTTCAGAAATATTGCTATTATTTATTAAACAAGTTAGTCAACAAATCCATTGCTTTGGTCAGCTCTAGAGTTCTGTTAGGTGAAACATAGCTACTATATATGAGAGCATGGATTTCCCCTACCACATCCATTATATTTTAGATACAAAGAATTACATTATCTATATCACTAATTAACGTCCTATCGTGGCTTGTTATTATAGAAAAGGACATTTCTGTGACTTAGCAGAATTCCCTGTTTTTTTTAAGATATGACTGGTTCTCAAACTACATACTAAAAAAACTTATTAATAACTTTTTCCAGTGGCTACTTATTTTTTTAATGTAGCTAGTACACAGATTTTCAAGGAGATTCAACTACATGGACATATGTAAAGGTCATAATCATAAACTAGCAGGAGAAAAAGCAATGTTTGATTAAAGTGAACATTTTAAATCAGGACAAATTGTTTAATAACCTGCAAATCCACAAGGGTTTGAATTTTGCTTCCAGAATAAATTTGGCAATTTTCAGGCCAAAATAATCTTCCAATCCAAAAGTATAAATGGAAAAGATGTAAATTGGATATACTAACGGAAACTGGATGTGATTTTATTTATAGAGAGGTGGTAGCCTCTATATAATATTACAAATATGTTTCCATAAAAGAGAGAGCTCAACCATTTATCTGCTTCAATGAATTGCTATGCAAACATCTTAAAGACAAGCTTGAAAATGGGACCATCTGTACTATTCATTTCTTTCCATCCTGAATCTGATGAAAGGGAAATATCACATGATTTCTCCAATAAAATCTCACAAGAGTTTTGTATAATCAAAATGGCTTCTTTATAGTTCGTTCAGAACTGAGAATGATAGGAGTTGACTCACTTGAGTCCTCTATCTGGATTCTTTCTAACTAGAGCTAGTCAGGAAATATTTGACAATCCATTTTTTCCCCACTGAAAAATACCAATTTGTTGAAACCAGAACTGCTTGTGAGGCAGTTTCAAAGCTATTAAAACTTTTTCAACATTTTAAAAATGAAAAGTTATGGGTATTTTATTTGAAAAGACTTTTTGTTTAGAACATTTAGTACATTTAGACTTAAAAAGGGAAAACATTCAAAATTGAAACAAAGCATTTTGGAATTATTGAGACAAAGTGTTTCAGTGGACCCAAATATAACTCATTTGGGTTTGATGGTTCATTAAATATTTTCTGATTCTTAACTTTTTTTTGGTCCCAATTTCAGATGAGAAAAAAAACAGAAGTCTCAGAAATTCTAATGGGACAGGAAAATCAATCCTTGCCAGCTCTGCTTCTAACTACCACCATTCCCCAGTCCCCGAAGAGTAACCAAAACAAACAAATCAATACAACCTTAGTGTTTCCTGTACTAATTCAAGAAGTCTGCTGCAGTGCTTCCATACTGTGTTCTTTGAACTCCTTCCATATATTTGCCACTGGGCAATTATGCTATAAAATCCTGTGAAGGGTGATGACTCACCTCCTTCAGATTCCAGGCACATAGTGAAATCCTCACCTCCTGCACATAGATGATGGTTATGCTCCCTGCAGACAAAAATTCTTGAAGACTTTCACTCAGAATGAAGAACCCCCTTCAGAAACATAATCCACGAAGAAGATAGATAGGTCAACATACATACAAAATGCACCTCACAATATTCTGAGAAGCAGGTAGTAACATTTCTATCATTTGTTATAAAGAAGATATAACTTTCTTATAGATCAGATCATTTTATTTAACTCTGTTTGGATCTGATTAAATAAAAAATGCCAAACCACACCAACATGATAACTCTGAATATAACTATTTTCCACATTCTTCTTTTCCCTCCCCTCCCTGTTTTCATTTTCCACTTCATTGAGAGATGATGAATTTGCATTTTCAGGTTGATGTGGATTGTAAAAGATTTCACTCTGAATGCTTCCAGAGATTTAAAGTCACATGGCCATTCTGCACCTCTTACATTGTGTTATGGGGTCGTGCAGAGGAAAGGGTTATTGACAGAGGGGCACGCATTTGGAAGTGTCTGCACTGGCCCCTCAACAGCAAATGGTGTAGATGAGCTGTAGCTGCTCTTCCAGCCCATTGAGAGCTGTTGCAACTCAGGAGAGCAGGGGTAATAATTTAAATCTTTCCCTGACCTAAGGGAGGGTGGGAAGAGAGGTAAATTTTGCCTCCCCACCAACTCATATTTGAACTTGAAGCCTGATTAGTTGGGCTTTCTGAAGATGAAGGGAATTTCACCTCAAAGGAAATTCAAGAGGCATACAGAGGCAAAAGGATGAAGAATGTATCGAATGTTCTGAATTTTTACAAGGTACCATAGTAAATGTTACAGGGTTATGGTACAATATGAGTTAAAATGCAAACAGCTATTTATCAGTACAAGTGAATATCAGGTTTTGCAACTTCTGACATAATCTTTTATTTTTCATAAGTGAGAGCCTATTGGCAACAACATTTAATTTGAAGTGTACAAATACCATGGTGACAAGTACAATATGAAAACCTGAATAGAATAGTTCATTGTCATATTCCATTTAATAATATACTTTAAAATATATATGTGTGGAATAGGCAAGCAACAAAATTGCACTTAAGTTCTTTGAGACACAAATTCCTCAAGCTTATGGCACTGCTGATAGACACTCCACTCCTAAGTCTTTTGATTCATATGAGGGCTCAAACCAATCCAGATTTGTACACCTGCAGCTGGTGCATTCTCCGGTTAGTACATTTTTAACACGTCATCTGCCAGGGGGGAAAAGGGGAGGGAGGCTCACAAAGCAGCTGCTGGCATAAAATGAAACCTTTCATACAGTGTGAACTGGGGATTATATGGGTGGGCGGGGGGAGAGGGAGGGAGGAGGGGCTGGCAAAAGATATGAAGCTTGAAAGCAGGAACCTGTTATTTTAAATCATGAATTCTGAGAGGCTTTTGCTCCCACCTAAACACTGAATCCCATCCAGGTGTCTCTAGATCGCATTGCCTTAAAAAACTAAGGGGAGGAGGATGGGGTAAATATTTTCTTTGTTTTTAAAAACAAAATGATAAGTGGATGAGTGTTGTTTGCATTTTCTATAAGAGCTTTGTCTGAACATGATACACTGTGTAAACAAGAAGAGAACCCTCATATAATAAAATTAGTTGCATTATGTTGGGTGCTTTTCTGATATGCTACCAGCCCCATTAGGGAGTGAGCTGAGATCACCGCATTCACCTAACTTTACAGCCTTATGCCATCCATGACCTCAGAGGAAAAGGTTGCCTTTTGAGCCACCCTTGCCACATCACCAATTAGATTTGTTTTTATTAAATTCTAAAATTTCTCCCTTTTAATGTATTATATCCTGGCTACAATTTAGGGGAACATTAGAAAATAATTGAATTCACATTAAGGTAAACCAAATTCTTAAATAATAATAGCATAGCTATTTGAATGTACTCTCATAACAGCAAATCCTTTTAAGGTCCCCAAAGTAAATTAGTGCTGTCTAGTATGTTTTGTGTGTGGGGGGGGAAGAGACTAATTCAAAGCGAATTAATCTGCAGTTCATTAGCAACCACTAATGTTGTTTTGGGAATGAAGGAAATTAGCAGGATTATAATTATAAGCAACAAGTGTCTTCATAAACATCTAATTGCCTGTCAAGGATGCACAATATACTATGTAGGGCTGTTGGATTGCTGTATACCATAAATCAGGTTTTCAGTTATGCAACAGATTGTGATTATAATGTAGCACTGTGCATCTGAAAAGGCATTTCAGTGACCAGAACCATTTTACAAGTGTTAGCAGGACTGTTGAATTGCAATATTTAATGAACTAAAGCACAGGGTCTTTTTAATCTTTGTTAGGCACCTTACATTGTTGTAGTCAGCTGTGACTCAGTTCAGCTCCCTAGTACTTAAGACAGTAAATCAACCTTATATACCGAAGGCAGGGATTCATATTGAAGGACCAGTGCGGCAAGTTCTCAGGTCTATGTCTCTGTTGGTGTGGGTGGGTGTGGATGTACACAGTTGTGTGAGGGAAAGGCGGACACCAGCTATCAGTAAGTCACTTTCTTTGGTAGTGGAAAACAGAGATCGTCCACCAGGGGAATTAACTTAGCTATTGACTCCTACAGGGGCTTGTTAGGTTATACAGCAAACAGCCCTGCATAACAAACAAGCTTGGGAAACAGAAATCATTATGATGCCTGTGGCTGCTCCAGCTTGTCCTTTCTAGCGGGGTCACTTGATGGGCGTGAAAGGGATTTAGGAGAACTAGGTTGCTTAGAAACTGACAGAGCCTTTTATGATAGAAGAATTTCTACACTCAGAACTCTTCAAAGCCTTTATTTTTTTGTATGTTACATTCTTTATTTTGGATCCTGAATCCAAAAGGGCTTGATGGATTCAACATGATACCAGTTGTTTATAAAACTTGCTTGATACAAATTTCATGAATCCCAAATCCCATTGATTCCAGAAAGTCTTACACGAAAGGCTTGAAAGAGGAACATTTCAATGTGTATTTTATGCCTCTGTTCTAATTTGATTTGCACTTTCTGCCTCATTTTCATAGTCAGTCAGTTTAAAGGCCTGCATCAATGATTCAGCCATTTGCAAGTTGACAGAAGTGACACACAAATGCATGGATAGATTAAAGCTACTGTAGCTAGAGAGATCTAGATTAATGAGTGCAGTGGCTCTTCTAAATGTGTTCTTGACAAGACTTTCAGAAAACACAAACATAAGATGTCCTATTTGTAACAAGTATAGTGGAATAAATTCAAGACAGTGAAAACACTACTATATTTTAAATATTTAGCTTCTCCTGTTCTCACTTTTTTTTAATGATAACAAGTTGTCAAGGTTCCTCCCCCACTCTGAACTCTAGGGTACAGATGTGGGGACCTGCATGAAAAACCTCCTAAGCTTATCTTTACCAGCTTAGGTCAAAACTTCCCCAAGGTACAAAATATTCCACCCGTTGTCCTTGGATTGGCCGCTACCACCACCAAACTAATACTGGTTACTGGGGAAGAGCTGTTTGGACGCGTCTTTCCCCCCAAAATACTTCCCAAAACCTTGCACCCCACTTCCTGGACAAGGTTTGGTAAAAAGCCTCACCAATTTGCCTAGGTGACTACAGACCCAGACCCTTGGATCTTAAGAACAATGAACAATCCTCCCAACACTTGCACCCCCCTTTCCTGGGAAATGTTGGATAAAAAGCCTCACCAATTTGCATAGGTGACCACAGACCCAAACCCTTGGATCTGAGAACAATGAAAAAGCATTCCGTTTTCTTACAAGAAGACTTTTAATAAAAATAGAAGTAAATAGAAATAAAGAAATCCCCCCTGTCAAATCAGGATGGTAGATATCTTACAGGGTAATTAGATTCAAAAACATAGAGAACCCCTCTAGGCAAAACCTTAAGTTACAAAAAAGATACACAGACAGAAATAGTTATTCTATTCAGCACAGTTCTTTTCTCAGCCATTTAAAGAAATCATAATCTAACGCATACCTAGCTAGATTACTTACTAAAAGTTCTAAGACTCCATTCCTGGTCTATCCCCGGCCAAGACAGAATATAGACAGACCCACAGACCCTTTGTTTCTCTCCCTCCTCCCAGCTTTTGAAAGTACCTTGTCTCCTCATTGGTCATTTTGGTCAGGTGCCAGCGAGGTTACCTTTAGTTTCTTAACCTTTACAGGTGAGAGGAGCTTTCCCCTGGCCAGGAGGGATTTCAAAGGGGTTTACCCTTCCCTTTATATTTATGACACACCCCCCCAAAATCTCAGCTAGGGTGAAACACTGGCTGGGATTTCTTCCTGGAGCTCTAGGAAAAACAGAGTTAATAAGACACATGCATCTCTAAATATACTACCAAGTACATAAAGACTAACAATATTTTCCACATCTCAAGGACGATTTTAACCAGTTGATCCTGGGAAACTTTCACGGGAGAGTGCATCAGCCACTTTGTTAGAAGCTCCTGAGATGTGTTGGATGTCGAAATCAAAATCTTGGAGAGCTAAACTCCACCGAAGAAGTTTTTTGTTAGTTTCCTTGATGGTGTGAAGCCACTTCAGTGCAGCATGGTCGGTTTGCAGGTGGAAACGCCGTCCCCAAACATATGGGCGTAGCTTTTCCAGAGCGTAGACAATGGCGTAACATTCTTTTTCAGTGACTGACCAGTTGCTTTCCCTCTCAGACAGTTTTTTGCTGAGAAACACTACAGGGTGGAATTCTTGATCAGGTCCTTTCTGCATTAAAACTGCTCCCACACCACGCTCGGACGCATCTGTGGTTACTAGGAACGGTTTGTCAAAGTCTGGGGCCCTTAGTACAGGGTCAGACATGAGTGTCGCTTTAAGCTTGTTAAAGGCCTTCTGACACTTTTTGGTCCACTGAACAGCATTTGGCTGTTTCTTTTTGGTTAGGTCTGTCAGTGGGGCGGCGATTTGGCTGTAGTGCGGTACAAATCGTCTGTAATAACCGGCCAAGCCTAAGAAGGATTGAACCTGTTTCTTTGACTTTGGGACAGGCCACTTTTGGATAGCATCCACTTTGGCCTGTAGGGGGCTGATAGTTCCTTGACCCACCTGGTGTCCAAGGTAAGTCACTCTGTTTAGGCCTATTTGACACTTCTTAGCCTTTACAGGTGAGAGGAGCTTTCCCCTGGCCAGGAGGGATTTCAAAGGGGTTTACCCTTCCCTTTATATTTATGACAACTTCAAATGTTGTCTTTTAGAGAAGATTTTTAAATACATGGGCTGGTGAAGTATTTTTTCAGCCACAGCTCTTCTGTTTATCTGAAGCTATATGCAACAGATTAGAGAACATTGGCTTTTAATATTGACTGCTGAATGTATGGACCATTTTAAATGTTGTATTCAAGACTTTGAATATTACATTCCTTTACATTGTATTGTCTGCTAATTTAGGTTCAGCCAGTAATTTGTTAGTAACAGCTCCTTATACTGAAATAGCATTTTATGATTTTTAAAAAATGAAATTATGTAATGTTTTTGACAAATTTACCAGTATAAATACACAGTATAAATACCATTCAATATATATATATATGCTTACATAATTATAAATATATTACAACAGGTCTAATTTTTAGAGAAATTAGAGGTGCAACTTCATATGCAAAAGCATGCTTAATTCGCACTTTCAGATAGTATGATTGTGCATGATATCTTGGTAATTGTTCATACAAATGTTAGAGGATCTGCAAGTAGATTTCAGTTAGTGGTGTGTACAAATCAGGCCCAACTTTCACATAGAAGATGCACACCTCCCCTGTTTAAAAATTAGGCTCTTTTATGTTACAAAATATTTAGTATATTGGTTTCTCATAGACAAAGTGTCCTGTACTGTCAAATTCTATTGAATGGGGGTCAGAGGGAAGAGAGAGAGCAGGTATTTGATAACTATGGCATAAGGATTTTCCATGAACAACTCAAAAGTATAGTTTACCAAAAGTGATTCATTTTTCTGCCAAATGAAAAGCTTAATGCCAAATATTGTCTGGGTATGTTGTTTAGTACTAGTCAGCAGAAGTTGAACAGAAGCTAGAGAAACTAGAAGGTAGAAAAGTCCTACAGATTTCCAGGTGAATGTTCCATAGTTCTTTAGACTGTCACTCTTGCAAAAAAGAAAAGAAAAATACATGTATTGGATAAAATCGAGGAAGGCAGTGGAGGATGTCTGCTTCTTCCTTTTCCAAACCCAAAACTCATGGGAAGTAGGGAAGTTTTTCATAAAATCTTCCTGTTGGAGCAGAAGATAGCCTAAAGATACTGTATTACTTAGGGAAAATAGCAGAAATGTTTTCTATTAATGGAGATGACTTAGGTCCCATTGCTCCTCAGCTCATGGTGATGAAGCAGCAGGTGTAAGGAGATAAAATAGTCTCTTCTCTAAGCACAATAGGGGGACAATTATCATTCAATTGCATGTAAATGGAAACAAGGGCACAGGAAGAGAAGACATTAAACAATCAATAGGTGAGGGAATATTGGTTTGCAGGACTAGTTTTAAAATGATGCCACCTCTAAATCATTTAGTTTAGATACTTAAAAGCACGTATTGGGGAGTATTAAATAATATGCTTATTGTAGGTGTTACTGCTGTTTACATTAATCAGAAACATCAAAATATAAATAATTTAGCTTCAGTCCATTTAACATTCATCATTACTGATGGCTTCCCCTTTGCCATCCAAGTAGAACAAACAGAGACTGGCTCTAGGGTTTTTGCATTCCATAACAGACATGAACATACTCACCTGTCACAGCCCCAGTAAATTCCACAAAGTCATGAAACATCATGCTGTTCTAGGCTTATTCTGGTTGACCAACAGAGCACTAAGGACAAAGCAAAAAGATCCTGAAATTCATATTAGAAAAATAGCATATTTAACACTTTTTGTATTAAGTAAGTTATTGAGGTTAGTAGTGTTGCTATCAGATACAGTGCAGTTATTCAGAGTGAAAAGGAAAGTAATTTCACTAAAGCCAGTCTCTAGAATCATACTCAGTACAGCTCACGCAGAAGGTTGGGTTTTTTTTCCCCCAATCGAGGGGGCTTTGGTCACCAATGTAAGTTAAAGTGACCTCATTCTAGAAACATCTTTTTTAATCAACAGCAATGTGAGTTCTATTGTTAACTGCGGATGCATTTAGATGGGGAGATCCAGGTTGAATACTTTAATTGTGTTTCTACACCTACACATACCCACAGGGCTTAAGTGGGTAAAGTCACTCAGGTGACTTTAATTCACAGCATCAGGGCCAGGCCATGGGCAGCCTGTATGCACCTGTCAGTTACCAAGTTGCAGTCAAAGACATGAGTAGCTGGATCAGGATACCAGGGAGTCAGAGTAAGGCACCAGGTTACAAACAGCATTTTAATAACCCATTAAAATTATTACAAGAAAAATTTAAATGTAATTTCCCAGGTAGTAATTTTGCAAACTCCATCTCACCAGTGAGATGACATCTAGGTGACATCATCCTGCTGCAGAAACAGTGCTGGACTGGAAGGTTCTTTCTTTTTTGCTGTGGTGTTGTTGTTGCTTCTTTGTTCTTCTTAGCTGTCTGGTTGCTGCTGCTATTGGCTTGTAGAGGTGAGATGAATAGGTTGTGGTGAAATGATACTACTGTGATGAAAGTGTTTCTGTTTTCTCTCTCAATTCAGAGATATGTATACTCTTTCCATAATCACACTAAAAGGAGGAAGGCACACATCTTCAGGGCTATGGCTAGATTCAAATATTAGCCACTGTCATCTTTGATTGGCTCAACACCTTCATGGGTTGGACTTCACAATATCTTCTGCTTATGAATATGCACTCTGTTAACGCTTAGGCAGCAGAGTTGTTATTGCTTTTTATCTCTGTGCCAGAAATTTTCAGAACATCTTTAAATACAGAGTTTTAACTCTTTCTTTCATTCCATCCATTTTATGAGAAAACCTTTAGTTCCATCAGGCTTTAACAGGAGTTAAAATTATATTTCAAATGAGTCTAACCACTCCTATTTTCTTTAAACCAAAATGATTCTTAAAGAATGTCTTTAACTTAAATGATCATCAAAGAATGTATTGTCTTTTCTTCTTAACATCTTTGGAGAGATGTTTCTTGTTTTTCTGAGTATGATAAGGAGTTGCTTGAGCATTGTTGGTTAACTAATTAATTCCCCAATTTACGTCAATATTTTAATATACAAATGGCTTCTTAAATTAGTAACAAATTATAATATCAAATGATCTTCCTATATTTGTACATAAAACATCTTACTAGTCATATAACAATGGTATCGGGCAGTTATTATATGAAGGGTTGAATTTAAATACAGAATATTTTCAAATCTGTATCTCAAAAGAAGTTTGTGACATCTTAGACATTTGAGGAACAACAAGGTTTTCACCTTTAAGTGGAAATGGATTAGAAGTAATTAGTATCCTTTGTAAAATATTTTCCAGCCATAAAGTTGCTGGAGTTAAGGTTCTCCTTAACATCTGTAGAACAAAGACATTAGAGTTCTTGTAAAAGAAATCAGTTTCAGTAAAGATATATCTAATATTCTTTGTGTGGGTTTAAATTAGAGGTTTTTCTTTGCAAATGCGAGATGGACTAAAAGGTTCACTTTATGACTTAGGCTACATTTACACTGCACCCCATTGGCAGAGGTGTGTAGAGTAATTGTAGTTGAATGCTGCAGTGAAAAGCGCAGGCCGTGTCCACACTGCGGTGTGCTGCTACACGTGGCAGCAAAAGGCTTTGGCAGCTCCCTGTGGTCAGAGCCTTTTCCTGCTGCAGGGAGCTGCCTCTGCCACTCTGCTGCTAAAAATAGCAGTGTAGTTGGGGGAGGCACTGCTTGGGTGTGCAGAGAGCCATAGAGGGTCCATACCTTGAGGGTTCAGGTGTGTCTTTACGCTAGTTGCCTAAGGAGTGTCTCACCATCTATACTGCTATTCATAGCCATGTTAGGGTCGTGCACAGTATGTATATTCAACATGCCTCTGTAAGGAATGTGCAGTGTAGACATACCCTTAATCTAGAGCTCTGAGAACTAGGGCTATCCAGAAAACAAGAATTCATGTTGTGAAAAATTTCAAGCTTTCAGCATTTGATTTTGTTCCCCCTTTGAATGAAAACTGGACTTTGTGAAACTTTTCATGAAAGCACATACATACACACACACATGCAAAGACCCATCCACTCCCACATCTCCACTGGGTGCCCTAACCACTTGGCTATTGGCTAGTCTAGTGTGGGGGTAAGGGGCTTCCTCAGAAATTCTATCCAGGACCTGAAAAACCTTCCCAATGAAAGTTTAATCAAAACGGATACATTTTCACAAAAAAGTTTTGTTTTTAACAAATTGGCATTTTCCAACAAAAAAATACGATGAGCTCTGCTGATACCACATTGTAAGCATTATTCCTCTTTGGAATTTCCTGAATAAAAAACAGCCTTGCGTTTACACAATCAAGTCTTTTCCTAACACATGTATATCAAAGTGTGTTTTCTTGAGATAGCCATCATATCTACATCAAACTGGTATCTAATACAAGAGTGATGTGTCCTTTTTGTCAATAACACACTTCTGTTGGTTTATTTGTTGTTTGACCATATTGGTTCTAGATTTGAAACTTACTAATTTGCAATACATTTACAATTTACAATTGAGGACTTCTGTCAAATATTCTATACACAACCTGAATCACTATAACTCTTGCTTTTCAAAACATAGTATAAGAGAATATAATATAGAAGGTTAAAGCAAAGTAAGTTATAAAGCTGCATTCAAGAGGTTGTATAAACATGTTAGTAATAAAATATGGTGTTATCTTCCTTGAGACTTAGGGGCCTATCACACTGACAGAAAGAGAACTGCTAGGAATTTCCTTAATTAGTTAGAATATTTCATGTAATCAAATAGGCAACTAAAACCTAAGCATGTAAGCTATCATATTCTCCAAGCATTATGTCTATGAAAAAACGGTAAGTAGCTATTAAAAATCAGTAAAAGCAAAGGCAAGTTTGTAATCTAAAATTATAAAAATAAATTAGAATACTTTTATTAATAACCATTGTGCATAAATATTGAGGTTTAACCCACACGTGTATAGTACAAAACAGACATGATACAGACTGCAGGGTGTTGTCCTTCGTAATTCACATGTGTTCCACTATACTATTGGTTTTGGAAATGCTTATGTACACTATGTTACTCTGTAAAATACATTTTAGATGTAATGGAATCAGCCAGCTACTATGTCATGTTCCAATTGTATTGTGTTGGGCTCCTTGCAACCTGGAGAGTTTTAATAAGTCACAAACTGAGAGACAGCCTCTATAAGTCTGCAGTGTATTAGCTTCTACTTATCACCTGCAAAACGATTAAGTTAATAAAAACCCACTCTGTTAACTTCATGTCAAAAGAAGTTCCCAAAATTAGAGCATCAAATAATTACTGCCAAAAGATATTTCTCTCGTTCAGTTAATGTTTGATTTCTAGTCAACAATAACATATACATACTGCAAAAAGAAAAGGAGTACTTGTGGCACCTTAGAGACTAACCAATTTATTTGAGCATAAGCTTTCGTGAGCTACAGCTCACTTCATCGGATGCATACTATGGAAAGTGTAGAAGATCTTTTTATATACACACAAAGCATGAAAAAACACCTCCTCCGACCCCACTCTCCTGCTAGTAATAGCTTATCTAAAGTGATCACTCTCCTTACAATGTGTATGATAATCAAGTTGGGCCATTTCCAGCACAACCCCCCCCCACACACACACACACACCGTGGGGCGGGGGGTGAGAAAACCTGGATTTGTGCTGGAAATGGCCCACCTTGATTTTCATACACATTGTAAGGAGAGTGGTCACTTTGGATGGGCTATTATCAGCAGGAGAGTGAGTTTGTGTGGGGGGGGCGGAGGGTGAGAAAACCTGGATTTGTGCTGGAAATGGCCCAACTTGATTATCATACACATTGTAAGGAGAGTGATCACTTTTGATAAGCTATTACTAGCAGGAGAGTGGGGTGGGAGGAGGTATTTTTTCATGCTTTGTGTGTATATAAAAAGATCTTCTACACTTTCCATTGTATGCATCCGATGAAGTGAGCTGTAGCTCACGAAAGTTTATGCTCAAATAAATTGGTTAGTCTCTAAGGTGCCACAAGTACTCCTGTTCTTTTTGCGAATACAGACTAACACAGCTGTTACTCTGAAATGTACATACTGCTGTGTGCTTTTCTACAGTTAAAGCTTTTTGCTTCAGCACAGGGCAAAGTGGACTGTTGCTAGGATTCCAGAGTTAACCAAATGAACAGTATTAATGAAAATCAAAAGAAAAGAAGAGCTATTTGCAACAGCAGGAATGGTTGATAATCAAATAGGTTCCACCCACATAAAATAGAACCCATAAACAACAAAAAATCATTTTTCACTTTAATGTTGTTGATAAAGTCCTTTCCATCTTGAATAGTAAAGAAGAAAAATAATTGCAGCTTGAACTATGATTTGTACTTTATATAAGTTATTCTAGCCAATCTAAGTTATTTTTATGTTTGGATATATGATTATAGAGCTTCTGCCTATAGAGGTTTCCAAAGCCATAAATAATATGTTGTTGTTGAGTTATACATTTCTGGCGCTTCTATCAATGGTGAATAAAATATTATTTAAAACTGAAAAAAATAAGCTTTTCAGCTGAATGGTTACCTGTTGCGGTTCAATACAAGACAGGACATGGCTTTGGGCAAGCAAGCAGGCTGGTTTGCTGACGGGACTGCCCCTGTCAGCTTTTCCACCTCTCTTTTACTTCTCTCTCCCCTGTGCATTACATACTGCGACCGCAAAAGGCATCAACAAAGGAAAAATTATGACTTTGATTAATATTCTTATTTACCAGCCTCTATCTACTACAATCCTTGTTCTCAGGCCTTGAGCCCAGTCCAAGGAAGCTTCCCACGGTTCATGTCCTCTGAGCGACTTCCCATGGTCCATGTCCTTGGACGGAGCAGTGCGTGCACCACTCCTACACAACAGTCAGGGTGTGCCCTGAATGTTTCCAGGTGCATGAACTCTACATGAACCCTTCAGTTACCAGGTACCATTGTGGCAATGATATCTGGCTTACTTTTAATTGTTGTTTTGTCAAATAATTTTTAATGAACAAGTCTACATTAGACTATTTGAGTAATAAACACCTCGCTGATGAATATTTAAGGCATTTCATTTTTCCATACAGTATTGTTGTCTATATCCTAATTAATGAGACAATAAAGCATAAAAATAATAAATTTGACTGTTCACTTGCCTTTTCTCTTTTGCAGTCTATGCAGTTGTTCTTTTGCAATATATTTTTAAATTAACTTTTATTGAAAGATTCCTTGAGAAATACATTCAGCCCAAACTGCAATAATCACAATGTACAAGGATAATTTCATGTAATTATGCTGATGTCTTTATATGACAGCTGAAAATTGTGAAAATCCACTGCAAGTTGTAAGTAGACACTATAAATATTCTGGTGTCTGTATGCATAGACTTGCTTGTGCTGTTCTTCTTTTGTTATGGGCTGTTGCTTGTAGGTGCTAATAATTACACTTTGTCATGTTTTGTCTGGTATGCCTGCCACACAGCCATGTACTGGATGGAATACAAGGCCTCTTCAAGTGTTTGTCTCTATGTTTTACTTTAGTGGATAGGATACAAAGAAGAAACAGGCCTGACTGCCCTTGGTAGCTAATGTAGGGTGACCAGATGTCCTGATTTTATAGGGACAATCCTGATATTTGAAGCTTTTTTTTATATAGGCGTCCATTACCCTCTGCTCCCTGTCCCAATTTTTCACACTATCTGTTGGCCACCTGAAGCTAATGGGAACACTTCTTTAGTTTAAATGGTAGGGGACCACATTTGGCGAGCACATCACCATGAATTCTATCTTCAGTAGCCCTGTTTAATTCACAGTCACAGTGATAGCAATATATAGGACAGAGAAGCAGCATTTGTCTATCTTCAGCTTTGCCATGGATTTCCTGTAGGATCTTTCAGTTTTGCCATGCATAAACAGAAATAATAATTCTTGATTGTGTCAAAGGATCTTGTAAGGATAGATTCATTAATATGTGTTAAGTGCTTTGAGATCATCAGATGCAAGGTGCTATTGAAGTGAAAAATATAAAACATGAGGGCACCAATTGACTTATTAAAACATCTTGCAACAAAAAAATTATAATGCTTGGTAATTCTCCCTGAGACCTAGAGACTCTTTTTTTCTTTTGTAGAAACCCTAGGGGACCATATATCTTTTCTAATATAGCTGTTTCCCATAATCAGGTTCATTCATCCTTTCCCAGAATAGTCAAAACCATGTTATGTGTTCCAAAGACATGTGAACATAGATTAGAGCTTTTTCATAATATGATTTCATTTTTCCTGTGCATGACATCATCTAAGGGGAATATTGCATTTCATTTTTCTCCATGAGGCCAAAAGTTGTACTTGGCTTACTGAAAGAGACTGTATGTATATATCTATCTTCATACTATATGTTCCATTCTATGCATCCGATGAAGTGGGCTGTAGCCCATGAAAGCTTATGCTCTAATAAATTTGTTAGTCTCTAAGGTGCCACAAGTACTCCTGTACTTTTTGTGCATTCTGTTTTCCACTGTTATTTCACTCTGAAAGTCAGTTGCCCAACATGTTATTTTTGAAATTATCCTGCAGGATCTCAAAGTGTTGTCCAGGACTAATCATAGAATCATAGAACCATAGAATATCAGGGTTGGAAGGGACCCCAGAAGGTCATCTAGTCCAACCCCCTGCTCGAAGCAGGACCAATTCCCAGTTAAATCATCCCAGCCAGGGCTTTGTCAAGCCTGACCTTAAAAACCTCTAAGGAAGGAGATTCTACCACCTCCCTAGGTAACGCATTCCAGTGTTTCACCACCCTCTTAGTGAAAAAGTTTTTCCTAATATCCAATCTAAACCTCCCCCACTGCAACTTGAGACCATTACTCCTCGTTCTGTCATCTGCTACCATTGAGAACAGTCTAGAGCCATCCTCTTTGGAACCCCCTTTCAGGTAGTTGAAAGCAGCTATCAAATCCCCCCTCATTCTTCTCTTCTGCAGGCTAAACAATCCCAGCTCCCTCAGCCTCTCCCCATAAGTCATGTGTTCCAGACCCCTAATCATTTTTGTTGCCCTTTGCTGGACTCTCTCCAATTTATCCACATCCTTCTTGAAGTGTGGGGCCCAAAACTGGACACAGTACTCCAGATGAGGCCTCACCAATGTCGAATAGAGGGGAACGATCACGTCCCTCGATCTGCTCGCTATGCCCCTACTTATACATCCCAAAATGCCATTGGCCTTCTTGGCAACAAGGGCACACTGCTGACTCATATCCAGCTTCTCGTCCACTGTCACCCGTAGGTCCTTTTCCGCAGAACTGCTGCCTAGCCATTCGGTCCCTAGTCTGTAGCTGTGCATTGGGTTCTTCCGTCCTAAGTGCAGGACCCTGCACTTATCCTTATTGAACCTCATCAGATTTCTTTTGGCCCACTGAATCCTACACCCACTGAAGCTCATTGGGAAAACTGATGATCCCAGCATTGGAGCCCTAGTTCTTAAGTGAGGTTTCTTCAATGTGGCAGTTGCAACAACTCTTAGGACAAGTTCTCTGCTCGTGTAAATGGAACCAGATCCATTGACTTCAATGGAGTTTCACCCATATACACCAGCAAAGAACCTGGCACCTCATCTTCAAAATAAACATAGAGAGAAATTTTGTAGATTATGCATGATGATAAAAGGACAACTAATGGCAGACAGGCAGAAAGGGTTTTAACATAACAGACTAACTTCATACCAGACTAATTTACACAATTTTATCTTACCATTTAGATAGTTCTACAGAGTGGATTGGAGACAGATAACATACAAGAAGATAGGGATGTCTTTGAAAATCAGATATGATTCTTTTATTTATATTTTATTGATTTATTTTTACAAAAATGAGGGAAGAACAAAAAAAGACAAAAGAAGAAAAAGAAAAGTAATGGGAAGGGCAGGAAAGAAAGGAAGGAAGAGAAGTCATGGGGGAAAGGAAAGCAACATCTTGGTTTCCATCCACTAGGGATTAATTAAAGATTTTTAAAAAGTTAGACCAAATCTTTTCAGATTTGTCTGAGGTCCCTCTTCTCCAAACCGTTACCTGATCTTTAGTTTCCAGGTCAGCCAAGTGACTGGAGGCAGTCTGTTCTTCCATCTAAACAATATGAGTTGTTTGGCTACAAGCACTGTTCTAAAGAACCAAGGTTTCTGTGCATTGGAGAGTTTCCAAGATGATGGGATATACATTTATTATAATACAATATACGATGTATTTTCTATTGATGTGTAAGTTAAGGGAGTCAGCATAACATTTTTTTGCATTGACTAGACTATTGAATATGAGATTGTTTTATATTATTATATACTTATTTTATGTTGTTACCTGTTTATGTGACATTAGAAACTGCAAGCCAGGTTTTTTGTGCAAAAGGTGTTCCATGTCTGCAAGCATCCCTTGGTTAAATAACACTGAGGAACCAAAAGATGCAATTTAGAAAGAAAGATGTTGAAATAACGCAGGAATATACAATATATCTACTTATAGATGTATAGCTCTCCTCAATTTGGTATTTGAGCACTTAACACATATTTATGAATTCTTCCTCTCAATACACCTATAAATAACGAAGTGTTATTATCCCCTTTTTGCAGATTGGGAACAGAAACTCAGAGACAGTAAGTGATTTGCTCAATAGCATGCCAGTGACTGAACTGGGAATTAAACTTAGTTCCCCTAAGTTCCAAAGCAACGCCTTTATCATCCTCCATAAAGATGGAGGGAATTGTAACACAATGATTTCAATGCAGAGATAAAAAAAATATTGAATTTCAAAAGGAGTGATTGAGTTTCTTTATCTTACATGTCCCTCTCAAGAAAATCTAGTCTGCACTTCAGATTAAGTGTCATCTTTCTCAGTAATGATTACCAGTGCTACATTATTCTTGATTCTCTGTGCATTCTCTGATGGATATATAATAGCTTTGTGACTCCTTCTTTTAATTTATTTTAAATAGAAACATGATTTGATCTATAAATTTTTACAGATACAGACTAACACGGCTGCTACTCTGAAACATAATTTGATCTACTTGATGTTTGTTTTGTTGTTTGGTTGGTTTTGTGTGTGGATAAACGTTAGTGATCATGATAATAGAAGACTGATAGTATAAGCGACAGTCAGCTGTTGTATAAATTCTCTACCTGTCAATTCATCCCAGCTCCAACTTAAATTACATTTTACCAACATTTAATTTGAATAGGAATAAATGAGATTTTATTTAAATGAAAAAACAAGTGAGATGGTTGTCACTGCACTGGGGGATATTAGACGTGCTGTGTGAGAAGCAACCTACGCAGATCATCAACAGGGGGAAACCATGTTCCCAAACCAAAGCCTTCTGCCTCCCATCCCTGTTATGATGGGGTTTTTTGGTATTCTTTTTTTATGACAAAGGTGAAGTAGGATTGCATAATTAAATACAAATTCTCAGGTCACACTCTTGATTTGACTGTCAAAAAATGGAACCCAAATTTTAGTTCTTAGAAGATTGCAATATGAAAGCAAAATGTCTTTAACATATAAGAGAATGCGGAACTTTGTGGGTGTGACATTATCTCTTACCATCTTAGCCCACCCTATACCTCCACTTTCTTTCTGCATATGCAACCAGTAAGCAGGCTGTCACTCTCACAAGTTTTATTTGTCTCAAGTCAGATGACAGGCTGATGGTTTCTTCAGAGGTGTCAGACAGTTCCATATCCCTTGACAACGGACCATAGTCATTTTTGGTCTGTAATTGAGTTTTTAATATCCAATTAGGCTACAAAGAGAAAAAGATTCAGAAAATAAATGTAAATTAGGTGCAAATTCTCCCTTCACTGATACCCAGGCAAGCCCACTGACTTCCACAAGGGATAGCAAATGTAGCCAAAGGGAAAAACTGGATAGGTGTAGCCAATGGGAAAATGTGGCCCTTACTATTTAAACATACCACTTCTCCTTAAGGTGCAGGTCTGTGAACTTGTACATTAAACTTCATTATAAAATAATGCCTATTACCTCTCAAATGGCCAGTGGGGGTGCACTGGTGAAACGGAGTAGAATGTGGTCCTTAAGGCACAGGAGAAATCTCACTTCCTTCTAACTGAATATCTGCTTTTCTCCAACAATAAAAAACAGCATTGACTGTCTACTCCAAAATTGAGTTTCTCCCTTTCTGACCACTAAGACTTATTTGTAACTGCTTATATATTCTCAAATCTGTCTCCTTTCAACCACTTATTTTAGTAGATTCAGGAAATGTATTGGTGACTTAAGCTTTCCCATCCTGGTTGGTCATATCACTGCCCTCAAACATCAAACATTTATATTTAAATAGATATCACCCAATCATCTTTGCCATCAGCACTTTTAGGGCCCAGGGAGGGCTGATTAGTGAAGAATTATTTTTAAAAAATGAACATTCAAGTAGCCGCACTATACTTCCAGCTTGGTGGGAGACAGGTCAGATTCAACTAATTATATTATATTCTCAGTTAAGCGAATCTGAATTGCAAATCTAATTTAAGACAGTTACAAACATAGGTACCGGTAAATCAGTGATGACCTTGTTTAAATGTCTCATTGAGTTCTTTGTTTTTAAAAAAGACTTTTATACTTATTGGGCCAGATTATGTAGCATTCACTAGGGCTGCTTTGAACTGTTCCAGTAGGTGGCTGTAGGTTACCCCTCCTCACAGCTTCAGACATATTGAGAGTGATGCCATGGGAAAGGACTGTTGGCTAGCAGCCACTATCTCTAGTCAATTCCTTGCTACTGGAATGGCGTATGGTGCAATCTTCACTTGCTACTACATAATGTGACCCAGTGGCCAGCAAAAATTGAAGTATTTGTAACTTTAGAAAATGCAAATATTAAATTGCTCAGGTCTAATATAGCTCTTCAATAATGTATCCTACATTAGTGTTGGATGCATTGCTTGTTCATCATGCTAAAAGCACATACTCAGGGTTAAATATTCTGTCTGGCTCTTCACTTTTTTCAGAATGACTAATGCATGGGACACAATGAAATATACTTATTGTGTATGACTATCAGAAAACTACAAGGGGGTCTCTCTGATAATGTATTACCCTTCTTGTGAGCGTATACATATATGAAAATAGAGGAAATGTTTATATGAGCATGCTCTGCAACCATCTGCCTAGCCCTGTGTTGCTCACTGTTTTCTGCCTCTGTCACTCCTCTCTGCTTTTCTGAAACTTCATGGAAATGTTGTGAGTATATCTATTTATCTTTGATGAATAATTAGCATTTGCATAACAGCTGGTAATTTGATGTTTCACCCATACTGACTTCAAATGGATGGGAAATGGTTTTCATGAATTTCAACAAAAAGTGCTTTGTGGCAAAAAGTGATCTCCGTTACTCATTTTTTTCTGCATACATAACACAATAATTGCTCAGAACTGGGTCAAAATTTGCCTGTAAATCAGGCCTGAAGTCCTTTCTTTAATGTTAAAAAGAAATGCTCTTATTTTGCACTAGAAATATTTACTTTTCTTAACCATTAAATTAAATTTAATTTAAAGCTGAGCTAGGACAGGATCCATTTGCCTTCAGTACCTGAAAATGTTACCTTTTTAAATCAAGTAGCCATATTCTGCCACTCCAGGAAGAGCTGACCCAGATAGTGATAATACTGTGAGTGGTGTCCTAGCAGGCTTGACAAAGCCCTGGCTGGGATGATTTAATTGGGGATTGGTCCTGCTTTGAGCAGGGGGTTGGACTAGATGACCTCCTGAGGTCCCTTCCAACCCTGATATTCTATGATTCTATGATTCGAAATTCATTTTTCCCCTACTACTGCAATATACGTTTGTAGAGCATGACTTTCAAAGGGTGGTAAGTATAGAAATGGCTTTAAAAGTGAGGTCCCCATTGCCTCTCATGAAGACTAGGAAAAGAGTTCAGGTGCAAATTTCTGTATGCAACTTGTCTTATCTAGAATCTATTCTATGTTTAAATCAATTACCTCTTGCACACAGACATCCTTCTCATTATTATTATTATTATTATTATCAACATCATTTGTATTATAGAACAACTGTGATCAGGAACTCATTGTGGTAGGTACTGTACAAGACTTAGTAACAGTAGGACACAATCCTTGCCCTGAAGAGTTTATAATTTAAAATAGACTAAGTCTGGAAGGGGAAAAGTCACAAGGCAGCAAAGTGACTTGCCAAAGGTCATGTAGCTAGTCAGTGGCACAGTCACAAATAGAACCAAGATCACTGACCTCCTAGTCAATTACCCTGTCAACTGGTCCACACTGCCTCCTACAGACAATATCACCTCCTATTTTCCAGCTAGACCATATATATGTGACACTGGTGACAGGCCTTCAGCTTCAAAACCACATGACTCTGCCACTTGAGTTAAAGGGGGAATATCCACAAGCTGTTAGTAATAGAGATAGTCTAAAAGTAGAAACAAAATTTGCAACAATGTTAGTCATTTTCCTTCTGTAGGATTCTAAAAGGAATTTTTATATATGTGTATAGATATAGATATACTCAGATTCAAAAATGTTCAGTTTTGAAATATTGCATTTTTTCAGTATGCATTATTTCATTTTTACTTTTCCACCTATTCCCCACACTTTTTCATGTCTGACCCTTTCTTTTCCTTTTACCATTTTGCTATTGGGGGGGGGGGGAAGAGAAAAAGGATGGTAGGGGAGAAAATAAGAAAAATAATAATTTAAAAAAAGAAATCTAACCCCCCACCCCCAAAACAAAATTTTAAAAACCCTAATAAATATTTCATTTTCCAATTTTCTTGTAAAAATGGAAAATTCCAAATCAACAAAAAATGGTTTGTTAAAAAGTCTAATTTTCCTGAAAGTCTGTTTTCACTTAGAGAGTAGCTAATAAGGTTTAGAGCCATACAGGGCAATACAGTTAAAAAATGACATTTCATGCTCTCTCTCTCTCTCTCTCCCTCACCTCTGTGTTGAGAATGACTCACAAATCTCTGCTAATCTGTCTGTGCTCACATCTCTGCAGCATCTGCAGAAGCAAAATGGGGTTTCCCACTTTTTCAAACCAAACATATCAAAAACTAAACTCTTCTTCCCACCTGTATTTCCTGTCTTCTCCACTTTCTTCAACACCAATGACAATTCCACTTCCCTCCTACTCATTCAAGGCTGAAACCATGGGTCATCTCCCTTTCATAGACTCATAAATTTTAAGGCCAGAAGGGACCATGGTAATTTTCTAGTCTGACCTTGTGCATATCACACAGGCCACAGAACCCTACCCACCCTCTCCTGTAATAGACCCATTACCTCTGGCTGAGTTACTGAAGTTCTTAAATCATGATTTAAAGACTGCAAGTAGCAGAGACTCCACCATTTACTCTAGTTTAAACTAGTAAATAACCCATGCCACATGCTGCAGAGGAAGGTGAAAAACCTCCATGGTCTCTGCCAATCTAATATGAAGGAAAATTCCTTCCCAACTCCAAATATGGCGATTAGTTAGACTCTGACCATGTGAGTGAGACCAACAGCTATACACTTCTGTCCATAGGTGCCAACTTCTTCTGGCACCAGTGAGTGCTCGACCCCCCTTTGCCGCCACCCCCCCGACTCCACCCTCGCCCCGCCACCTCCTGCCCCCATTCCAACCCCTTCCCCAAAGTCTCCACCCCAACTCCGCCCTCTCCTGCCCCCATTCCAACCCTTTCCCCAAAGTCCCCACCCCAACTCCACCCCCTCCCTGCCCCATTTTACTCCTTCCCCAAATCCCCGCTCTGGCTCTTCCCTGTGCTCACCACATTCCCACTCCTATCCTCTCCCTCCCAGAGCTTGCTACAGCTGTTTGGAGGTGGCTGAGAGGGAGGGAGGAGCAGAGACATGGCGTGATGGGAGGAGGTGGAGGAGGAGGTGAGGCAGGGGCAGGGCGGGGAGCTTGGCTGTGGTGGGTGAAGAGCACCTACTAATTTTTCCCCGTGGGTGCTCCAGCCCCAGAGCACCCATGGAGTCAGCGCCTATGCTTCTGTCCTCATACCCATGTTCTTGCAAACTTGTCACATCTAGCTCTATATATTTTCTTAAACCTGCTCTCATTTTCCCCATCTCCACTGCAAAACTACAACCGAACATTCTTTCTACCTTGGACTACAGTGCAGCATCTTTCAAGTTAACTCCAACTGGCACCATCAGCTAGAATTGGAACTGTTTGCCCACTGATATATTATTGAAGGCATTAAGACTGCTCTAAATTATTAGCTGGATTAGTCCCATAGTGACCACTCTGTTAGCTGAGGATCAGATGGAGTGCTGTGTGCTCTGGTCCCATCCTACCCTACCCTACCCTCAATGCCCCCATACCAGATAATTGTGGAGTGGGTGGCTATGATGACTACACTAGGAGAGGTTTCCTTTTCCACCACCTCTTGGGTATGTTTACACTGTGATAAAAGGCCCGTGGCACTGAGTCTAGATCCTGGGTCAGCTGACTCAGGTTCACATGGCTGAGGCTGTGAGGCTATAAAATTGCAGTGTAGACATTTAGTCTCAGGCTGGAGCCCAGGTTCTCAGACCCCACGAGGGGACAGGGTTCCAGCCTGAGCCCAAACAACTACACTACAATTCTATAGCCCTGTAGCTGGAGCCTCGCAAGCCCGAGTCAGTTGTGCCACGGCCTTTTATTGCAGGGTACACAAACCTTTTAAAGCCAGAGTAAGAATCCTATTCATGGCAGATTTCATAAAAAGCTAATAATATAAGAAAATCATGAACATAGTGAACAGAAATTCAATTTCTATTTCACCTAAACTGTTCGTGAATGTTTTTTACCCATTATTCATCAGCTCCACTTTTGGACAATTATAATGACCTGCTTAAAACAGTGTAATAATCTCAGTGTGAACTTTTGACTCAGACATTAGATTGAATGCCAAAATGCAGAAACAGCTAAAAAATCCAAGCAGTAGTGAAAGTGCTGTGTAAAAGGAAATGGTGTCCCAGAATGCAGGAGTAAGTGGAAAAAACCCACTATAGTTGGTCTGATTGGCATAGATAGGGACCTAACAAATTCACGGCCATGAAAAACATGTCATGGATCGTGAAATTTGGTCTTCTCCTGTGAATCTGGTCTTTTATGTGCTTTTACCCTATCCTATACAGATTTCATGGGAAAAACCCAGCGTTTCTCAAATTGGGGGTCCTGATGCAAAAAGAAGTTGGGGGGGTTCACAAGGTTATTTTAGAGGGAGTCACGATATTGCCACCCTCTCTTTTGCACTGCCTTCAGAGCTGGGCAGCCAGAGAGCGGTGGCTGTTAGCACCATGCCAGCTTTACTTCTGTGTTGCTGCCTTTGGAGCTGGGTGGCAGGAGCATGGTGGCTGCTGACTGAGGGCCCAACTCTGCAGACAGCAGTACAGAAGTAAGGGTGGCAATACCACACCAGGCCATCCTTACTTCTGCATTACTGCTGGCAGTGGTGCTGCCTTCAGAGCTGGGCTCTCGGCCAGCAGCCGCCGCCACCAGCAGCAGCGCAGAAGTAAAGGTAGTAGTACTGCAACCCTCCCCCTCCAATAACCTTGAGACCCCCCCCCCAATTCCTTTTTTGGTCAGGACCCCTACAATTACAAAACTATGAAAATTCAGATTTAAATAGCTGGAATAATTAAATTTGCAATTTTTAAAATCCTATGACCATGAAATTGACCAAAATGGACCATGAATTTGGTAGGGCCCTAGGCATAGAGTAACTGACCCCACTGCAGGTTGTTGCAATTAAGGTTGCCCAGTTCTGTGGTACACCAGCTCCCTCTAGCTATCTGGTAATGTACTCTGTGTACCATGATCTCAGAGGCAAATGTTTTAGGTACTCCAAGTACCCAACTCTTCAGACTCTAGCCCTCCATGGGTTCCTTTAAAAACTCATATACTGAGTAACAGATGATTACTTAGTAGGGTTTCTAGAAACTAACAGTTCCTAACTCATCCTCTAGGGGCAGCCCAGTTAAGGGTATAAAGGTAGGTCTTGTTGGGGTCCCCTCCACACTATCCTTCTACTGTGCAGGCCACTGTGCTATATCCTCTTCTTGCTGCTACTGCTCGCCTTTCCCAGCAACTGGCTACTTGCCTGCCAGTCTCTCAGCCTTTTATTCTCAGCTTGAAGGATGTCTGGTAATTGTCCTTCTTTCTTCTGACAGCCTACAGGCTGCTGCTACTCCTGCTCATGCCCAGCTTCTGGCACTTTCCTGACCCCAGTCCTCAGGGCCCTGACTTCAGGCTATTATGTCATTTTCCTGTCCTGTGGGGATTATTGAGATCTCTACTGGCTGGGTGGGGAACTGGATAACAGTGCCTTTACTGGCTAGCTCTTTTCCCTCCATTTACACCAGGGGGAGGGCAGGTACCCAGTAAAGAGCCAGAGAATCATTACAATTACATAAATGCTACAGCACAGAATGGCTGTAGCCTTGGGACTACCTAGTTTACCCCACACTTTAGATTCTACTCATGCTAGCTGTGGTTAGATGTTCGGCTGCATGTATGTGTTCTCCCTGTGTGGTGCCCCAGCTCTATGCAGACAGCTGGCACAGCAGAACTGCTCAATGACCACAAGATCTGTTATGGTCCGAAGGTGCCAGGCCAGGTTAATTGTCAACAAAGCACAGTAATAGCACCTGGTAGACTCTATGAGGATACTAAGACATATATGCCCGTGACAGTGGACGCAGCTCAGTGAATGGCAGGACTTTCCATTCCCTGCTGAACAAAGATGCTCCCTCTGAAATACAACTTTATACCCTGATACAAACAAGTTAGTACTGCCTCTGACATAGTTAGTTACTGCCCGCTGACGTGGCTAGTTATCACCTTGTACATGTTGATTCAATCAAAACATTTCTATTACATACTGTCATCCTGACCGTATCTTTTAAGAGGGGTTAGTGTGTTCCTGGTATCCTTGGGGAATGTTTTTGTACCATCCTTGATATCAGGATGTGTTTGCATGAGTATTCTGTGACTAGCAATTCTTAGGAATGTGTATGTCTGAATATCAGCCCTGTTCTTGCCAGATTCTGGGAGCAGGTCCTGCCTCATACCAGGCCTCTGATACAAGTGCTTATGTTTTTGGCTGTCTTCCTACAACACCAGCATTCATTACACTCAGAGTTAGTGTTTCAGTGATGTGATATTTTAAGTTAACAGAGAATTATTAGAGAATGCTACATTGTAATAGATTATGAGGTACTGACTATCCTCCTATCAGTAGTAAGGTATGTAGTGAAGTTGTATGCATGGTATGTAATGAAACTAAATTACTTCTGTTAAACATTTCTCTTGTTTTGATGCCATGATCCATTGCATTTTACTGGACTATCTAAGTATCTGTGTTGGATTTTCTGTAAGTTTCTGAATTGTTTTGCTTTTTGTCTATTTGTTACTTTAAGCAACTGTAGAGTTATCCAATTGCACATAATCTTCCTCAGGGTATACTTTTTTCTCTGTCCATTTAATCTAATCAATGTATCTGGTATGATTACCCACTGTTGACATTTGCAATGGTGATATGGATGACTCTCTATTCGGGTTTAGACTGATATCACCATGTCCTTTCACACAGATAACCAAAGATACAGATATGAGATACAGATAGTAATGAACTATCAGCTACACCTAGAGTCAAATGGGTGTCCTAAAAGCAAGAGATTCTATAACTCAACACTAATTTCTTGAGCTATTCAATACCCTTGATTGGGTGTATTCTGCATTTGCTACCACTGGCCAGAGGCCTCGCCACCTTGGCACACCCTGAACTATGGACGTGCACTGTTGGAAGGGAAGAGCAGTGAGTCCAGACCTCCAGAGGTGCCTAGAGAAGCCTCCCAGGACAAGCTGCGTGCAGAACCAGCAAAAGTTGTTGTTCTAGCACCTAGAAGGGACAGGGGCTCAGTTAGCTGGATAAAATGGGCTGGCTGCTTTTACAAGGGGTCAGTTCTGGGTGAAGCCAGGACAGGGAAGGAAGGTTCTCCCTACCCTACCCCAATGAACCTGGCCCAGTCAGGGACTCAACCTTGACAACACTGGCCCTGGAGGACTATAAAAGGTGAGTTTTTATATTTTGGTCTTTAAAGCCCAGGTGGCTATATTGAGTTAAGATTGTAATTGTCTTCTATTAACCCTGGAAGAGGACTGGACTAACAGCTGTCATAGCTGGAGGGCTAGGCCACAGAAGCAGCAGACCACTGCAGAACCAGGACACAAGGAGATATGGGGGCAAGAGAGGCAGAATCCCTGCAATACCATGCCCTGACACAAGGGAGTACTCTGGTGGTGAGTGCACTCTATAACACCTTGTTTTGATTCTTTGTTTCTGCTTGAAGCCATTATTAGGTAGCATGAGCTGAGATTGCATTATTATATGCAGTAGATGGCATTCAGATTTTATTTTTAACATGGAAATAGGGCAATCTTTTGGCTCTCTGTCTAGTTGCTTAACTGAAATTCGTCTTGGATTACTGGGAATAGACTTTAATCCAAAAAAACCGAATTGCTATTGTTCAATACAACGCACTTTGAGAGAAAGCGGTGTTGGTCCTGCCGTGTGTTTAAGAGGGCTAGATCTGGTTTCAAATTTTGAAAACAACCTTGATGTTAAACTTCTGACTTGATAGCTTAAAAAAAGTCACTTTAAATTAGTCTAATAGTTCAAGCATATAGCCAGGTGTTCACTTTTTACAGTAGATGTTGATATTCATTCATGATTTTACAGACTTGATTACTCCACTGCCCATGTTTGTATTCTAAATGTAGTTAGCCACCATTTTTATGACAGCTTCTAAAGGTAACACAGCTATACTTTTCACATGGCCAAATGTTTCTAATTATAATAAATATTACAGTGGTGGGAGCTATAATAGCCAGATGATAAAATACAGCCTTTATGTGTTACTGTTCCACCTGTCTTATAAGAGTCTCTTTTTTACAGGCACTCAGTGTTATTCAGTGGGATATATTTTGTATGGCAGAACATCTCCTGAATAATAGGTGGATCTTTAAAGCATCGGGACTCTACTAGTTACATCCCCATGAAAGAACTAGTTGATAAGAACACTTTTTTTGCAGTATAGTATGGACAAAGCCATTCATGACCAAAAACGTATTTATTTGAGCTTCATATAGTAAACAGTATATCAGCACTAAGATTTGGATGAGGCCCCTTTTAGGGCCAGTAGAAGTCTTATTGACTTCTCTGCTATTGGATCCAGACCTCAAGCAAGTGCACAACTTTGTGTGCATAATTATTTATTTATACCGGCTGAGCAGTTGGGTGCTCATCTACACTCTGCAGGCACAAATATGAGCCTTGCAAAGAAAGAAAGTTACTACTTTTGCTTTCAAAATAATCTGCATGTGTAAGAGTGGGTGTGCAAAAGCAGCATCTTTCTGGACCAGTGGTTCTCAACCTATTTACCATTGTGGGCCACATATGCAGCTCTCTACTGTTATGTGGGCTGCATTCACACAAAATATATATTATCTGTATGGCCCTGAGGATGTCACATGGTCCACTGCAAGTGGGCTGCAAGTGGCCTTGGGGCTGAGAACCAGTTCTCTGGACCAATAAATAATTCTCGGTAAACTTAAAATATGACATCACTGAAACACTAACTCTGAATGTAATGAATGCTGGCATGGTAGAATCTGTGGTTTGGGGTAAACTAGGTAGTCCCACGGCTACAGCCATTCAGTGCTGTAGCATTTATGCCACACCAAAAAAAGAAAATTCAAATCACACAAAAATATATTATACCATATTTAAAATCCATCCAAAATATTTTACCATAAACAAGTCCATCTGCTAAGGAAAAATCCTCTGAGAAATATCTTTTTAGGCAAACCTGCGGAAAGGGAAATTAATTGTAGGGAATCTCTGTGTATAATGTATCTGACCCCCCCGCCGCCGGCCCCTCTCTCTTGGAAATGCTTTTGGGGAAAACCTCTCCAAACAAAACCCCTGCAAGGAAAATATTTCAGAGGAGGGCGGGGAGAGGCTTTCTCAAGGATGCTTCCCATAAGGGAATCCCTGATAGTTTGGGAGTGAGGCTTTTATAACTGCAGGCAAAATAAAACAACCCCCATATGAACTAAGGACTGGCTTACACAATGCGATAATGTATACCAGTGGGAGGTAGATTCTAAAGTGCACAAACATGATGCATACTAACTGGCCTGTGTAAACCCCGTTGACATGTATTAAGTTCCCTAGTATGTGTTAAGGTAGTACTGTTAACACACATTAAAGGAACTTTTAACACATGTCACCAGGGTCTACGCAGGCCAGTTACTGCACATCATAGTGGTGCGCTTTAGAATTCACGCCCACTGATGGGCATTATCGCTCAGTGTAGACAAGCCCAAGTCTTCTTGTTAGTCCATCCCAGTGAGGCAGAACAGAATAGAATCCCTTATAAATCTGGATCCAGCTGCTCTTTCCTTCCTCTGGTTCATAGGGGATTATTTAGCCTAGAATCCCAGCTACTGCATCAGAAGGTTACAATTATGCAAACTCAGGCATTTCTTTCAGATTGTAAATATGCTGGTTGTTTAAAAAATGTCTGTCGCCTTCTCTAAAATAGGAGTTGATATTGGAAAGGCTAACAAAACATTACCATAATGATTGCTGCTGCTATATTATGCAAAAGCTTTCCTATAAATGGAAATCCCAAAATAAACTGTTTTCTTCTCATATTAAAATTTCCTTTCATTGGGGTAGTTTACATAAAGAAGTGGCTACCTGGGGATATACTTCGTAATTAGAGGCTATATAATTTTTGTGTTTTTGCTGCTTCTTGAAATATCAAATGAACTGAAATCAGATGAAAGAAGTTTACTCCCCCCCCCAAAAATAACTAAGAGACAGAAAACCCCTTCCAAGTTTGTCATTTAAGTCCCAACTGTGCTGTTGCCTTTAACCGTCAAGACAGCACATTTTGTAAATTAAGCCAATAAACAAGCAAACATAAAAGAAACAAATCTCATAATTGTGGATTTCAATTAAAGAAAGGAAGATCAAAGCAAACATTCTGCTTGAAATTGCACAGCTGCTATCGACACAAAGTGAGAAGAAACTTCTCCAGCTAGACATAATTTTGTAAAGGGGGGAGAAAAGCCCAAAGCCTGCAGTAGGACAGATTGCCCATGCTCCTCACGTCCCAATCAGAAATATTGAGTAATAAATTCCCTGCCTTTCCTGATCTGTAAAAACTCCCACCATCTGTGAAAGACAATTTATAACAGCTTTAGTATTAAGATTTAGTAAACAGATAATCACAAGCATTGTGCCAAGTAGTGGCTACAATTTGAGAAAAGGCATAAAGCAAAATAATTAGTAACACCAAGACCCCTGTACTGCAAATCATCAAGCAACCGAAACAACTAATTTTGATTGCAGAGGGGTGTTTTTTTTTTCTCCCTTCAGACAGAGAGAAATGCTGGAGATTGCACACAATTCAGCTACATCTGTGGGCTGTGTAGGTAGGCCTCATCCTAATGTGCTGAATTATTATTGATGGCTGAGGCAGTTCTGCTCTGCTGGTGAACCAATAATGTCAAGCCAGTACCTGCAAGATTAATTATAGGAGAGAATGGGCTATGGTTTCCAGGGACTGAGGCAATAATAGAGACTGAGCATTAGTTTCAAGGGATTCAACAGACAGCCGAACAAATGCCTCAGACAATGTTATACATGCTAAATCCTGGCACTTACCTCTTAACAGCATTGAAAAGTTTAGAACAGTTGTGTTTAACTGGGAGGTACAAAGCATTATAAAATAAAAAATAGACAAGTCACTACACAAGTTACAAAAACAACCTAGGCTAGATAAATACGTGCAAGCATATTGCTGTCTGTGATATACAGAAGGGAAAGGTGACACAGGAACTATTTCCTTGAGCACTAGTACAAAAAGAAGTCTTATTTCTTGGTAATTAATTGTGCCTGTATTAAAAAAAAATCTGATACAATTCTAAACATGGTGTTATAGGTTGAATCAGCGATGAGGAAAGATTTTTTTGGCAGTTTTGCTAAACCATTTCTCTTGTATCGCTGGAGTAGAAATGGATACTTCGTGAAGCCTTTTAGCTATAGAGAAGTGAGGGTATGCAGTGAATACACTGCAACCATAGCAACAGCAACATAAAATTTCAGGCAATACCAAGGTACGTGCTACAAAATTTAGGCGACGTAACTCCTACTCTGACCTTTCCCTTAAAATATAGGTGTAGAAACATGCTGGCTTGCTGCATACAGTGTATCACGAAGCAGTGGTGCTGTGTTCCATGCAATATCATGGTTATCGAGAGTCTAAGATATTAAGCACTCAAAAAAGTCATGTCATACAGAGTTACAGTTGAAAAATTAATTGCAACTTTCCCACTAGTGCTTTTGCCTTAGAACACAGCCGGTGTCTGTGTAATTGGTTATCCAGAGTGGCTAGGATTTTCAAAGGCACCTCAGAGATTTGGATGCCCAATTCGTGTCCAAACCCCTGAGGTCCCTTTGAAAAAATCTCAGCCTACTTGTGCAATCCATTTGACAAACTTGACAGTTTGAGCCAAATGTTGAAAGAATCCGAACATTAACACATGGCAGAGATTGGAATGGTCCTGCATTCTAAACCACAGTAAGATGGAACTGATCTGAAAACAATAATTGAAAAAGCTTCACCTTGCTAATTTTGCAGTTTTATAGCTGTAAAATACAGCACTGATTTTCTTCAAACTTGGCCTGTCCTTAACTGGAACAGCCTTATATCTGAGATCTCTTAACGATAAAAACGTATTGTATTGTATAATCATGTGTGGTAGGAACTGACAAATAATTTATAATGATATAAAGATTATATTTTCAGCTGTATGTACAAGTAGAAGGGGAAATACTAAGGAAATGCAGTTACGCCATATCCCTATGTAGTCATCTTTTGCACCTAAACTGCATTTTCTTAGCTTTTGAGTACTTGCTTTCACAATCTCAGCATGCCATTGCCAATTCTTGCCTGGACTATTGAGACAAGGATAAGTGAGCCCAAAACTCGGGCTTTGCAGATCTCTCAAACTATTTATGAGCTTTGCATACCTAATGAGAAGGCAGAAACAGAGCTGGCCAGAGGGCAACAATTCATTTCACAACAACTTTTGAGGTTTCAAAATTTGGTTTGGTTCCTCATATAATGAAAAACCAAACCTCTTCAATGTTTTAGAAAAACAGAATTGTGTTGAAATGTCTGTTTTCAGACTGAAAAAGTCAAGTTATTGATTGGGGGTCCTCTAACTCTGATCAGTAATGATCAGAGTCCATTTTGGACCTCAGAAGTTCTCAAGTAGAAGAAAACTTAGTCAAAATCAGGGACTCTATGAAATTTGCCTTTGACAAAACATCCTATTTCAATGAAAATGCATTTAATTGAAAACATTCCAACAAGTCCTAGTCACAAACCACTTTTCCCCACTATACGTTAAAAACATTTTAGTCTAACCTGATTCAGTTTTGTTGATTTTTTTTACAAACAAACACAAACTCACAAAGGGCTACAGTGAACTTTGATCAGTGTCCAATTCCTGAATATGGAACAGCGTATAGCTTCCCTGACCCGGGGTAGACTTAGGAAAGAATAACAACTCTGAGACCATTGAACTTCATGGGGCTGAAATCTGGATCCAGGCCAGGTTTTAAATTTTGCAGCTTGTTCCCATCGCTATTTTATGCTGATTTTGAGCTAAGCTGCTCATCTATCATACATTATAATCAGTTTCTTATTGTATGTCATAAACAAAACTATTCCTAAAGTGTAAGCAGAGTGGCTGGCAGCCCAGTGTGTGTTACTGTTTTTGATATGATTCTGAAGAAAGGCTCTACAGAAGTGATTAATTACTTAAAAGTGTCACATTTTCCACCATTTATGAGTCAAAGGAAGTGCTGTGGGTATCTGTCTCATTATCTGGCATTACATTGTGGAAATGTAAAGAAGCACGATGTAACTATGTTATATGACAGCACCAGGTTTCTTAAAAGTCTCTTTGATCTCGTATCAAAAATATTCCATGTCACTCCTCAGCCTGCTATTGCTCTTTTGTACGTGTTTGGGTTTCAACACAAACTCATGCTAAATCTCAACCGGTGAGTTTGAAAATTGATTTTATTCAGGCCTCAAAAATTTCATAGTTTTAGACATATGTTTATTATTCTTTTTAGCAGCTGCACTTTAATTTTGGGTAGGAGTTTGAAAGGCATTTCAAATTATGTGAAGAGAGCAGTTAGACTTCAGCATCAGGCCCAGTGTAAACCCTAGGGTTGTGCGAATATTTCGAAAGAAATTAGCCCATTTGACCTGTTCTTACTCAGTTTCATCAAATGACATTAGAATATTAAGAGTCTGACTCAAGTGACACAATATCAAGTCATTATGGAATGGCACTTGAAATGCACCATCATCACATTTTAACAAGAGGCAGTCCTAAATCAGACCCCCAGATCTTTGGATCTCAATTCTGAAGTCAGAGCCCAGTCTGATTTATGACACCACCTCAGGAGAGCCTATTCTTTAAAAGCTTACCCATAGCACACACACGGCAATAGAAGGCAAGCTGCATAACAGCATCAAGCCCTTGGTCATCATATAAACATACCCAAAATGCAAAGAGAAGGTGGCCAGCCACTTTTTCTTGGATCATAGGATTCTCTGTGCTTGTTATAATTTGATGGCTTTTATTTTGCAACATCACATGGTGACATGTTATTAATATTATCCCATTTGGTTCTTCACTCCTCCAAACTTTGAAGTTAGACACACACACACACACCCCAGCTCAATCCAGAATGTAAATCTCTGTTGGTTCACATATGGAGCAGTGTGAAATACTGGAATATTCCCACCACACATGAATGGAAGTGGGACACTCTACCTGAACACTAACAAATAAGAAATTAATTTCCTGCAGGTGAAGATTGTGGTGATCTAGTAGGGCTAGTGACTGATTTGTCAGGTATATGCTCAGAACTGAATCTGGGAGCCCTATAAAAATAGTTCTGTGGTAATTAGAAGGAAAGAGAACCTCTGATGCGGGTGGAGCTCTGCACTGAGTAGCTAAAGAGCTAGCTAGAGCTAGTTTTCTTCCTCTTTTATGTGTTTGCAAAAAACATGTTTTTACAACTGATGAATCCTTAAACCTGCAAATCTAGCCTTTGGAAAAATACTCTTTTGTAAAGTCTTTAGAAGTGTAACATGCTATTCTTCTTCGTTAGTTTTAGGGAATCTCCAAATAGTCTGTAAACACAAAGCATTACCAAGGGAACTTATAGGCTCCAGTCTTTCACTGAGAACTATACACTTGGACCACTGCATGTACAGAGAACCATATTGACTTTGGCCCACATGGCTCTCAGTGCAAGGTCAAGGCCAGAGTATGAAAATAAATAGTTTCCCAGCAAACTCTGACTTAGCTGAGCAAAGAAAGAAGAGATGTATTTGAAATAGTAAGTGTAAAATACAGTGTAAGGAAGGCATTAATTTTCTGTATGTCGGCACAATGCTACACAGGAGTATCAAAGTGTGATATCTGTATTTACTGATGTCTTGCAAGTGAACTGACTCAGCGAGGGGGAAGATCCTAGAGTCCGGGCTCCAGCCCAAGCCCAAAACGTTTGCACTGCAATTAAACAGCCTGGTAGCCTGAACCTTGCGAGCATGAGTCAGCTGACATGGACCAGCTGCAGGTGTTTAACTCCAGTGCAGACATATCCTGAGAGGCATATTGTATTAATTTAGAGAAAATAAATGGCCAAAAGGTGTTAACAACCCAGTCACTGTCCAACATTAAACAGTGTTAAACAAGGTTCGGAGGTTGGTGTACAGAGACCTCAGCCTGTTTTATACCATGGCAAACATACCATTAAAAATCATTTTAACATTTTATTAAACATACAGAAAAGAAGAAAAGACGGTCAAAAGCATTTGAAATGTGAAGTGTTACATCAGCCTTCTATTTTAACAACATTTTTTGTTCCCTTTCCCTTCAGCTGGACAGAGTTTTAGAAGGAACCCTCCCCCTCCTTTGTTTGACAGTCTCTGAGATGGTATCAAAGATGGTAATAACTGTCCTTTTGGGGAAACGAGAAGAAGTTAATTGAGATGGGTGGGAGCTGTTGTTGAAGTTTGAGACATCTTTCTGCCTTTCTCTGATGCCTTCTCTCCTCACTCAGGAGTCGAGATCAGTCACGCACCCCAATCTCTCAGCGCTTCACCATAAGGTGAGTCTTCTCTAAGGCTCTCACCCCAGGCTGTATTTGAGTTTCAGCTGGAGCTGGTGGTGATGTCATCCGAATCCCTCTCTTTAGTTTGGCATGATCAGCATGCCTCTCAGGGTCAGGGTGATGAAGTCCCAAGGTCACAGGAAATGGTGAGGGTGGCAGCCAGGATAGTGAAGCTCACTCCAGTAGCCTCCCTCTGCTCTCCTCTTTTTTTTCCCATATAGTTCTCTTTCTTTAAGGACCCAAAAATGGAGTGATGGATAGAATCCATTCCCTCATTATTTTGTCCACCAATTAGGCCTAGTTTCCGACACAACAATCTTGGTTCATTAATTTCTGGTTCCACATCATCTGCTTTTACCAAACATAATTTCAACAGAGTCCTTGAACCATATCAGTAAGCTCTTTTGTTTAGCATAATTCTCTGTCTCCTTTTCTTACCTTTTCCCATCAAGAATTGTTATAGGTTATTATACCAGGCGTATCACCTTTACATTTACATCTATGCATCTTCTTTGCTTCAGTATTGATATGTAAACCAATTCTAGCTCTTGTGCTGCATTGAGTAGCTCTTGAATTCATGGTTTAAAAGTGAGCTCTATTTTCACTGAACATTAAGTTAGTACAGCACATTAAGTTATTTGAACACCATGATGAACGCAGTCAGATTTTCTGAGCACAAAGTCAATTTCTGGCAAGAGATGTGGTAGGAATTTATAGCACAAAAAGGATTAACAGAGCAAAATAGCTTTTAATCTCTATCCTCTCTTTCTTCCTCCATGGAATAAATGAAATCCTGCCATCCCCTGACACACCAGCTATTATACTATGGCACAGATTCTGAGTGGGTTATTCAGCACTTTTATAATTGGTACTAAGAACCAGTTATGTCTCTTGTGTGTAGAGAGCTGCTAACAACCAACTTATTACATCCCATTTTTTGTGTGCCAATTTTAAATACAAAGATTTAATGGAGAGTTCCTTGAGTGATTCAACAGCCATGTACATATATGTGAAACTTAGTATTCTTGGAAAATGAGGTAAAATTGTATGCAGCACTTCTTATGTCTAACTGCTGTTGCGTAAAGGAGTCAGTTGCTACATCTTAATCAACAAAAAGAAGAACAGTCTTCTTGTAGAAGTGTCCACCTGTGACATAGGAGTTCTGGTTTCTGTTCCTGGCTCTTCCCCAAGCTTCCTGATTCATGTAAAATTCAGAGGAAACTTTAGGAAGGAAGCAAGGCTGTGAACATAGACTCACCTTATCATGCTAGCACACTATGTGTGATGGGTTCACCATCAAGGCTCCTAGCTCTCCTACTCTCCTGGTCAATGTATTGGCTATGAGGAACGAGTCTTGAGGGACAAATGAAGGGGGAAACAACTCCACATAGTCTCAAAGGGGGCGTGGGGTTCTCAGTGCATTAAAGACTAGGTTGAGGACCCAGGGTGAAGTTGGTTCTTTGATAGGAGGGAAGATATTGAACAAGTCTTTCATAAATGTTGTAGTGATGGGGTGGGTGAAGACTGATAAACCTTTTATGAGAGGGTTAAAAAGCTGTGATGGCAGCGAGGTGAACCATAATGGAGCTCAGCAATAAGTCTGTGGTCTTTAAATTTAGCAAGTAATTGAGGGTGTGAGTCAGATGGGATATAGCATGATGGCTTCAATGAAGCCTAGAAGCATTTCTACTTCTGCAAGTAAGTTTTCCTAGCTGTGGGATTTCTGCTACTGAACAGCACCATTTGAATTCATGTAGAACAGATTTGTTCTATACTAGAGTGCCATAAAGACACACCTTGTGGTGAAGTGCTGAGAGATTGGGTGACTGATTTTGACTCCTGAGTGAGGAGAGAAGGCATCAGAAGAAGGCAGAAAGATGTCTTCAGGGACATGGAAACCAGCTCCAGGAACCACATCTGTCTTGGCCATGACAGTGCTATGTGAATGATTACTAGTCTCTCTTGTTTTAATTTGTTTAAGAACTTAAGTAGTAGAGGCATTGGAGGATAAGCATATAGCAGAACATGAGGTGTCATAATGACTTGGGCATCTCCCATTGAGATGAGGCTGTGCTCTCCCATCAAGCAGATTCATCTGCACTTTGCACTGATTGGAGTTTCAAAGAGATCTCTCTGTGGATGGCCCCAGATATGACATATCTCTTAGAATACCTCGTTGGTCAGCCTTCACTCATATTCTATCCCGAAATGTCTGCTGAGGGAATCTTTCACTGCGTTCTGTAGTCCTGACAGATAAACTGCTGAGATGTTTATGCAGTGAGATATGCACTGAATCTATAAACTATGGAACTGGTGCATAAGAATCACGATCTTCCTCTTCCTTGCTGATTGTTATAATACATAGCTGCTCTGTTGTCCAATATTAGTCTCCTTGGGCGGCCCTTGGTGTGTGGAAGGCACTCTTGGCAAGCATAACAAACTGCTCTGAGTCCTGAGAAGTGCACTAGTCCTGGGCAGGGTGGTTCTGGAATTGTGTGCCCCAAACTATCGAAGGCATCTGTAGTGATAATTTTCATGGGAGAAGGTTGTAGGAAGTGAACTCCCCCTCACATATTTGTGGGTTATTCCACCAATTTAGAGAAATGAGGCTCTTCCAAGGAACAGATGCCCGCTTGGATAGACTTTGTCTATTGGGGGTGTAGACAATTATCAACTGTCCTTGAAGATGCTGAGAGGGAAGACTTGCTAAGGGAGTCATGAACTGCCATATGGCTCAGAAGTGACAGGCAAGTCTTTGCTGTGGTTTGTTGGCTTTGTTGAGACAAGGTTGGACATTGTGGTGAATCTGTCCTTGGGTAATTACGCTCTGGCTGAAGAAGAATCTAGAGTGGCCTCAGTGAAGTCTATACGTTGTGTGAGTGTTAGCATAGACCTTTCCATATTGAGGCCGAGGCCCAGAGAGGGAAACATAGCTAGGGCCCTTCTGACTGAACTCTGAGAAGTGAGTGGCCCTTCAGGAGCCAGTCTTCCGGGTAGGTGAAGACAATTATGACTATTTGGTGAATATAGGTTGCTTTGTCCATCAGAACCTTGATAAAAACCCATCGAAAGGCTGAAGGGTAAGGCATAATACTGGTAGTGGTCACTGCCTACCACAAATAGTAGGAATCATTTGTGTGAGGGATCGATGACAACATGAAAATAAGCATCATGAAGGTCAAGGGAAACAAACCAATCTCCCAGATCTAGGGAGGGAATTATCTTTGCTACCATTATGAATCATTGGGTGGGACAAAAGTGTTTTAAATCCTGTGGTCCAAAATTGGTCTCCACACCCCATTTTTCTTTGGGAAGAGGAATGGAATCCTCAGTAGATGAAGTCCAGTGGAACAGATTTGATTGCCCCCAGAGTTAAGAGAGATTGTACCTCCTGCCATTAAGAGGCCTTTGTGAAAAGGACAGGGAATGGGTCAAAACAGGACTTTTGAGGATGTTGCCAACTGAGAGATGTCTGTAGAGGAGGCCCCTTTCTAAATAAATTGGAGCTTCTTCCTGAGGGCATTCAGCTGGTCTGGTGGGCTGATAGTGGATCGAGTGCGACTGTTGAGCCATCTGTGATTTGCTGTATTTTCTTTTTGTTGCAGATGTATAGATGCCCAAAGATTGTAGCATCTCCCAAATACCTCTAAGGGAATGGAGGGACCTTTCTGTGGCTTCACTAAATAGGGTGGGCTCCTCAAATGGAAGGTCTTCAACAGTATTTTGTACACTCCATGGGGAGGCCAGAAGTCTGCAGCCAGGAAACTCCGTGCATGACTACTGCAGTAGCCATGGAATGTGCAGCTGTGTCAGCAGCATCGAGCAAGGCCTGGAGAGATGCCTTGGCAACTGTCTGACATTCTGTAATGAGGGCCTGAAATTGTTCTCTCCGCTGCTGAGGCAGGTGTTCAATAAAATATGATAATTTTGAATAACTCTGAAGTCATATTTTGCCATCAGGGCTTGATAATTGGTTACTCTGAACTACAAGGAGGCAGAGGAATAGCTCTTGTGGCCCAAAAGGCCCAATGGTTTTAGCGTCTCATTAAAAACAATGTTCAGGAGAGTTGGCAGTTTTTAAAGGAGACAAGAGAAAATGATCTCAATGTATAGGAAAGATAGAAAGTATGGTAAGAGGCCAGCCTGTCTTAACCAGGAGCTCTTCCACAACCTGAAACTCAAAAAACAGTCCTACAAAAATGGAAACAATGTCAAATTATGAAGGATGAATATTAAAAAAACCTACACAAGCATGTAGGGACAAAATTAGAAAGCCAAGGCATAAAACAAGGTTAAACTAGGTAAGGACATAAAGGGTAACAAGAAAAACATTTTACAAACACATTAGAAGCAAAATGAAGACCAAGAACAGAATAGGCCTATTACTCAATGAGGAGTGAAAGACAGTAACAGAAAATGCAGCAATGGCCAAAGTGTTAAATGCCTTTTTTGTTTCAGTTTTCAGAAAAAAAAGGGTAAGAGCGATCAGATGACTAACACAGTGAACATCAGTATAAATGGGGTATGATCTGAGGCTAAAACAGGGAGAAAAAACTGGTTAGGAATTACTTAGACAAGTTAGATGTCTTCAAGTCAGCAGGGCCTTATTAAATATATTCTAGGATACTTAAGGAAATGACAGGGCCAGCTCCAGCTTTTTTGCTGCCCCAACTGGCAAAGGAAAAAAAAAATGATTGAGCTGCCGCCAAAATGTCGTGGAAGAGGAAGGGAGGGAATGAAGGACCCACCTCCAAATTGCTGCCGAAGACCCGGATGTGCCACTCCAAATAACACACGGAGTGCCACCCCTTTCTATTGACCTTCCCAGGCACCTGCTTCCTTCGCTGGTGCCTGGAGCCAGCCCTGGGAAATGACTAAGAGAGCTCTGAACCATTAGCACTTATAGAGGATAGGAGGGATCCCAGAGCACTGGGAAAGGGCAAATATAGTATCTATCTATCTATAAAAAGGGGAATAGGAACAATCCAGGGAACTATAGATCAGTGAGATTACTTTTGGTACCCAGAAAGATAATGGAGCAAATAATCAATTTGTAAACACCTAGAAAATAATAGGATGATGAGTGTAAGAGGGCTCTCCCTTCTCCTCCTCCCCTGGTTCTTGTCACGCAGACAGAAAGCAGAAGACTAGAAGTCCGAAGTGCAGGCAATGTGATGTTTATTGGGATTAGTTTCCAGGAAGCGAGTCCATAACTCTAACACCGCAGAGCCTTGTCTCCCAGCATCCCATTCTCCCCCATCCTTAGCAGGCATAATTATACCTGAAATGCACGCCCTCGGTCCCATCCCTTACAATTTATGGTCATGTTCCATTTTGGGGGGTTGTGAGTCTGGGGTTTTCGTCCCACCTCTTTTGTATCCCATAGGAGGGGTAAGGAGTGAGGTTGTACTACAGTCAGGGACAGGCATTTCTTTGGCCTTTTAGTGTTTTATACCTCCCCCCCCAATCTTCTCTTGCTCCTCCCAACTGGTTGCTTGAGATAGGAGTTAAGGCAGTCTTCAAGTGCTCTCGTATATTATACTCCCACCCAGTAACATTTTAACTGTTCCTATTATACTAACAAACCCATCTGGCTAGGCTGAAGCAATATACAGAGTCTTTGTCCTTTGTTTACACATATTAATAAGAATAGAAGTGTATCAAGAATCAAACAGGCAAACAAGATCTAAAATTCTATCTCAGGCAAAAATATAGGACTGAATCCTACACGGTCACTAGCACTCCTAACAATGAGTAGCAGTCAACATGAATTTGTCAAGAACAAATCATGTCAAACCAACCTAATAGTTTTCTTTGAAAGGATAATAAGCCTTGTGGATGGGGAGTTGGGTGGGAGGAGGGATCAGTAGATGTAATGTATCTCGACTTTACTAAGGCTTTTGATACTGTCTCACATGACTTTCAGATAAACAAACTAGGGAAATAGAGCCTAGATGAACCTACTATAAGGTTGGTGCACAACTGGTTTGAAAACAATATCGGTGATCTTCCTGAAAACACCATCCTAGCCACTATGGACGTAGAAGCCCTCTCACCAACATTCCACACAAAGATGGACTACAAACCGTCAGGAACAGTATCCCCGATAATGTCACAGCAAACCTGGTGGCTGAACTTTGTGACTTTGCCCTCATCCATAACTATTTCACATTTGGGGACAATGTCTATCTTCAAATCAGTGGCACTGCTATGTATACCCGCATGGCCCCACAGTTTGCCAACATTTTTATGCCTGACTTAGAACAACGCTTCCTCAGCTCTCGTCCCCTAATGCCCCTACTCTCCTTGCGCTACATTGACGACATCTTCATCATCTGGACCTATGGAAAAGAAGCCCTTGAGGAAGTCCACCATGATTTGAACAATTTCCATCCCACCATCAACCTCAGCCTGGACCAGTCCACACAAGAGATCCCCTTCCTGGGCACTACAGTGCTAATAAGCGATGGTCACATAAACACCACCCTATACCGGAAACCTACTGACCACTATACTTACCTACATGCCTCCAGCTTTCATCCAGACCACACCACACGATCCACTGTCTAAAGCCAAGCTCTACGATACAACCACATTTGCTCCAACCCCTCAGACAGAGACAAACACCTACAAGATCTCTATCAAGCATTCTTACAACTACAATACCCACCTGCTGAGGTGAAGAAACAGATTGACAGAGCCAGAAGAGTACCCAGAAGTTACCTACCACAGGACAGGCCCAACAACAGAATGTCACTAGCCATCACCTTCAGCCCCCAACTAAAACCTCTCCAGCGCATCATCAAGGATCTGCAACCTACCCTGAAGGACGATCCATCACTCTCACAGATCTTGGGAGACAGGCCAGTCCTTGCTTACAGACAGCCCCCCAACCTGAAGCAAATACTCACCACCAATCACACACATCACACAACAAAAACACTAACCCAGAAACCTATCCTTGCAACAAAGCCCATTGCCGGCTGTGTCCATATATCTATTCAGAAGACACCATCATAGGGCCTAATCACATCAGCCACACTATCAGAGGCTCATTCACCTGCATATCTACCAACGTAATATATGCCATCATGTGCCAGCAATGCCCCTCTGCCATGTACATTGGCCAAACCAGACAGTCTCTATGTAAAAGAATAAATGGACACAAATCAGACGTCAAGAATTATGACATTCAAAAACCAGTCAGAGAACACTTCAATCTCCCTGGTCACTCGATTACAGACCTAAAAGTGGCAATATTACAACAGAAAAACTTCAAAAACAGACTCCAACAAGAGACTGCTGAATTGGAATTAATTGGCAAACTGGACACCATTAAATTAGGCTTGAATAAAGACTGGGAGTGGATGTATCATTACACAAAGTAAAACTATTTCCCCATGTTTATTTTTCCCCCCTGCTGTTCCTCACACGTTCTTATCAACTGCGGGAAATGGCCCACCTTGATTATCACTTCAAAAGGTTTTTTTCTCTCCTGCTGGTAATAGCTCATCTTACCTGATCACTCTCATTGCAGTGTGTATGGTAACACCTATTGTTTCATGTTCTCTGTGTATATAAAATCCCCCTACTGTATTTTCCACTGCATGCATCTGATGAAGTGAGCTGTAGTTCACGAAAGTTTGTGCTCAAATAAATTTGTTAGTCTCTAAGGTGCCACAAGTACTCCTTTTCTTTTTGCGGATACAGACTAACACGGCTGCTACTCTGAAACCTGAATATTGAGAGTAGTTATCAATGGTTCACAGTCAAGTTGGATGGCATATTGGGTGGGATCCTACAGGAATCTGTCCTGGGTCTGGTTCTATTCAATATCTTTATAAATGATTTGGATAATGACACAGAGAGTACACTTATCAAGTTTGCAGATGACACCAAACTGGGAGGGATTGCTCTGGAGGACAGGATTAGAATTCAGAATGATCTTGAAAAATTAGAGAAATTGTCTGAAATAAATAGAATGAAATTCAATAAGGACAAATGCAAAGTACTACACATAAGATGGAATAATCAATTGCACAGATACAAAATGGGAAATGACTGCCTAGGAAGGAGTACTGCAGAAAAGAATCTTGGGGGTTATAGTGAATCACAAATTAAATGTGAGTCAACAATGTAATACTATTGCAAAAAAAAATAGCAAACATAATTCTGGTGTTTATTATCAAGAGTGTTGTAAGCAAAACACGAGAAGTAATTCTTCCACTTTACTCAGCATTATAAGGCCTCAGCTGGAATATTGGGTCTAGTTCTGGGTACCACACTTTGGGAAAAATGTGGACAAATTGGAGGAAGTCCAGAGGAGAGCACCAAGAGTGATCAAATGCATACCAAACATGACCTATGAGGAAATATTTAAAAAAACTGGGTTTGTTTAGTCTGGAGAAGAGAAGACTGAGGTGGTACATGATAACAGTCTTAAAAAATGCAAAAAGTTGTTATAAAGAGGAGGGTGATAAATTGTTCACCTTATCCACTGAGGACAGGACAAGAAATAATGGGTTTAAATTGAAGCAAGGGAGATTTAAATTAGATATTAGGAAAAACTTCCTAACTGTAAGGATAATTAAGCACTAGAGCAAACTATTTAGGGAGATTGTGGAATCTCCATCACTGGAGGTTTTTAAGAACAGGTTAGACAAACACCTGTCAGAGATGGTCTAGATTAGTCATGCTTCCGTGAAGAACTGGACTAGATGACCTAATGAGGTCCCTTCCAGTCCTACACTTCTGTGATTGCAGAATGGGACCAGTGTTGCTTGTTCTGTTCATTGACTGTCTCCATAACCAGAGATTTTGGACTAGCATGGGAGAAAAAAATACTTATAGCCTCTGGGATGAATGCAGTAATTTTTAGTGGCTCATTTACATGTGGGTGAATTTACATTTACAGCTGGAATTTGCCGCACCATGCAAGCTGGTCTAAGTAAAGCAACATTGAAGGGCAAGGCAATGTTGCCCTGAGGAGGTGTATGAAGGATATCCAAAAAGGAATATTGGGACCCCTCCAATGGGACCGTAAAGGTGTCTGCTACTCTTTTTATAAGATCTTGAAAGGCCTTGAAGTCATCAGGGTAAGATGGTGTGGGAGGCACGATGGCCTCATCTGATGACGCGGGGAAAAAAACTTGTGCAAAAGTAGAATTTCTTCCTCTTCTGCTGTTTCCTGCTCTGAGCGATATACCTGTGGGACAGAATCTGGGGGCACTGGTCAATGCTCCTGATGAAACCTTTTTTGAGGTGGTCACCATAAGGAGCCCCTTGTGGTGGGGATAAGTGAATGGGGCAGGACCCTAAGGTTGTTCTTGCCAGGGTAGCCAGGTATGCTTCCTACTAGGAGTTTACCTTTTAGTGTGAACTTTGAAAGAGGGAGGGTGGAAGGTGGAGGTAGATACCTCTGAGTCATACGAGATGTCATCCCCTAAGTCCATGGGGGAAGGTAATGGTGTTGGTACCAGTGGTCAAATTGGTTCTGGGCCCCAGGAAGAGACCTGTACTTGTATTTGTACCAAGGTGAAAAGGAAGGCTGTTGAGTCCATTCCAGAGAACGTTGTATTGGTACCTGCTGGAAGTGTCCCTTGGCACCCTGTAAGACTCTGTGTGGGGACCACGTAGGTACAAGAGGGGAAGTCATTGTCAAAGACATGAATGAAGAATAAGTAGGTTCTGGGAGGTGAGTTAGTACTGCTGGGGAGTACCTCTCAATACCTATTATTATAGGTGATTCAGGCTCTTTGAGGATTTGGAGGTCCTTATCAGATAGGATCCTGTACAGTACAAGGGACTCTGGTTGAGGCTTCTCAGATGTGAGACTGTTGGGTGATATCAGAGACTGTACTGGAGTGGGAATGGTATGTCTTTCAATTCTGGCTATGGAAGACAGTACCAATGAGATTTTCATCTTGGCTCTGGGTTTCAGAGGCACTGAGCCTGATGTTGATGTTGGTGCCACTCAAGATGAGTTCTCGGTGTACAGTGTGGTCTTCTTAGCTGGTACCATGGTCACGGTACCAGAGGGAAAAGGAGCCTGTATTGGGACATGAGATCTCCTGAAATCCTGATGGAGATGGTGAATTTCCCCTTGTCTTTTCTTTTCTTGTTCTGGAGAATGGAGTCCTTTCTTCTTGTAGAATCTGAGAAGTACCACAGAACCTTCAAGGTCTTTGCTTACTGCCAGAGCAGAGGTGGTTGACAGATCTGATGTACAGGGAAGTGATTTGGATGCTGCAGGTCTCAGTGAGCAATCCAAAACCAGGAGATTAAGTAAGTCTGTCCTCCCTCAATTTTTTAGATCTGCTTTTAAATCCTAAGAGATCTTGCATTTGGAGGGCATATGAGGGGAACAGTCTGATTGTCTGGTACTCAGGAACTCAAGGAGGACAGATTTGGGGAGACTGAGGACTTGCCAACCTGCAAGGAGTAACTAGGGGGCTGGAAGCCAGAGTGAGACCTTATGCTTTTGGGTGGGCTGCTGGTGTCAGTGCTCTGCCTCTGACTGCATAGCATAAAAGCAGCCAAGGTTACAAGGCAGACAGTTTCAGAACCCTTACTGGTCTGGGTGATCCCTCAAACACCACAGGATCCCATTGCAGAGATCCCTTCACATCATCCCATCAGAGAGGTGGAGCTTAGTCTCATGTAGGAAAAGCCACATGGACAGTCCCCAAACATGTTGGTTATGGCATGAATCCCAAGCCTACTACACAGAGAGTACACTTTCTTATTGGAACCATGGGACTCTCAGGGTGCAGTTTCTGCCAGTGTCCCTGAAGGGAGGAAGTATCCTACATGGAAAAATATAATACAGCCCTGGACTGTATTGTGTTTTCTTGGGAATCTCCATGAAGGTGGATAGGGAATGATGCATGCTGCCACCAAGCCACCTACTCCTTTGTCCAGCCTGTCTAGGCTCCATTATGTCTTCCAACATGAACTCTTAACATAAGGAGCAAATTAGCAACTTCTGTGGGATCCAGAAGGGAGGGGACTGGGTCTCAGAGGCAGCTGAGCCCTCCCTTCCATGCATGTGTCCTTTTTGTTGTGCTCTTTTTAGTGTTCTGATGGAGTCCAAAGCCTGTGTACGAGAAAGATGATTCTTTTTTGAAGTTAACAACCAGCCTGCAACAGCATGTCTAACTTGGATAGAGAGCTGCTAAAAACAAAACTGAAACCTCTCGGGTAAATGTATCAATGTATTACAGCTGCTAAGGAGAGTGAGTGAGTGAGTGTGTGAGAGAGAGAGATGAATCACAAGCTAGCTGTTAAAGAGATATGATCCTCACATTTTTTACATGCAGATCTCAGGAGGGTGATCTAGGTCAAATGACTAAGGAGAGCACATTAGTTTAGATAAAATAACAGACCTGAAACTTTCACCCAAATCCCTAACCAAACATGAACTGAAGGTGTTTCGAGGGTTTAAAATGTCAGAGTAACATTTGTTTTTTGTTTTATCTTCATTTTCATGAAACTCTGCACTTCCAGGTTCCAGTGAGATGTAGAAATACAAACATACCATTTCCATCCCCAGGAAATTCTTATTTCAGTATTTATTTCCATTCTGAATCAGGATGAAAAGTCAAAATATTGAAATTTTTCTCACAACAAAAAGGTCTGAAACCATATGATTTAGAAATGTCAATACATTTTGTTTTGGCTTTCTTTGACACAGTACTGCATCCACCTGAACTGCCACTTTCCCTCATGGAAATTGTAGTTTCAGTGCTTCATGTCCCCAGTCTTCTCTAGAGGATGTGCTCCCTGGCCAGATTACATTTCCCTGGATGCACATTGACAGTTCAGCCAGGGCATGAGGCAGCCAAATGACAACTACCTTAGGGGACCATGGTATCTCAGGCAGACAGAATGTGGAACTGGCCAAAACCTAAATACCTTGATTCAGTCCAGCAAACTGAAAGGTTTTGATTCGGGATGACCCATTCTGAAACAAAAGATTTTGTCTCACATTTCCCATGGCAAATTTCTTCTTTTTTTTCTTCTTTTTTTTTTTTTTTGGCAAAAATTAAAAAAAAACCAAGATTTTGTAGAAACAAGCCAAAAAACAAAATAAAACAAAATTAAGGAAAATTCCTAACCAGCTCTTCATGAGCCATTCTCACAATATTTCTGACCCATGACACAGAAGATATCAGAAATTTCATGTCAAAACCTGTTCTTACAAAATTTCCTACTCTATTTATGGCCCAAATCAAAGCAGATAATCACAACTTGTTTCTTCTCCAAATTCCTGAAGCTTTTGTGATTAACATGTCACTAGCTCAGACAAAGCTATATTACGAGTATGATAAATGAATTCCTTGCATTTGCTTCTTTCTTTACAGCAATAGGTACTATGTGAATTAGACATCTTTAAATAGTTAAGAGATTCAGTGCTTGGTACTATAGACAGTATATCAAATTCAAATATCATAATCTGGTTTCCGAACATGGAACAAAATCATTTTCAATTAGAGTAGCAAAATGTACAGCTGTTTTGACATCTCATTTTTAAATAAATACAGAGGTAACATAGCTTCTTTTAGCAATACAAGAAGATGCTGATAAAATTCTGGCCTTTCAATTGTACACCATATATAAAAGTATGAACACTAAGGAGTAGATCCTCAGCTGGTGTAAATTTTCATAGCTACATTATAAAGCTATGACAATTTACACAGGCTGAGGATCTGCTCCAAACCCCATGCAATATACAGTCTGGTACATACATGGTGAATGCACAGATTTCTTTTGTTGCTTCAGATTTTCTTTTTAAAAAACAGTGGCGTATTTTTACAAATAAAAAGAAACAGAGCTTCCTGTGTGAGCTTTACAGAGACAATACTACATTCTGAAAGGCTATATGGTGGTGCAGAGTACATGTTTCCAATTGTGCCAACAGAGTTCATTTTCTTTGATTTTACATTATTGCTCTAGGCATCCGCTTTAGCGGATACAAGTAGTTTTTGATAGCTCACTAAGGTTCTGATAGCACCAAAGGACTTGGAAGGTGGCTAATGTAGTTTGCACAGCAAAAGAAAGGGGGAAGAAGAGAATTCACCAAACAATAGACCTAAAGGACTAAATTCAATTGTGAAGAGGATACTGAGAAATGTGACACATTTCTTAGAATCCATTCTAGACAGTAGTGTTCACTGGATGTTATACTAGTGGTAGTGTGACAGGGGCTTGGTTTACCAGTAGCATTGCTAATAGTAAAGTTGCTGGGCCTCCAATCTCCCCCATCTCTAGTGCCTCTCACTGGCCACCAGTCCAATACTGTGAAAACCCTCCTCTTGGTAGGCAGCAACATGGTGCTCTGGCCGGGTCACCAGTTCACTTTTCACTCTTCCAGGATAACAAAATTCAATGAAGTATATAAGAGTTTTGCATCCTCACAACAAGAAAGGCTTTAAATCCACCTCCTGACCTCTATACATGGTTCACCCTTGCCTTGGGGCTTTCAACATCTTTACCCTCTTGTGAAGGGGCACGCCCTCACACTGACAGACAGGAGACTAATGAGCTCTTCTGGGTCTGTTCATCACCAATGAGGCTCACCTGCCTCACTTGTTCTACCCTCCACACTTGATACAAGGGGTTAAAAAAGCCTTAGAGGAAATCAAGCTCAGCTGCTCCATACAAGATGGAACCAAAGCTGTGATATAAATGATTAGCGGAGATGCAGCAGCAGCAGCAAGCTACTCAGCAACAGCAGTTGATCACCCAGCAGCAAGTTTAGACCACACTGTTAGAGGGATTTCCCTTCACTTCCTCCCTTGGTTCTTGTCATGCAGACAGAAAGCAGAAAACCTGAAGTCCAAAGTGCAGGCAATGCAATGTTTTTTGGGGTTAGTTCCAAGCAAGCATATCCATAACTCTACATGTTGGCAGAGTCTGTTTCCATTCCCAGTGTTCCATTCCCAGCTCTGATGCCACAGAGCCTTGCCTGTGTCCCCATCTCCTCCTTCCAACCCCCCGGCCATTCCCATTTCCCCCTCCTTCTTAGCAGGCCCAAATATACCTGCAATGCATGCCCTCGGTCCCACCCCTTACAACTTATGGTCATGTTCAGTTTTGGGGGTCTTGAGTCTGGGGTCTTCATCCCACCTCTTTTGTATCCCACGAGAGGGGTAAGGAGTGAGGTTGTGCTCTGGCCAAAGCCAGGCCTTTCTTTGGCATTTAGTGTTTCTTATACCTGCCCCCCCACCCCCATCCTCCCTTGCCCCTCTAACTGGTTGCTTGACCTTGGCTTGAGAGAACAGCCAGGCAGACTTTCAGTGTATGTTTGTATATTAAACTCCCACTATACCCAGCAACACTTTAGTTCCATCTTTTATCTGTTTTCACCCCATCTGGCTGTAGGCAGATGTAACACGCAGTGTCTTTGTCCTTTGTTCACACATATTAGTAAGGATAAGAGTATCAAAAAGTCAAATCCTAAATTCTGTCTCAGGCTGACAAACAAGCCTTTATATTAACACACACAACAATAACAGCTGCTGAGGGAACTGATGGCCCAGCAGCAGGGGTTTCAAAAGGAGATGATGCAGCAGATGGGCCAGCTCTACACCCCCACAGAGTCCCAAGCAGTTCATGCATCTAGCAAGGGTATTCTCCCACCAGAACCAGTAAAGCTAACCAATATTGGGATGGACAGTGACCCTGAAGCCTTCCTAGTTACATTCAAGAGGGTGGACTCATTATCAGCAACAACCTCCCTAAGGGCCCTGACCCCAAAGGGGTCTCCCAGATAATCAGATCACATCTTGGAACAGGGGAAGTCCCATGGAGACAAGGCGGTCAGGTGCACATGCAACATTGTCCATGGGACCACCGGAGACCTCAAACAATGGAAGGAGAACCCACAGACAAGGGTACAGCCACCACTCTATGTCTGGGTCCATCTTCACCTTGGAAAGATGCTGATGGCACCAGCCCATTAACATGCTATTCCTGTGGTAAGACCAAATGCATATAGAGTGTGTGTCCTCTGATGGAATGTCAATATGCCCAGGGCTGAACGGCAGAAACCTGGGCATGGAAACAGTCTCCCCTTACATTGATGGTACTGGTGATGGTACAGGGGCAGATGTTTCGAGGAGTCTTGGACTGTGGTTGTAGCCAGATGGTGGTTCAGACCTTCACAGTGAGAGGTAATGACACCCCCAAAGCATAAAATCTGACTGCAGTGTCTACATGGAGATATCAAAGCATACCCCCAGCCACTGGCTACAACTGACGGTGAGAGTTCCTACGGCAGTAGTAATGGTAGCCCTAGCCAAACAATTGACCTACCCCATGATCATAGGCTGGGACTGACCCTTTGTCTTGCAAGTCATTAATGCATAAGCCCAGAGAGTGGGCAAGGGTCTGGGTCCATTGGTATAACAGTTCCCCAGAGTTTGGTGAGCCTTGGGGAAGCCTGAAAAAGGAACATCCTGAGCAACTCAGCCGCCGACACCCACAAGGAAAGAAGAGGTAAGCAGTCAGGACCTGGAAGCATCCTGCAGAGCAGGAATTTTATGCAAGAACAGATGATCCTACACTGAGCCAGGCATATGAACAACTGGCCTTCATAAATGATGAGGCAATGAGCGCTGTGAGCAGTATCCCCACTTTGCGCTCAGGAAGGAGCACTTGTATTGGATTGAAAGAGTTCAACAAACCGCCCAGCTGCCCAGCTTCTGGTGCTGTGCAGGTACTGCCAGGCAATGTTGCACCTTGCACACAATATCCCATGTGCTGGACACCTTGGTGGGAAGAAGACTTTGTCTTGGGTATTAGCCCAGTTCTACTGACCAGGTGTATATCATGAGAATATTGTTCCTCCTGCCCAGAATGACAGCTAGCCAGCAGCAAGGAGCCCTTAAGGCATCTATGGTCCCTCTGTCCTTGATCAAGATGCCTTTCAAGAGAATCAGTATGGGTATGGTTGGGCCCCTAAAGAAAACTGTCTCGGGCATCAGTACATATTAGTGATCATCAACTATTCAACCAAGTACCAGGAGGCTGTTCCTCTGCAGTCGGCGAAAGCTACAGCAATAGCTCTGGAACTCTTGAAACTCTTCTCATGCTTGGGATTTGCCCATGAAATATTAACAGAGAAAGGGACCAACTTCACGTCCCAGCTGACGAGTGAACTGTTCTACCTTCTGAAAGTCATGTCCCTGAAAACCATAATGTACCACCCACAGACTGATGGCCTAGTAGAGTGATTTAATATGACCCTGAAAGGAATGTTGAAATGCTTTGTCAGTGACAACCCCAAACAGTGGGACCGGCTACTCCCACCCCTCTTGTTTGCCATAAGGGAGGTTCTGCAAACCTCTGTGAGGTTCTCTCCATTTGAATTGCTTTATGGTCATCAATGATGGGGAATTTTGCTACATGAAGATTGGGAATAACAAGACATAGGGGCCTTAAGCACAACCCAATATATCTTTCCATCAATGGAACAACTCACTCTATTGGGCAGGGATCTGAACTGGAAGCAGCAAATTTTATGCAAATATTTGAGAAATTTCACTGGAAGCACATTTTGAACTTGTGAACCTGAGTGCTTATACAGAGAGCTGATTCTAAGGGCTACGCTCATCCGGTCAGGGACAGAAAAATACCATTTACTTACTGACTTGCACCTAATGAATAATTTACACCCCTGTTAATTTCAACATTGAATGTTGGCCATTCTCTCTGGAGTTGTAAAAATCAGCAGATATGCAATATATTCTTTTATTGCATTTAGGTGGGTTTGCACTGACACTAGAGAAGTAAATGGGACACATATGCCAGGGGCTCTGCAAACTACCCTTCAAGAAAATGTACAGGAGAACGTGGCTTGGTTTAAGTCTCCTGCCATTTTTTTTTCAGAGAGACTCTGAACAGTTTCTAGGTACGAGTGTCACCATGGTCAAAATTACTTGAGCCATTATGGTGATAACTCATGAATTCACTATGTGAACCACCATTATGTGATTCACTATGTTGTTTGATCCTAGGAAATGCTGGTACCATGGTATAACTTCTAAGCTTCTGCTGTAGCTGTATCTCCTGAGAGTTATCATCTTCTGTACCACATGTATACGAAAATACTGAAATTCATTAAGACTTACCTTATCTTAACAACTTGTAGGATCTCACAGTTAAAATGGTGACCCAGTACAGTTGTACCAGGGTATCATCTGAACTCTTTTATCAGAGTTCACCTTTATTTCTACTTCCACGCTAGAGCTGGGATTTGGAGAAAGATCTATCTCCCTCTCTAGAGCAATCTTGTCCTGTGGCAAATGTTTCTTTGTGCTCTGAATCACCTGCTTCTAGTGCAAGACAGAGCACCATCTAGTTTAATGGAAGAGACATGGGGAAAGCAGTGGGGAGTCATTCTGTAATTTGGAATGAAGGGGTTAAATTTTCTGAATATATAATTATGCGGAAGAAGATCAAGTGATTGCTATATTTTTCCCCTTACACCCAGAACAAAAGAGGCATCTTTTCTGACTAGATAACTTTTACATTAAGAAAATTCTAAACAAAGAAAGAACAAACATAAAGTTTCCAGTAGCTAAAGCTGCCCCAGGCTACTATAATAAGTAGAGATGTGGGAAACAAGACAATAATTTTTCAAATTTCATTTTTGGATATAAAAGCCATTCAAATGATCCATTAAATTTTGTACATACACCTGAAGACTTTCCATATTCTAAATGAAAATCAGACCCCTCTAAGGTGCCTCAGTTTGGGCACCCAAACTCACTGGTCACTTTTCTTCCTAGGTGTATATTTTCACATAAACCTATGTGTGTGCGATTTTGCACCTAATTTGTTTGTGCAATTAATGTGATTGCATGCAAAAACTAGGAAACTGAACATGCAAATGGGGATAATTAGCCATCTGTTTGCACAAATCAAGTAAATAGCTGAACACTTACTTTGCAAACCCCACTTATTGGGGTTTGCAAAGACACAGTTTTCCTTGCTTTTTCCCCATCCTTTCACTTCCCATTTTTCTTTCCCTCTATAAAGCTTGACATCTTTTCTAAGATATTTTAAAGTACCTCCTTCTCAATATAATTTCTTCATATAAATTCAATTTTTTAAAAGGAATTATAAGTTTTGTTCTAAGATTTTTCTTCTCTCATCTCTTCAAGGACTCTTTCTTTTCTAATTCTGCCTATATTTATTTTGCTTATATATATTGTCCCTTGAAAATTTTATTTTTTCTATTTGACATTTTAGCTCTAATTTTATTTTATTCTATTTCCCTTTTGCCAAGCTTCTCCCTTCTCCGCCCTGAGTGAATTGCAAGTTCTGATATAGGAAATATATAATGGTCTGGCTATGGTCTGCAGAGATCCCATTTCATTGGTTGCTTGATGTAAATTGTATATAAAGAAGCTGGCATCTAAGTAATTTACTTTGAAAGGATGCAGTTTGCATGGACAAAATTAAAGAAGCTCCAAATCAACATGTAATGACCTTAACAATGACATTGCAGTATTCCAAGATACAGCATAGGACACATCTACATTTGTCATCAGAAGACAGTATATTAATCTTGCATTGGGCCTAAACAAACAGCAAGAGAACAAGCCAGGGAAATTCCGGAATATGAAGTTATGCCACTCTATAATTCTGAGCTGCTCCCTACAGAAATTATTAAGGAAATAAAATTATTTGGTTGTACTTCAGGATTTAGTATTAACTCTAAATAAGAGAAAAAGTCCACCATTATTTCAGACAAAAAAGCAAACAAAGTCATTCTCTAGCTTAATTGCCACAATTATTGTTAGACTTTATAATTTGCATAAAGCGTGGTACAGAGTTGCACTCCTCCTTGAAGAGCTCCTTGAATTGTGCCTTAGGAATCAATCTCAGATCATGAGTAGAGGTGTTCACTCAGGACATCATCTATTAACATGCCACAGACCTCTTCCCCCTGTGCCCTGGCTCTGATCTATGGGACACTGCTGGCAGCAAGAAGCTTTGTCATGTCACCACCTATTTCTCCCCACCATCATTTGGGCAATTTGCTCCCTGCTGGGCAAAAGGGACTAGCAACCCCTTCTCATAGGGATGACCAGTTTGATCAGTATTTGCATGGACAGTACAAGAGGGGGAAGAAGCTCCTTGAATGTCCTTTGCCAGTGCCTGCCTGCACAAAAGGTAATCACAGTCTTGCCCACAATAGGGCTGGGCACCAAACAGTCACAGTCAGGCTTAGCCTGGGCTTGGGTAGTTCAAGCTGGCAGCAATTGAACACAGCCTACCGGGGGCTGGCTTCAGCCTGGGTGGGGCTCGGGCCGCCTGCAAGACAATTATGGTCTATGGAGCTGGTGCGGGCCTGGGCTTGTGGAGGCTCAGGCTACCCACAACTAAACGCGGCCTGGGCAGGGCTCAGGCAGCTAACAAACAGTCTCTACAGCTGGCCAGGGCCTGGGCTTGAGGAGGCTCAGGGTACCAGCAAACTAACAGTCACAGGGGCTGACTTTAGCCTGGGCAGTGCTCAGGCTGCCAGCAATGCAACAGTCTACAGGTGAGCTGGGGCTTGGGCTTGAGGAGGCTCAGGCTGCCAGCAAACTAATGCTGTCAGGGACTGGCTTTAGTCTGGGTGGGGCTCAGGCAGCCAGCAAAGCACCAGTCTATAAGGGAGCTGGTAAGGGAGGCTCCTTCTCTAGAGAGGGAGCTTCCTCATGAAGTGTAGAGCATTGGCTATCCCAGGGTGGGTGGCAGGGGGATGTGGGCCCACCCTACTCCTCCACATCCCAGCCCAGGCAGAGGCAGGATTGGCTGCCCCTGCATTGGCAAGTATCCAGCCGCAACACGCCGACTGAGCCAGCTGTTTTGGGGCTGCCCCAGGCCACTTCCTGCCTCCCTGGGATTTGTTACCTCTTGCTCCCAGGTTCCTTGGGGTACACTGTGACCGTCAGTCCAGGTCTCCCACTTCTGTGGCTAGGAGACAGCCCGGTGTAGGCAGGAGCATCCTTCTCCACTGCAGATTCTGCCCTGACTGAGCTGCTGGGCCTTCCTCTTATACTTCCGGCCTGGCCCTGGCACTTCTGCTGGGGGGGGGGGGGGTTGCCAGCTAGGCTCCACCCACCAAGGGGCATGTTGTGGACTCTCCCTCTCCCATGTGGAGGGAGGCCACTCAGCCTCATTACAATGATCAAATAAGGAAAGGAGCAGTTTAACACATATATTCAACTTTAAACTGTCCAGATCCAAATAAGGAGAGACAATCTATGAAACAGTGGGATGGAGATGTAGGTGAAAAGATTCTATTAATAGAACTGAAAGCAAACTAGGGGAAACCTCACATGGGAGATCCATGTACATATCTATGGATATGTCTACACTTCATCTAGAGGTGCAATTGCTAGTTCAGGTAGAAGTATACATGTTAGCTCTGATTGAGTTATCACACTAAAAATAGAAATATAGCTGCCAGAGCATTGGAAGGTGGGATGGGCTAGCCACCCGAGTAAGTACCTAGAGTCCCAGCTAGCATTGCACTTAGGGTGGCTAGCCCCTCCCACAACTGTACCACCCAGCTATGCCTCTATTTTTAGCATGCTAGCTTGATAAACATTCTGTATGTATGTTTACTTGAGCTGGAAATTACAGCTCCAGCCTGAATGTAGATGTATGCTAAGCAAGTTTTTATGAGTTATCCATTACTCTGATATCTGAAGCCTAGATTGCCAAAGGTATTGGTATGGATATCAATGGGAGTTAGGTGCTCATATATCTTTAAGGATCTGGGCCGGAGTGCCCAGACAGTGAAGGAGAGTGGGAGAGGAATGTGCCTCAGTAAAGGAGCTCTACCTAATATAATGTTCTCTGGGGACTCCATTCCCAAAAGCTTCTGATTGCTGGAGAGCTTCACGAATACTTTGCCATTTTGATAGGCAGGCCCTTTGGTTCAGTCATGCTGGAAACAAATTAAAGTAGTAATTGATCTAAACTACTGATAGCCATCTAAGGCACAATTCTGTCATCACTGTTAATGTATTCTGTATTCCAACTACCGTAATTTACATGAACTGGAATATAATATTTGGACCCTAAGTTACATTGTGTATATTATACATAGTAGCAACAAAGAGTATAGAAACCTTTTATAGAATATCAGTGCACTACTAATTGGTGTTATTGTTTATTTCTATAGCTCCATCATCTAAGTGTGCATTGCAGTTTGCAGATGATCACAAACAAAAAACAGAGAGCTGTTCATTTAAGTACAGAGCTGTTGCTTATTGACCTGTTGGAATGGTGGGTGTTTGGCCGTAAATTCTGTTTCCTACTCCATGATGTCAAGGTCATGACTCACATTAGGTTGTAACTTTATTGCTAGATAGGCTATTGCACCACCAAAGAATTTGTTAATGCTGATTCTTTCCATCTCTGACACCAGCTCTCTTCCAGTGGCTCATCATTACAGTTGTATTTTTCAATTGGATCTGCAAAGAAAGACCTATGAGCCTATGTGGAGCCCTCACTGCAAGATTCTGCCCATGCAGTGTTTCTTGAAGAATCCAGGTCTAATTTATAAATAAATGTAATAATGCCAATTCGCCACGGATGCAGGTATACAGTTATTGGGCCAAATTCTGCTCTCTGTTGCACTGGCATAAATCCAGAGTAACTCCATTGACTTCAATACCTATGAGAGAGCAGAACTGAGCTCAGGATTTTTTTTCTTTGTGTACACTTGTGCTCTGGGCTTGTATAAATTAGTGAAACAGTGGGTTTTTTTTTTTATTTTAATAGCAAGGCTGAATGTGATGAATAAATATCACTGGAGACAATGAATTCACAGGCAGAGTTCAGATATAAGGCATAGGATTCTTTCCATTGCTATGCCCATCCCTCTTTACCCCCATCTAGGGAAATTACCCTTTCAAAGGGTAAGACAGTAAATCTCTAAATCTCCATATTTACTCAAGTTCTGTGTCTTTTCAAGGCAGAAGCTGTCAAGTCGATAGATTTACAAGGTTTTTATGATAATGATTTCCTCCATGGGCTAACTCAGGATGAAAAGATAAATTAATTTATCCTCTTCTATCCACTAGCTAAAGTTTAGACTGTATTCTAAAAACTGACTTCAGAGCACACACATTGTATAATTCATCACGAGAGATTAAAATTTAAAATCAACTCTGTGTAGCTTTCTTGAACTGGGCCAGTAGAGGCTGGGTGCATTGCAAAACAGATGAGTTCAGAGCCCTTGGGAAGATTACCATTCTTCTTCTATCATTAGCCAGTTTGCTGAGTATTCCAAAGAGAGATTCAGTTTGTCCATTGACTGAGGATTTTAGAGAGACATATTCTAACTATACAGAAATGAGTGTGCTTGTGATTATTGCTCAACAGTACCTAATTATTTACAAAGATTTCATTTCCTTTTTCCCCCTCTTTTGGGCACGACTTACTGGTGTATTACTCTAGATTTATGCCAATGTAATTCCATTGGGTTCACCAGCATAAAATGGAAGTAACACACTGTGTTATTTCTTTTTACCTTTCTACATGAGTCAGCTATTGACACATGAACACAAGTGAGCTGTAGCTCACGAAAGCTCATGCTCAAATAAATTGGTTAGTTTCTAAGGTGCCACAAGTACTCCTTTTCTTTGTACCATTATAATGTTCAAACACCACTGGCATATTTTTAAATCTCAGAGACCAGTTATTGATTTGGACATGAAAACTTTGTATTAGCTGAATGATTTTTATTACAAAAATACCAAGATTTTCTTACATCATGTCTTCATTCTCCCTCACTTTCATAGGGGTGTTTTGCAATGCACATTGCAAAAGCTTCCCCTGGTCCATCTATCAACATTCAAAGTTTTCTGACTAGCAGTAAATCTGGAGTGATCCACAAGAAGGGCTAGAGTCTAACTGAGCACAGTGCGTAAGAAGCTTAACCATACTTGAAGGAAGCAGATATGACACATGGAGACTTTTAAAATCTAAAGCATTAAACAAACTGAGGGGTCACAATTGTCCACCCTTCTGTTCACCTTCACAATTATATCTTGTAAGGTCTCAAGTGGTCAAATGATTATATTAATTGCCTTTTATTTAAAGTACCTTGCATCACTTACTAACTGCTTTATGTCACATTACATAACTAAGTTTTTCCTTAGCCATCTGACCAGAATATTTCAGTATAGTTTGTGTCAAGGTTCCTTCCCCACTCTGAACTCTAGGGTACAGATATGGGGACCTGCATGAAAGACACCCTAAACTTATTCTTACCAGCTTACGTTAAAACTTCGCCAAGGTACAAACTATTTTACCTTTTGTCCTTCAACTTTTATGCAGCCACCACCAAGCGTCTAACAAAAATAACAGGGGAAGTGCCCACTTAGAAATGTCTCCCCCCGAAAATATCCCCCCCAAGCACTACATCCCCTTTTCTGAGGAAGGCTTGATAAAAGTCCTCACCAATTTGCATAGGTGAACACAGACCCAAACCCTTGGATCTTAAGAACAATGAAAAAGCAATCAGGTTATTAAAAGAAGAATTTTAATACAAGAAAAAGTAAAAGAATCACCTCTGTAAAATCAGGATGGTAAATACCTTACAGGGTAATCAGATTCAAAACATAGAGAATCCCTCTAGGCAAAACCTTAAGTTACAAAAAGACAAAAACAGGAATATACATTCTATTCAGCATAACTTAATTTATCAGCCATTTAAACAAAACAGAATCTAATGCATATCTAACTAGATTGCTTACTAATTCTTTACAGGAGTTCTGACCTGCATTCCTGCTCTGTTCCTGGCAAAAACATCACACAGACAGAGAGGACTCTTTGTTTGCCCCCCCCCGATTTGAAAGTATCTTGTCTCCTCACTGGTAATTTTGGTCAGGTGCCAGCAAGTTTATCTTAGCTTCTTAACCCTTTACAGGTGAAAGGGTTTTTTCCTTTGGCCAGGAGGGATTTAAAGGTGGTTAGCCTTCCCTTTATATTTATGACAGTCTGATTCATTTATTTTTAGAGCAAACTGCTGGTTACCCTCAATTTCCTGTTTTAAATCACCAGTGCAGTTTTTTGATATCACGACTGATTAAAGAGACGTAAGCACAAAAGGATCCAGAGCCCCAAGGATTCAGATAAGTATTTAACTTCATCTTCAATATAATTTCAGAAGGTGACTATTAAATACAATATTTTAGCATCTTGGGTGAAAGAGGAGAAGAAATAAGCTGCAAAGTTACAAGGAAACTAGTGATGAACAATGACGAGGCTTTGTTTAAAATCATATATCAATGGGGAAACTACCACAAATGGGTCCTACTGTCAGAAAAATTGAATAAACTTCACACAATTGCTCAATAAGGTACAAAGAATGACAAGTATGGTGGTTTGGCCTACTGTGTCTTGAAACTGACATGATTACAAAATATTGGACTTTCTTATGCTTCAAGCAGATAAAATTTTCCATAACATTCTTTATCTCAAAAAGAACAGGAGTACTTGTGGCTACCTTAGACACTAACAAATTGATTAGAGCATAAGCTTTTGTGGGCTACAGCCCACTTCATCGGATTCATAGAATGGAACATCTAGTAAGAAGATATATATGTGTATATATATACACATACAGAGAAGGTGGAAGTTGCCATACAAACTGTAAGAGGCTAATTAATTAAGATGAGCTATTATCAGCAGGAGAAAAAAAACTTTTGTAGTGATAATCAAGATGTAAACACAAGTTTTTTTCTCCTGCTGATAATAGCTCATCTTAATTAATTAGCCTCTTACAGTTTGTATGGCAACTTCCACCTTCTCTGTATGTATATTGTGATACAGCATGGCCAGAAGGCAGCAAGAGAGTGATATAGGAGAGATATGTAAGTCCCAGGATGAGGAGAAACCTTATTCCCCGTAGAGGGAAGAAAGGTTTCTATAGATTAATTAGAAGCACTGAAGCCAATTAGAGCACCTGAAGCTAGTCACCTGATAAAACCCCCCTGCTTCAATCAGCCAGAAAAAGGAGTTGGAGCAGAGTGGTTTAGTGGTGGAGCAGAGAGCAGTTTGGAGAAGTGCTGTGGCTAGTTAGAAGACCTAAGACCCTAGGTAAAGAGACACCTGGCTTGTGCAGAGAGAGAGGGTAAGAAGCCCCACAAGCTGAAGAGCAGGAGAGGGAAGTAGCCCAGGGGAAGGAAGCACTAGTTCAAGTGGTTTACCATTATCCCAAGGGCCCCTGGGCTGGGACCCAGAGTAGAGGGCGGGCTCAGGTCTCTCCCTCTCCATTACCCTTCTCTGGGTTACTAGTAGGAAAGCAGATACCCAAGAAGAGGAAGCGTGGGACGCATCATAATCATACTGGCAATTTGCCACTATATATATATATCTTCTTACTAGAAGTTCCATTCTATGCATCCAATGAAGTGGGCTGTAGCCTACAAAAGCTTATGCTCTAATAAATTTGTTAGACTCTAAGGTGCTACAAGTATTCCTGTTCTTTTTGTGGATACAGACTAACATGGCTGCTACTCTAAACTTGTCATTCTTTATCTCAGTAGAGCTGGTCAAACATTTCTTCCAGAACAATTTTCTGCTGGAAAATGCTGTTTTGATGGAATTAAAATGTTCTATAGGATGCTGAGACTCTCAGACATCCAGAGTCTTTATTTCCTTGGTATCTCAGGGCCTGATTTGGAATGATTTTTTTTTTCAAAATCTTGAAATTTTTCATAATGGACAGCCCTGTTCATGCACAGCTCTAACGTGGCGAGTATGGCACCATGAAAATCTGTACCTGGTTCTGGCCATACACTGGTTTATGGCAAATCTTCTCTCTCACTTCTGTGTCTTAATCATCCATAACATTGACTAACAGAGACATTTATCAATAAAACAGTCCTATTTATGCTTCGTGTGAACCACTGCTGAGACAGAGACCCTTTCTTCAACCCTCTTCTAGGTTGTGGGTAACATGTATTTTTATTTGGATGCCAGGGGATTTACTTATATTGGTTTATGATCAGTTGGTCATGTTGTCTGCTGGACTCTTTGACTTAAGTCATACTTTTGTGTGAAGCATTCATTAGGCCTTTGTGTTTTGAACACCATGAATAAATGCATGTTAGTTAGTGGTAGTAAATAATGGCTGTTACACTCACTTTGTTATGATTCATGTGTCTCAAACCTGGGCCTGTAAGGTTTCTAGGAGGAGCTACACTTCAGCCCTCCATCTGACAGTCTGCTGATGCTAGTGTTATCTGGGACCCGGAAAGCCCACCCCAGTTTGCTGGTCTGCCCCTGGAGTCCTATTGGTGGAGTCCCTGAACAGCTGATTGACTGGCTGGAACTACTTAAGCCAGCAGCAAGAACAGAAAGCTATCTGAACAACTGGATTCTACTCTGTTCTGCGTCCCTTCTCCTTTGTGCACCTGCTCCTTGATTTCCTGACATCCTGACCCAGCATGACTGCTAGCATCTGATTAGTGGTTCTGATCCCCAGTTTGCCTCCTTCTTCTGACCTCCTGGTATCCTGACCCACCTGACTCCTAAACCCATCTTGTGACTGTGGACTCTGGCTACTAGGTTTGGCCACTCACAACCTGGCCATGACAGCCTACACCATGACTACACTAGTTGTTCAAGTTATTATACTTATACATCAAACCCCTCATTGAGTTTGGTTATATACAGATAATTCCATTAACAAAAACTTTCATTTAAAAGTGATTAAGGTTGATTAAGAGTGACAAGCTCTCAGATCAAACTAGTAAGGTCTGATTTCCCCCTTCCTTGTATCCATTCTATTCAGGTTCTTAAACTAGCCTCATCGCTCTTGTATCTGAGTGCCTTCCAGTAATGAAAATGGAATGGTGTCAGCAGATAGGAAAAAAATTGAGGAATGAGAGGTGGTAAATGAGTCAGTAGACAATGATCAGAAGAAATATGTTACCATCTCTCTTTGATACTTATATGGCCCCTGTCCTCATAGTATCTGAGCACCTCAGAATCTTTGGTGTTTTTATCCTCATAAGTCCTTTAGAGGTAGGGAAGTACTTTTGTACCCAGATAGATAACTGAACACTGAGAGATTAAGTGACTTGCCCAAGGCCACCCAAGGAATTGTGGACCCAGGTCCCTCCCAGCCCTAACCACTGGGAGCATCCTTCCATCGTGTATGATGATTGACATCTGGGCAAAGTGTATAAAAATGGAAATATTCTGATTTGGTAGTGTTTTACAGTCACTTAACCTGATGGGTGCAAGGCAGTGAACGTCCATCAGTATCCATCATAAAACTGAACATGACAAGCAATATATATATACACCATAGTTCCATTCTATTTTTTCTTACTATTTAAATCTCAAGCTCTGTAAGTTCAGTCCTTTTTTCCCCACTACAAACACAAAATACAACATCAGCCACTAGCAGAGTGCTTCTAGTCTTCAGCATGCTAGACAATTAGGTCATTCCTTGGAGGCCAACACAGGGTGTTAAGATATCACATCTTAACAGTGGCTAACATTAGCAGAGGACTTGCAGAAGTGTCCGGGTCTATTTTTGATGCTGCTTGGGGATGTTATCATGACTAGCAACGAGCAAAGGGCTGACAAAGGGGGAGAAAATGAGAGGAAAAATCTAGGAAAAAACTAATAGCAATAAAACTCTTGACAAGTCAGATTGCTGCAAGTCTCAGTATCTGAAACAACTTGGACAATAATGGGATTCAAGTGTCCATAAAATTAGTCAAGATACAAAGATATAAATGTCACCAATTTGCATAAAAGCTTTACTTTAAAGATTTAGCACTGTGTACCAAATGAAGGGGGAAAAAGCACTGCCATAACAGTAATACTTTAATATAGGTATCCATTATCTAATGCTTACATAATGGAAGCCAAATGAGTTCATTATTATTGGTGCTATTACACTGAATACCAAATGAACTCATCATCGAAGCATACTTGCTTTAAAAACTGTTACTGCACCATCAGTAACAAAAATAAATAAATAAAGATGCATACAAACTTCTTTAGATAACTAATTTGATTTCAGTGTTAACTGCTAATGTATTATTAATCAACAGTTCATTATACTTTGAGATAGCATTTAGTTTATTTCTACACAATTCATTTCTGTAATCTCTCACTCTGTTGCCTTTTATTCCTATGTAAACAGTGCTGGTTGGGGCTGATACAGACCTATAGTAAATGACAGGATGATATGTTTGTGTGCTATTCAAATTTGTTCTGTTTTGCAAAACCAGGAGAGGTTCAAAAAGGTTGATGAGATCCAAAGTAAATGATAGCATATGAGAACAGTCTATGAATATTAGAAAGTGCTGAGGTCAACAGCTTACAATGTGCTATCTCAACATCAAAACAATTGTGAACGTATTCATCAAATCCTTTCAGTTTTCATTGTTTGAAGTCTTTTGTAGTAATGGTAATTCAATTTCTCTGCAGCATATATCTATTTGAGCTGTTATTTTAGTTTGCTAGGTCATACACATCAAACGCTCAAAGCAGATTCAGGAGACACAACCTGCTGAAAATCAATAAGCAGTCCAAAGTTGGTGTGAAGTAGCAGAACAAAGCACAGTGTTACATCTCCAACTTTTTGAGCTGAGAAGGTTCTTCAATGGGGAAGCGGAATACTTAAAAAATAGAATGTCTGGAAACTACAACAGGCAGTGTGATTGTTATGGATAGCTACAGCCAAAATGATAGTGAAGGGAGCCTGATCAATGTTGTTGGCACTTCACAAAGGTAATCACTGATACCAGCTCATTAGTTACTCCACACGCTTGTGTATAAAGCCTGTCCACTTAAATTCCCTTAGTAAATGAGAAGCTGCTTGGGCACCATTTTGTTCTGCAAAAAGTCATTAGGCCTACCTTGCAATGTGAAGGATTGCTGACATTTTATATTATTGCGCTTTCTAACGTGCTTTTACCAATATAAATTTAGTTTACACTCCAAGAATTCCCATGGACCATTTGTTCACTGCAAAAGACTTATCTTGTTATGCATGTGATATAATCCTTACGCCATCCAGAGCCATTAGGAACATTTGCTATTTCCTACCAATGTTTAGGGCTTAAAGTCCAAACGGTAAGGGTATTAGTGAATGCTCACAAGATCTGATCTTTAGGAAATGGTATATGAATATGTGCATAATATGCAGCTAACAGTTTGTTTTCCAACAAAGCAATGTGTTTAACAAAATTATAAAAGAAAAATGGATTTAAGCTTATTTATGTTCCTTGAGGTATTAAGCTGTCTTGATATGTTCTGCTACCATAACAATGCTAGGTTTATATTACAGTAAAATAAACATTAAGCCTGGGGTGCAGAAGCCATGGTTTTCACAATTATGTTGGTAACATTGCTTTAGGAGTATCTTTATGTCTGTGGTCTGGGCTGCTGGTTGGTGGGGTACCTGCACAATATAGAACTGAGGAGTTGGGATATCATTTTTCAGCCATTTCTAGGCAAGAATGCCAGTTTCAAAAAAAGGACCACAAATGCTGGGAGTGAAAGTTCTGAGAGGTGTGTTTTAGGAATGATCAATCAAGTTGCAGTGGGGGAGGTTTAGGTTGGATATTAGGTTAGGATATTAGGAAAAACTTTTTTCACTAGGAGGGTGGTGAAACACTGGAATGCGTTACCTAGGGAGGTGGTGGAATCTCCTTCCCTAGAAGTTTTTAAGGTCAGGCTTGACAAAGCCGTGGCTGGGATGATTTAATTGGGGATTGGTCCTGCTTTGAGCAGGGGGTTGGACTAGATGACCTCCTGAGGTCCCTTCCAACCCTGATATTCTATGATTCTAGGCTTGTCCTTTAGACTGTAAACTTTTCATGGTAGGGCCTGTCTTCATTTTTTGTCCTGTGGAGTCCCAATCTTGTTGTCATGCTTAGCAGATTAAAATAATACTTCTGTGCCTAAGAATGGTCTTTCGGCTAAGGTGCTGGACTGGAACTCAGGAGAGAGACACTCTGTTCCCAGCTCTGCCAGACTCTCTGTGACCTTGAGCAAGTCACTTAATCTGTCTGTCTCAGTTCTCCATCTATAAAATGCAGATACAGTGGCTGTCTGTGACGCTCCGCAGGGGTTCCCAGGGTTGTGAGGTAGCTCTTCACTACCTGCCATTAGTGTGAAGCAGTCTTGTCTGTGTCTGTTGTAGTTCAGCTCCCTGAAACCACCAGCCTCTGACCACACACACACAAACTTCCAAGCATCCACAGACCTTGCCCTCTCTGTGCAGGCTGGTGATAGCCACACAGCAACCTCTGAGTTCTCAGAACATTCCTCTGCAATGTCCTTCTCTTAACCACGGGACACTCACAGAAATTACCAGATAAACTGTCCCCAAAAAAACAGTGTCCACACCAGCTTATTTGATTCAGCTGAGGTTCAGCTCCAGTATAACATCACAGCACTGAGATATACTTATAGTGAAAACAATCATATGTGTATTATAAAAGGCTAATATTTAAGAGACAGTGAATAATGATAATGATGGGAACAGAAATGATTACATATTCTTTGTGATTTATAACAAGTTTCTTAGAATGTGAACTTAAATGAGCTAAACCTTTGTCTAAAGCAGCTTATCTCACATAAAGCAGTCTCCCAGGGCTTCCAGCCAAAATGGATGGGACCCCCTTTCATGAATGCAAAAAGCACTGTCCTTTTTGCTTCCTCGGTGAAGAATAAAATGGTGTCCTTTTGCCTTTTTCTTATACCTCCAAAGTTCATAGGTTTGTCTCCAGAAACAGGATGACCCCCCATCCCCAAAGTTTATCCTCTGATATCTTGTCTCCTGTTGACTTCCCATCCCCCTATTGACTCATATGTAAATGGGGGCTTCCATTGTGTTGGCCTACATTGCTTAATCTACATGGCTGACAGAGAAACAAGTGAATCAGCATCCTTTGTCTGACCTAAAACCTGTTTATCAGCTCTGCCTCAGAATCAGATTCTAAAACATGTTTTCAGTACATATGCACAACTCCTTAAATATCATCCATACATTTCACAATGAGTATGAGAATCATTATGACATAAGCTTTTATTAGATACCTCACTTGATGCTTTTTGGATAAAAACTATGAAAGAAATATGTTGGATGTAGTACGTTTGTCAGGCCTGTCAGGAGTTACAGTTACAGAACAGTGAACCCTTTACCTTTGGCGTTGAGGTGTCCTGTTCTCAGTGGTAGCTGATGAGAGAACAAGGAGTAATGGTTTAAGTTGCGGTGGGGGAGGTTTAAGTTGGATATTAGGAAATACTTTTTCACTAGGAGGGTGGTGAAACACTGGTATGCATTACCTAGGGAGGTGGTGGAATCTCCTTCCTTAGATATTTTTAAGGTCAGGCTTGACAAAGCCCTGACTGGGATGATTTAGTTGGGAATTGGTCCTGCTTTGAGCAGGGGGTTGGACTAGATGACCTCCTGAGGTCCATTCCAACCCTGATATTCTATGATTCTATGAACACGATGGATATTTGCAATCGTGATAAAGACAACTTTCAGTTTTTAGTAACATTTCTCCTGAGAACTGATCCCATCCCATTAGCTTTAATGTCAATGGAATTACAATATTAGCAACTGCCATGCCACTTATTGACAGCTTTGTAAGAGGAGAGGTTCCACTTGTCATGAATTTGCTGGCTCCAAGTCCAAGTGTCAGAGACCAGAACATGGCCAGACATGTTGGAGCAAGCATCGGCCTAGTATTTAGAGCAGCCAGGAATAGGAATCCAGGGTCAGAGCTGTAGCCGGAGGCCAGATGACAGAGCAAAGTGAGAAATCAAAGCTGAGGGTCAGAAACAAGGCCAGAGCTGAAGTCAGAAGTCAGGAATCAGAGCTCAGGGTCAGAGTTGGGTTACCTGGAGTGAGGCATGACAGGAGCAGGACTGGAGCTTATCTGTGTCTAAGGCTGGGAACAAGTAGGCACAGGTACTACCATAGTCAAGGGCAAATGCTTTAAGCAGCCAGACTTAACAGCTCGTCTGCTGACTCTTCCCATCAACAAGGTGGTGTAGGCAATCTGCAGTTTACTACAGATCAGCTGTGCTTGCTAAGTTGCCCAGAGACTGGCTGTGCTACAGGCTCTGATTCTTGACGTCAGGACAGGATGTGTGCCTCCAGGACTACAGAGCACATTGAAGACTATGCTGCACAGCTGTGCATATCTGCTGTGTTTCATGGCTTCCAAATGTGTGTCTCTAGCTGATAAAGTTCAGGTTCTGGAGGCCTTTTGTGAGCCCAGTGCTAAGCATACATGAGTAGCTAAGAAGTTTGGTGCTTCAAAGTCTGTTTCATGCATTCTAAAGAATAGTGATGACATTTTGAAGGAGTATGAGATCAGAACAAACCAAGGATGCAGGTTTCAACATAATAGCAAGGAAGCAGATGCTGGTGAAATCCTGTGGCTCTGGTTTTGGCAAACATTTGGCCAAAGTGCTTACCTGTCTGGACTCTCACCCTCGCGTCCCGCCCTGACACAAAGTGGCGGGACCTCCTGCCACCTCTGGAGAGTGAGGAGCCCCGGTTGGCCAACCTATATTCAACCCTGGTCGCGAGGCCTGCCGGGGACATCAGCTGGTGGCTCCTTCATAGAGACATGAGTACGGGCGTGTACTTGGCGCAGTTCACTCCTCTCCCAGACACCTGCCCCTTTTGTGGCGTAAAGGAGACGCTGGCACACGTATACCTGGAGTGCACCAGGTTGCAGCCCCTATTCTTGGATATATTATTGTGCTTTTGGTTGCACTTTTCCCCTCACCTGTTCATCTACGCACTCCCTATCCATGGTCCCACAAAGTCACGGGACTTCCTTGTCAACCTCCTCCTAGCCCTGGCCAAAATGGCCATCTACAAAACCAGGAAGAAGAGGTTGGCCGACAGGGTTTCCTGCAACTGTGGGGCCTATTTCTGCTCCTCAGTCCGTTCATGCATCCGAGCAGAGTTCCTCTGGGTGGCGTTCCCTGGCTCCCTTGACACATTCGAGGAGCAGTGGGCACTGTCTGGGGTTCTCTGCTCAGTGTCCCCATCAGGTTACCTTTGTTTGGCCCTGTGACCTCACTCCCGTTCCTGTTATCTCCTTAGTTGTCCCCTGTAATTATTTGGAATCCCGGACCAGTGGATCCTCCTCTTAGGCTGCAGGGAAGTCCTTTAGCAGTGGGTGGGCAGAAGCCCACCCACTTCCCAGATCCCAACAGGACAACTGAACCAGGTTCATATAAATCCTTTTTTAGTCATTTTACTCTTGGTGGACCTACAGAATGTCAAGGGGAACAGAATTTTTATGCAATATTCATATAGAACAGTTAGAAAAATCATAAACAGTGGTGCCTAACAATGTAGCTTTGGCAAAAACAGAGATTGCTGTAGTAATGCAAGATTATTAAACAAAATAGCTACATTATAGTGTGTAACTGGGTGGCTTTCCCCAGAATGAGCCACACTTGGGTTGAATCAGGTCCTCTGAATTGAGCCAATTAAGGGGGTGAAGCTGCTCCTGGGCTATAAATGATCAGAGGATATGCATTGAGGGTAAAGTTAGAAAAGGGACTGGAAAGTGAAGCTGCAGTGGTCCCTGAGGAAGGGACAGTTTTTCAGGGGGGGATGGACTGTGCCTACCTTAAGCCCCCGTGGAAGAGTGTTTTTGCATTTGTTTTGAGGACTTGGTTAATTTAATAAAAACAACCCAGACCCCAAGAAGGGCTGCGACTGAAAGAGAGACGATGTGGAGTTTGTTGAAGGAGCCATGAAGAGAAAATGGGGTAGGGCACTGCAGAGGCACCCCAGCCAGGAGGAGGCACTCATATGGTAGCTGGCCTATTACATAGTGTTTCATAAGAAACTGTGCTGTATATTTTTCTCTCAGCCTTAGGGCTCTTGTTATCAAGAACATGGTTTGTTGCTCCTCAGCCCTTGGTACAATTACCTCTGTAGTTCAACGGTTTCTTAAAGAACCTTTTAGTACAGTAAATTACTCACAACACATTGACTTTTCCAGTATGGGTCCCCTAAAGTTAAACACTTTAATCCATACTTGGGCTTTCTTCTGGTCTGGAACTCTCAGAGCCTGCATCCCAAGCAAGGGGGAAAAAAATGGGAGGGAAAAAAATAAAAGGATTGCAGACCAAACTAGATGAACACGCTTCTCAAAGGGGTTCTTCAGAGAAAGCAGAAAGCCTGTGAGGAATGGATAAAGGGTGAGGTCAACAAGGAAAGCTACCTCTTGGAAGTCAGAAAGTGTAAACAAACAAAAACTGACAAAAGCCAAGCAGAGCTGACCCTTACCAAAAAACATTAAACTGCTAGTAAAAGGTTTTTAGCCATATAAATAAAAAGGAAAGAAGTGAGACTGCTAAACACCGAGGGTAGAGATTAAGGCATAATCTAGGTATGGCCCAACACCTAAATAAATACTTTGCCTTCATTTTTAATAAGACTAACAAGAAGCTTGATGATAGCAGCAGGGTGGCTAATGGAAATGAGTGTATGGAAGTAGAAATGACCACATCTGAGGTGGAAGCCAAACTTAAACAGCTTAATGGGACAAAATCAAGGGGTCCTGGATAATCTCCATCCAAGAATGTTAAAGAAACTGGCATATGAAATTGCAAGCCCAATAGCAAGGATTTCTAATTAATCTTAAACTCAGGGGTAATACCCTATGACTGGGGAGATGCAAATATAGTACCTCTTGTGGAGAGGAAGAATAACGATTTCTTCTGGGCCTGTTCAGCACCTACAAGGCACAACTGCAAGGGTTGTTCTGCCTGGAGCAGGGAAGGTAAGCTTACAAAGGGAAAACCTGCCACAAGGAGGGTGGTAAACAGGAGGAGGCCTGCTCTGCCTTAGAGACTGCTGATAGCAGAGGCAAGCCAGCTGAGAGGGAGACAGTAGTAGGCCTCACTGTTCCTGAAGCTGTGTGACCTAGGTACAAAGCAGTATGTCCCAAGAGGAGGGGCTTTAGGTAGAGCCCATTAAAAGACAATAAACCTGCTAATAGACTAAGCCCAAAGGGCTGAATCCAGAAAGACTGACTGATAGGCAGGCCACTTTTGCCTTTCTTTATTTTCAAATGGATTCCCCACTTTCATAAGGGAAAGAGAGGGGAGGGGACCTTTCTTTTGTCTGTTTGTTTTATGCAGAGAACCCTCATGTGCTATGAACTGGGGAGTGGCGGGGAAGGGTATTATAAATTACTGGAGGTGGGTCCTGGAGGGGATTTGAGGAAGCCCCTACCCCCCACATTAGTTTGACCTCAATTGTATGCAAGCTCTTAGAACAAATTTTGGAAGAGAGATTAATGAAAGACATGGAGGTTATTGGTAATTGGGTTAAAATACAACATGCTCTTACAACAGGTAGATCATGCCAGATCTTTCTTCAAGAAGATAACTGATTTTTCTAGACAAAAGAAATGCAGTAGAGCTAATCTACCTAGATTTCAGTAAACCATTTGATACAGCTCCATGTGGGAAATTACTCATTAAAGTGGAGGATATGGTGATTAATATGAGAGTCAAAAGGTGGGAAAGGAACTGGTTAAAGGAGAGACTACAATGGGTCATACTGAAAGGTGAACTGTGTGGCTGGATGATGGTTACTAGTGGAGGTCCTCAAAAATCAGTCCTAGGACCAGGCTTATTTAATGTTTCCTTTAATGAGCACAGCACAAAAAGTGGGAATGAATGAATAATATTTGTAATTGACACAGTTGGGTGTATTGCCAATGTGGAAAAGGACTGGAATATCAGACAAGAAGAACCTTAAAAACTGGAGTAATAAAAAATGTGATTAAATATAATAGAGCAAAGTGCAAGTTCATGCATTTAGGAACTAATAAGATTTTTGTGCTATAAAACGGGGATTTATGAGATGAAAGTAGCAGAGAAGGAGAAAGATTAGGTGTATTGCTTGATCACAGGATGACCAGGAGCCACCAATATGATGTGGCTGTGAAAAAGGCTAACATAATCCTAGGATGCACCAGACAAGCTATTCTCAGTAGAGATTGGGGAGTGTTGTTATCGTTGTGCCGGGCACTGGTCAACTGGAATACTGTGTGAAGTCTTTAGATCAAGATTTGCAGACTTCAGTAACTCAGCCAGAGATTATGCGCCTGTCACACATTGGCCGGTTTAATGGCTGAGACATGATTGTAGAGTTTAATGAAATGGAAGTTATCTTCCATGTGTCAGCCTGTGACCTCAGTCTTATTGGAAACAATGGGAAATGGTGACCTATTCCAGAAACAAAGCCCACCACATTACTGAAATAATATTCTGATGATGCAGTTGGCAGGATTGGAACCATATTCTTTTTTAACACCATATTCAAAAACCACATCCACCGGACAACACGGTGTTTGTTTAAAAAATGCTCAAAATTTTTCTAGTGTTGAAATAGCCACCAGATGGTGTGCTTACAATTTCATAAATAAAACACAAATAAATGGAAACTGAGGGAAGAAAAAAAAGTCAGGGAGTAAACTATGTTTGTATGTATCTGATTTGGGTGCACCCTTTAACAGGAAACTGAATTCCTCAGAGTCTTCAAAAAGAAAAGGAGTACTTGTGGCACCTTAGACACTAACAAATTTATTTGAGCAAAAGCTTTCGTGAGCTACAGTTCACTTCATCGGATACATGCAGTGGAAAATACAGTGGGGAGATTCTTCAGTGTTTCCTGCCTCACTGTATAATATCCACTGTAGTCCTATCCTTGTTAGACCTCTAAAAACTTCATAGACCTCTTACACTCTAGTCTATTCAGATACCATTGGCACAATTAAAGCATATAGGGCCAAATTTATCAATATATTACACCAGAGATGAAATTGGTCTCCACTTTTTGTAGTACCAAGGCTTATTTACAGACTTTTTAGTTTGCTTAGCCAGCCTTCCAAGCTGTTTACAGTCAGATCAGTGATGGTGCCAGACTAGAGTATAACAAATGTATTTAAAGGTCTGACCCAAAGCCCACTGAAGTCAATTGAGAGTCCTTCCACTGGCTCCAATGTGCTTTGGAGCAGGCCTTAAATATCCTTAGGAAATTTTTGACACAAATTAATTTATATAAAAAAGACTGTTTTGTACTTTAAAACAGCAAAATCAATAGGCTTAAAAACTTCTATTTTGTATTATAAAGTAGCAGTATTGCATATTACAATGTTCAATTTCTGACTTTTTAAAAATATTAACAATATGTAAAGAAATGTCTAATTTAATATCATGTGTATATAATTGTCACAGACAAATAATACTTTAAGATCAAGTCCAGCTTCAAAAGTACATATCAGTAATTTAGGTTAAAATACATTACAAGAACATATAAATCCAAACATGTTAATGTATGGAAATGAAAAGTTAGTTCACACAGACAACCTTAACTCTGCCCTGTAGTAATCCCAGACAGTAACCATGTGATTATGATTAAGGCATTTTAATGTTTGTGCTCCCAGTTTAGATTAAACTGAATTTTAAAAAGATTAGTGTTGTGTTTTTTTTCATGATGTCAATGAAGGGCAGAGTTAATATTGTCTAGATGCCTTAAGAACATAAGAGCGGCCATACTTGATTGACCAATGGTTCATCAACCCAGTATCCTGTCTTCCAACAGTGGTCGGTGTCAGATGCTTCAGAGAGAGTGAACAGAACAAGGCAATTTAGCAAGTGATGTATCCCCTGGCCAGTCCCAGGCCAGTCTGGCAGTCATATGTTCAGGGAAACACAGAGCTAGGGATTGCATCCCTGACCATCTTGACTAGTTCACTATTCTCCATGAAATTATCTAATTCTTTTTTTGAACCCAGTTATGCTTTTGGCCTTCATGACATTTCCTGGCAAGGAGTTTCACAGGTTGACTATGCGCTGTGTGAAGAAGTACTTCCTTACGTTTGTTTTAAACCTGCTGCCTGTTAATTTCATTGGGTGACCCCTGGCTTGTGTGAAATGTGAAGTTGCAAATAAAACTTCCTTACTCACCTTCTCAATATCATTCATGATTTTACAGACCTCTATCAGACCCTCTCTTGGCTGTATCTTTTCCAAGATGAACAGTCCCTGTCTTTTTTAATCTCACTTCCATTCCACATGCCTAAGAATTTTTGTTGTCCTTTGCTGTGCTTCTTCCAGTTCTAACATATCTTTTTTTTTGTAGGTCTGTCAATGAAGCGCAGTTAACTCACACGATTAACTTTAATATGTTAATCACGATTAAAAAAATTAATTGCAATAAGTCGCAGTTTTAATCACACTGTTGAGCAACAGAATGCCAAGTGAAATGTATTAAATATTTTTGGATGTTTTTCTATATTTTCAAATATATTGGTTTCAGTTACAGCACAGAATACAAAGTGTACAATGCTCACTTTATATTATTTTGTTTATTACAAATATTTGAACTCTAAAAATGATAAAAGAAATGTTTTCAAGTTTATTTTTTGATCATGCATAGTGGGAGTATATAACTGCAATGATAAACATTAGATAACACCATGTGTCTATGGGATGAATGCAGTTTATGTCTGAACTGAAAGCTGTTCACCATCATGAGAAACAATTGAGAGATAGGCAAATCTGATGTAGGATAGGTATTATGAATTCAATATTATAATGGAGAACCATCTTGCCAAACACCATTACTGCCCTTTAGTCACAGCAACAGTACTTCCAATATGCACCCAGTCCCTGTTTTGCTGTTTTCTGAGACCATGCAATGGTCTTAAATGTTTTTATTGGGTAATGGCTTTAGTTTTGTTTTATATTTACTGATGAAGACAAACTATAAATATCCTGGTTACAGAATCCTTAAGGTTACAGATTGATTGCAGTGAAGAAGGGAGTTTCAGCCTATTGGAGGCTGCAGAAGGATACTTGAATGGAGGCATCTAGGAGCTACTTGAGAACCATGGACTGTGCTGAGAATTGCTGCCCACCATATGACCTTTCAGAAGAGTGCATTGTGCAAAATGTGTGTGACTTTTACTTAACATTGTATGCCACTGTGGCATAGGGTAAGATGGTTAAGTTAACAAAACCAATGCTGCAATCCCTCTTCAAATGAATGATCTTGGAATCTCCTTAGGAATCTGTCACTCTGAGAGTAAGTATTCTGTCTATTGCGGAAAAATAGTATCATCTCTAATTGTTGAGTAAATTTCTCTCCATGCATTGACTAATACTAAACCTTTTTTGATCTCTTTCAGCTTTATCGTTCCCTCTGGCATTTCAGTTGTTGACCCAGATTTATTGAGTTCCAACAGAATTCAACTGAAAGCTTCACTATAAATAAATTTTCTTGCCAAGCAGGAAAAGACAATCGTATATATAATATCTCAACCAAAAGACAGCACCTCCAGCAGTACAGCACTGCACTGTCAGCAATGGAGATGAGTCCAAGCCCGGGCATGGGGTTTGAGGTCTTGAACCCATAAATTTTTGTCAAAGAAATGAGAGTGTTACTAACTGAGCCATACTGTCATCTTTGATTAAGCACAGAGAAACCCGCTGTCATAAATATAAAGGGAAGGGTAAACCCCTTTGAAATCCCTCCTGGCCAGGGGAAAGCTCCTCTCACCTGTAAAGGGTTAAGAAGCTAAAGGTAACCTCGCTGGCACCTGATCAAAATGACCAATGAGGAGACAAGATACTTTCAAAAGCTGGGAGGAGGGAGAGAAACAAAGGGTCTGGGTCTGTCTGTAGTCGTCTTGGCCAGGGACAGAACAGGAATGGAGTCTTAGAACTTTTAGTAAGTAATCTAGCTAGGTATGTGTTAGATTATGATTTCTTTAAATGGCTGAGAAAAGAATTGTGCTGAATAGAATGACTATTTCTGTCTGTGTGTCTTTTTTGTAACTTAAGGTTTTGCCTAGAGGTATTCTCTATGTTTTGAATCTAATTACCCTGTAAGGTATCTACCATCCTGATTTTACAGGGGTGATTCCTTTACTTCTATCTACTGCTATTTCTATTAAAAGTCTTCTTGTAAGAAAACTGAATACTTTTTCATTGTTCTCAGATCCAAGGGTTTGGGTCCGTGGTCACCTATGCAAATTGGTGAGGATTTTTACCAAACCTTTCCCAGGAAGTGGGGTGCAAGGGTTGCGAGGATTTTGGGGGGAAAGACGTGTCCAAACTGCGTTTCCCAGTAAACCCAGTTAGAGTTTGGTGGTGGCAGTGATATTCCAAGGACAAAGGATAAAATTAATTTGTACCTTGGGGAAGTTTTAACCTAAGCTGGTAAAAGTAAGCTTAGGAGGTTTTCATGCAGGTCCCCACATCTGTACCCTAGAGTTCAGAGTGGGGGAGGAACCTTGAGACCCGCAATAGCACTTTGAAGAATAAACAACAAAGTGGTAGTCAATACATACAAAAAAAAATAAATACTTTAACATTCTTTCCTCCAGAGGTGCTACTCTGTGGTCCCACACACATCTCATTATAAATCCAGATATTGTTGATGACCAGATTCTGCTGCCCTTATGTTGAGTAGTGCCTTACTCAATAAGTAGTCTCACTGAAGATAGTGGGTGATGACCCCATCTCTTCTGCCCATTACCCCATTGTTTTGTGCCACCTGTGGAATTAATTTGTGAACTCTCTTGGGCAGAGACTTTGAATATTTGTGATTGGGCGCATTGTGAGGCATCTGCTACAATTTTGTGTACAATAAATAATATCCAGGAAGGAGGAGTGGATGAGGTTCCCTTCAGGGACCAGCAACACTGTAATTTTCTTGGTCATTTAGATTAGTCACTGGATTGATGTGAAGCATTTTTTGATCTACAGGGAGGTGCTTGCAAAACAAATGCCTGAGGAGCAGAAAGGAGTGAGGGCCAAGATCCTCAGCTGGTAAACTTTTTAAATGATGGAAAAATTACAAACATGAAAGAAATTTACAGAGCCTAGGGCTGCTTTACAGCTCATCTTAAACTGACTTCAATTGGTTTGTGCTTTTTAAAAGAACTGCATTGGTTACTTTTAAGTGTGTTAACTGTGTTGTGAGCAGTGCAGCTGAAATGTATTTGAGTTATTTGGACAGCCTGAGAACACTGAGATAAATATGTGAAATGAGCTGCACTAAAATACGGGATTATTTGAAGCATTAAATCATCCAGATATTGTTCTCTGCATAGTTTTCTTGAAGGGAAGAATGAATTTATTTAGTTATTTTATTTATGGTATTTGGGGTAGTACCTGCAATATGGTGGCCAGTTTCCAAACAGAAAAGATGGCACAATCCCTTCCCTGAGGAACTCATATTCTTTTGCTTAGATCTGTGAAATACTGCCCTACTCTGCACCTGCATTTGTGGTTAAGGCATGGGAAGGAAGGTGGAACTCATATTCTTTTGCTTAGATCTGTGAAATACTGCCCTACTCTGCACCTGCATTTGTGGTTAAGGCATGGGAAGGAAGGTGGAACATCTGGGTACTCTTCGAGACTCTGCCCCAGGGTTCCTGTGTGACCTGAATGGGCATCAAGACTGGCACCACTGTTGGAGTGGAGAGAAATGCAATAAAAAAGTAAGGTTGATATAACAGTAGCTGGAGGGTTGTGACTAAACTTCTGTTTATTCTCAGTAATGTAGGCTAAAAAGTGGTTAGTGGTGCAATAAAGGTTGATTTGTTGTTCTAAGAATCCTAGCATTCAAACACTGCTGGATTCAATAAGATGAGGTGAAAAAATTAATGTACTGTTGAAAAGAAGAAGGAATTGCCTTGGTTATAGACAGTTAATTTTAATCATTTCTAGCATTCAACAAATCTGATTTAGGTGTTTGCTAACTTTTTAAAGGCATAGTAAAAATACGTGATTATGATAATGATGATGAATCAGAACAATATTCTAAATCCTGTCTGAATATTCTGTTACCTCTATTCAGCAAAACACTAAGAATCAAGTTTTATTTTAAGCATGTGCCTAAGTCCCATTGAAGTTAATGCACAAGACTGGTGCAAGGTGAGTGGGAATTAAGGAGAATAAGTAAAAAAGTATATTTTTTAAAAGTATATTAAGAACTAAAGAAATTCTAGCAATGCTGAACCCACTATTAGATGCGGATGATACAATTGTTAAGAATATGCAGAAAAGGCAGAAGTATTCAGTAAATATTTCTCTTCTGTACTTGGAAAAAAGCAGGATGATGTGCTTGTATCGTATGAGGATAATGAAGCACTTTCCAGCCCATTAGTAACTAAGAGGGAAGTTAAACAACATCTACTAAGGGTACACATTCTTTAAATAAGCAGGATCAGATAATTTGCACCCAAGTGTCCTAAAAGATTTGGCTGAGGATATATCTGGCCCACTGATGTCAGTTTTTAATAAATATTGGCGTTTCTGATGGGGAAATGCCATAAGACTGTGGAATAGTGCTAATGTTGTGCCAATATTCAAAAAGGTCAAGTAGAATGGCCTGAGTAACTATAGGGCAGTTAGCCTAATAGCAATCCTGAGTAAAATAATAAAAAAACGATATGGGTTATAACTGATAAATAATTAAAGAATAGGAATATGAATTAATGCCAGTCAGTATGGTTTTATGGAAAATAATCTTGGCAAACAAACTTGATTTAATTCTTTGAGATTACCAGTTTGATGGATAAAGGCAACAGCACAGATGTGAGACCTCACTGACGCTGGTGGGTGTAACAGCTGCTTTTCCTTCAGGATAAATGTAAAAAGTAGCTAATCCTCTTTTTGGGATAGCTGAAACAATGGGAGCCACCACCCATAGCACAGTCCACATGCAAGTCAGTCAGAAATTGAGCTATGTGAGCAGAACATTGTTTGATGGAGGTGTGTGTGCAGTGGCAGAGCTAATGGAAGGGGGCAGGAGGGTGACCTTTAGGTGTATGTGTAACATCTTTTCAAGCATATTGTGCAACTGACAAAAGGAGGTGTATGAAACAAATTTTCACACAGGGCTGGAAAATAAGCCTGTCCCACACTCACCCAGCAGCAATGATTCCTGTCCCACAGGGCTGGGCTTAGCTCCCCACTCATAGACTTTAAGGTTAGAAGGGACCATCATGATCATCTTCTAGTCTGATCTCCTGCACATTGCAGGCCACAGAACCATACTCACCCACTCCTGTAATGGACCCCTAACCTCTGACTGAGTTACAGAAGTCCTCATATCATGATTTAAAGACTTCATTACAGAAAACCCACCATTTACACTAGTTTAAACCGTCTCTGCCACTCTGACCCAGGGGAAAATTCCTTCCCAACCCCAGATATGGCGATCACTTAGACCCTGAGCATGGGGCAAGACACACGAGCCAGACACCGGGGAAAGAATTATCGATAGTAAATCAGTGCTGTCCCCTTCTAGTATCTCCATCACCAGCTGTTGGAGATATTTGCTGCTAGCAGATTGGGTATATGCCATTGTAGGCAGTCTCATCAGACCATTCCCTCCATAAACTTATTAATACCTCTGGGTTGTGTGACATGGCATATGCAGTTACATGGCACTGCAAACCTATGCATTATGTCACTATGTCACTCTCTTAAATTTGACCTGACTGCTCCTCTGTCATGATGGAGGAGCATCCAGGCCAAATTTAAATGGCACTGCAACCCAATGCAGCAGGTTGCAACAGCCAGAGTGTGGATCTGGACCCAGCTCTGTGAGACAAGAGCTACCACTGCTGAGTAAGTGCAAGGTGGGCTTGCTGTCCAGCTCATCACCAGTGACTCATCAACCACCCCAGTTGCAAAATCTGGCTCCACCACTGCATATGTGTCTGTGTCCAGGAACAGTCAGAAATGGACAGAAGCAGCCGTCAGAGAGAAGCAGCCAAAAAGCCAAGCACACAGCACAAGAAGCACTGAAAATGTGGCCCTGAGAGAGAAGAAGGAGGCTAAGGTTTTTTGGACAGAGGCTTGGAACTGTGAGCAAAGGAACTGCCACCTGTTGTTTGATTCATATTGAATTCAGAGAAACGGAACTTTATGTTCATTCTGTGTAAACAAACAGGGTTGCCTGACTCCATGAGCAATTTCTCCTAATCTAAACAACCTGCAAAACCCGCAGTATTGGCTAAGTGCTTGAGCCAAAAAGGGTAACAATATGTTCCCACCTATCTTGTAACATTTTCCCATAGATCTTCATTGGTAACCCTTGAAAATACATGCAAATTACCATCTCCCAAAAAGGAACAATGACTTTACAACATGCAGCATCATGTGGAACTGTATAGCAAGTGTTATAAATATGTTCTACACTATGTTCTGAAATGTCATTAATCACAATTCCAATAGTCATAACAGTTCCAACAGGTAAGTCTGTTATTGATAGTCCTACACTCAACCTGTTTCTTGTGAAATTAGACCTTTCATAACAAGGTGTTACCTGTGAAATACTGAATTTTTCCAATTGTCTATAAAACAAGGAACCTACAAGATGTTCTTTGAAACTCATTTAACATCCAATTCACTATGAAAGTGAGAGGTGTTAAGTTCCCAGCTCTTCATGGGTACAATGAAGTGCATGAGATGGGCTCATGTTCATCAAATGAGTTCACCCTATGAATATTTTTAATGAACTGATTCCATATAGTTCACCTCTAAGTTCAAATGGTACACATCTGATTTTTAATTTTTTGTACTTTCTGTATAATTAAAGTGATATCAACTTTATTTTTCCTGTGATACCTAACTTTATGCTGTTTATACCCAAACCTGGTTCAAATGAAGCTTCTATTATTAATAGGATGTTTCATAATGAGATGTTCAAGCACTTTCAATATGCCATTAGTTAGGGTTTTTATTTATTCATCACTTGCATTATGACTAATCTCTGTGTTCAGTATTTTAGTCATCTGAATAAACAGCAAAATTATATTGTGCAATGTCATGAAAATTAGGTTACTCAGTGTAGAAGGCAAGTTAAAAGATCTTCTAGCATCTCAGCTGAATTTGTGAAGCAATAATAAGGTAACCGGAAATCAAAAGATTGGCTCCTGAAAATCAATTCTGTTATCTAAAGTATACAAAAAGGATGAAAGTGTAGAGGAACTTGTAATAAGGCTCGTCATTGTGAAAGCAGTGAAAATAACTACTGTACATTGCAATTTCAAATTAACTTTGTTATTATCTCAGAGCTCCAAGCCATACTGTAGGAAGGTGTGAAACTCTAGGAAGCCATAGTACAACTCAATCTATCAAATGAGATTTAGGAAGTCTATACAATTACAGGACAGACCCTGTTTAATTTTGTGTCTGTGCAGTCTCCTGCATTACAATTTTATGATACATTACTTTTCTAATATAGTGCCTCATGCAAGGAAAAACAATCAGGTTGCCACTTGAACATTCAGAGAATTATGCAAAGGATGCATGGAATATGTTTAATATTTGCTATGAGCAAGTTAACTCTGTGAAGGGGGGAACAGGTACCTCACTGTCCCATGGAGGGGATTCTGCATCCCTGTTGCACACTGACAAAGCGGTGCCCCTGGGCGGCAATTCCACCAAGACAGGCATCAGTCAGAGTAATTCTGGGTTGAATCCCAGCAGAAGCTTCCCCTCTGTTTGGAGAGCCTCTATGAATGGAAACAGTCAAAGACAGCTGAGTCTTAACAGAATCAGACCATTAAAAGGGACTGTGAGATCTCTTGTGTGGACTGGTCCACGCTGAGGTTGATGGTGGGATGGAAATTGTTGAAATCATGGTGGAGTTCCTCAAGGGCTTCTTTTCCATGGGTCCAGATGATGAAGATGTCATCAATGTAGTGCCAGTAGAGTAGGGGCATTAGGGGACGCTACATTGATGACATCTTCATCATCTGGACCCATGGAGAAGAAGCCTTTGAGGAATTCCACCATGATTTCAACAATTTCCATCCCACCATCAACCTCAGCCTGGACCAGTCCACACAAGAGATCCACTTCCTGGACACTATGGTGCTAATAAGCAATGGTCACATAAACACCACCCTATATTAGAAACCTACTGACCGCTATTCCTACCTACATGCCTCCAGCTTTCACCCAGACCACACCACATGATCCTTTCTCTACAGCCAAGCTCTACGATACAACTGCATTTGCTCCAACCCCTCAGACAGAGACAAACACCTACAAGATCTCTATCAAGCGTTCTTACAACTACAATACCCACCTGCTGAAGTGAAGAAACAGATTGACAGAGCAAGAAGAGTACCCAGAAGTCACCTACTACAGGACAGGCCCAACAAAGAAAATAACAGAACTCCACTAGCCATCACCTTCAGCCGCCAACTAAAACCTCTCCAACGCATCATCAAGGATCTACAACCTATCCTGAAGGATGACCCATCACTCTCACAGATCTTGGGAGACAGGCCAGTCCTTGCTTATCCTTGCAACAAAGCCCGTTGCCAACTGTGCCCACATATCTATTCAGGGGACACTATCATAGGGCCTAATCACATCAGACACACTATCAGAGACCCTGCACATCTACCAATGTGATATATACCATCATGTGCCAGCAATGCCCCTCTGCCATGTAGATTAGTCAAACTGGACAGTCTCTACGTAAAATAATAAATGGACATAAATCAGACGTCAAGAATTATAACATTCAAAAACCAGTTGGAGAACACTTCAGTCTCTTTGGTCACTCGATTACCGACCTAAAAGTTGCAATTCTTCAACAAAAAAACTTCAGAAACAGACTCCAATGAGAGACTGCTGAATTGGAATTAATTTGCAAACTGGATACAATTAACTTAGGCTTGAATAGAGACTGGGAGTGGATGGGTCATTACACAAAGTAAAGCTATTTTCCCTTGTTTATTCCCCTCCACCCCCCACTGTTCCTCAGACGTTCTTGTCAACTGCTGGAAATGGCCTACCTTCATTATCACTACAGAAGGTCCCCCCGCCTCCTGCTGGTAATAGCTCACCTTAAGTGATCACTCTCATTACAGTGTGTATGGTAACACCCATTGTTTCATGTTCTCTGTGTATATAACTCTCCCCACTGTATTTTCCACTGAATTGCATCTGACGAAGTGAGCTGTAGCTCACGAAAGCTTATGCTCAAATAAATTTGTTAGTCTCAAAGGTGCCACAAGTTCTCCTGTTATTTTTGCGAATAAAGACTAACACAGCTGCTACTCTGAAACCTGGTATTATATTGCATGTCTGGAGTTTAATGACTGTCAAGTAGTATGAAAGGAAGGTGACCAGAGACTTTGTTGGTTTCTCTTCTTTTGCTAGCAAGAACCCTCTGTATAAGTTGGAAACCCGAGAAAAGATATAGTTTGCTTAACCAGGGCTGGCTCTGCGCTTTCTGAACAGCTTCTCAGACCCTGGCCCTGCTCCTCACACTTGAGTACATCATTGTCTCAGAGTTATCAACAGCTACTTTTTCTTTATGTAAATAGTCACCTTTATTTTTTTCACATGCCTTTGAGGGGTTAGCAGCATCAAAGGGGAAAGGATACATCCTTAGGTTAGATGCTCATTTGCTTCCCCCCCATCCCTCCAAATAGAGAAAAGTTCTGTAAAGAATCAGTGCTAACAGATACACATACATACACAATTTATCCCTAGAGTACCCTTTAATGTCCAGTCCTGCTCCCATTGAAATGAGTTGTAAATTCGCCATTGACTTCAATGGAAACACAAAATGTCACCTTCTTGAATGCCTGATCAAATGGTTCTTACATGGTCTCTCAGGGGACACCTCCTGTTTAAACAAGCACACTCTCAACACAATATGAACATTTCTGGAACTTTTAAAATATAATCCTGTAAAATTTGTGAAGGTAAAAATATCCCCTTTTTTCCTGTAAATTGCTTCCCTTTTAATCAGGGTAAAGAGTTGAAATCCACGTTTATTTAATGTAATCTCTGAATGTGCCCTACCATGTCCATTTCATCAGCAAATCAATAGCATAATTCCAGATCTAGTCCCCACTCTTGGGATTGACCTTAAAACCATGGCAAGGGTCCTGCACTGAGATCTAGCTGCATGGTGCTATATCTAGAGAAAGGATGGGGCATTTAGTCAATGGCTAGAATGGCTGTAGTGAGAAGCCCCATGGCTCAATGTGGAGCTCAGGAAGGGATTGTATCTCCTGGATGACAACTGTATAGTTATATCTCTCATTGTTATTTCTGTGGAAACATGTAATAGCACAGACAGCCTCTAAGCTACTTTTCAAAATTATTCCATTAGATTTACAAAAGTTTATAAGCAGTCAAGTGACTTTGACTCTTGGAAGGAGCAATTCCAAGGTCAGAGGTAGGAACTGGGAATGAATAGTTCTTGCAAAACCTAGTATGATGCTACTCTGTGCTCTTGCAAAACCTAGTATGATGCTACTCTGTGCTCTACCAAACTTTTCACACGATGTCAGTGGGAGGAGGTGAGTAAGTATAGAAATTATTAGACCTCTAGAGGGGGAAAAAATTCCATGCCTTCTCCAGCCAAAAAAAGAGTCATGGTCTTGTGAGAGAAAAAAATATGCCCCTTTCAGACAACCAAAGACAACCAAAGATCTTTTTTAAAAATGCTTTTCCACCTAGCTGAAATAAGAGGCAAAGCCACAAGAACACAAGCCACAAACAAACAGAAATCTTCAGGGTCCTTACACCTACCTGTAAGATGATCTATTTATCCATTTGTAGCCCCCTTCAATTGCTGCTGGGCTAGAGAGGTTTTCTGTAACTTCATTCTGTCTACTGCTCTGTCCACTGTGTTGTGGTGGTGTGCACAAATCACCTTGATTAGAAATCAAAGGGTGCTAGTGGATGGTAAACTGAATATAGGAAAATAGGACTGAAGGGCCCTCCTGGGTCATCAAGTCCAGTCTCCTGCTATTGCAGGCAACCCTGTTATATAATGCAGTTCATCTATCAAGCACCATCTTAAAACTAGGTGGATATCTTGCTCCTGCTACTCATGTTGAAAGACTGTTCCAAAACCTCATTCCTCTAATGGCTACCAAACCATCTTCTAATTTTCATCCCAAACTTCATGGCCAGTTTATACCTATTTTGTGCCAATGTTGTCTTTTCCCTAAATAGTTCTTCTCCCTCCCTGGTGTTGACTTGCAATGTAATATGGTAGTCAGAGGAATGTGATCTGAGGCTGCGGATGCAGAGGCATTTATACTACAAACCAGAAGAGTTCTTAATGGGACTAGTGAGACCACAATTTGAAAATGATGTCCATCTCTAGGCCCCTTAAAAGAATTTCAATAGGCTGGAAGCAATCCAGAAGATCGAGGGAGGGAGGAGGCGGGGGAACGGAGGACTACTGGGAGGAAAGAGTTGGTTTATGAGGAAACAAAGATTTTAAAATGCTATTTATAGAATTGCTTTGCTAAATGACATTTAGCAGTGGGGAGGTTTGGCAGTCAAGTACAAGCATCTCAGTGGTATATAATGAATGGTGGTGATGGGGAAGAGGAATTGTCTAGAGTGGGTCAGTATAACTAGGAGTAATGGAATGAAATTAAGCAAAGGTAAATTGAGGCTAAATAGTGGAAAAGAATGCCAAACAATATTTAGTAGATTGTGTAATAGTCTCATAAGGACAGTAGTGGAGGACTTTTCATTTGAGTAATTTGAAAATAATCTAGACTAAACTCTTGGGGCCAGATCCTCAGCTGGTGTGAGTTGTTATAGCTCCATTGAAATCAATGGAATTATGCAGACTTCACCAGCTGAAGATCTGATCTCTTATTGTCTTATTCCACAGTTAACCTTATTGAAATCAATGTTGCAGGTATGTAAGTGAAATCAGTGTCACTACTCACAGAATAAGGTACTACTCCATTTGAAGAATGGTGGCAGAATATGGCCCTACAAAATATACAGCTGTAAACCATCCTGCACTCAAAGGAGAAAGGATTAAAAGACCAGATAGGTCTTTTCCATCTCTAACTTCCATGACACTGTAATACGTTTTAAACAAATTGATTTGACGCCAAAGGCACCATTGGTGGCTGACAGGATTGAGTACACTGAGCTAAAACTCTGTCTGAGAGTGGAAGGATATCTCAGGACACTTCACCAGCACAACTAGGAGTTAGGAGAGGGACTAATAAAAGGTAAGGTAATCTCTGAGGCTTGTATGAATTCCTCAGAAAATACAGTCTGAATGAAGCATAATTAACTGAATTGCTCTATCCCATCTTTCTTTTAAAGCAGGAGACTCTGAGTAGAACTTTTGATAACTATTTACTGGACTTTGTCATCTTTTATTTGAATCTTAACAAAATGGTCCAGAATTTAGTATTTAGCCCAATATTTAATCAGTATCTTTCAATGTTCTGTTTTGATTTGGGCCTGCTCTTTGATTCCATTTTACAGTTATGAGCTTCATTTTCTCTTTTCCTTCTGCACCTATTTGTAGGCAGTAACAGTGTAACTAAAACTTTCAAAAGAGCATTATTTTGGTCTAGTCTAAATATTTACTAAGCCTGTTTTTGGAAGGCTATAAGTATGCTCATGGGAAATACAATTCTAGCATTGTGTAGCTGACCCCTTTTAAAATTTCATATTTTATTCTAAAAGTTTTTACATATGCAATAGAAGTTAGAGATCATACTGTTTCAGATTTAAAAAAATCCACTATCAATTTTTTTTCTCAGTTCCTAAGAGGCTTTTTAAACATATCTGCTAAGCCTTAAAGCATTTGCTCTAGGAAATTAGAGCAGCACTGGAAACTTTGCTTTTCATTTTAAGTAGCATTATTTCAAAAAAGTCCCAGGAAAGATAGAGCAGCGAAGAATGAACAGAAGAAAATCTACTTTTCTTTCTTCTTAAAACAATATTATACTTGCTATAAACTAATAAAAAGCCAAAAATATGCAAACCACACAAAATCCATTTTCATATTCTACCCCTGGGCTGACTGGTCTTTCAAATTGTAGAAGGCCACTAAAACAGAAAATCAAGATTATATAACTAGAATATATGACCTGGCCCTAGACCATTTTCAGAAAAAAAGATGGTTACAAAGTTAAAAACTGATAAAAATGCATTATTTATGATGAATTCACATAATTTTGCATTAAATATATTTCAGCCAAATATTTCAGAACACAATCTCCAAAACTGAGAACAATATGCATTAAATGCCACATTTCATAGTGTATATTTTCCATCCAATAAATATTGTGTGCATTGAAAGATCACAAGTCACAGAGGTTATCGCTCATGAAAAGTAAGGCAGAATATGGAACAGATTTAAAAAGTATTGTAGAAATATGTATGTTTCACCATGCTTTAGATGGATACTGCTGGTAGAACAGAAACCATCATTTTCTATTCTACTAGCAGTATCCAAACCTCCAAATCTCTGTCAAAGTAACACCATCCTGATTTTCTTGCTATGCACCCCACCTCCATTCATCCAACTGAGGATCAATTGAACTCCTTTCAGTCCACCATTCTGCTTCTTAATTGACAAGAGTTATCTCTAGTAAGCAACACAATGAAATACCTGCTACCCGTCCTCTGAATAGATCACTTACTAGCTTTTAGTGTTGTTATGGTAAAGTTTAGCTAGAGATATGTGCCTTTGGTGAGTGCTTCTAAAGACACAATAAATCCTATGATTCCTCTTTTTTGCTGCCTTTCTCCATCCCTGCAAACCTTTTCTTATAATTGCAAGGCTGGGTTTTAGTATCTCTTGAAAGTGCTAGCCTAGAAATGCCACCTGAAACAAAGTACATGCACCAGGAATACTTATTAATGGCATGACATTATTTCCAACATGTCATGTAATTTGTGTGTTTTAAAAAAAACGTATAGCATGGACTCTGTCCCATGTTAATTGCTATTTAAGGGATTTGGACTCTTGTTAGACCAGCACCACTTCCAAGATGTAGGGGGTATTTACTGAAAAAGGGCCCAATTGTGCAGTCTCTGTACTTACTGAACCAACTCCTACTGACTACTGCTTGATTAGATTTTAAGGCCAGCAATTCTTTTCTTTTCTTTTCTTTTGGCATTTAAAAAGCAATGGGCTGAGATTGTAATTGAGTTTTGAGATTCAAAAGCCATTCTAATGCTTCTGGGGTAGATAGGTGGATCCCCCTTATGCCACCATTTTAAGTGTGAATGGGACAGTTGTCCATGATGTGTCACATAGTTTGTACTTCAGCAGCCACAATTTGGTGATTCTTTAAGTTTCCATTTGTCAAGGCGATATCCGCACCTTCTGTGCATTGTCCAAATGTGATTGAATACAGTCCACTGCCCAGGGGAATGCAGAATCCTGGAACTTCTTTCATAGGATCTTCAATCAGGTCTTTGTTTGGGATGTCACAAGCAGCCCACGATTCAAGCCAGTGAGTGCTGGCATCCTTTCCGTTGGTGTAGAACATTGACACGTGGATCCAGAAAGGCTTCCTGTATTTGAGTTGGGAGAGTGGCAGGGACTTGAGATCTTGATATGTTGGCAGGTCCAGAGTGCCCAGGATCTTATTGTTCTATCAGAGTACAGCAGCTTCTCGCCTGATGTTGGCTGGCCTAGCACCTGCCAAAACTGGGAGCCATGGTATTGGCATTGATTTGAGAGAGCTGCTAACAATCCTGAGCATGGCATTGATTTCAGTGTCAATGAGATTGGTGTGGCACTGAATACCCCCCTGTTGGCAAGACCAGGCCTTGTACTGATGTTTGAAGCATGCATGCATCACATCCCCAGGATGTGCCAGCAAGCTTCTGAATGATGTTAACACTTGTCTTTACCTTCTTTTTCAAGGTGTTGATAGCTCAGCATCTGATCGAGGATAACTCCAAGGTGCCATGGGTTGTGGTCATGAGATGGAGGCAGATCACAAAAGTCTACCTGAAGCTGCACTTTGACTTTGTGGTTATCCCAGTGGAAGGCAGAGAATACTGTTTTCAAAGTGTTGGGTTCTCAGTTGCCAAACTTTGAAATACGTCTCAAGTGTGTGGAGGTCACTGTTCATAACCTTTTCTTGGGCCTTCAGAGAGGACATTTGCATTTCTAGTCCAATGTCATCTGCATAGATGAATTTACAGCATGATGTGACCAGAATGTTGCTGGTTTAGATTGAACAGCTAAGGCACTAAAATGGATCCCTGTGGGAGGCTGTTGTTCAAACTCTATGGTTTGTTAGCAGATACATCAAGATTTATGTTGAATCTTTTGTTACTCAACATCTCGGTGATGAGATAACTGGTACTATGGTCATCTAGTTTGACCTCTTGTGTAACACAGGCCATAGAATTTCAATCAATTACCTCTGTACTGAGCCCAATAGACAATTCTCAGTGAAATTATTTTGACAAAATCTATGTCAAAATGCAGTTTTTGGTTGACTGAATCTTCACAAATTTTTCAAGTTCACCAAATAATTTTGACTGGAATGAAAAAGTCCAAATGTTATGGTGATGTCAAAACAAAATATTTTGTTTCAACTTGAAAAATTTCATTCAGGAGAAATCAGAAGCAAGATAGATGCCTGAATCTGTGGTCACTTGATAGTGCAGTGGGCACACAAGTGGTCAGGGGAAGAGCAGGCAGGTCGCTTCAAGGCTCAAGATGTCTGTCTTTAATGGTTTGGGAGGTGGGGCATGTTGTAGGACCAACTTGTGCCTCTTCTGCATTTCACTGTGAGCAAATCACATCCATATAATGTCTTGATTATTCATTTAGGAAAAAATGAGTTTGGGGCTTGCACCGAGGTGAATTTGAAAGACAGGATCTATCAGGAATGTGGGCTGGGTCAATGCAATGACCAGGGCCTGGGCAGTCAGGCCCGTTAATCAGAGCCAGTCAAAACCAAAGCCAGAGTCAGGTGCCAAGCTGAAGGTTAGAGATGGAGACAGCATCAGAGATAAGGCAAAGCAACAGGGACCTGGAGTAGGGCAGGAGAGCAGGAGCTGGGAGTAGACAGGAGTCTAGGATAGGAGGAAAGGAACCAGCAGTAGGCAGGCAGAGAAGCAGGAACTGGGCACAGGCAGGAAGGCAGGGTTTAGGAGTCATCTAAGCAGAAGGGTTCCATAGTAGCAGCCAGTGAGGGATTCCATAATGCGTATGCCTTATGATACAGTCTTTAATCATGTGATCACATACCATTTTTTCCATTTGACCCTAGCCTCATTCAATGCACAGGATGAGCCTGTGAGATGGTGAGATTCAGGAATCTTGTGTTCCGTTCCAGGTTCTAGGGGGGACAGAGCTCTAGTGAGCACAGAGCCTGTCTTACAGTTCCCAACAAGTCATGACCCCCTCATCCCCTGATTCCCCCAGCCTGTCTCTGTTCCAGTTCTGTCTCCTCCCACATGGCCCTACTGGTCCTCATCCCAGTCCCAGTCTCCACTCCTCTGCTCCGCTTCCCAGTCCCCTTGCCAACAGAATCCTAGTCACTAGGTTGACCAGATGGCAAGTGTGAAAAATCGGGCCTTATAATGAGAACTGTAGGCAACATTAATTTTAAGTATGGCTACCAGCTCAGCCAATAATATAATGTCTGTGATGACGTATGATTGACACAAGACCATTTATATTATTAATATTGCACTGTTAGACAATTGCAACAGATTTTGTACAAACTATGTCATGTGAGGTGTCAATGGAAAAGTTATGATTTGCTGGATATATTTATCCTGTTTGTATGAATGTATCATCTTTGTATCTAAAGTTATGAAAATTGACTATGTACGAGTATTTCAAATGTGTCCAGCCTGTGGTATCACCCACCAGGTAATTTACAGCCAATTTGGCCAGCACATTATGAATGAACTGTTCAAGTTGATGGCCCATCAAAGAACACTTAGCTCTCACAATAGGCCATAAAAGAAACTTGTTCCCATCCGGTGAGTCTTCCTGTGGATGCTTTAACCAGAATTTTGGTAATGGGCCATGGCTATTCTTCTGAGTCATCAAAGCATGTAGGCATGTGACTTGCTCATGTTACCTAGGACTCCATCTTGTGCCTGTAATTTTCCACAAACTAAGACTGAGAGTGTTCCCTCCACATGGAAAAAGGTATTAAAAATTCTGGAAGTATCTCCATTTTGCTTCCTTTCTGCTCTGGTCTCTGGACTTACACCAAAAGGAGGATTCTAATCGATGGACTGAGGACCTTCAAATCTTTTGGAAGTTACCAGAGACTTTACAAGCCAGCAATCTGTAACATCACTGTTACAAGCCTGACGCAAGAACTTTGCAATGATTGCATGCATTTGATTTCCTTAACCATTTTAATTCTTTCATTATTCTTTTCTTTTATAAATAAACCTTTAGATATTAGATACTAAAGGATTGGCAACAGCATGATTACTGGATAAGATCTGAGTTATATATTGACCTGGATATATGGCTGATCTTTTGAGATCAGACAAACTCTTTTTTGTTTGAAGAAATTGGTTTTCAATAACCACTCATCATAAAGTGTAGTGTCTGGGTGGTAAAACAAGGCCTGGGATGCCCAAGGAAACTGCCATTTGGACTTCTTGTTAACCAGTGTGGTGAGACAGAAGTTTGTTTTTGTTATGGCTTGACATATCTAATGTAAGAATAACCACCAGTTTTGGGGAGAGTCTACCCTATTTCTCAGCAGTTTTTCCTGAACCTGGCACCCTCAGCTGTGACCCACTGAGGCACAGTGACAGTGGCTTTATGGGAATTTCATATATGTATGAAGAGAAAAATGTGTGCGTGTGTGTGTCTCCAGAGTGCTCAGAGGAGACTATGCCATGGATTTGGGGGTTTCTACATGATCACCAGGGTTAGGGAAGTATACAATAGTGTACTTTCTTCAAAGGAGTTCCAAATGATCTATTTCAAGGATTGACTTTTCAAAACTGATGTAAATGAAGTGACCTTTTAAAAAGAAAAATATGTTAAGAAAAAAACCACTTTAAACTGTCACTTCCCATCTTTGTCCTAGGTCAAAAACCTGGTATTTTGTGTATGGATAATAATTATACATCTAACCTTGTCAAACAGCATAAACCTTTTAATTTTTTAGAGGAGAATGTTTGCTAATGATTGTCCTAGTCCAGTGCCAGTGTAGTTATAGGATACATGGTAGATTTTGTTCTGCCCACATCAGTACAAATAGAAAACAACATAATCCTATCCAATACTATCAGAATTAGAACAAAAAGTTAGAAACCTATCCTCCGTTTAGTACATGACTTCAGGAACTGGAATCTGCCAGATAGTCACTTAACAAATTACTGTTCCAGAAGACCACTTTTACCTAATTCTTTTGACAAGCTTAGGTTATTTGAACTAGGCAATAAGCCAACTTCCATGTTAGCATGAGATGAATAAAACAGCACAATATTGTTAATGTTGTTATATCAATTAAGGGTGTAAGATACAGTACTTTGTGACAATGAGATTTACAGAGCCGTCGGTTTTTATCACACACTATGCTCTTCAGAGAAATTGGCCTGTATGAATATGGAAGACAGATGTTAGAGAAAAGGAAGCTGTATGCCATTCTTGTTAAGGTTGGGATGATTTTTTTAAAAGGATCACTGTTGGATGAGAAGATATCATAGGGAAACTAGACAAACCAGAGGGTTTTGTACCTTATCCCAGTCCCCTCCCTTTTGCCAGTGATGCCTGCCTTGAATTTCTCTGTTTCTCCCATGCTTTCTTCTGTGCTGCCCCTTACTGGTGGAATGATCTTCCTAAAATTAAATTTCTTCCAAATTTCTCTTTCTAAAGATCCCTTCCTGAAGTCCACTTTTGCCATGACACCTACCAGAAATCATACCACCTATGCTGTTTGAATCGGATACCAGTCAGGAATAGCCACTTACTTAATTATTTTACTTTAAAAGTAAGACATCTGAGATGATTTGGAACCATCAAGTTGTGCAGTAGTTAAACTCTTTACCCCAGTCATTACATTATTCTTGTCCGCCCTCCTGGGTGGATGGGTTAAGGCTCGAGGTGTGGCATCACCCTCAGCTTGAAGTGATTTCCAGAGTGTACAGGGTTTACCATTTTGTTCAATGGTTTAAAGCACCCTCACTATAAAAAGTGTTCCAACACCACTGCTCCCTCCCCCATTCACTCCTATTGTTTTGTGCACATACTTTGCTGCATTTTGTCTTAAATGATGATTATGTAAGGTCTTTGAGGAAGGGACCCTTTGCTCCTCTATACTTGTACAATGCTCAGCCCAATGGATCTGACTCCTAAATCCCTCCTGGGGATTTGGGACACTAATGCTATACAAAGAATAATAATAATGTCTTTTTAAGCTACATTTCTGCATTCAGGGAACAAAATACCTGATTTTGTATCATTGCCATCTTCTCTGACCTAGAGTTTGGCCTTCTCCACAGACCTTCCCTGCTGTTGTCTTCTTTCTACTGACTCAGAGGAAACTGAGGCAGGGTGCCACTCAGACACCCTTGTCCAGAAGAGGGTGCAACATGTGGCATAATTGGCAGGATCATGAGATTTCTCATGTTAAGGAAGGACGAGACACCATAAAGCCATAGATGTTGTCCTTGGCAGTGAGATGGCTACCCTCCCAAGCTGGTAGGTAGAACAGGAGCAACGACCACAGACGTTCCAGCTCTGGTTGCTGGGAATGCCCAGGCTTCCCTGGCAGTATGCTGTGGAGATCCAACAGGAGGAAGAGTTCAGCCACCCCAGAGACAGAAAGGGAAAGCAGTGGGGAGCCTGCCCAGTCATATATTGTGGGTAACAGAGGCATGCAAGGTGGATTTTCCCCTACATGCATCATGAGTGAAAGCTCTGCCCCATTGCACAGGATCTCAGGAAGACTGGGGAAGCCCAGCACGACTTGCCTGGATTTTGGCCTTCTCTACCAACCTTCCCTACTGGTGCCTTCCCCTGGTGACTTAGGGCTCTGCTGGAGCCTTCCTATTCATAGAATCATAGAATATCAGGGTTGGAAGGGACCTCATGAGATCATCTAGTCCAACCCCCTGCTCAAAGCAGGACCAATCCCCAATTTTTGCCCCAGATCCCTAAATGGCCCCCTCAAGGATTGAACTCACAACCATGGGTTTAGCAGGCCAATGCTCAAACCACTGAGCTATCCCTCCCCGCACTTCATTGCAGAGTGTGCAAGGGATCTGCCAACAATCACCTGCAGCTGTCTCCCCCAAGTGCCTTCTCTTTAACCATGTTGGGCAGCAGGTAAACAGTCCATGTACATTGGCCCAAACTCTGTCTTAAAGGTGGCAGTCATCCTGTGACACAGTGATGAATATCTTCTGATGGAATTTGAGGGGTTGAGTGATTATATACTTATTTATCATGATTGTTAAGGGATTAAATACTGCTCCATCCTCCAAAATCCTGGAGGTGCCCAGATGTAGTAACTCCAGAGTCTAGTCCAGAATACACAGGTTGGGAGAGCTGACCACCAGGGTCCACAGTCACTTAATGCACCAAAATTCAGTTACATAAAGCTCCCTTCATGCTGCAGCATTTAAGGGCAGACAGAGGAGCTCCAGGTCCACATGGAGACACTGGCCATGGCTGCTCATAGAACAGGGACACAATAGTTGCCATGGAACAGATTTGTTACTACTTGTCACTTACTAGAGGAGGATTCCTTCCCTAGCACCATATCTGGCTATTTAGTTTGCGGCAGGTCATATAACTTAGCTCTAAACAAAATGTTTATTTGTTTGGCTAACTCTTATGTCCCAAAATGTAATTATAAATGGGGAATCAGGATTAAGCGGGTATGTTTCCAAGGTGGTCCCAAGGGGATCTGTTCTTGACCCTATGCTATTTACCACTTTTATCAGTGACATGGAAGACAACATAAAATCCCCGCAGATAAAGTTTGCAGGTGACACAAAAATTGGGAGAGTGGTAAATAAGGAAGAGGCCAGGTCACTGATTTAGAACAATCTGGATCACTTGGTAAACTGGACAGAAGTAAACAGTATGTGTTTAAATACTGCTAAATGTGAGTGTGTACAGGTAGGAACAAAGAATGTAGGCCCTACTTACAAGATTGGGGACCCTATCCTGGGAAGCAGTGACTCTGAAAAAGATTAGAAGTTCATGGTGGATAATAAGATGTACATGAGCACCAGTGTGAGGGTATGGCCAAAAGAGCTAATGTGATCCCGGAATGCATAAATAGGGGAATCTTGAACTGGAGTAGAGAGGTTATTTTGATTCTGTATGTGTGGCACTGGTAGGAGTGCTGCTGGAATACTTTATCTACTTGTGGTGTACACAATTCGAGGAGGATGTTGACAAATTTGAGAGGGTTCAGAGAGGAGCCACAAGAATGATTAAAGGATTAGAAAGCATTCCTTATAGTGGCTGAGCTCTTTCAGTCCATCTATTTAGCTTAACAAAAAGAAAGTTAAGGGGTGACTTGATTACAGTCTATAAATACCTAAATGGTGAACAAATATTTAATTATGGGCTCTTCAGTCTAGCCGAGAAAGGTATACCACAATTCAATGGCTGGAAGCTGAAGCTAGACAAATACAGACTGGAAATAAGGCATACCATTTTAACAGTGAGATTAATCAACGATTGGAACAGTTTAACAAGAGTCATGGGGGATTCTCCATCACTGACTATTTTAAAATCTAAATTTGATGGTTTTTTTTCTGAAGGATACACTCTAGGAATTATTTCAGGGAAGTCCTATGGCCTGTGTTACACAGAAGGTCAGCCTACATGATCACAATGGTCTTTTCTGACCTTGGAATCTATGACACTATAAGTTTATTCATGGGAAATGTTATTCCATGCCCTGTTACATAAAAATGTAATTAAGGGACTTAGAAAATAATGGGTAGCCCAGAATGTTGGGCAGCTGTAGCTGGGGTAGCAATCTGGAGGCTAATATTCCCTCTGAAGTGCATTCAGCGTGTTGCCTTACACCTATTCTGAAAGTAAAGGCTGGTGGGATCCATCCACCTCTAATTTATGTGATTAATGACTACTTGCTGCTCTTATGCTTGCTGCAAGCTTGTGCTGCTCCAACAGGCATGATTTTAATCTATAATTTGTCATACATTTGAACACGTTACCTGAATGTTGATGTTGTATCCTGACACTTTGAAAGCTGCTGTGGTATGCGTAGCAGTTAGCACATCGCACTTGAATCATCTTTGCACTTTCCCGAAGCAAATTTCATGCTCAGATATTTTATGCTTTATGTCTTGGTTTGTGATGTTGCTTAGCAATCAAACTCTCTCTCTCTCTCTCTTTCTCAAGAATGGCTGCCTCGTACTTTCTACAAGAAAGAATCACTGCAACAAGGGGGCGGGGAGGATTTGAATCTGTTGAGTGTGTTAATTTCATTTTTGCTAAGCACAAAACTAAAAAATTGATGATGATCAGTAACATCCACGTCCGTTATTTGACAAAGAGCAAAGAAAGGATATTCGGGTGCTGCTGTGTAGGATTTGCCTCACATACTGGGCTTCCCTTTCTTTTTACAGCCATTTGTTCTGGTATGAAGAAAGACTGCTTCCAAACAGCAAATTCACATACTGATGGAACATAAACTTTATCACATTGTTTAGCAGTATGAAGAACCAGGCTGTGAGTCAACCTAAGGGCACCTTGGCTAGCCTTTAATGTTCTTTCTCTTGCAAGGACAAATCCTGTTGCTGAACATCACGTAGAATTGAGGGATGAGCCAGGAGCCATACCTGATAAATGCCACAACTCACTTATAATGAAAATTGCATGCATTTTTTCCTCTTTGTCACAGAGTGCTGTGTGGAATTTAGAAAAATGAAAGAATGCAGCATAGAGATGGCACTTAGTAATGTATGAGTTTTACAGGAATTAAAAGCTTAAGGAAATTTTAAATTTCACAAGACACTAGCAGTACAAGCATCCTCACAATATTTCCACTGTGACAGTGTGCCTCAATGCTATGCAGGAGAGCTTACATCTAAGTGTGAGAATGTAAATAATTCTCCATGCCTATTCAGTACTTGGCCTCTGTGTTGAGATTGGAGACAAAAATGTTAACCATTATTATCACTGACGGCAAAATTCATACGGACAGCATAAGGCCAATGTGCCACTTAAACCCTAGCTCTCTGTAAAGATGTACATTCCATCTATTGAACCAACTGTGTGTAAGATGTTTAGCAAAAAGGTGGGCATGGTTTTTGTGATATAGTCACTTGTCCATTAGTACCAGAAAGAGACCACCAATCCTTTTCATTTAAGTCCCTGAGCTGCCTCACTTAGTAGTATTAAATTTAATGAGTTCATAATTGCAAGTGAATGTTTACCTGATTTGATTTAAGCTGTTGCTAGCTGCAATGTGTAGTGGAATATGTGTCTTCACCGGTCCGGGATGTGTGCAAAGTCTCATTGCTGCTTCACTTGCTGCTAGGTACTTTGGCAGACAAAATATCTGATGAGAGCTGTCGCTCTAATAAAGATGTATTAGTTCTGAAGTCTTCTGTGAGTTTATATTGCGGATTACATCCAATGTAAAGAACTGCAAGTGATGCCTCAGTGCAATTTTCCAGAGGAAACCATGAATAGATATGGGCAATTTGAAATACTAGAGCTGCTTAGATACCCATTGGTAACATCAAAGCTTTCACATGGAGGTAATCCGATAACCTTTCTAGAAGCCACTGCAGGTTAGATGATTGGAAACTACCCTTAAAATAACTGGTTAGAGTTTTAAGAACTACTGCTTGATCAGCATTAAGCATCACTGTATAAGAGGATGGAGGTGTAAAGAAAGTCAGAAAAACATTAGAGGAAAAACTCCCTTTATTGAGGGAGGGAAAAGAAAAGAAAAATCAGAGGTAACTCTAAGCACACAACACTCAGGGTCAGGTTTCCTTCTTCTTTATGGTTTGTATTACATAACTTTGATCATTATCTCCTCCCAGTGACTCTTGAAACTAACTCAACAGTTTGCCATTTCATTCATTCATGACTGTCTTCACTCCGCCTGCACGCTACATTAATAGGCTTGTGGCTTTCAGATTAGTCAATATTTCATTAACACAGGGCCTGCTTCTGATTTGCACTAGGTCTCCATTGCCACTTTGGCAATGTAAAGGGGCCTTTAAAGTGATATCTTAAATGTCATTTATGTGTCCTTTCAGGCCTCTTTACATAGTATGGGCATTATAGAGGAGCATTGGCATAAATGAGAGTCAGGTTCCACAACCTATAAGCTAGAAGCCTTGCTAGCACAAAGGTATCAATACTTTCTAAAATAATTGACACAGGCTAAAATATTTACCTCAAATGAAATTACTTAGCAACACATTTTGTAAAGGAACTGTGGAGAGGAAGAGATGAAGGTTAGTGGATGGGGTGGGTGATGGGTTCTGCTCCGAAAACCTTCTGCAATAACAACTAACAATGGGTTTCAGAACCAGATGTCATCGGCTTTACTACTTTTGTCTGAGTACATCAGCAAATATCACACAGACAAGATCCAGTGAAGCAAAACTATCCGCTAAAAAACAGCATAGTGGCACCTCTGTAGAATGCAACGGCCACCGCTGTAACACTGGTAAACCAAGTGATAGCTGTGACCACGTCCATAGGTGTTAACACGTCCATAGGTGTTAGCTAAGAACTGACAAACTCATAGCTGGAAACCAAACCAGCTCACCTATATGTTAGATTTGTTCAAAATAGACATTAGTCTTATAAGAATGTATTTAGCATCTAGAGTCTGTGAAATGCTTGTAAGTTGCTGCATACATTAATCTCATTTGTAAAGCCCGAATTCCATGTTCTAAGGAGATACGTAAGTTTTGCTTTATAGCTTTGAAAATGTTTGATCTGAACTTGTGAGCCCAGGCCCAGGAATCGTCCCCTTCTCCCCCATTAAGGAGGCCTATCAAGATTAAATGGGCCATTAAGACACATCACAATTTAAAGGATTTGTTAATGTCTCTATGCCACCTTGGAAATGCTATGTGCAAGGGAGCTCATCTCATGGACTGGAAGGCCAAATGTAAAAGACAAAACAAGGTCACAAGAAAATCTGTTATCTCTTTGCTGTTTGAACTCTCACAGGGATAGACACTCTAAACTGAGGCAGAAATCCCCAAGGTTAGCCCTGGGCCCATCCTGAAAGATTTCTGAATTGATAGATCACTACAACTCTGTCACTGTTAGAACTTAGGTTTCAGAGTAGCAGCCATGTGTTAGTCTGCATCGCATTTGTGTGTATGTGTTTGCTTGCTTTAACCTATAAATAACTCTCATTTATTTTTCCTAGGTAATAAACCTTTAGATAATGTATTACAGGATTGGCTACAGGCATTGTCTTTGGGGTAAGGGTACCGACTGATCTGTGGTAAGTGACTGGTCTCTTGGGACTGAATATTTTATGATTTTTGGTGTAAGTGACCATTTATCGTGAAGTCCAGCTCGCCTGTGTGGCGAGATAGACTGGAGAGTCTAAGGGGACTGTCTGTGATGCCATGGTAGGACTGGCCTACTGATCCAGGAGTTCACATTTGTTACTGGCTTGGTAAAATCTAATTATAGAATGTACCACCAGTTTAAGGTGTATGCCCTGCTTTTGACAGTCTGCCCTGAGGTAGGCAATCAGAGTCATGAGCCACTCCAGACAGCGTGACAACCACCAGTGATTCAGTTTCTCTCATTGCCCTTGCTTCCTTCAGTCCAATATTGAGTAGCACTGTGTGACCTCTGAAGGGCTAAATTTGTGTAGGGTTTGCAAACTGAAATCTACTGTTGTATTGACTAGGGGTCTGCAGCTTCTTTGGGAGGCTCATAGTCATTATGTTCACCGCATACACACAGAAGTTAGATAAAAACATAAATACTCTTGCTGGAAGGTTGCAGTGTAACACTACATGATTTCTTAGCATTCAGAACCATATCACACAAATGCCCTTAAAACAGAGAGGTGCAGCTCAACCCATCTAACCATAGTTTTGCTGGCTGCTCACTGACTCTCGCTGCCAGATGCTTCACTACAGAGCTCCCTAACTTGCCAGTTGGACTAGACACCCCCCTTCTCCACTCTTGCAGTGATAGCTTGCAGTTCCAACACAGTTCTTAGAACACCACAGTAGTCTATTAATATGAACCTCAAAGATGATTGCTCCCCTATACACAAGAAGATCTGAACCTTCCCTCTTTCCTTACATGTCTTTGAGAGGGTCTGAAGATTGCTGAAGGAAAGCTCTTGGGGAAGAAGCAATAGAAACTGGCTGATTGGAGGAAGGTTTGCTGTCTTTGCAACTGTGTAGCTTGTGTGTTTATAAAAATCTGAGACTAAGGGTATGTCTTCACTACCCGCCAGATCGGCGGGCAGCGATCAATCTAGTGGGGATCGATTTATCGCGTCTAGTCTAGACATGATAAATCAACCCCTGAACACCCTCCTGTCGACTCCTGTACTCCAGCGCCGCAAGAGGCGCAGGCAGAGTTGATGGGGGAGCGGCAGCAGTTGACTCACCATGGTAAATCGATCTAAGTACATCGACTTCAGCTACATTATTCACATAGCTGAAGTTGCGTAACTTAGATCGATCCCCCCACCCCCCAGTGTAGACCAGGGCTAAGGACTTACATTTTCAAACATATCAGGGCTCTCTTTAAGTGGGTTTGAGGTTTGATTTAACTGTGACAGATATGACATTATCCTGCAACCTCCTGGACAAATGTAATTGAATTAAGTTAAATCTTACTAAATTAAGTTTAAGTATTTTAGGAGTTCACTGTATTAAAAAATGCAAATGTTTATGTGCTATTGACCACAGACCTCAAGGAACTACAGTTAGTGGGTGGTTAGGCAAATTTACTCAGGTTGTAACACCTTTAGCATATGACCACCACCTAGAGATAGGCTTACAAATACTGCCTTAAACTGAATTTTTCAGGGACCAACAGACAAGAAAAGTATTTTTGGTTAAATAGCCTGAGAACTAAGGCCATTGAGAAGAAACTAAATGAATTATTTGCATCGGTCTTCACAGCTGAGGATGTGAGGGAGATTCCCAAACCTGAGCCATTCTTTTTAGGTGATTAATCTGAGGAACTGTCCCAGATTGAGGTGTCATTAGAGGAGGTTTTGGAACAAATTAATAAACTAAACATTAGTAAGTCACCAGGACCAGATGGTATCCAGCCAAGAGTTCTGAAGGAACTCAAATGTGAAATTGAAGAACTATTAACTGTAGTCTATAACCTATAATATAAATTAGCTTCTGTACTGGAGGATAGCTAATGTGATGCCAATTTTTAAAAAGGGCTCCAGAGGTGATCCCGGCAATTACAGGCCGGTAAACCTGACTTCAGTACCGGGCAAACTGGTTGAAACTATCATAAAGAACAAAATTGTCAGACATATAGATGAACATAATTTGTTGGGGAAGAGTCAATCTGGTTTTGTAAAGGGAAATTTTGCCTCACCAATCTACTATAATTCTTTGAGGGGGTCAACAAGCATGTGGACAAGGGTGATCCAGTGGATATAATATACTTAGATTTTCAGAAAGCCTTTTACAAGGTCCTTCACCAAAGGCTCTTAAACAAGGTAAGCTGTCATGGGATAACAGGGATAATCCTCTTATGGACTGATAACTGGTTAAAAGATAGGAAACAAAGGGTAGGAATAAATGATAAGTTTTCAAAATGGTAAGAGGTAAATAGTAGTGTCCCCCAGGGGTCTGTACTGGGCCCAGTCCTATTTAACATATTCATAAATGATCTGGAAAAAGGGGTAAATAGTGAGATGGCAAAATTAGCAGATAATACAAAATTGCTCAAGATAGTTAAGTCCCAGGTACACTGTGAAGAGCTACAAAGGATCTCTCAAAACTGGGTGACTGGGCAACAAAATGGCAGATGAAATTCAATGTTCATCAGTGCAAAGTAATTCACATTGGAAACATAATCCCAACTATATATATATATATATATATATATATATATATATATATATATATATATATAAAGATGGGGTCTAAATGAGTTGTTACCACTCAAGAAAGAGAATCTCTATGCGTAGTAATTCCATGCTCTAATAAGAATATAACAGTAGGGATCTATTATTGACCACCTAACCAGAATAGTGATAGTGACAATGAAATGCTAAGAGAGATTAGAGCGGCTATCAAAATAAAGAACTCAATACTAGTGGGGGATTTCAATTATCCCCATATTGACTGGGTACATGTCACCTCAGGACGAAATGCAGAGACAAAATTTTTCGATACTTTAAATGACTGCTTCTTGGAGCAGCTGGTACAGGAACCCACAAGGGGAAAGGCAACTCTTGATCTAGTCCTGAGTGGAGCGCAGGATCTGGTCCAAGAGGTAACTTTAACAGGACCGCTTGAAAATAGTGACCATAATATAATAACATTTAACATTCCTGTGGTGGGAAGAACACCTCAACAGCCCAACACTGTGGCATTTAATTTCAGAAAGGGGAACTATGCAAACATGAGGAGGTTAGTTAAACAGAAATTAAAAGGTACAGTGACTAGAGTCCTGCAAGCTGCATGGACACTTTTCAAAGACACCATAATAGAGGCTCAACTTAAATGTATACCCCCAAATTAAAAACATAGTAAAAGAACTAAAAAAAGAGCCACCGTGGCTTAACAACCATGTAAAAGAAACAGTGAGAGATAAAAAGGCATCTTTTAAAAAGTGGAAGTCAAATCCTAGTGAGGTAAATAGAAAGGAGCATAAACACTGCCAAATTAAATGTAAAAATGTAATAAGAAAAGCCAAAAAGGAGCTTGAAGAACAGCTAGCCAAAAACTCCTTAGGGAAGAGTGAGAAGGACTTTATCCTACTAAAGCCCCGTAAGGCTGGCTGCTGGTTCTGACCCAGTGATGAACTTGTGATTACAGGAAAAAGTCTTGTGTGGGGTATGAAAGACTAATCACCAAACAGAGCCCTTGCTGGAGTTGAGATGATCTCTGGCAAGCTTATTAGCATACATGTAAGTTCTTTTATTGTTTTAATGTTTTCTCTGTAATATTTTCACCACAAGAATAAATGTGCTTGCTTATAAAAGGTAGTCTGATAACTTATAACTGTGGCAGTTACAGTGTACCATCTCTGAAAAGTTTGTCTTTTGCTGGGGATATCACAGCATAGGCATAGAACGGCGCAGTCTGGAAATACACACATCTCTCTCCTTTCTGAGTGGGATATCCTGCAAGAGAGGTGACTGCTGAGGAGCAGGGAGCCTTGAGTAGGAGCCCATGATGAACCACAGATTGGAAATACAGGTGCTGTTGCCCTGAACTGTGACAATAACTGTTTCACACAGTTCTACCATTGAGTCACTCAGTTGATATAGAAGGAACAAAAGCTACCTCTGCACTCATGGCATCGAACTTGCGCACCTGAACTCAACAAAACAATCCTTGTGCAGTTGTAGAGAAAAGTGGATTAGTTGTGAGGACAACAAGTGAAACGCTTGTCCCAAACAAACATGAACCAGTTCCCGTACCCCATGTATGCACACAAACACACATACTATTTTCTCCCTTACACAGTATGGAGAGTTCTGACCTCCACAGAACAAAATATTGTGTGATGGCAAATATAAACTCAAAATATGTATTCAAGTCAGACTTTTTACTTTTGAGTATTCAGTGATCGGTGATGTGGCCCATGCCAGCTGCTTACTAACAGAGAGCTGGAAGGGCAATTAGTTAGAGGAAATGCTGTTCATTGCAGTGTTATGACTTTTTTTCTTGATGTCCTTTTATGTGCTATTTCCCATCTTCTTTTTCGTTCCCCCCCACCCCCGATGCTCAGTATTGGTATTCTATTAAAACAAGTCCAAGCTCTCATATTCCAGTCAGCCATTTTCTTATACTGTATCTAATTTGGGTACAAAATGTAAGTCAGAGGGGTGAAATTCTAGCTCCATTAAGGTTAATAGAAGTTTTACCCTTGTCTCCATTTCGACCAAGACTTTACCCAATGTATTAGTTTGGGTACTACATTTTCCTGCTCTTGGACTGGAAGGTCCATCAGCAAGGCGATCTTAAGAGATATGAGACTAGATGAGAAAAAATCAGTGGCAGTTCTATTTACTTCTTCATTCCCTAAACTTCCATGATCAGCCAAAACCCTCAAGAACAGAGAAATAAAACCTTCTAAGAGTCACTTCCCATACATTTCTCTTGCCACATTGATAAACTTCCTCATCTGCCCACACCTTACCAACAATCAGGGATATTTTAGCAAAGTTCAGCTCAGCAAAAAACATATCGATTTTATAAGTTGGTTGAAAAAATACTGGAAAATCATGATTAAAAAATCCCATTCTTTTCATTCCGTTTTTGAAATTTCAAAATTAAAAAAATGTTGACTAGCTCTATAGTATTTAAATAGCAGTGATGGGGGAAAAATCACAATTGTAATCCATATTTTACCTCTCTCTCTCTCTCATATTTATATATCTATATATCTATATAATGTATGTATGTATGTTTGAAATTTTTAAAGAAAGAATGCAGGGAACTCTATTTTTGCTTTTTTGGGCAGAGGGATCAGAGGGATAAAGTTTCTCTATTATACATTGTTTCAAGTCGGGATCATCCTGTAGTTCTTAGACCTCTAGAGAGTTCATTCCTTATTTCTCTAAAGTCTATAATTAAGTAAAATTAAAAGTTAAAGCCAATTTATTTCATGCTCTCTATTAATACTGAGCCAAATTTTCAACTACTACAAAAGTGAATGTCCACATACAAGAATTCATGCACCGATATATACCTGAAACTGTACACTAATTTACCACCATCTTGCACACAAAACAAATAATTGTGTACACATACTCCCTCCCTTACCCTCCCTATCTTAATTTTTATTCTGCGTTTCATTTTGCCTATGTAGACTGAAAGTTCTGTAAGGGAGGATATATTTTTTTTTAATCTATGGCTTCTGAAGTGCTGTGTACTTTTTTTCCCCTAAGCCTGCTCTCATTAAAGTTAATGGAAAGATTCTCATTAACATCAATGGTGAGCAGGCTCTTATGGCACAATAGTAATGCCATGCATGCTCAGTTACCTGATTTGCATATAGAGTTGTCATAGTGGGCTCTTTTCCTTACAAAAAATTTGCCCCACTAAATTTGTGGTTGAGCATTAGTTACAGGCATGCTTGGAAAATTCAGACGTTTCACCTATAAATATTCTTATTTTACAATATAGAGACTTGAAAAGCTTTCTGTTACTTCACCAATGACTTGCAATAACTCACAACAGAACTTGGTAATAATCTTGTTGACGTTATAAACAAGAGAGGAAGGGAAAAGCTACACCAGGGGCACATTTTCTGTCAGTCTAAGTGCACAAATGGGCATGTACACCGCAACATGACCATAAAACTGTCCCCTTACAACATTCCTCTTCATCAGTAATCATAGTCTGCTGTATTTTGATTATAAGAGAGAGAATTACTCAAGTCCCTGGACCCAAATGCCTCTCTTATACCTCAGAATCTGCTTCATATCTCATACATAAATGTGGCTATATTACTAGAACCAGTTGGGGTAGTTATATTAACTTTTGTTCACCTAAAGACAAAGAAATCAGGGGAAGAAAAAGTTACATTTATGAGCACATAAAGAAACCAGACTAATCTGTAAGGTAAGGATGGTTATTTCTGTTTATCTTAATAAATGTTTATCAGAAACTTGTTTCTTTTCTACAGCCTCTACTTTTAAATTTAACATAGTTTGCTTATTAAATTTAATAAATAAATAAAGATCCCTCTTTCTGTGTACTAAGGGTGAAATGTTTTGACTTCTCACAAGAAATGCATTTCTTTCTGAACTTGACCAGTGATTAGGGCACTAACCAGGGACTTGGGAGACCTTTGTTCAATTCTGTGCTCTGACACAGAGTGTATGACCTTGGGCAAGTCACTTAGCTTCTTTGTGCTTCACTTCCTCATCTGTCAAATAGGATAATCATACTCCCTTACCTCACAGACGTATTGTGAGGAAAAATACATTAAAGATTATTATGATAATGGAGGACATGCAAGTACCTAAGATAGATAGGTAGTTTTCCTTAGGAACTTGAGGACCATTTGCTTCCTTTTGTTACGTGATGCTCAGAAATGCATCATAAAAGACTTCCAAATATGTATGGTCACAATGTCTGAGTTGAACTCCACAAAGCTGACAGGACGATACCCAAGCAGACATGGAGAGGAGTCAAATGACAGCCACTGGGATAAATGACTCAGGACAGTGCAAGTCATAGTATGAATCTTAAGTTTGAATCTTAAGTTACTACATTCCTCAGCAGCAGTAACACCTCCTCCGAAGTTTTGCATACACCTGGACAATATAGGAGCATGAAGCTGTTGAGGGCCAACAAATGGCATCATGTTTGCTGGTGATAAGGAGATGCTGGGGGAATTCAAAAGATTTATGGGGTTGACTCTGGCATTCCTGAACATCATGGCCTTCTGAAAGAATGGGTGGCCTTGCCCAGTGGCCATTTCACTTTGTTGCTGGGCCCATTTATAGCAGAGGATGATGTAGTTGATTGGAAGTGGCCAGTAAATCACAGGTCTTTTTAAATTAGGTCTTCCCTTCCATGAGATTTTGTATGGGTTTGGGAGGATGGGGGTCTAGACATAAAACTGTAAGACAGACATAGGCATAGAAAGGCAAAAGGGAAGGGAATCAGGACTATATCATGATGGTACTGCATATCTCAGCCAGAGCTACTACCTTCTAGGCAAAGGAAAAGTTATTATATAAAGGTATTATACTGAAGAATGTATATTAGGGTCTTATTAAATTCCTGATAGGAATATTCAATGGTATATATAATGTGAACAGTAAAGGAACCATAATCCTTGGAAAACTAGGTAGTCATCTGAGGACCAGCTAATGTCCAAGGTTTTGCAGGTATAGTGAAGACAAGAAAAATGCCAGTCTGCTAGAAGGTGAGGTTTGCTCAGGATTCTTTTCTGGGGTAAATCTCAGTCACCTGAGCTAACTCTGCCTTTCCCTGCCTGCCATCTCATCTTTACCCATTTTCCCCTGCTGCTAGTTCTTACTCAGTTTTCTGAGGCTAGGAGCTAGCAGTAGGTGAATGGATCACGTTAGGCGGTCAGGTCAGAAATGGGAAAGTATTGTTTCAAATCCCAGATCAGCATCATGCAACAATGTAGGGGTTGGGTACATGGGATGGGTTTTCTTTTTGTTATGAGAAGAGCCAGGATGGGCAGGGATGCAAAACAAAAACCAAGCCATGAGGTGTGGTTCTTAATCGGGAGAGAAAGGTGAGGCACTGAAGAAGCATGACTCTCATTTGATGACCAAATATTGTGAAACTGCCAGATATAGCCCATGTCATGGTTAAGTTTTAGGCTCGCCATTTTTGTGCCATTTGACGGGCATTAAGCTAATAACAGTTTTTAAATATGGGGGGAAATGTTAATTTTCATTTACCTAGAAATCAAAAAATGTTTGAAGGAATCTTGTGAGTCACTTTGTGATGGACACCAAGAAAGGAAAAATTCAGCCCACTACGTATAAGGTCCAGGAAGTCCTGAATGACTGAATGTGGATTATAACAGTAACTGTTTTGCAATGTTACGATAAGAGTTACTACTTGGAACTGCTATAATACTCTAATAGAAAAATGAAGTAAGAAATGGAATTCAGCTTCTTAAACAGCAAGTTTTATTCTCTATTCTCTGCTGTCTTTTGATACCACAGTAAAGTTTAAAAGGTCAGATATACAAAATACTTTAGCTGCAAATAATTGAAGGTGAGGACAATAAGAAGATAAAAGAATAAATCCTTAGCTTGTGTAAATTGGCATTGCTCTACTGATTTCAGTGAAACTATGCTGATTTACACCAGCTGAGAATTGGGACCACTGGTTGATGGTATGTTTTTTATTTCTACTGTTCCAAGTAATTTCTCTTCTTTGAATGACTAGCTCATTCCTCAGCTTCTGACCTCTTCTCCCTCTATTTTTTTTTTAGATAAGGGGTCAGAATTTTCCTGGGGGAAGTGGCCAGTTGTGCTATTGCAAAATATAAAGTAATCTGCATGTAAATGAGACCATGCTATCTCAGAACTTGTATGCTCCTATTGGGAAGTTTAGGAGCTGAAGTCCTACCCACATACATTATTTGGAAATGGCTGCAAAAAAGAGAATATAGCTTATGAGTGAGTATGCAGTACCATGTAAGTTCTCTTTATTCTGGGAAACCCTGCTGTCTGCTGTGGGAAATTGAGTCTTTGTATGCGTATCATCTTTAAATGTTTTACACTTCTCTATCACCTTCCATTGGAAGATCTCAAAGTGCTTTGTGATTATCAACAAATTGAGTCTCAGAAGAATCACAGAATTGTAGGACTTGAAGGACCAGTCCCCTACACTCAAGGCAGGGCTGAGTATTATCCAGACCAGTGGTGGGCAGCCTGTGGCCCATCAGGATAATCCTCTGGCGGGCCATGAGACAGTTTGTTTACATTGACCGTCCATAGGCATGGCTGCCCGCAACTCCCAGAAGCTACAGTTCACCGTTCCTGGCCAATGGGATCTGCGGGAAGTGGCATGGGCTGCAGGGACATGCTGGCCGCCACTTCCCGCAGCTCCCACTGGCCGGAAAGGGTGAACTGCAGCCACTGGGAGCTGCAGGCAGCCGTGCCTGTGGATGGTCAATGTCAACAAACTGTCTTGCAGCCCACCAGCGGATTACCCTGACGGGCTGCAGGTTGCCCACAACTGATCTAGACCATCCCTGACAGGTGGTTTCCTAATCTGCTCTTAAAAATCTCCAATGATGGAGATTCCACAACCTCCCTAAGCAATGTATTTTCCTAATGTCCACCTAAACTGCCCTTGTTGCAATTTAAGCCCATTGTTTCTTGACCTATCCCCAAAGGTTAAAGAGAAATTTTTTTCTTCCTCCTCCTTCTAACAACCTTTCATGTACTTGAAAACTGTTATATCCCCCCTTAGTCTTCTCTTCTCCAGACTAAACAAACACAGTTTGTTCAACCTTCCCTCATAGGTCATGTTTTCTAGACTTTTGATCACTTTTGTTGCTCTTCTCTGAACTTTCTCTAATTTGTCCACATCTTTCCTGAAATGTGGCACCCAGTACTAGGCACAATACTCCAGTTAAGGCCGAATCAGCGTGGAGGAGAACGAAACAATTACTTCTTGTGTCTTGCTTAGAACACTCCTAATAATACATCCCAGAATGATGTTTGCTTTTTTTGCAACAATGTTACACCATTAACTCATTTGGCTTGTGATCCACTATGACTCTGAGATCCCTTTCCACAGTACTCCTTCCTAGGCAATCATTTCCCATTTTGTATTTGTGCAACTGATTGTTCCTTCCTGAGTGGAATACTTTGCATTTGTCCTTATTGAATTTCATTCTGTTTAATTCAGACCATTTCTCCAGTTTGTCCAGATCATTTTGAATTTTAATCCTATCCTCCAAAGCAACCCCTCCCAGTTTGGAATCCTAAGAAATAGATAAGGTAGTGGTTTTTTTTTTCTATTTTAAAAGTTGAAAAAATTGAGGGAATTTGAATGACTTGCACAAGGGCACCGAAGAAGTATATGGCAGAGCTGAGAATAGGATCCAAATCTCCTGGCTTCCAGTTCTGTGTTTTAACTGTAGGACTATCCTTTTCTCTAGAAAAAAACATGGTATCATCTTGAGACATAGCCTACAAAACACTCTGGCAAACATCCTATTTAAATCAATGGGTGTTTTGCCTCAGTAAGAGCTCAGGAATGTAAGCTTTGGTGTTTATTTTAGCAATTTTCTATACAGGGACCTATGTCCATTGTGACCTTGGATAGCAAGACACAGCATATCATACATTCAAGTAATGTAGAGTGATGTAGATTGTGACCGACGTGCTTTGATGGCATAAGTAATGTTTCTTTAAATGCTTGTTTTGATCTTTCAAGGAATGTCATACTTGCTTTGATCAATTGAATGAGAACTACATTGACCTAGTAAGCATTCAACCATTAGCATAGCTACAGCATGCAGCGCTTTTCCTGGTAAAACAATTCATGCTGTGATCTCATGAGGAGAAACCTGACCCATTTAATTCAAGTGATGAATCCAGCTGTTTACTTCTGGTAGCTGTTCCAGTATCACATATGTATGAATAATTCATAAAGGCTGTCCTGCCTCAGTTTTCTTGCATGACCACCATATAAAAACATTTCACATTCAAAAGATGGGGGCGGGAAACTATACAAAGAAACATAGGTAGAAAGTACTTGGTCCCTATCTACTGTGACAGATTGTTTTTCCTATTAAAAAAAATTATGACAGGGCTGTTTTAACTGTCACCAAAGCTTTGTATTAGTCAAAAGGAAATTTTTCTGAATATTTATTTCACCAGATTCCTCCATTTGCTTATGCCACCTGTCCTTAATATCAGTGTGAAAGGTCTCTTCAGTTTTGTCATGACGAAAGATTTGGGCAGAAGAATTTCCAGCATTGGTTGTCAAGAGCACGACACAATAACCTGTCAATCTTCTCTTTGCTACAACCGCACCAGCTATAAGTTAGTGTCTCTGATGTCTGGATAAAATTGTATTGGATAAAAATATCAAGTCAGCCCTTACTATTCTGATTTTTTTTATCCAATGCTGAGAGACTATAATACATTTATATACTCTACAAAATGAGTTTCCGGCTATGGGTTTCATCCATCTCTACTGAAGTCAATGGGAATTGGATCAGAGCTCATCTCCTTTGGACTATGCCTTAAACTACATAATTTTGGGGTTTAATAAATATATTAGAAATGTTGAAGCCTTTAGATCAAAATAGGAAAAAGGACATTTATTATTTTAAAAAAAAACCCATTTACATTCCATAGATAGGACCAAAATCAATATTGCAGGAGATTAGAGCATGGAAGGGGACTTCTTTCATTACCACAAATAGGATATAATTTAAAGGTCCTTAAATAATTTGAACATTCTCATCCTATTAATTTTTTATCTTGAAAGCCAACCAAAACTTTGTACAGTTGTTGCAAACTGTGCTGGTTTTAATTTATATTGTATTCTCAAGCAGAATTTTCAAAAACACTTAATGTTGACCTAACTCTGCTCCCACAGTAAACCACCCATTGACTTCTATGACAGAGTTAGGCCGGTGCTGAATGCTTCTGGAAAAACCCACCCTTTAAATATTGCATTCGATGAAGTGAGCTGTAGCTCACAAAAGCTTATGCTCAAATAAATTTGTTAGTCTCTAAGGTCTCTAGTCTCACAAGTACTCCTTTTCTTTTTGCAAATACAGACTAACACGGCTGCTACTCTGAAACCTTTAAATATAGCAGTAGAAAAAATTATGGGTGGCTTTAAGAAAAAATCCGACATTTATTTAGTATTTCGTGTCCTAAAGAATCCAAAGCAATTACAAATGTCATAACTATATGCATTACTTTGCCCCCTCTGACAGGCAGCAACCTCAGAGATGAAATCTGGGTGGTAGTCAACAGCACCCAGCAACACTACACAACAGTTTGAGACAGGAATTAGGGTATTCTCTCTGGCTATAAGCATTTCTAGTGAACTGTACAGTGATCACCCTTAAGAAGTTCATTATTTACTAATGTGGAGGTATATGAAATATGATCATTATTTGCCCATTCTCACTGTAGGAAAATATAACTGTTGTATCTCAGATACGTTGGTAGGGTGATCGTTAGCAATAGTATGGTATGGTTGTTGCCTGGCAATGACTTTTTAATGGCAGCCATTGTTTGTCACATATTGAGATGAAACTGCAGATGATCCTTCTGTTGGAAAACTATAATCACTCTAATTGGAATATGGACAAATGGGGTAATACTCCTGCTCCTACTCTGACCAAAAGAGTCATGGGATCTCTAGTGGCCTCCCATTTAATGTACACCATGCTCTTACCCCTCCTTTCTTCAAAAATCTTCTAAAGGTTCACTTGCCCCATGAAGATTTCCAGTTTCCATACACACACACCATTCTGTTTGTTTTTATTGTATTTTTCTGTGCTGTGTAATACCTGATGTACCTTTACATTGTAAGCTCCATGGGGCAGGAAACTAGTTGTTTAGTCCATTTAAAATAATGATGATAAACAGCCAGGACCTCAGTTTTAAATCTTATCTGGAAAGATAACACCTCCAATAACCCAGGTCCCCTTTCATCATGCTGGAGCACTGGCAAAAATGGAAGAGTACTACCTTTTTTTCTATACCCTGCTGTGTCCTTGGAAATCTCCTATGCTATCACTAACCAAGCCCAACCTTGATTAGGTTGTCAGAGCTGATAAAATCAGAGCATGAGTGAATGTTACTGCCTTTCCTGGTATCCCATACTACATTTCTGTGTTATTGAACATGTTTGTTTTTCATGGCTTCCTTGTGAACCAGAAATAGTTAGGGTGGGAGGAACGGTCAGAAAGCAAGGAGCTGGAATCAATGCCTAAGTCTCAGCAAAGATTATTGCTATTGCTTGGCACTGAGGATCAACACTGTCCTGTGAAATCCACATGTGATAGATTGAAAGCAAAATGGAATAGAAATATTGTATTATGCTGCAACATGGATTTGGTGAGAAGAAAGAAAATCCATATATTTTTATGGTTACATAGAATGTGCTATCAGAAAATAATAAGTATTTGTACTAGTATCTGGTGACAGAACAAATGAATAATGTATCCAGTGTTGCAGGTGTCTAGAAATAACAAAAGAGGTCAACATGTTCAGCTGACGTAGGATAATGTCCATCAATGGAATATGACAACAGAGTAGCAAAGAGCTTGAAACATTTCTAAAGCTTTGAAAGAAGTTCCATATTATAATCTGAATAATTTGATAGGCAATTGCTCTGTCCATTGTATATTGAAGCAGCAGATACCATGTTAACATAAACAATATATTAATTATAAAATATTTATCAAAGCGAGCTGATTAGACACAGTAACTCCTGCCTATTCAAATGCATAGTTCAGAAGGAACATTGCTGTACCTAATTTGATTTCCCCCAGAGCAGTACATGATGTGTTATTTGATGCCCTTCAAAGGACACTATTAGCCAAGCTATAAAGTGTCTGATTTTATTAGCTTTGCCGGGTTTTATCAGTTTGTAAATGTGTTATTTTCTCCATTTATTGTGCCTATGGGATCCAGAGATAGAGTGAGCTTCAAGTTAATATGTTTTGGGAAGCCAGCAGTGGCCTTACTTTAACACTCTATGCCGTATTGCGATGACATTGAAGGTGGAGTCGTGAAAACTCTAATGTCAGGGCCATTTATCAAGGCAATTCCTCACTGCTATAAAACTCTGCTGTGACATTGAATTCAACAATAGGTTTTTGTCTTAAATAGAACCCAGTGTTCTTGTGCTGTACAGCTAACACTCCCCAGTAACTGAATAACATGAAGTCAATAACAAGAAAATAGTTCAGACAGATGTTCAAAACAATAAGAATGAGGTAAGTTCTTGGCATGAAATTCAGAGAAGTTTTTTGTTTTGTTTTGCTTTTCATCATCTTCTGTATTTACTTTAGGGGACTTTTCATGCATACAGTAGAATCCACTTTAATCAGCACCCTTAAAAACAGCATGTGCATTTTTGCTGGAATGATTATCAGGGAAAAGATTTGATGCAGTGCATTTCCAATGGCACTAAACAATATACTGGTATAAATGGCCAACCTAGTACATTTTAATGGCATGCTTGGTGTTCCCTGAAAGCCTTTTCAAAGCAGTTAACAGGTGCGTATAGGTGTTTGTAGCATAAATTTCTGCTGTGTGGTTCTATTTTCACATCAGACCGCCTTCCCTCTGTATTATGATTGCTAAATGAGTCATATTTACACAGATATAAATTTTACAAGTTTTTTAATTCAAAATTTTATTTGCAAATGAACACTCACAAAAGATGAACAGTATATAAGGAAGAAGAAAATCTTTTCCTAAAATCGGGAAGCACTTTTAAAGCAGTTTCTAAATTCACAGGTTTGACTGCAAAATGTTTTCTTTATCGTAACATACAAAGGTACTTACATAAGAGACCCAAAAAACAAATATGCAAGGAAATGTAAATTCACATGAGTTATATAAAGCATTTAGTGGCTCAAGATAAATAATACAGAAATTAAATATGTTAAGGCCCAGATTCAGAAAGGTAATTAAGCAGGTACATAACTTTAAGCACAAGAATATTTCCATTGCTTTCAATGGCTCTGTTCATATGCTTAGAGTCCTTAAGTGCAGAAATTCGTCATTAACGCAACATAAACTGGTTGCAGTTATGCATTTATTTACTGGGGAGATTTTAATGTGGTGAGGGAGGTGCATAGGGAAACAGATTTAGGGAGGGCATTTCAAATATAAGAGGCCCCATGGAAGAACACATGCAGATGCTGGGAAAGGGTATTCAAAGCTAGAACCACTGCTGAAGTACATGGAGAAACACGAAAGGAGGCAATGGCGGGCAGATAGGCAAGAGGTGCTTGAATCCACGGAAAAGAATAATAGAATCATAGAAATGTAGGGTTGGAAGGCACCTTGAGAGGTCATCTAGCTTATTCCCCCACACTGAGGCAGGATTAAGTATACCTAGACCATCTCTGACAGGTGTTTGTTTAATCTGTTCTTAAAAACCTCCACACACACCCTCTGTAAAGACACATACCCTCTATGTGCAGTGCAAAGAGGACCCTTTGACATGATTGAAATGGGGAGTCACATTGTCAAAGCAACAGGTGAGAGGGACAATTTTTACTGTAGCAATTTCAACGGACTACAGTGGCAAGGTTACCTATTGAAAGGGTCTAACAAAGATTATTTATCATGGTGACGTGACTCCACAAACTAGTTGCTACACTGTGACATTTATAGAATGAGGGATAAGAGGAAACAGGCTCCACAGCTGAGAACAAGCAGATGGGCATATGTAAATAGCAAAGGGACTTGGGGCCAGAGATAAAGAGGATGGTTCCACCTCCAATTGGTAGGTGTGGACACTGTTAGACTCTTGTTATTGTAAGGTGTCATGGCTGCCACTGCAACTGCTGCCCCTCTGCCAGTCTGATACCACCACACCCGTCAGTAAGTCTGGCTCAGGGCCCAGGCTGCATTTTATCTACCATCAAATTCCCAACTGGGCTTTTCGCTCACTCCATTTGGGGCCACCAACCAGGGCCAGCCCTAGACCAAATGCGCCCCAGGAAAGGAGGGTCTTTGGCACCCCTCTCCCCGCATTTGTTAAATTTTTGAATACCTTATTTTTTATTGCATTTGTAGCCCATTTCACAACTTTGATGCATTATTTGCATGCACGATTTATCCCTATCAGATAAGACAATAAATGTGCACTGTTGTTATTCATGTCATTGGAAAAAAATGTCCTTTAGCTCTGCATCATGAATGAACTGGAGAACTTGGAGTGGTGAATGCTTCCCATGTTGCAAAATGTGACAGATGTTGTCCAGTTCAACACAGGCCTTTATCACTGATGTCTGAACACTCCCCATGTATCAGCATCCAGTGAAGGTCCGTACAATTGTGCAACAGTGTTTTCCTGTCTGCCAGCAGCTTACTAAGGTCATACAAAAAAACCCAGGTCTTTTTGTGGTGCTTCATTTGTCCAAACCTTTCTTTGATGGACTCGTGTGCAGTGTCAATGAGTGAGCAAAAAACCACTCTTGAGCACTCTTTCACAGTGTGACTTAGAGAAGTGTTGCTTTTGCTCATTTGCTATATCCTCGATTTTGCCTGACTGGTTCAAAATTCTATGAGCAATATCGGCAGAGTTTAGGATCTCTGTTTGTGGTTTGCAGTTTTTCTCACTGTTGTTTCTGTCATCATGCAAGCCTGATCTTCTTTATCGTTTTTCTCCTTTTCATGTAAACGAGATTTTTCTTTGTCATTACTTTCCTTTCCTTTCCATGTTAGCCATGTTCTTTTTTATCATCACTTTCCTTTACACTGGCAGGAAAACTAGACGATCCTCCATCACTTTCCTCACATTTCCATTCCTATCTTCAGGTAAATCTGTTAATTCCTTAGTAATAGGACTTCCATCCTTTACACTTCGCTCCTCAATTTCTTCTGCACTGGGAGGATTGCTACTGCCTAAAGTCCAGTCTATGTTGTTGTGTTTCAGATATTTTCCCCTCAAATTTACCTCTTGCTGCAAACTAGATTGCATTTGAGCTTTTTGCTTCCTATATTGAGCTGCTGAAGGCTTCTACAGGGGCATCTTTTATTTTCTACTGGGGAAAACAAACAGAGAGAGTAAAAGTCTATGTTCCGCAGTCTGAGAAAGTCATCAAACACATTAAGCATGGCAACAGAAGTAACAGTATTTCTTTTATGTTGTTGCATAGATAGGAGTTTTATAGATATCTCTGGCATCTCATTAAATATGTCCTCTGTTAGTCACTACTTACACTCTTCAAGTGTTAAAACACAAGTATACTTTCACAATTACATAATAAAACAAGGTTCACAATATCGCAGCTGGCTTCTCACTTCACTTCACTTCATTTTTATATCTCACTGACTGACTGGTGATGCCCTGCCTCTTACATACCCGTGAGGGCATGGCTGACAACACTCTAGGAGGTCCAAGGAAGTCTGGGTGGTTCCAAGAGATTCTACAAAGGTCCAGAACATTCTAGGAGGTTAGTGAAAAATTAATCCACATATGGAATACCTGAAATATTTAACTTCAAACATTCTATTTTCCCTTTTGTCGCTAACAACAAAATCAGCACACCGATCCCTACACCCCAGGCGGTTGCTGGGTTGCCTTAAATCTGGCTCTGCCACCAGCCCACCTGGTGAGCAGAGCTTGGTGGGCATTGACTCGCAAAGAAATTAATGTTAGAGCTGGGTGAATAATTGATTTTTGGTTCAGTCAAAATCAGGGGATATTCAGTTCTGTTCTAAAAATGTTTGAAATTTGCCAACAAATTGGAAAAGTCCATTTTGGGCCAGCAAAACATGTGTGTCCATTCATTCCTTCATAACCTTTATTCCAGTGGTTAAGGATTTAGAAAACTAGGTTTGAATCCCCATGCTGGAGAAGGGACTTCAATTCAGCTCTCCCCCAATCCAGATGAGTGCTTTAACCACTAATTTGTAGGTTATTTTTCTCCATCTCTCCTGTTGTAGCAGCTCCATTTTGTATACATACGTAAATCTACATTGTGCCAAAGGGCAAGCATGGTAATGACTCTCTAGCCTGAGTGATTAAGGCTCTCAGATGGGAGGTAGGAGATGTGGATTCAAATCCCTCCTCTGAATCAATCAGGGAGAAGATTTGAATGATTCAAGTAGTGACATGACAAATACTGTCCCTTCTGGTATTGTGTTTTGTAGCTCTGTGATGTTTCTCAGTCATCACAGTTTTCTTCCCAACTTCTCCTACATATAGTCCTGGAACCTAAAAAATCCACCCCCTTGTGGCAATTTTCCATTAACTAATTTTGAGTTTTTGTTAAAACACACATTCCTGCAGGAAAGGGAGAATTTTAAGATACCAGAACCGTATTTGATGACAGAACTGATAGCATGCATGCCCTTGTTATAGAACTCACCTTCAGTTTTCCTGTTCAGTAAAAGAGTCTATAATCTTTTCTGACCTTTTTCTTTTAGCATTTTAGTTTAGTTTAGCATATAATTCACCCTCTTTCTCCTGACTGAAGAGAACCTGTGTATGTCTCCAGATTATGCTTAAATACTGACAGTAAAAGACATGGAAAAGTCATGGAGAGACAAGGTGGGTGAGGATATATCTTTTATTGGACCAACTTCTGCTAATGAAAGTGATAAGCTTTCAAGATACACAGAACTCTTCTCACTCACTTTGCCTCTTTTATATACTGGGGCCAACATGACTATGACAACACAGCAAATGGAGAAGTTGTATCTATCAAGCAGCGCGGACAGAAAATTCTGAAATCAGGATTTCGGAAAATGCTGAAGAATTAGCATTATCCTCTGCTTGGTGTATACTGGGAAGCTGTAATTCTTACAATATGGAGTTTCCTTATTATCAAATAAGATGTTAAACTAATGTTTCTCCATTCATTGAAAGAATCAATAGTATTTTAAATCCCTGTGAAATACCAGTGAGAAGCAACAAACTGTGTACAAAGACAGAATAAAATACACTTGTAGGGTTTTTTGGAAGTTTTGTTGTTGCAGCAAGTTTTAGGGCTCCTGGCACAATGGATTAATAGATGTTACATTAAAATAGTTATATATTAGTTAATTCAATATTATTAGCCTGATGACATGTAAGAAACTGAAACAAAAATTTTGATGGTCTGTTATAATGAATAGCAATTCACCAGAAATGAAGGAAAGAATTACAAACAAGGCAGTGGTGCTATATTTAAAAATGAAAGGACAAATAACTACAAAAACTGAAAATACAGATAAATAGAGAAAAAAATCACTTTCAGAAGGTGAGGCGGTAGAAACATGCCCCCAAATGATTTACAATAAAAAACTGTAAGTATAACAACCTGTAACAATTTAAAAGTTCTCCCCACTGTTCCATTTTTTCCTTTCTCTAATCAGCCATGTTATGCTTAGTTCTGAGAATAGTAAAATCATATTTGACCTCCTGTTGTGATATGTAGAAACAACAGGCCAGATTCTGCTTAGATTGAATTATACCTATGCAACACTATTGAGCATAATGGGGCTGCATAGGTATAAATATAGATAGAATTTGGCTCAAAATTAAGAAGTGACAAACCAGTTCATATAAAATAAAATCTACCCCAAATTTTTGCCCCTCCCCACCAAGTTTAACTGAACCAAGCTCAAAGCTTTTTTTTATATTCAAAGAAATTTTGTTAACTATTGTTTTTTAATTCTTGACTTGCTCCTGTCAAACTGCTGAACAGCAGCAGACCTCTGAGACCTTGGAGGCTGGCTTTGCAGTGGAGAAGAAATCCGTGATATGGCTTCTAAATATACTCTAAGTGCTTTTTTTACACACAGACCAGAAATGAAATTGTCTAACACCATGCAAGGCAATTCCTTTTTTCCAGGAATCTCAGCCTGCCACCAGTGTCTAGTTCCCAGGGACCAATTCTCAAGAATTAGCTATAGCTATAGATAGGTCCACCTGTGGGGAGAGAATGTTGTATAGTCAGGATGGCTTTCACTTCAGTTGAAGGAGGATCAATCTCCTCAAGGACAGTTTGTCTAGAGTAGTCAGGAGTGGATTAAACTAATAGCAAAGGGGAGGAGGAAAACAAGGAAAGTTCTGAGCACTCGGCACAAATATGAGATGTTGAGAACAAAATTAATGAAGGAACCAAAGGAGATGAAGAGAAGAAATTCTTAAATTGCCCATTCACCAATGCTAGGAGCCTGGGTAACAAACAAGAAGAAATGGAATTTCTCATTTATGAGCATAACATTTGATGTAGTTGGTCTTACTGAAACCAAAATAATCCTGACAACTGTATTGGTATATTACTAGATGGAAATAGTAGAATTATCAATAATAATGCAGAAAAGGAAGAAGTATTCAATAAATATTTCAGTTCTGTATATGGACAAAACACAAATGGTATAGTCTCATCAGATGGTGATGATAATCCTCTTTCCATTTGACTAGTATCTCTGAAAGATATTAAACAAAAGCTACTAAAGTTAGACATTTTTTAAATCACAGTTAGCTTGCATCCAAGAGTTGTCTTGGAACATTGGGGGAAATTCCAGAAGCCTGGAAGAAAGCTAATGTTGTGCCAATTTTTAAAAAAACGGTAAACACAAGGATGCTGGTATTTATAGGCCTATCAATCTGACATTGATCCTGGGCAAGATAATGTAGCAGCTATTATGGGACTAGATTAATAAAGAATTAAAGGAGGGTAATGCAACTAAGGCAAATCAATATGGGTTTAAGAAAAATAGATCCTGTAAAACTAACTTGGTATCTTTTTGGTACTGCATGACATTTTGATTAAAAACTGGAATGGTATAAAATTGAAATGATGCTGTCAAGGTTCCTCCCCCACTCTGAACTCTAGGGTACAGATGTGGGGACCTGCATGAAAAACCTCCTAAGCTTATCTTTACCAGCTTAGGTCAAAACTTCCCCAAGGTACAAAATATTCCACCCGTTGTCCTTGGACTGGCCACTACCACCACCAAACTAATACTGGTTACTGGGGAAGAGCTGTTTGGACGCGTCTTTCCCCCAAAAATACTTCCCAAAACCTTGCACCCCACTTCCTGGACAAGGTTTGGTAAAAAGCCTCACCAATTTGCCTAGGTGACTACAGACCCAGACCCTTGGATCTTAAGAACAATGAACAATCCTCCCAACACTTGCACCCCCCCCCTTTCCTGGGAAATGTTGGATAAAAAGCCTCACCAATTTGCATAGGTGACCACAGACCCAAACCCTTGGATCTGAGAACAATGAAAAAGCATTCAGTTTTCTTACAAGAAGACTTTTAATAAAAATAGAAGTAAATAGAAATAAAGAAATCCCCCCTGTAAAATCAGGATGGTAGATATCTTACAGGGTAATTAGATTCAAAAACATAGAGAACCCCTCTAGGCAAAACCTTAAGTTACAAAAAAGATACACAGACAGAAATAGTTATTCTATTCAGCACAATCCTTTTCTCAGCCATTTAAAGAAATCATAATCTAACACATACCTAGCTAGATTACTTACTAAAAGTTCTAAGACTCCATTCCTGGTCTATCCCCGGCAGAAAACAGTATATAGACAGACCCACAGACCCTTTGTTTCTCTCCCTCCTCCCAGCTTTTGAAAGTATCTTGTCTCCTCATTGGTCATTTTGGTCAGGTGCCAGCAAGGTTACCTTTAGCTTCTTAACCCTTTACAGGTGAGAGGAGCTTTCCCCTGGCCAGGAGGGATTTCAAAGGGGTTTACCCTTCCCTTTATATTTATGACAGATGCATATTAAATTGATTTAAAACTAGCTTACTGATAGGTCTCAAGATAAAACTGTAAATGGGGAATCATCTTCAAATGCCTGTGTTTCCAGTGGGGTCTCATAGGGATGGATTCTTGGCTCTATGCTATTTAACATTTTGATCAATGACCTGGAAGAAAACATAAAATCATCTAAGTTTGTAGATCACACAAAGATTGGAGGAGTGGTATATAATAAAGAGGACAGGTTACTGATTAGGAGAGATCTGGATTGCTTTATGAACTGGATTCCAGAAAAAAAATGTGTTTCAATATGACTAAAGCACATATTTACATCTGGGAACAAAGATTTTAGGCCATACTTACAGGATGGGAAACTCTATCTGAGGAAGCAGTATCTCTGAAAAAGATTTGAACATGAGCTGCTAATGTAATGCTGTGGCCCAAAGAGCTAATGTGATCCTGGGATACATAAACACAGGAATCTTGAGTAGGAGCAGAGAGGTTATTTTACTTGTATTTGGCATTGGTGCAACCACTGCTGGAAGACTGTGTTCACATCTGTTATCCACAATTCATAAAAACTGTTGATAAATTCTTCAGAGAAGATCCAGGAGAACAATTAAAGGATTAGAAAACATGCCGTATAGCAATAGACTGAATGAGCTCGATCTAGTTAGTTCAGCAAAAAAAAGATTAAAGGGTAACTTGATTGCAGTCTATAAGTACCTACATGGGGAACAAATATTTAATAATAGGCTCTTCAATCTAGGAGGGAAAGGTAGAACACAGTCCAATGGCTGGAAGTTGAAGCTACACAAATTCATACTGGAAATAAGGTGTAATTTTTTGACAATTAGAATTGTGACAATGGGGACAGTGGTGAGAATAATTAATAATTGGAATAATTTACCAGGGGTCATGGTGGATTCTTCATCACTTACCATTTTTAAATCAAGATTGTATGTTTTTCTAAAAGATATGCTCTAGGAATTATTTTGGGGAAAGTCTCTGGCCTGTGTAATACTGGAAGTCACACTAGATGATCACAATGGTTCCTTCTGTCCTTGGGATCTATGAATCAATGAAAGAATTTATTCTAATCAAAACCCAAGGCAGAGAGAAAACTCTCCTGTTGCTTTCACAGTTCCCTTTTTCCTAAACTGTTTATGCACAAAAGCACTGAATAGCCTAAAACTAATAACATCTTCCCTAGAGTCAAAACTTGTTCATACGCCAAAAAAAAAAAGAAAAGAAAAGAAAAGAAGAACCTGAAAGACTCTGTGTAACAGCACCATCGGATGATATCTGCTACAGCAGTATGTGTATATGGTAGGAGTTATTTGTATCCTACTATATGAAAAAGTTTTCAGTTGCATAATGCCTACAACAACACAGTATTATTTAATTCTACACACTGTAGTGGCTTTAGTATAAATTGTATCCAAAGATCCACTACAAAGGTGAGTAATAATTACATACTGAAAACAAGAAGACATTGACTAATGTTTATGTGAATGAAAGGGTTAACAAGCCTGCTTGAATTGGATGGCATTTTCTTCATTAGCACTCTCATGGACATCCTAATTCCACCCACCACCCCATCTATTTTCATTTCTTTTCAGTAAAAAAAGGGCATATTATCCATTCATGTAATGAATGGTATAAGAGTTAAGAAAAGCAATATAAAGCAGTACAATAGAACCTCAATTAACTGAAAATCTTTGGGAACAACAGAAACTTCGCTGTAATCCAGAAATCTGGCCGTTAGTATCCTCTTGTGGTTGTTTGCATCTGTTATGGCTTGTTTTCTGTGGAGTGAGTAATTTATATGTGTTGGGACCTGTTTTCTCTTCATGGTGTCTTTAAAAAGTGAGAAGTTCTGTTATAAATATAAAGGGAAGGGTAAACCCCTTTAAAATCCCTCCTGGCCAGAGGGTGCAAGGGTTGGGAGGATTTTTGGGGGAAAGACATGTCCAAACTCCATTGTTTCAGGAACCCAGATAAAGTTTGGTGGTGGCAGTGGAAATCCAAGGGCAAAGGGTAAAATTAATTTGTACCTTGGGGAAGTTTTAACCTAAGCTGGTAAAAGTAAGCTTAGGAGGTTTTCATGCAGGTCCCCACATCTGTACCCTAGAGTTCAGAGTGGGGAAGAAATCTTGACACGTCCCATCTCTGCTACAGAGGCAGCTGACATTTTGTATTTTCAGATGTAGCCTCCTACAGGGCCCAATCGTGCTTTCCCATGGCCAATTTGCTTTTTTTTTCCTTGAATTTTTGTTCTTTTAATAGAAAATGAAGGTCATTCTGACTGACAGGATATGACTGCACTTTGTGTATGGAAATATATAACACCCTGTATGCTGAGCACAGGCTTCAAAGCTTGCTCACCCGATCACTCAGTTATAGACAGAAGAATAGTGGTAGCAACTGTGCTCCAAATCATCAACCCTTATGATCTGATCAGATGTCAGTAAGGCCTTCGGCCTGATCACCCTCTTGCTTGGACAGGAGAGATGAGAAGCATCAGGAAGGGACAGGCATGAGTAAACCATGACTCCACCTCCATAAAGGCCCGCCAAGGTGGAGTGCTGAAGTGTCTTAAAGGGCAGACATAGCATTCTTGTCTCTGTCACCATAAAAAGTGAGAGTTCTGGAGATTTGTGCCTGAGAAGGGTCTGACTTTGAGTCACGTTTCCTTCTTAGTGTTCTTCCTGGACTGTGCAGCTATATTCCACCTCACATGCAGAGTTGTGCATAAAGGCACAGTCTAACATTAAATGGACCACTGAGGAAATACAGATAAAGGAGTGTGAAAAGCGAACAACAACAAGTGAGTTAGATTAGGAAGGAATACATAAAGTAGGTTATGGATGTGCTTGCAGGGTACAGGACATATTAGTTCATCCTTCTTTGTACACGTAGATGTGCAGCAGCATTCTGTACATTTTGGAGCCTGAAGGAATGGGATTTAAGGAGACCAAAGAGAAAGGAGATGCAGTAGTTAATACTTACTGCATATCATTTTTATTATTCTGTTAATCTTCTTGAACAAATTACCATAGTATATAAAGTACAAAATGATTATACTGCAGTATTACCACACTTCCAAGATAGTATGAAATCCAAATTGCTGGTAGCTTATGCAGAAACTTATTATGAAATCCCATAGCAATGTTTTAAATATAATTGAATCTGTTGTATGCATTTACATGGAATACTAGGATCTCCGCTGGAGATTAGGACTGCTGTATAGCTAAAGCACACAATAAAGACTGCTGTTTCTACAAAATCCCATCTTTGCATATTACTTATATAGTATCTACAAATTAAAACTCTTAAAATGTATCATAGTTAAGTTTTAGTGTGTTATCTGATGTATTTGTTCCTATTGTTTTCTGTCAGTAAAAAATAATACAATAATGTTTTCTACTGCAGTCTGCTATTGTCTAGTTTCAGAGTAGCAGCCGTGTTAGTCTGTATTTGCAAAAAGAAAAGGAGTACTAGTGGCACCTTAGAGACTAACCAATTTATATGAGCATAAGCTTTCGTGAACTACAGCTCACTTCATTGGATGCTGCATCTGATGAAGTGAGCTGTAGTTCACGAAAGCTTATGCTCAAATAAATTGGTTAGTCTCTAAGGTGCCACTAGTACTCCTTTTCTTTTTGCTATTGTCTAGTCACCAGAATCTTGTTGTGAATTCACCTAAAGCAGAGTTTTTTACAGTTAGTGTGATTCAAACTATCAGGCTATAGGAGAAACAGTGTAATTTATGAAGGCTAAATTATGACTTTGAATTATAGTAATAATGTACTTTTACTAAGCTATTAATTTTGGATTGCCTTTATATTCCTTGTTCTGAGTATAAATTAAATTTTGCCAGGACAGGTAGTTAACAATCTGCAATGCATAAGCATTCTAATTTATTTTGTTTTCATTAAGAAACAGGAAGTATAATAAAATTAGTTTTAATGTTTTTTATTTTTTTCCATTTCTGCAGTCAGACTACTTTGCCTCTGGTTATATCAGAGAAAATAATTCAGTAGAAGACACCACCATGACCTACTTGATTAGAGGGCCATGAAACTGAAGTTGTTTAACATTGCCTTTGCTGTAAAAATAATGTGGGGAAATTAAGATATTTGTTACTAGAATCTCTATACAGTCTGTTATAATTTTCCAAGGTCTGTCTCTATTTATGAGCAACAAATCAAACTAGAGTTGTTCTACCCTGGTTTCTAAAACTAGCGCAAGAAAATCAGTTTTAGAAGAGAGAAGGAAAAAGTCTCAAATTACTAAAGCTGAAAATAAATGGTGTCTAGTTCTTTTCACTATAGGTTTAGAGGTGAAAAAAAATGTGATCAGTTTGAGGTAGTTTTCACTTGAGATAAGGAGGACATGGCAAATTTATTTCACTTTTCTGCCTCCATTACAACCATCCTGCCCACTAGCTGATAGCCTTGATGTCTGTCATCTGGTTTTGATCTCCCCTCCATTAGTGTACAAAGTAGATCAAAACTAGGCAATGAGCCATTTGGAGTCTATAAGGTCAAACATTTTCACTGTAGAGGATATGAAGGCAAAGACTTGCCAATAATTTTGACAAAATGCAAGAGATTTTAGAACAAGTACATCTTTGATTGGATTTTAGCCATAAAAGCATACAACCTCCACTGCAGTGTCGTAAAATTTGGAAACAGATATCTAACAGAAGGCTAACCGAGATTATGAGGAGACAACTGTTTGGCTCATTATAAAGTCAGATGTGTTCTATGGCATTTGAGTGGACAGCAGAGACACTGACATTAACACATGGCTCATTAGAAGTGAATTTGAGCTTGGCATTTTACTTTGTTTAAAACAAAGTATCTAATATACACAGGAATCTCCTTGAAAATAGCAATGCCATTTCTTAAATGTATGTGATTTAAAATAAAGGTACTGTGCATCAAGTATTATGCTATTAAGAATATGGTGTGGGTTAGAAAACTATAAGAATAACAATGACACTGCAAGCGAGAAGAGCAAGTCCTATTTAATCTCCCTTGTTTCTGATGAATACATTGAATTTTCAGCTATTTCCTTATCCTTGCTAATTGATCGTCACATTGCAGAACTGACAGGAATATGAACATAAGAACATAAACACGGCCATACTGGGTCAGACCAAAGGTTCATCCTGTAGTATGGTTATATAGTAGAAATGGTTGCTGGCCCTTAACTATTATAAGCACTGGTATTATAACTCAGCTATTTTAATTTGTATTCGCCTGAAACTTGGCATGCAGTGCCATCCACTACTCTATGAGTGAAATCCTATCTGCATTGAAATCTGTCATAAATATAAAGGGAAGGGTAAACACCTTTAAAATCCCTCCTGGCCAGAGGAAAAACCCTTTCACATGTAAAGGGTTAAGAAGCTAGGATAACCTCGCTGGCACCTGACCAAAATGACCAATGAGGAGACAAGATACTTTCAAAAGCTGGAGGGTCTCTCTGTCTGTGTGATGCTTTTGCCAGGAACAGAAAGGAATGGAGTCTTAGAACTTAGTAAGTAATCTAGCTAGATATGCGTTTGATTCTGTTTGTTTAAATGGCTGAGAAAATAAGCTGTGCTGAATGGAATGGATATTCCTGTTTTTGTGTCTTTTTGTAACTTAAGGTTTTGCCTAGAGGGATTCTCTATGTTTTGAATCTGATTACCCTGTAAGGTATTTACCATCCTGATTTTACAGAGGTGATTCTTTTACTTTTTCTTGTATTAAAATTCTTCTTTTAAGAACCTGATTGCTTTTTCATTGTTCTTAAGATCCAAGGGTTTGGGTCTGTGTTCACCTATGCAAATTGGTGAGGATTTTTATCAAGCCTTCTCCAGGAAAGGGAGTGTAGGGTTCGGGGAGGATTTTGGGGGGAAAGACGTTTCCAGGCGGGCTCTTTCCTGGTTATATATCTGTTAGACTCTTGGTGGTGGCAACAATAAAGTCCAAGGGAAAAAGGAAAATAGTTTGTACCTTGGGGAAAGTTTTAACCTAAGCTGGTAAAAATAAGCTTAGGTTTTCATGCAGGTCCCCACATCTGTACCCTAGAGTTCAGAGTGGGGAAGGAACCTTGACAAAGTCAATCACAAAACTCCTGCTGACTTCAATGGGGGCAGAATATCACCCTTGATCTCTGCATCAGAATTTCCACTGAGTTCCATTGTGAGGACAAATAATTGATGTTACACACAGCTGTTTAAAAATAAAATGGTTTGCATCAGTAAGATGTTAATTTAGTTGCAGAGTAATACAAAGTAGGTTTTTGGGCACATTTAGATATGGAATGGTTTGGAACATTTTTTTAACATTTAATTTAAAAAAATGAAGTATTGCATTTCAAAAAGTATCAAAAAAATGAAGTATTGCATTGCAAAAAAATGAAGTAAGGCCACGTGGAGCCTCCTTTGGTTCCATTCAAGCAGCACACCCTACACATCTGAACTAGGAATGGGAACCTGGACTGATTGATGCTGTGGGTCTTGCAAATTACCCGTTTAGAGGGCCAGGCAGGATTTTTTTTCTCCCATGGGCCAATTGTCAGAGGACTAGAGAGCTTTTTGCCTTCCTCACAGTACCTTCAAGCCACAGTGGGTTAAGTAGAAACATGTTTATTGCCTGACTGACGTATTGGGGTGGTGGTGTTTACTTTTCTCAACTTGTGGCTGGTTTTCAATGCGGTTAAGAGAATAAAATGAACAGTTCCCAGAGGTAAAAGACATGGGATTTTGGTGATGGGCCTTGGACTCATGTGATAGGGTGAGACCTTGTGCCCTTTGTAGGTTGAGGTCAGACCTTGTGGCCCTTAGGGGCCAAGATCCCCACCCTGCTGGACCTCGGTCCCTGGGGCTACGGGGGTGGATGCTACACAAACTGAAATTATGGTACATAATTCTTATCAAACATAATTCTTCATAGATAAATCAAGAAATGCATTTATGGTAAGACTATAGTTCAGTCTTGGTTTAGTCTGCTCTGAATCTTTTTTCTGTAAATATCTATTATATCAGATTATTTTATCGTTGAGTAGTATATTTTATATGGTGCCCACCAATCCCTATAAAATATCTCAGATAGCAATATGGCAGTGTATTATTTCTCAAAACCAAAATGATAAGCAATTAGCTATTTCTGATAAAAAGGGGAGAGAAGGCACTTCCTCTGCAGTTGTTTTTTGAGTTGTGCTGTGCTTGCCTTTGCCACAGCTTGAACCTGTAAGTAGATTTCAACACTGCTTTAATGCTGTTTTGACAATCTTAAAAAGAACTTCAGTTTTAGAGATTAAAAATGATAGGCCATTCCTATAATGAAATATTGTAAAGAGTGTAATTCCGCTGACTTCAATTGATTTATAACAAACAAGGATTGGACCATTTATATAAATATTTACAATAGTCTTTTGATGTTTTTTAACCTCTTCAGCTTTCATAAAGCTGTTTGCAGTTTTTCCTTTAAAATTCTGCTGTCACTCTAATTCTGTCTCTCCATGTAACTGTTTCAGAGTTCCTTGTGTTCAGGTGATCGTTGCTATTTTAGCCTTTTCATCAGCTGTTGTTGGGCATCTGCATTTTTGTTCTGATAAATTGTAATTACTATGTCATCAGTAAATTCAAGATAAATTGACTTAATTTGATATTTAATGAGGCAAAAAATTGAGACTTCTATATGACTCTATACATTTTATTAAACCAAATTAAATGGTATTGCAGTATGGAAGCCCAGACTTCTTATTCCCTTTTATTTTGACCTAATTAGTACTTGTGAATTACAACTACTTGTGTCTGTCACTGGTTTACAGGTGATTTTAAAAACATATAGTCATTGCTGATTTCCTGGGGTAAGGGAAGAGTGAAGTTGTAAGAGATTATCAGAAGTCCGTGGAAATTGGTAGTATTCATTGCACAGTAAATCCAACTTGGATAGTCAACAGTAACTGCAACAAGATTTTTCAAAGTCTAGGTGAACTGCAAGAAATGTGAAATGATATATGAGCTTCTTAAATTCAAGCCAGTTCTAGTTTTGTCATTTTTAGAAATGGCCTGGCATGTAGTTGAGAGATAGCTGAATACATAGTTAGATTTCAGTCTTAGGTACAAAGATTTGATGAGTGACCATATAAAGGCAGAGCACAAGTTATAATGCCAAGTCAACATTTTGCAAGTTAATCAAGCATAAAATATACCATTTCCCTAATGGCGGGGTGCACCATCAACTGCTTAATTTCAAAGCAGAGTGGGAGAACTAATACAACAGAGTCTGCTTATGCTAATAATTTGGCACCTTTTGATTTCCTTTAACTTGATAACTCTGTATTCACTGCTGTGTTTACCCCCTACAAATGCTCAAGGACTTTATACAAAGAATGATTTTTGTGGAAGGCTGGCATTTTTGAATGCTTCTCTCTTTAGTTTTATAATGGAATTTGTTCATGTGCTACTATGTAATATTTTTTACTGTACACACTGCTCTAGGGGACAGATCTTTGGCTCCTGTTCTGGTCACAGAACAAAGCAGCCAGAAAGCTACCCTGCCAGGGGTGTAAAATCAGTATTGCTAACTATACACCACTTAATTCCCCTTCTCTGCAAAACGGGGACCTGTGAGAGATAGGCGAGAGTATATCCAGGCTACAAGGAGATGGGGCCAAAGGGTTGTGTGTTCTGACCCATTGTTGTTGAGAGAAACAGTCACTTTAAGATTTAAAGCCCCAATGGCATCTTCAGATCATAGATTTTAAGAGCAGAAGGGGCCATTATGTCACTTAGTCAGACCTCCTGCACAATACAGGCCATAGAATTTCATCCAGTAACTGGGGTATTGAGTCCAATAACTTAGGTAACACTCTCCTACTGATAAATCAGACCTATAAAAACTAGAAACTGTTCTTATGTCTACAAGTGCCATTTACTAATTCATATACACACCTATCTTAATTATTCCTAAAACTCAAAACAAACAAAAAATAAACAGCACTGACGCACAGCTGAAGTCCAGGGAGCAACAGTGACATACACTAGCTCAGAATCTGCCCTGAAATATATTGCTGAATTGTTAAGTTATGCACTTCAGAATTACAGAAAAAAAAGGGGGACCAAAAAAGGCTTTTAAATTCAACCTTTATCTTCAAAAAATCACTAATTTGATTGAACTTTGGAATTTTTATATCCTTTCGGTAAGTGGGAAATTGGCATAGATTTGTATTTGTATACTACAAGAAGGCACTGCATATTCTTGAATATTTTTTCTTTTATATAAAAACATAAGAAGTTATTTGTCAGCATTGGTGAATTATGATAAATTATACTATTGTTGTGGTTGAAACTTGGTGTATTGTCTCCACAGTTTTAAGTAAATTATAGTTATAAAAATATTGCTATATGACAGTATTAAATCAAGAGGAAAGTTAACTTACATAACTTCATTTTTTGATAGCTACAAACAAAAGATCTTCAAAAATGCACAAATCTGTGAGGAGCTCAACAATGTTTTCTGTCTTTTGTCAGAGAGCTAATATTTTGAATCATCAATGAGCTTCAAATATCTTTAAAGTTCTGCACCAAACCCACAACTTTCAGTGGAGACATCAGCTCTGCCTACATAGATCTAAATTAAGAAATATGAGGTACTGCAAAAATATAGATATAAAACAGTGAAAGGCATGGATTACATGTGTTTAAAATATTGGCATTCAGAAAAATTGTTTAAATGTATCTGAATTATCCTCTCATAGTTTTCTCAGGTTCTTGGGGTGAAATACTGCCTGATTAAAGTCAGTGGGAGTTTTGCCATAGATTTCAGTTGTACTAGGATTGTACCTTTAATGTTCAATAAACCAAATAATCCTATGGATTGCTGATAAATTACTTACCATAGATATGTTCAGTGATCTTTGTCCATAATTAGGCAAATAGAGACATTTCCTAGTTTTATTTCTATCTAGTTTTATGGTGAGCTCTGTATTTGTGCATCATTGTTATGGAAAGGTCGGCATTCTTCAAATTCCTCTAGGAGTTTGTTCCTCAGTTTCTCATACCATTCTACAAACCTGAGAGGTAATATATGAGCAGCAAAGGGTCACAAGAAAATACTTATTGTCGATATTTGATGGCTATCATAATAATTTACAGTCCAAGTTCTACAAAGTTTACATGAGTAAATTGTTCACCTGTGTGTTTGCACAATTGGGCTCTATATTTTCTTGCAAAGAGCCCATCAATGATAAAGAAGAGAGTCAGCTACTGATTAAAGCAGTGTCTATTTTGATCTCTGACTCTAATTTCTTGGGCAATGTGCAGAGTGGCTGAATACCAGAGCCGCCTTCTGTACCAGGAAAGGATCCTGCCGTGAAGCTTAAGCTAGCAGATTCTCCCTAAACCTTATCACTTCACTACAGTGGAAAGAATTTAGCCCTTAATATCTGTGACATCACCAGCTACTATATACATGCAAACTATTAGTATTATCATTAATAGAAAATATTAATAGCTTACTTATAAATAATTCCCAATAATGTGATAATTACTAACAAATAATTAAGCAATACTTAATATTACTATTCACTAATAATTATTATTATTAGCAGATTAGTGCTGCTACTATTGACTTATCATATTAATTACAGGTGATCTGAGTACTGTTTAGGGTTTGGGTTTGAGATCAAATCGGGGCTATGTCTCCAGCTAGGACTTGATGGTGTTGACTGAGACCTTCATGAGATTTTTCTTCCAGAAATTGGAAAAAATCTCATGAGATGATCTATTGTCACAAGTTTATAGGCTTCTCACAGTTTTGGATCTCAACCATAGGGATAAACTTCTAATCTAAATCCCACTAAAAAGTGGTTAGATTTAAATCTGAGGTCGTCTCTAGCATACACATTTTTTTCTTTCAGTTTTGCAATAGTGTCAGTCAGGGTCTTGAATACCTGTATCCACTCTCCTGCAGAGGTGCACTCCATTTAGAGCAAACACCACTGATGATACCTACGACACCGAGATTTCTTTAACAGTGGCCTGGCATTTGAAATATATTGAGTAAACCATTACTGCACACACAAACACTAAAGTCTAATCATATCCAAAAGTATGCGTTAGTCTGAATTATTTTTTAAATGTTTCCACTCTTTGGACAGAGTAAATCTGTTCATTTAATTTAATTTAATAAAATACAGATTGAAAAAAAATAATTTTGAAAAGTAATGAAAACCATGCTGTTTTCCAGTTATTCCTAATGTTTCAGAGATGAGTTGTAGAGAATTATTGAAGTATTGTACAGCGTTTACATCACTAGCACTTACCATTCCTTTGCCTATAGTAATATAAGCCTCAGTAACTTTTTTCCTCTAGGATCATTGGTTTATTTGGAATTGTATTACTGTCTTAGACAGCATTTTATTGACGAAATCTGTTATTTGTTGCAACTCTGTTTTTACCTTTATTTGCTTCAAGAATCTTTATATATTCTAAGTCTAAACTTACAACCTGTTCAATAGGTATGGCTTTTTTAGATCTGTAGTTACCTTTATTCTAACTAAATTTGATTCCCTTCTTATTCTTTAAATGCTAAATCAATTGAAACTTATCTCTTCTTTAGAAATAAATTTGGTAACTGCTGAAAATGTAAAACGTCTGTTGAAAACATTAAAATCCTCTTTCCTTTCTATTGTCTGTATTTATTAAAATTTTGTAAACAAAAAGCAATTAAAAATAAGGTTAAAATATTTTTTGCTTAGGTTTTTATAGATGAATTTACAACTGATTTCACAACTCCCGGATAATTAATTCTCCTACTATTCTTTGATCTTTAATCAACATTTCATATTTTTCAATGTTTATTTTGTAATAGTGCCCTGCAGCTTTGAATTTTATTTAGTTCATACTTTATTTTCAAGGCATGAAAACAAAGCTTGTATTATCCTGGCTGTAAAAAGCCGATATATTTGAAATATATTGAATAAACTATTACTGCACAATAATTTAGTGCACATAACAAGAGGAAAACATTTTAACAAAACAAACTCCTACATGACATTGTACAGATCTAACATGGTCATATGATCTTCACAGTAAGAATGAACTAAATGTATGAAGTTTCAGATTTTGTGAATCTCCTATCGAGCTTTTGTAATTTTAAAACATTTTTCTCAATAATTTAAAAGACAAAATTTCATTTTCCATCTAAAGGCAGTGAGATTACCTAGTGATAAGCATGGTATAAAAGCCAAAATAGCCTGTGGTATTCCTTAATAAGAGAAGGACACAGCAAAAGATAGATAGGCTGGCACAAGTGATACTATTTATATGGCATACAAGTAGTATTTTTGGTATTAGAACTTTTTCACTCTCCTGCTCTCTGCTCCTTTCAAGCAGAAGTGAAATGGAGCCTATAACAGGGTGTATAAACCCCACACTAGAAAGGAAGAGGTTAAAGAGCTAATTTGGGCCCAGGCAGTCCCACCCCCTCAAAGCATGCAGGGGCTAAAGAAGGAGTTTAAAGGGGAACAGAACAGCTCAGTAGTAGGCCGGCCAGTGGAGGTGAGCAGATCTACACTCCTAGTTCCTTAGGGTTGAACATTATGAAAGGTGCAGCTACCTGGGGACCCTGACTATTGAAAATCTACTTGGTGAGGGGAAAGGAGGACTGGACACTTGCATAGTCTGGGATTAATTCTTCATTTTGTTTCTGTCTTTGTTTTGCCCTTTTGTGTGAGGAAACTGGTGGCAAACAACCCAGGGGAGCAGTACTACAGCACCTTGGGAGTATACAGCCTTACTGCCCACCCCAGGGCCCAGGACTGGAACCTGAGGTAGCGGGTGAGCTTGAATGGGACTGAAGCTGAAAATCCTATTCCTGGTGCCAGGGGATCTGGAGTAGGAAGATCCTATAACCTAGAGAGTCATGACTCTGCGATCTTGGCTCAGTAAGGCTTGGAGCCTCTTGTCTGTGAGCAGGGCTGTCCTTGGTTGGACTCTTATACTCTAAAAGGGCAGAACAAAACTCCTAGCCTGGCTAGAGCGTTGAGTTATATGTAAGGGGACTGTTGCCCCCTTACTACTATTCAGTGGGGGTGTTTTAGTTGCAAGCTCCCAGTACTAAAAGGGGGGAAGGGTGGATGGGGAATCAGGACCCTGAGACTGACAGCCCCCAGGAACAATGGGAAGAGGCCAGTGCTCCAGGTCAGCCTGAATGACAGGGCGAGCAGGCTAATCAGGGAGTCAGGAGGCCAGGGAGGTCCTGTCCTCTGTGTGAGCTGGAAATGCCTAGGTCAGACAGAGTGGGGCCGAGCTAAGGAGAAAGCAGGGGCCTGAGCCGAGCTGGGGAGTAGAGCTGTGCCAGATCCAGAGGGACCAGAAAAGCAGCCCAGAGAGAGCAGACCCTGTGCTGGGAGCAGAGCTGCAGCCCCAAAGCCAGAGGCACAGCCCAGAAAGAGCAGACTTGCCCTGGGAGCAGAGCTGCAGCAACCAGAGCCAGAGGGGCCAGAAAAGCAGCCCAGGAAGCAGGTCAGTGCTGGGAACAGAGTCACAGAAGCAGCCTGCAGAGCAGACCTGTCCTGGGGGCAGAGCTGTAGCAACCAGAGGCAGAGGGGCCAGAGAAGCAGCCCAGGGAGCTGGAGGCAGAGCAGCAGCAGCAGTGCAGAGACAGAGTGGTGGGGCTGGAGCTGGAGCAGTCCGGAGCTGGGTGTGGTAAACATTCAAAAACCAGTCGGAGAACACTTCAATCTCTCTGGTCACTCAATTACAGACCTAAAAGTGGCAATACTTCAACAAAAAAACTTCAGAAACAGACTCCAGTGAGAGACTGCTGAATTGGAATTAATTTGCAAACTGGATACAATTAACTTAGGCTTGAATAGAGACTGGGAGTGGGTGGGTCATTACACACAGTAAAACTATTTCCTCATGTTTATCCTACCCCCCACCGTTCCTCAGACGTTCTTGTCAAATGGCCCACCTTGATTATCACTACAAAAGGTTCCCCCCACCCCTGCTCTCCCGCTGGTAATAGCTCACCTTAAGTGATCACTCTGGTTACAGTGTGTATGGTAACACCCATTGTTTCATGTTCTCTACGTATATAAATCTCCCCACTGTATTTTCCACTGAATGCATCCGATGAAGTGAGCTGTAGTTCACGAAAGCTTATGCTCAAATAAATTTGTTAGTTTCTAAGGTGCCACAAATACTCCTTTTCTTTTTTCAGTGCAGAGAGAGTACCCTGGAGTGGGGACACCTTAGCCCCTGTCCTAGGTGACCACAGCAGGGTTGGGGGTCGAGCCCCCCAGGAATCCTGGGCCCAGCCTTGTTGGGGTTACAAGGACTCTGCCAGACAGGAGAGTGGAAGGGGAGTCCTCAAGGGCAGGGTGGCCACTGGGTAAAGGAAGTGGGAGCGAGGACTCAGATCCTTTCACTAGCCCACTTCACCGGGGTAGTGCATAAGCCAGGAAAGTTCCCCACAATAGCGGGACTATTCCCCCCGCTTACATATACAAGGGGCAGGTTACTGCAGGGCTGGAAGGATTAAGAGGAAAAAAGGGAACCTGCTATGCCCTCATCTGACCACTAGCTGGTCCCTGCAGTTGTTGATCCCCTTCACAGAGTCCAATAATACCAGTTGTGAGTGAAATTTTCAAACCTATGATGTTCCCTTAGACTTTTTTTTAAGCCATGGAACTTGCCCTCTATAATTCGTTGCTAAGGATTGCTGAATCTTAGAACATATCTAATAACACAAATACAAATGTCAGGTTTCAGAGTAACAGCCGTGTTAGTCTGTATTCGCAAAAAGAAAAAGGAGTACTTGTGGCACCTTAGAGACTAACCAATTTATTTGAGCATAAGCTTTCATGAGCTACAGCTCACTTCATCGGATGCATACTGTGGAAAATACAGAAGATGTTTTTATACACACAAACCATGAAAAAAATGGGTGTTTATCACTACAAAAGGTTTTCTCTCCCCCCCACCCCACTCTCCTGCTGGTAATAGCTTATCTAAAGTGATCACTCTCTTTACAATGTGTATGATAATCAAGGAGGGCCATTTCCAGCAAAAATCCAGGGTTTAACAAGAACGTCTGAGGAACGGAGGGGGGAGGGGGTAGGAAAAAAAAGGGGAAATAGGTTACCTTGCATAATGACTTAGCCACTCCCAGTCTCTATTCAAGCCTAAGTTAATTGTATCCAATTTGCAAATGAATTCCAATTCAGCAGTCTCTCGCTGGAGTCGGTTTTGAAGTTTTTCTGTTGTAATATCGCAACTTTCATGTCTGTAATCGCGTGACCAGAGAGATTGAAGTGTTCTCCGACTAGTTTATGAATGTTATAATTCTTGACATCTGATTTGTGTCCATTTATTCTTTTACGTAGAGACTGTCCAGTTTGCCCAATGTACATGGCAGAGGGGCATTGCTGGCACATGATGGCATATATCACATTGGTAGATGTGCAGGTGAATGAGCCTCTGATAGTGTGGGTGATGTTATTAGGCCCTGTGATGGTGTCGCCTGAATAGATATGTGGGCACAGTTGGCAACGGGCTTTGTTGCAAGGATAGGTTCCTGGGTTAGTGGGTCTGTTGTGTGGTATGTGGTTGCTGGTGAGTATTCGCTTCAGGTTGGGGGGCTGTCTGTAGGCAAGGAATGGCCTGTCTCCCTAGATTTGTGAGAGTGTTGGGTCATCCTTCAGGATAGGTTGTAGATCCTTGATAATGCGTTGGAGGGGTTTTAGTTGGGGGGCTGAAGGTGACGGCTAGTGGCGTTCTGTTATTTTCTTTGTTAGGCCTGTCCTGTAGTAGGTGACTTCTGGGAACTCTTCTGGCTCTATCAATCTGTTTCTTCACTTCTGCAGGTGGGTATTGTAGTTGTAAGAATGCTTGATAGAGATCTTGTAGGTGTTTGTCTCTGTCTGAGGGGTTGGAGCAAATGTGGTTGTATCGCAGAGCTTGGCTGCAGACAATGGATCGTGTGGTCTGGTCAGGGTGAAAGCTGGAGGCATGTAGGTAGGAATAGCAGTCAGTAGGTTTCCGGTATAGGGTGGTGTTTATGTGACCATCGTTTATTAGCAGTGTAGTGTCCAGGAAGTGGATCTCTTGTGTGGACTGGACCAGGCTGAGGTTGATGGTGGGATGGAAATTGTTGAAATCATGGTGGAATTCCTCAAGGGCTTCTTTTCCATGGGTCCAGATGATGAAGATGTCATCAATATAGCGCAAGTAGAGAAGGGGCATGAAGGGACGAGAGCTGAGGAAGCGTTGTTCTAAGTCAGCCATAAAAATGTTGGCATACTGTGGGGCCATGCGGGTACCCATAGCAGTGCTGCTGATTTGAAGATATGCGTTGTCCCCAAATGTAAAATAGTTATGGGTAAGGACAAAGTCACAAAGTTCAGCCACCAGGTTAGCCATTACATTATCGGGGATAGTGTTCTTGACGGCTTGTAGTCCATCTTTGTGTGGAATGTTGGTGTAGAGGGCTTCTACATCCATAGTGGCCAGGATGGTGTTATCAGGAAGATCACCGATGGATTGTAGTTTCCTCAGGAAGTCAGTGGTGTCTCGAAGGTAGCTGGGAGTGTTGGTAGTGTAGGGCCTGAGGAGAGAGTCTACATAGCCAGACAATCCTGCTGTCAGCGTGCCAATGCTTGAGATGATGGGGCGCCCATGATTTCCAGGTTTATGGATCTTGGGTAGTAGATAGAATATCCCAGGTCGGGGTTGCAGGGGTGTGTCTGTGCGGATTTGATCTTGTGCTTTTTCAGGGAGTTTCTTGAGCAAATGCTGTAGTTTCTTTTGGTAACTCTCAGTGGGATCAGAGGGTAATGGCTTGTAGAAAGTGGTGTTGAAGAGCTGCCGAGCAGCCTCTTGTTCATATTCCGACCTATTCATGATGACAGCAGCACCTCCTTTGTCAGCCTTTTTGATTATGATGTCAGAGTTGTTTCTGAGGCTGTGGATGGCATTGTGTTCTGCATGGCTGAGGTTGTGGGGCAAGTGATGCTGCTTTTCCACAATTTCAGCCCGTGCACGTCGGCGGAAGTACTCTATGTAGAAGTCCAGTCTGCTGTCTCGACCTTCAGGAGGAGTCCACCTAGAATCCTTCTTTTTGTAGTGTTGGTAAGGATGTCTCTGTGGATTAGTATGTTGTTCAGAGGTGTGTTGGAAATATTCCTTGAGTCGAAAATAATAGGATTCTAGGTCACCACAGAACTGTATCATGTTCATGGGGGTGGAGGGGCAGAAGGAGAGGCCCCGAGATAGGACAGCTGCTTCTGCTGGGCTAAGAGTATAGTTGGATAGGTTAACAATATTGCTGGGTGGGTTGAGGGAACCATTGCTGTGGCCCCTTGTGGCATGTAGTAGTTTAGAAAGTTTAGTGTCCTTTTTCTTTTGTAGAGAAGCAAAGTGTGTGTTGTAAATGGCTTGTCTAGTTTTAGTAAAGTCCAGCCATGAGGAATGTGTACACTAAAAAAAATGAAATTCGACAGTTAGAATCTATTGCCGTTCTTGAATAAGTGTATTGAGATACAGTTAAGGAATAAGACATGACAAGCAAGCTGGATATTAGCAAGATTTTTAAGTGCAATGAGGCATACTACAAGTCTAAGTGCTCTGACCACCCAAAAAGGTGGTCAGAGCACTACAAACTGCAAAATACATTGCCTCAAAAATATGGAGCTAAAAATGTTTAATATTTTTAAATGGTACGCTATTAAATACGGAAATAGGACATATCCTCAGCTGGTTTACATGGATGTCAAGTCAATGGAACTACACCAGTTGAATCCAACTGAAGAACAAGTTCATAGTAGGCAAAATAAAATTTTGCATTTTGAAAAGTAAAAAAAAAGAGGTCACAATGAAACATCTAATTTTGCTCTGGCTCAAATTTTGACTTCAGGCATTTTGAAAAAGCAAAGCCTTGTAAACTTTAGCTCAGTGTTTAATAGGGTACTTACCTGTGATGTAGGAGACCCAAATTCCATTCCCTCTTCTGCCTGATGTTACAAAGGGATTTGAACTTGGGTTTCTAACATTTCAGGCACGTACTCCTGGCAATGGAGCTATGGGCTATTTTGGTATGGGGTGTTCTTATCTTCTCCTGGTAAAGCTGTTCCATTTTTCATGATTAGCATAGGGACTTGAACTTGTGTTTCCTGCAGCCTATGTGTGTGCCCTACATACTAAGCTATGGGACCATTCTCATGGTCATTCCCTAGCCAAATAACTATCCAGTGTCATCATGAATGACTAAGCATTGCCATTATGGATGATGGATAGTCATTGGGCCAGGAAACAAGCTGACAAGAGAGGCACCTCCTCTAACAGTTCTATCAAACCTAGTCAGCAAACTTGACAGAAATTTGTGAATAGAGTCAGTCAACCCAAAACTGCATTTTTTTTATTTTATTTCTTTTTAATAGCATTTTTGCTTCAATGTTTTGCCCAGCACTAGGAACGAAACACTATCCATATCTCACTGTAGAATGGAGACCAGGGGCCGATGCTCAACTCTGTTGCACGTGTTCACACGAGCACACTGTTAGTCTGGCGCAACATGGTGGAGCCTCAAGTCTATGAGCCTTCAAAAGATTCTTAGTGGTATAGCCAAATATAACCAGAATTGTAAATGTAATGGAAAGATACCATTGTAGAGTTGTCTGTCTTGCTGGATAGTGGTAACTTAGAAATAGAAAGGTGTTATTTCAAGAGATGTTAGGAAGAAAGTTGCTCAAAAGATGCTCAGCGAAAGGATCCTTGATGTTGTTGTTTTGTTTGTCACATTCCCCATAATATAACTATGTACTGCACAAATGGGGACACAACATGTCTAGATCACTAGCAAATATATCCCAGTGCCTGGCTGGGGATGCAACTGATTACAGTGCCTGAGGACAGTTTGTCTGTTAGTGGCCCAGTTCACACACAGATCACATCTACTTCAGAACTGGTCACCAGGGCCATCCTTAGGCATACGCAGCATACACGGCTGCATAGGGCACCTGAAAATTTGGGGCACCCTTGGGTCTTAGGTCCATGTCTACCCACCTGCTGCTTCCTATCCCTATTCTGACCTTTCCTGCAGGCTCCCACCAGAGATGCCTGCTGCAGCCTGGTGAGTCTTCCTCTGGAGGGGATCTAATACTTAAAAGTGAAAAAGGCTTCCAGCCTGCCTATTAGCACAACACTGAAACTGTTAAAGAGCCATTCAAGTAGTAATGAAGCCATTTAACAGGCATTTGCCAACCCCCAGGTATATGCTGTCAGTTTCTGAATTTACTGACAAAAACAGTTGTGCATTACTGTAATATTTACTCAGAACATGTTAGTCTACAGGACCGTAGTCTAAAATTTGCTTTAAACATATTTCATTAGTGTGTTGCTGAAGATTATAAAATCACATCTCTAAAAAATCCTTGCTTAGATTTTTAGATGCACAATCTGAGTATTCATCTTTAGCCTTAAATGCTTGGATCTTCAGACATATAGTTTTTTAAATAAATCCTTCAAAAGACCACCCTTATCTAAAATACACATGAGAGCCTGGGCTGCCATCACGCATACAGGCACCAGTTTAACAATATTTCATAGGGCCCCATAAATCCTAAGGACAGCCCTGCTGGTCACAAGGTATCACTGCTTCTCTATGCCAAGGGGGCTAAGACTGACAAACTATACCCTCTAGTGACAGGCAAATTAATTATGCCAAAATGCTAAAAGGGCCTGCCTTTTAGTTATATACAAGGCTAGTTCAACAGCTCAGATAACTGCAGGTCTTGTTTATGAAAAGGGTGAAAAACCAAGAAAAGGCCATTAAGGTGAAAAAGTGCATGAACATAATGTTTTGGATAAGTGTGTAATTGACAAACCTCTACAGTTAAGTCCTCTAATTATCCACAGAACAATACAGAGGCAGTGCTAGTCTCTTCCCACACCTAACCTAAATATCCATATTTAGGTGTAAGAAGATAGCTCAGTCTTTATCCTGGACAGTTCTTGGTCTATCTGCTGAAATTGCCAGCAAGGTTGCCAATTAGTATCAAAAGCTGTGGTGGGCACACAAGTTTCATATTGATGATGCTTTTCAGATAGAAAACACATGGACCTTGATTCTTGTTTTTGCTAGTGCCCTGAATGTGAGTGTAAATGTCTCTCCCCATCTCACTGGGGGAGAAATTTGCTCAGGAGGCAGAAGGGAGGAGGCAAGAGCTGGTGCTTCAATATACTGCATCCTAGCTCCTCCTGCTGCCTCCAACCAGGTCACCCAGGGCCTTAGCAAGGAGGAGAAGAGGTTTTTTTCTGCCTCCCCTTGACCAGTTAGGTAAAGCAGCTGAGGAGCTGATTAGCTCTCATGCCCCCCCACTTCTCAACTTAAAACCTTCCCAGATGTCTAGTGGGCATCTTCATACCATTGCTGCCTCGTCCACTTTCTCTTCCCAGTGGTTGAGGTATATTGAACTGTGTTTCTAAGATGCTATGGGGCAGACTGTTTGCCTGTTTTGGGCATCACAAAGGAAATATTTTCCCTATTGGAACAAACTAGCAGTGGTCTGTAGGGGTTTTCGCCTTCCCTGCAGCATTTTGGAGGTTTAGTTTAGGTTAAAAGCAGTACTAATAGGAATTTAACATTAGAAGGAAAAACAGGAACTTTTAGATCATCACACCTTATGGCCACTGTCCAATGTGAATAAAGGCTAAAAGAGCCAGCTCCCGGTGGTAAATGAGCCCCACTTAAATGCCTGGTATGTGAAAGGGGCTGGGAGTATATTGTCCCTCCCCATTATTAATAAAGTTACACCTTGTTACTTAAATCCATCCCTGTGTTTGTGTTTCATTCACCTGTGAATCCATATCAGTGTAATTTCTGGCCAGTATTAAGGGTAGCCTTAAAACTGGGCATAAATAACATTGATTTGGACCCACAAGTGAATGAAACACAAACACAGGGATGAGTCTAATAAGCAGTGCTTTATTTTAGTTCTCTACACAGCAGTGTGGAGGTCAGAGTATGACCACCACGATACACAAATGGCCTAGCAATGCATCGTAGGCAAAAGCTGCTTCTAGAGTGTAGAGGCTGCATAGGGCATAAAGCTGCTCTATGCGGTGGCTCCAGACTGTGGAGAAAGAAGGATTTTGATCCCCCTAATTCTTCTGCAAAACCTCCCCATGCAAAATCCACTTGCTCAGTCTTTGTACTGAAAATAAGAACTGAAGCTCAGTAAAGTTTCAGCCCAAATGAGTATACCAATGCACAACAAATTTGCTGCATAGGCAAATATAAATCAATGGTATAATTCTGTTGATTTCTGTGCAGCTGCATCAGGACAAATTTGGCTTAATGGGTATGAGCAGCTATAGGCAGACTCTACAGTGCCATGAAAGATGAAAGTTGATCTTATGAATTCAAACTTGAATCTAGGTATTTCATTTCAATCCTTTGCTTTATCCCAGGGTAGCTTTTGGGCTCAGTGGGTTATGTGTTATTAATGATCTGATTTCTTTAGTAGTCAAGTTTGTCGGCTGGCACTAGTCTAAACTCGCAGTAGATGGGCTTGAAAAATCAATGTCTCTGAATTATGAATACTGGTTTTCTAGCTTCAGTCTTCATAGACAAAATGTTTTACATATCACAAATGACTGCAAGCTTTTCATTATTTTCCACGTATGTTTCCTTCTGCTACTGACCAGTTTTCCCATGATTCATTCCATCATATTACTGGGAAACCTTCACCTCAAAGGTGACCTTACTGGCCCAGTGTACCTGTCTAGCTAGCCAGTGTCAGACCATGAATGGAATCTATTGCTGTAATGAGTGCACTGGGGATGCTACTGCTTAGCAGTAAATGGACACTGCTTCTAAAACTGTGTTCAGGCTATAGTCAGAAGGGAGGGCTTCTATTAAAATTAATAGTCTGCTTGTTCTTTTTTTATCAATGTATTATTGAAATGGTGTTCTTTCAAGGTTACGCAGATGGTTTAATGCTGATTATGTTTTAAGCCAGAGTGGATAATTAAATAGGATAAAAATGAGTGTAGGGTTATTCATGACAGAAAAGATGCCAAGAACAGTACAACAAAGGCCACTTGCTGATAAAAGGAAAGGAACTAAGCTAAATTTATGGCAAAATTATTAGAATATGGGCTTTCGCTGCTCTTCTGTGAAAGAAATTAGCTTTGTTAAAATACTTTTAATTTCCTCACATTAAAACAAAGCTCCAACTCCCATTCCTGTTGCTCACACTCACATATAAGACATAGCATATGGAAAAGCAAAAAACAAAGGAAGTCTTAGTCCGTGGGATTTTAAAAGACAAAGCAATTTCTTGGGTAGCCCAAGAGTAGAAAATATAAAAGCACTGGAAATGAGGAACAACATGATCTATTACAGTTAATGGACATTTCTATACTAACCTATATCAGTTCATTTCACTAAGCAGTTCATTTCAGAGACTGTGAAATGTTCATGTGCAAATGTTTTCTAAATCTCATTAGCATATGATTTCATTTATCATTCCTTAGTGCTGAGGCTGCATTGATGATATTTAAATACTGATGTCCTAGTCCTTAGAGCTTGAACAGGAAGGAGTATTCACACAGCTTCTCACACAACCTTCTTAAAGTAATAAGCAACTCATTTTATGATTTTTCTGGAACCCTTCTTAGAGAGATTAAGAGGTATTACTTCCTACTAAAAATAAACAACTGGTTCCGCTGTTTCTAGACTAGAGCAAAATATTATAGCACATTGCGTCCTTTCAAAGGTTTAAATAACTTTGTTATATCAGTACATGAGGCAATTTAAGGTGTCTAGTTAGAGGTCTGATACCTCTTCCAAAGGTATTAACCCACTAACCAGAAAGTACCATGAGGGTCTGTGAATTAACACAAACTTAAGTATTCCAGTATTAATGGCTTTAATAGCTAATCTGAAATGCGTTTACTTCTGTGAGTGATTGTGCATATAGATTTAGACCAGAATATTGCAAGTATCTGTGCCACTATATTTTGTGGAAGCAATGGTACATTTCACTTAGGTAGTCTTATGACATCAGATAAGATGTGAACTACGTAGAAGCAACTTATGGGGAAAAAATTCTTTTCACTGCAGAGAGGAGACATGGGCCTAACTTTGGTATTACCCTTTTTTAAAACTTTATTTTTTATAGCTTATGTAATGATCCAGAAGCAAAATTGGTTCTACAATATTTTGCTGAGCATCCTACTGGTTATTCAGTCTGTCATAATATATAAAATATCATTGCTCTGATACCACTGCGTCAGCTTTTCCAAGCTACTGCACAGCAGACATAATTAAGAATAAGTTAATGTCCTCAGACTCTTTTTTTTTGGTCTCAGATCTCTTTACAGCATACTCCCCACCTTAAATCAGGGGTTTGATTTATTGTTAGGCACTTTCTTAATCAGTCTTTTCTGTTTTAGATTTTAAATTCATTTTCAACTTTCAAATGTCTTAAAATTATTTTGCCTGAACTTCATCAATTTCATTTTGGCTGTTGTCTGTCTCAACCCACACCTCTACCCACCTAAAAAAAAAAAAAAAGCAGGAAAAGTACTTTTCCATGATGATTAAAGTGATTGGATAAGGTTTGGGAACTAAATTGCGATTGCTTAGCTTTCTAGTCTAAAAGTATTTGACCTTCAGTCTTCCTGCTGGAGTTTATAACATTTTAGCACTATAATGTGTTGCTGGGATTTTAGGAGAACAGCACTTCTCAGATTTACAGTTTCACTTCATAGATCAGTTAAGAGGGGCTACTAAAACAGCTGAGCAGCAAGCTTTCTTCCCAAAACACCTGACCTCTGGAATTTCCTCAGCTTATTCTACTAATTAATAAATAATACTTCCTCTTGGATCCAGTCGGTGTCCCTAAAGTGCCATCATCTACATATATCTTATGGGTTCTTCTGATAAAGTTCTAACTTTTGGGCAGTAAGTTTTGATTGAGTGGAATCATTCGTCTGTATCTGGTAGTGGCCAAAATAAAGTCTAGCATAACATTAGGGACTGCAGTGTAAATTTATTTTGCTACACACAGATATGGCCTTCTATAGAGCAAGCATGATGTACTGCAGCAGCTGAGCAGTCACCTGCAGCTATTGCACCTGTCGTCACACATTATAATACATAGGGGACAGAATAGCAGCCATTTCCCTCCACCCCTGCATATGTATTGTGATTATCCAGCTCTGCAAATGGCCACATCATTTACTTTATTGCATCAACCAGTGGGACAACTAGTGAAGTAAGTTGCTACTTGCCGTGAGGAAGAGTGTAAGAATTACAGCCTGCGTTATTAATTTCTGAAGTTAACTCTAGAAGCTACTTACATCACCAACATGTTCCCAATAAGCTGCTCCCTGCACAATTCAAGGGGTACACAAGGAGTGGAAACCCCCCACAAGTCCCTGGAAGAGGTAGCTTCTGCATACCCCTTCTCACAACCCTGGTGGAGAGGGCAAAGCAGGGGCAGGCAAAAAGCACGGAGAAGAAGTGGCTGCACACACACACACTCCAGCTAAAGTCAGCTGGTATGTGGCCAGCTGATGGCTGTTAACCTATGCTTGGGGTCAGGGCTGCAGCAGAGAATTGAGTAACCTTTACATTTGCTAATTCATTTTGCATTTAAGAGTTTGAGGAGAAGCTGTCCTTGAACAGGTTCTTCCTCCCCCCCCCCCCCCCATATGCCTGCACATTATGAAAATACTGAGTGATTTTTGCTCTGCTGTAATGCAAAAAATATCATGCATTAGTTGTCATTTCACTCCATAGTACAGCTTTAGACATGTCCAAGTAAAACTGATAGTTACTGAATGATTTTTTTTTTTTTAAGGAACATTGTCACATAAGCCATCTCAGCTCTGCCACATACATTTGGGGGCCTTGCTGCATAAAGACAAGGGGGTGAATAATGTAGTGTTTTGCAGAAGAAGGAAGTGTGGGATCAGAGCGCTGATGTGCAGGCAAAGTCTCTAGGAATTGGAGTGGCAGTAAGGAAAAGAAGCCAGATAAGTAAGGGTTCTATCATAGAGCCTCAAGATCCTAAATACCTTTGATCTGGGCCTGATGCTCTATAATGGAACCATTATGCATCTGGCTTCTTTTTCGTACTCCCAGATCAGTTCCCTGACACTTAGCTGGTGAGCAAGCAATCTTGACTCACTCTGATTTAAATGGGAGTTAGGCTTCTAAATACCTTTGAGGATCTGGGCCTCAGTCTGTAACCACTGGGCGATCTGTGTCCAACTAGTTAGGCCCCGAGTCACCAAGTTGGAGCACATGCCTAACTTTAAACACATGGGTTGAGATTTTCCAAAGCTAACTATGGGGTTAAGATAAACTTCCCCTCAAATTAATTTTGATGGGAGATATGTGACTAAATGTCCTAGCTGGCTCTTAAAATTTCCACTCTTAGTAATCCCACTGATTCCAAGAACATATGCTTAAAGTTAGTCATGTATTTAGTGCCTTGATGATCTTGCCTGTATTTGTTAGTGGTGTATTGGAACGGAACTTAAGTACTTTATGAAGCCTTTAGTGGCCCTCACCATCTTCAGTTTTAGAAGCCAGCAGAACCCATCCACAGCTGCAGTATGTATGTGAAGCTAGGCCTTCCATGTTGTGTATATTCAATAAACATGGTTATTGGACCCCTCAGTGCACCTGTGGTTCCTTCACATTATGTTTGCCACAAAAAGGGCAAAAGTCACATCCACACTATTGGTACAGATATTATGCAAATGTTCAAATTTCAGTTCCTTTAGCCACTTGGTAATAGTGGTAGCTTCCATTTAGTATAGTGACTTTTGCCCTAAACCATTATGAAGTGATTGGCCTTTGCTATAAAGTATTTCCTTGGGTAGGGAAAACAAAATTCCCACTGGTTTCAATGAGAGTTACAATTACTTAACATGAGGGTTAGAGAAGTGGTTTTCAAAGTTCGGGTTGCGACCCAGTACTGGGTCATGGAATGCAAGGCACTGGGTCCCTGGCAGCCGGCCAGTAAAAACTAGTAGTAAAACTAGTAGTCCCTACGCAGAAGCGGCCAGCAGCAGGTCCAGCTTGTAGGCACGGGGGCCATGGGGCTCCGCGCACTGCCCCCACCCCAAGCACCGGCTCCACACTCCCATTGGGCGGGAAGCCTGCCTCTGCACCACAGCTGTGATGCTGACCCAGAGCCACTGGAGGTAAGCCCACATCCCAACCTCGCACCTCAATCCCCTGCCCCAGCCCTGAGTCTCCCCCAAAACCAGAGCCCCTTCCTGCACCCCAATTCCCTCATCCCCAGCCCCACCCCAGAGCCTGCACTCCCAGCCCAGAGCCCCCTCCCACACCCTGAACCCCTGATTCCCAGCCCACCCTATAGCCCTAACCCCCACACCTCAACTCTCTGCCTCAGCCCTGAGCGCCCCCCCCCCCCCCACACACACACACCAACCCCCTCATCCCAGCTCCGTTGGGTCACAGGCATCAACAATTTTCTTCAACTGGGTCGCAAGAAAAAAAGTTTGAAAACCACTGGGTTAAAGGGTATATATTACTGCTATAAGCTGTGGTATATAGTAAACACTGCATCTACCACTGAAATGCAGCCACCTCTGAGATTCAATATAGCAGCTGTTCAACAGCTGTTAGCAGCGCTACACAACAATTTAGGGCAGGAAGTGAAGAAAAATATCAAACCCCCTTGAAATATCAGGGTGCGTATCAGACTGGTAGAATGTTATAGCTCTGCTTTAGTAGTAAAATTTCTGGGATCCTTACTGGGGTGGAATTTTCAGTGAACAAGGGAAATTAAGACTTTGATCTTACGTTTTAACCAAAAGACCAGTCAGACTACCAGTTTTAAAGATACAAAGCCCAGATAAAGAGAAGCTTGTGTTGAAAATGTTTCCTGTGTAAGCTACTAATGGTAATGAGTAATAGGAAATTAAATGCTCACTTTGAGGGTGGATACATTTGGCTCTACTCAGTAAAAATAATGAAGAAAAAGGGAGTGCTCAGTAGTTTAATAAAATAAATATTACATAACAGTGTTTAAATGGCTCTGATGTGGAAGGGTCGAAGACAGCCTCATGCTAATCTGAGACTGATTTTTCTAGAGATCCGAAATATTTAGTTCTATAGAAAGCTTTTAACCTTCATTCTCAGTTGGGTTTACTTTATCAGTTCTTGTAATGCTGAGAGTTGGGACAGGATGATTAAATTATGCAAAGTTAATATCAATGCACATACAAAGATCTTTTCTTTCTATAACACCCTTATGTTCTGAGAATTAAATCTTGAGCAGTCTTGTATCATTTCATGCATAGACCTGCACGTATGGTATTTCAACAAATGAGAGAATGTCTGATAGTTATAGTTAATGATCCCTCTTATACCAAGTTCTATAGCAGATATGGAGTCAGAGTGGTAAATCAGGAAAAGCACTTTGAGCAGAAACAAGATGACAATTTTATTCTCCTGTGCCAATCAACAGAGATAGCATTCATGGCTTGGTTAAGTGATCAGATTGCAGTACCATGGTCTAAATAGTCCCAACTTATTTGGAGGCAAATAAAGATGTGATTGCAAGAAAGAAGGACTTGATTCAGTGTTCAATGAGAAAATGTACCATTATGTATTTACAATATAAATGTTCCTCTGTGCAATAGGGACTGGTATGTTGTAAAAGACATATGCAAAGAAAGTTTGTAAGTCATGTTTCTCTAATACAGTCACTCGTATTTATCAGTACAGAATACACCCTCCTTTCCTCACACCAACCCAATGGGGGAATAAAGTCATGGGTGAAGTCATCACCTCTCTTCCCCTGCTCAGCTAGCTCAAAAGACTTGTTTCTCTTGAAATTCATGTTTGTTGTCAGGTTCTGGTTGTCCTGAAGGTTTTGAACTGTAGTGATGGACTTGGCCCCAAAAATATCTGAATACAAAGTCACTTAGATTTCAAAGCAATATCACATCAGTAAGGGCAAATTTTTTGTTCCTAAAGACCCATCCAGCCTCTGTTGAAGGCAGTGTGATTGGTTTGCATAACTGAGTACAGAATTTGACCCCCACTGTGGCATAGGTCTTAGTGTATGCAATATATACATTCCTCAATGAGGTCTGACTTCTGCCTTATTCCTTTACTCTACTCCCCATAGCAGGGTGCTGGTGCAAAAGCACCTAATTAGCCCCTGCCTTGTCAGCTCCAATGAGGGGAAACAGATTGGGACTGATGGAAAAGGCCTGATGCTGGCCTGAGGATTGGCAACACCTGCTGGCCTGACAAGCCAAAGGCTATAAAGGCTGGGAGGGAGCCAGAAGCTGGGGGAAGTCAGCCAGGGAGGGAACTGGAGGTCTTCTAGCTAAAGGCTGGCTCTGCCTTCAAGGGGTTGAATAATCCTGTAAAGCTTGTAAATAGGTACACACTGGTGGTGGGATAATTGCAAGTAAATAAAGACACGGGTGTTGCACAACCCTGAAGCCTCTCTGAGCCTTATTGGGGGCAGCAAGTGGGCACCAGGAAGAGGGGCGGGTCGTGGATCCTGTTACATCCCCTCACAGGGGTATGACCTTCAGAACCAAACAGGGACACTTTAAATACCATCATGACTAAATATAGGAACTTTTTTAATAAAAAAAAATCAAATGATTTATGAACTGTAAAGGTTTCTGAGTAGCAGCTGTGTTAGTCTGTATCCGTAAAAAGAAAAGGAGTACTTGTGGCACCTTAGCGACTAACAAATTTATTAGAGCATAAGCTTTCGTGAGCTACAGCTCACTTCATCAGATGCATACAGTGGAAAATATAGTGGGGAGATTTTATATACACAGAGAACATGAAACAATGGGTATTACCATACACACTCTAATGAGAGTGATCAGGAAAGGTGAGCTATTACCAGCAGAAGAGGCGGGGGGGGGGGCGGGGAGACCTTTTGTAGTGATAATCAAGATGGGCCATTTCCAGCAGTTTACAAGAACAGTAGGAGGGGAAATAAAGGGAAATAGCTTTACTTTGTGTAATGACACATCCACTCCCAGTCTTTATTCAAGCCTAAGTTAATTGTATCCAGTTTGCAAATTAATTCGAATTCAGTAGTCTCTCGTTGGAGTCTGTTTTTGAATTTTTTTTGTTGAAGAAGTACCACTTTTAGGTCAGTAATATTTAGTTTTAGTTTTAATCTTTAAGGCTTTAGGATTCACACGGGGAGAGATGACACATATACACTCCCATACCCCTCTCTCTTGGATGTGTAGTGGGGAGTTGGCCAATCAACCCAACCCTCCCTGCCTGGCTGGGCCTTGGGATGGACCCGCCTCCCCTGGAAGTTGGCACCACATCTTCCCAAGGCACTGCATGTGGGGGCATACAAGGTCACATGCCCTGTTTCCCCAGATTTCTTCCAGGGTTCACACCAGAATATGGCCAGCAGCAGCCTTTTGGCACTGTGTAAGAGGGAAGGGACGAGAGCTGCTTGCAGCCAGAACAGGAGGAGGGGGAGGGGAAGTCATACCTACACTATAGGGTGAAAGGGATGATCTGGCCCGTGTCTTTGCAGAGCTCATATCTTTCTCCCCATCCCACCCCCATCCATGGCAGGAAGTAGTTTGTTGTTTCCTGCCCACACAGTGTCGAAAGGCAGCTAACACTTCCAGGCTTCTGCTGGCCATGGACATAACCCAACCACCTCTTGTCCCCGGCTACAGCACAGGCAGGAAGGGGTTAAGCCCTAAGGATGCATTGTGCACCAGGGCCTAGGGGCTTCAGCAAACCCGGCCAGAGAGGTGGCTGACCAGGGGAGGATGTCTAGGGGACAGAGCAGGACAGCGCTCCCTGGGGGCAGGACCCACGGCAGCAGGGGGAGGGGTGAAGAGTGTGCTAAGCCCCTGCCTGGGGGCTGCTGTGGAGCCTGCAGGATCAGGGCACAAACAGGATGGAAATCGCTTCCTCACACCACTCCAGAGCTTAGCTGAGGGGCGGAGAGGCCAGTGCTGGGTGGGGCTTTCCCTGGGCTGGAGGGTTTTGGGCTTTCCCAGGGCATCAGCCCAGCCAGAGGCAGTGGGGGAAGGAAGGAGCCTGTTGGCAAGGCTGCTGGGTGAGCTGAGCGCTCTGCCCAGGGGCTGGTTTGCCGCACAGTGCTGGGAGTGGGATGCACCCCCCAGCGAGGGGGGGAGGGGATATGGAGGAGCAGCAGGGCTGAGGCGGGTGAAGGAGCAGAGCAGGGAGAGGACAGCGAGAGGGGGGAGAATGTAAAGGGCTGATGGGTTGGCAACAGAGGTGACATGTAACTGGCCACTGCCTGGCACCTGCCTGTACTCACTGGCCTCCAGAGCTCCCAGCCAGGGCCAGCCAGAAATGAGATGGGGGATGGGCCCTGCTGGCCGAGAGCTGGCACTCAGCAGGGGCTGTGCTGACGAACCAGCATGGGGAGTGGCCAGCCCCACGTGCTGCAGCTTTGCCATGCTACCAGCCTTGCACACTCACCCCCATCATCATCCACTGGACCCCACCACTCACCATTGGTGGGTGGGTGGCTTGCGAGCAGGGATCTGGCTAGTAGCAGGATCCACAAGTACTGATGGGGAGGATACAGAAAATATGGAACAATTTGCCCATTTTTAAGAAAGTCAGGACACCTTCAAGAGGGCTTAAATACAGTACTGTCCCTTTAAAAGCAGGACTTCTGGTCACCCTACCTATAAATAACTGCAAAGCTTCCTCATTACCCACCTTCAAATCCCTCCGCAGAACTCTCTTTTGCCTACAAAAACCTGACAATGATTAGGCCACTACGGTGCTGAGACCACAGCTTATCAAGTTGCTTCTTTGTACTCCCTTGTCTGTATCCTTCTGTCTCTTGTCTTATATTTTGACTGTAAACTCCATGGGAAAGGGGCTGTCTTTTTTTCTGTGTTTTGTAAAGTGCCTAACACAATGGGATCCTCGCCTATGACTAGGGGTCATAGGCACTATGGTAACATAAATAAATAAAAACCTTGTATTCCAAAAAATGACCATGAAAAATCAGCACATTTTTTATTCAGTAGATCTGCTCCCTGAATGAATTCAGAATTAAAATTAATTAGTTCAGTAACAAGTACAAGTTTGAATCCTTTTAGCATTGCAAAGCCAATACAGTGGTGAGAGAATGAGCTGGATTCTATTCTGGGTCATGTATCATCAACAGAATTGTTAACTCAGTTCTAAATGCAAGGCCAAATTTGAACTGAGTTATATCTGTTCAGTCCCATTGAAGAAAATGGTTTCCACAGATATAAATGATGGCAGAACTGATCCTGCGTAATCTTTACTATTGGTGATTGGCATGTGAGCCAGAAGGAGAACAGATTTATTTTCAGATTCTAGAAGTTTGTAGGGAATGTTTAAAATCTTTTTTTTTCTTACATTAATCTTCATGAGCTAATTCCCATATCTAAATTGCATCTTTTTATGCAGATATTTGATCTGGAAGCGCTGTGAGATATTATAGAACCCTACAATGCTACTTGAAAAGTCATTTTTCAGAGGAGAGAAAAAATCCAAACAACATCGGTTGATTTGTACATAGTGTTTCTGTAGTGTCTTGGGAAAGTGATGTAGTGCATCATCTTATTCTAAATGCATATCTGCAGACTTCAGTGTTCAAGTTTTATAATGTGACTACTCATTAATGTCTTTGGACTAATGTCCATGGAAGTCAAGAAATGGATTCCCATTAATTTCAAAGTGCATTGGGTCAGGCTACTTTTACATAATTTCTCATTCATATGCAATGGTATAGTTTGTGACAGTCTATACTATTATGGTCACCACTTTTACACAACTATGATAAATTCTACACAAAGTATGTCTTGTGAGGTATAATTTGAAAAGTGATAAACTGCTGAATATCATTGTTCTGTTAAAATATGTGTAGCAACACTATATGCGAAGTTGTAAGATTCTATTTTATAATTGTTACTGAAATATACTGTTATTCTGGGTAACACCCACAAACCAATTTTTCAGAGACATACTAGCATCCCAGATAACACCAGATAGGTGTTAAAGGGTCATCACCTACTTAAGCGACCATCCTCCAGCAGGGGGAGAAGGTGTTAACAAGAAATTTACATTTCATCAAAGGGATGATTCAAACCTCACATCCACAATGGATTGCATGTTACCAAGTTCCAGCAAGGATGTTTCTAGCACAAGGAATTGGATTATAAAGAGGGAGGAGAACACTTGACTTCACCTCTCCTCCTCCCATCTCTCTGCTCATGACATCAATGACTCTCAAAGAAATGAACTAAGGGGGAGTGGTCCCAGACAGAAAGGAGACCCAGCCTGTGAAATTTACAACACCATATGGTGAGACAAAACCTTTGCTTTCAAGTTCACTTAGATTAAGTTAGGATTTAGCTTGTGTATTACTCTTTTATTTTCTTTTGTAACCAATCCTGACTTTTATGCATCATCACTTACAATCACTTAAAATCTATCTTTCTGTAGTTAAAAAAGTATGATAAGTTTATTATCCTAACCAGTGTATTTGGATTAAAGCATTGTGGGAAACTCCATTTGGGATAACAAAGCTGGTGTATATATCATTTTTCTTTGATGAAATGGCAGACATTCTATTAGCTTGAATTGTTCAGTAATGTGCCGGACAGTACAAGATGCACATTTCTGGGGGAACAAAGCTGGAACTAAGAATTTGCAGGTATCACCCTGCATGTAATTCATGAGTGACTGGTCAGAATGCTCATGTACTTATCTGGGAGTGAATTTGCATGCTGAAGGCTGTGTGAGCAGGCCAGGAATGGCTGTTCTGACAGTAAAGCAGTGTAAAAGGCACCCCAGGCTACAGAATTAAGGAGACACAGCTGTTTAATAGTCCAGATTGTATCCTGGGTAATGTCAAATAGTTATTCCTTATTTTTAAGACAGAGAAGCATGGAATGTAACCCCCTTCCACTGCATGCAAAATTGCACAATGAGCGCCTGATCCAGTATATTGAAGGCAATGGGAATTTTGCCAAGAACTTCAGAGATAGATTGGGTAGAACTAGAGGGGGGAGGAAGGGGAATGCAAAGGCCCAGGGAGTCTACAGAAGCCAAAAAAAGGGTAAGCATTATTGTTGTAATTTTTGTAAAGATGTTGATGGCCATCGTGTGTACATCTGTCTAGCTATCTACAAACACAGTTTACAAAGGTTAAGAAGAATACAAAGTTTGCTGTTCATATGTTGTTACTTTTCAATCAATAAGCCAGACCCCATAGCATTCAGAGTAATAATTTTTTATTTTAATTAATTTCTGTTTGATTTAGCAAGCTATAAATGTTAGCAATTTAAATCTCCTGTTCTTTGTGAGATTTAACTGAACTTTAGGAACACATTATCAATTGTATCTTTTCTTTGAGGCTTTCTGAGTGATGGATGGCTCCCATATATATTCAATTCATTAATTGTTTCTTTAGGGGGAGAAGGGGAAACTGAAACGTTAAAACAGGTTGCCTTTTAATCCCCCCTCTTAAAGAGTTTATTAAAATAAAATATTTCTTCAGCTCCTGATTTAAAAAAGGAAGGAGATAAAAGATCTAAACTAATTGTATTTCTTATTTGTAATGAAAAAGCTCTGTCCTTTTATAATACAGGAAAAGGTCATATGGTCTCCCTTTTTCTTTCTCTTTACATTTTTGACACCTATGTGAATTTGTTTCATTGTTTTGGTCTGTTTACTTCATACATTCTTTAATATAAATTCCTTTGGCATTTTGTTGGGCCTCTTCCCCGAGGGATTGAAGTTCTCTTCCTTTTTAATTAGATTGACCTTTTGGTTCACTTGGCTGCCCTCATAATGACTGAGAGCGGCTGTTCTCTTGGAAGGCAACTTGAAATGAGACTGAAAACAATTATATGAAATAAAAATATTTTATACCACTATCCCAGTAATATAACTGCATAATCATTATTTTCATAGCACCTAACACAAAGAAATACTAGCTTCTGCAAATTTTGTGATGCTTTAATGAGGACAGGCTGTTTCTCATCTTCTAGAATGAAACTTTTATAGTGCACTTTGTGACTAATATCTTCAGAGTATATTTTTACTGTCCTGTAATGGTTTGCCTTTTCCATCCTTCCAAGTTACAAAGGGTAAACTTTAAGTAACTGTAAAGCTTAAAAGGCCCTTTGCTGCCATCCATTATGTAGTGTGTGTGTCTCTTATTTTTGCCAATTTTATGCAAGAGAGGCACACTTTAAGTTATGCTGTCCAGGCAATAGAGTGCATTCAATGGACTTTTCATAACACCAGGAGTGCGTACACATCCTTCAAAGAGGTTGAAAATGAACAGAAAGAGCACATTACCCAGCCTTGCATAATTGTCTTCAAAATGTATGCCAAGGCACAAAAACTACTCACCCACTTTCACCATGATAATGACGGGGGGAACTACTTGCACAGCAAAAATAATTACTCACCTTGAGCCAGTGAGTAAATAGGATTTTACAATGCTGATTTTACTGGGGATACATTTTGAGGTACTTTGATACTATTACATTCTGTGGGGTGACTGTCCTTTTAATTTGACCAGTGGACTTCAGTTGAGTTACTCTTTATTTATACCAGTGTCACTGACAGGAAAATTGGACCCAGTGACTTCATAGCATGGAGTATCATAGGGTAGCATTGCATATTAAATAATATAGCTCAGTGGATGTTTGTGATATAAAATTTCAATGGCATCATCATGAAATGTCATGATTTCTTATATTAGTATCACAAAGTCCCCTGAATGTTAGCTCATATTTTCATATGCCTTGTAAGCAGGGGCATATTAAACCATGTATCTTACAGAGTTTATCATAGAATGGAGACGTACGAGTCATCATTATTACAGAAGAAAATCCCACTGGGCCATGCTACCTGTACTCCTGCTGAGTAGTACTTTATTCTTTGAGGAGTCCCATTGTGATTAAATACATTTCAACACATTTGAGATTCTAAAAAGGCCAAGGCACTAGTATTTAAGTAATGCTGAGATCTAGGTAAATAGGTGCAAAAGCTTGGCCCAAGTAGAATATTGGTTTAGATCTCTGAGCCTCTCTGGTATGTCACCAGGATATGCAGCCCTGGATGCTTAATCATGCTCTTGAAGGAGATCCACCCTATATCCCTGTTAACTGTGTAGTCCCTCAACTATTCAAAGGGGACTTCAGCAGCTGTATATGATGGTGCCTCTCTACTGTTCCAGTGTAATAGGTGTGTGCTGCCATATAAGTAGACCTGAAGAAAAAACGTCAAGTTTCAGGAAGGACCTCATCCTGTATAGCACCAGGGAACTCAGTAATATAAGCTGACTCCAGACTTTTATTTCTCAAACAGGCATCCACATGTATCAACGGCTTCTCAGCATACTTAATAAAGATCTTTCCTACAATTCTGCTGGCCATATCACCTATGGCTAATGAAATAGGTATCTCAATTAGTTGCGGAGGAAAAGACGAGCTTTAATTCTTTGCTGTGCCCAAAGTATCTGATTCTGTTTTAAATTTTGTTATCATGAAAGTAAATAAAACTGTCATGAAATACATTTCTGTAATATTTTTTAAGTGGCACAAATTCACTTTCTAAATTATGAGCACCTATGTTTTGATGAATCCAGGTGTTTGACACCTAAACTCTCTAGCATCCAGTCTCTGATTTGTAAACATAAAAACACCATTTGAACATACATATAGAGCAGTAAGTACACAATCGGCATCTACAAATGTCATTTGCTCTTATTATTCAGCTTTTAGGCAACCAAAATTTCAGGAACCTGAACCCTGGTGTCTAAATATTGCTACCAATAAATGCAGGTACCCATAATTAGAATCCATATCTGAAAAAATGGCCTAACTTGTTTAGTACTGTATAACAATTTTAGTAATATGTTTTTAAAAAATGCTTATAGTTGTGATTTGGAGGAGGTGCCCACTGCCAACAATTGATTTTAGCTGGTGTGTGAGAAAGTTCTATTATTTTTATTCCTTTTTCTCTTCCACCTCCTCGGAATTCTTTCTGAATAAATTTCAGAATGAAATTATCTGACATCAGTGAAAGAATGAGCAGGAAAATTATGCAAAGCTCATAAAAGCAGTGAAATAAATATGAATACTGATTGATAAAAGTCAATGAAATAGAGAGGAAATGACAGAAATGTAAAGAATTGTATGTAAAATTTAACTTTTGCTTAGCATTAAGCATGTGCTTAAGTGCTATGCTTGAATAGAGATGAATAGTCCTGCTGAAGTTAATGGAACACACAAGTTTAAAGTTAAGCACAAGCTTGAGTGATTTGATGGATGAGTAAGTGAAAGGGTAAAAGTAGATTTTTACCTATTAAAATGGTTTAGAACTGGTCATCTTTAATGTTTCTCAGTTATTTGGTATTTAATTCCAGGCTTCATAAGATATACAAAATGCTATTTGTTCCATGTAAGGGATAAGAAACTCCGGGAAGGAAATTTATATAAGTTATGTATGACTTTTTGCAGCAAACTCTATTTGGCAGTGTGAAACTTCAGTAGTCGGAGAGAGCTGATCTTACAATACAAAGAAATTAGCTGAGAAGGACATGACCAGAAATCTTCTTTTCAGTATGGAAAAAAAATTTCCTGGAGAAGGTCTTTGAATGAACAGCTAAGTATTGTGAAAAGGCCAAACACTCTTTACTGCTCCCAAGTATAAATATCAACAATTAACTGAACTGATCCTTAACTTTAGTCAGTGCATCAAGGCACAGTTCACTCCAGCAAAATAGCTGATACTTCCAGAATTACTTGAGAGTAGCTGTAGAAAAAAGCTTAATTTGAAGTACTGATGGTTATAACAAACATTTATTCTATAGTAACTGGTATTTTTTCCCCTCCAAATGGGTGGACTTAGTCATCTTTATTCCTAATGACTCACCACCTGTTATGGGGAACTTTCTATTGTGGCGAGGACATGGCAGATGGGGTGCAGTTGAGCAGAGCTCCACTAAGCCAGACCCTCCACTGGCATAAGGTCCCTAACTTGCTCTACTCAGGCACCATAGAGCACTGAGGCCAGTGACTCCAATATTGTGCCACTGAAAAGATATCGTCCAACTTAACTTCTTAGAAATGCTGCAGAATATTACACACAACTCAGCAAGTCCACAGCTTCTGCAATGTCAAAAGTATGTTTTCGGGCATAGTATATAAATATGGGAGCTGAAAAAGCGAGAGTTAAATCAGTATACAACCTTGTCTATATGTCTGAGTGAGAGAAATTCATTTAAAATGACCTTAGGATGATGGTACTGGCACATTCCACACTGAATTACCTGGTAGACATGTCATATTGTACTGTGCAAGACAACTGACATCATGTGATGCTTCTGAGTTCAGCCAATATTTCATTTTTCTGTAATGAAGGTGGTTTGGCCATGTCAGCAACTTCATATGCTCAAAAAAATGGCAAATTTAAAACAATGACCTGTACAACAATCTTTAGCAGGTCATCATCATACACCAGTCACGCTTGTTTACTCTGATGTGGATTTCTGCATGAAAATCCACACTGCTGGTTCTGTGTAAAGTCGTGAAAAAAAATATTCTTTCCCTTCAGGCAGCTTGTCAAACTATCTACCATGCAGCTCCTGGGGCCATGTGAGTTCTATATAGCAAAGACTCCCTATAAAATTTTAAGTAGTGTTTGTTTCTGTGGAGTTTGTGAAGGTGGTCTGTTCCTTGCATAATGTTAATACCTAGTAAAATAGAAGCTTCTTGGTAGAAAAATTGATGTGAGATACTCCATAATTCAGTACACTCCTCTCCTAACCAGAATGTGTGAATATTTGCTTATGACAGGTGGAGGGAAAAGGAATGTCATCTTCTTTAATGATCCCTCCTGTGGTGGTTGGATAGACCAGAGGGCTGATCATATCTGAGGATGGAGAGGTCATGATGGGCTTTGTTTGAAAGGGACCATGCAGCAGAAATAGCAGAGAAATGAAAGGCCTCTTAACCAAACTTTCCTCTAAAAAGTTTAGATTCATTTTGAGGGATTAGTAAAGATCCAGGACAGTTCTTTGTGTAACCAAACTAATCCACTAATTCATAATGTATGTATTGTTTTAAGGAAATACTTTTTAAGTATTTCAGCCCACAGGCTGCATGTGGCCCGTCAGGATAATCCACGGGTGGGCCACAAGACTGTTTGTTTTCTGTGGCCACTGGGAGCTGAGGGCAGTCATGCAAATGTAAACAAATGCGCTGTAGGTTGCCCACCACTGCTTTAGTGTGTTGGATCCCAAGTATCCACACAGTTCCATAGGGGCAGGACTGCAAAGCTGGGCCTTTGGGCATCCATGACTACAAAGCTGGGCCTTTGGGCATCACCGATTCCTGTCTCTCTCAATGGCTTCCTGAACTGAGTTCAGCCAAGCCAGACTCCTGTGAGAGACTTGTTCTTTACCCATTCAGGGTGCAATGCTCTCAGTAAATATCTGTAGTGACAGAAGGCAGGTAAAACGAGGTAAAAATGTGTTAGTTACCTGAAAATCCTTAGGTCAGAGAGAAGGTTCAACATAGTCCATACTGGCTAAAGTAGGAACCCATCTCTGCTTCCTTTCTCTGTCTCTGTCCCTTTGTCCTAGCTCTAACTGAGAGCCCTATCTCTGTGAGATGAGCTCTTAACACAGCCACCTGAAACCTTTCCTCTTTGTCCTGACGCTCAGGGCCTTAGCTCTGCTTCCCTGTGGAGAGGTGGGGGGAATCTCCTTCTCTTGCCTGTTTATCACTAGGTGTGAATGTCCCAGCCATTGGGTTTTCCATCATCTCTTCCAGTTCCTTGGTTCACGTTTGTTAATTACTCTGATCTCCAACCAGGTGGCTACCTGAGTCCAACACTTCATCCCTTCCCTTTACACTCAGTGCAGAGCTGTGCAAAGCACAGAGAAACTGAGGTGTGCATAGGATTCATAAAAGTACTACTAAAATTCCCACATTCATCACAGCCATTGTAGTAATCCTTTCCATTATGATCTATTTTGAAAAGTGGTTTTTAATGCTATTTTAAAAATAGAAACATTAAAGTAGATAATGCAAATCCTATCAATCATAAAATCAAATGCTTATCTAGAGGCCAAATCCAGGAGCTACATTTATTTAGACCAGCTGAGGAGCTGGCCTGACATTTCTAACAATTTAATAAGCAACATTGATACAAGTACTGAACATGTGGAGTGAAATCCTACTGCACTCCACCTCCACTACATTCAGTTTCCATTATAGTGTGCAACGTAGCAGAAGTCAAATGTAATGTATATGGTGTCATGAAATCAAGGGTTATTACTATTAAATGTAGAGCAGGCTGTTTTCTGCGTCATTGGTGCAGTGAATTAATTGAAATTAAGTGTATCTCAACATAAATTTTGCAGTGTCTTTGCTTCATTTTCTCTATTAATACTTGAATGAACCAAGAATTCATTAGGTACCAGCTGAATCACTCTAAACTCCTTGAAAGCAATCAAGTACATTTTGTGTATTTTACATTAATTCCTCCTGATTGATATCAATTACAGGTATGTGCGATTTAATGTATATCACATTTCATATCACTGTCTTCCTTTCTACTTGTAATTTTGGGATTCCAATTACATGGGTAAAATAATGTTGTCACTGGTTTGGTTTTTCAGTAGAGAAGGATGCAAACTATTAAACCCCAAATATTAACAGCCCTGAACTTGAAGAAGTCGGGGTTCAAAGCTACACTTTTCAGCTTGATCCCAGGTCTGTCTTTCTTTCTTTCTTTCTTTCTTTCTTTCTTTCTTTCTTTCTTTCTTTCTTTCTTTCTTTTGAATCCCATTTAGCAACATATACAAAGAGGCAGATCTTGCTATTTGCTTAAATAGTACAGAGCAAAAGAAACTGAACAAATATAGCAATGCAATGTCTCAAATGATCTACCAGGTGGTTTTAAAAGTCTTTCACTTATATCATATCCCTCCTTTCTCTAAGCATTTGTGCTCAATATCCTCCTCCCTTGAGTACTGAGAGGCTTTACAAAAAGCACACAACACACATAAGAGATCTTCATTTTACGACGAGAGCTATCATTAGCACTATTCTCTTACCTCGTTTAGGAAGCTGAATTGCAGGAGATGTGAAATTCTGCCACACCACAAATGGTGGTTACCATTTGGGATTCATTCCAGCTGATAAGTCCTTTTGATTCTGTTTTTCAATTGTCCAAAGCTTGGGTTTTTTTCCTCACGGAACATTTGTCTTTGTAACAGCCCACCTTATGTCTACAGTACGAAATTAGGTCGACTTTATAGAAATGGATTTTTTACAGTCAATTGTGTATGTCCCCACTAAGCACATTAAGTCGGCGAAGTGCATCCTCACTACCGTGGCTAGCATTGACTCACGGAGCGGTGCACTGTGGGAAGCTATCCCACAGTTTCCGCAGTCTCTGCTGCCCATTGGAATTCTGGGTTAAGCTCCCAATGCCTGATGGGGCAAAAACATTGTTGCAGGTCGCTTTGGTACATGTCATCAGTCTCCCCTCCCTTCATCCCTCCCTCAGTGAAAGCAACTGCAGACAATCATTTCATGCCTTTTTTTCCTGGGTTACCCATGCAGACTTCATAGCATGGCAAACATGGAGCCCGCTCAGTTCACTGCTGTTGCAAGCACTGTAAACACCTCACGCCTTATACTGCAGTATGTGCAGAACCTGGCTAAGAGACAGCAGCATGAAGATGATTGTGAGGAGGACATGGACACAGACATTCCTGAAAGCTTGGGATGTGGCAATTGGGACATCATGGCGGCAGTGGGGCTGGTTGATACAGTGGAAGACCTATTCTGGTTCCGGCAAACAAGCACAGACTGGTGGGACCACATAGTCTTCCAGGTATGGGATGATTCCCAGGGGATGTGAAACTTTCGCATGAGTAAGGCCACTTTTCTATTAGTTGCTTTCCCGCGCCCTGAAGCTCAGGAATACCAAGATGAGAGCTGCCCTGACAGTTGAGAAGTGAGTGGCGATAGCCCTGTGGAAGCTTGCAATGCCTGACTGCTACCGGTCAGTCCAGAATCAATTTGGGGTGGGCAAATCTACTGTGGGGACTGCTGTGATTCAAGTAGCCAGTGCAATCACTGACATTCTGCTATCAAGGGTAGTGACTCTGGGAAATGTGCAGGTCATAGTGGATGGCTTTGCTGCAATGGGTTTCCCTAACTGTAGTGGGGCTATAGATGGAATGCATACCCCTATCTTGGCACAGGACCTTCTTGCCAACCAGTAAATAAACCACAGGGGGTACTTCTCAATGGTGCTGCAAGCACTGGTGGATCACAAGGGACATTTCATCAACATCAATGTGGGATGGCCGGGAAAGGTGCATGACGCTCGCATCTTTAGGAACTCCAGGTTGTTTGAGCAGCTGCAAGAAGGGACTTATTTCCCAGATCAGAAAATTACTGTTGGGGATGTTGAAATGCCTATAGTTATCCTTGGAGACCCAGCCTACCCCTTGCTCCCATGGCTCATAAAGCCATATTCAGGCAACCTGGACAGTAGTCAGGAGCAGTTCAACTATAGGCTGAGCAAGTGCAGAATAGTGGTAGAATGTGTCTTTGGATGTTTAAAAACTCGCTGGTGCTGTTTGCTGACTAGGTTACACCTCAGCACAAACAATATTCTCATTGTTATTACTGCTTGCTGTGTGCTCCATAATATCTGTGACAGTAAGGGGGAGACGTTTATGGTGGGGTGTGAGGTTGAGGCAAATTGCCTGGCTGCCAGTTTTGAGCAGCCAGGCACCAGGGTGATTAGAAGAGCACAGGTAAGCGCGCTGCGCATCAGAGAGGCTTTGAAAACCAGTTTCATGACTGGCTAGGCTATGGTGTGACAGTTGTGTGTGTTTCTCCTTGATGCAAACCCACTCCCTTTGTTGATTTTAATTCCCTGTAAGCCAACCACCCTCCCCCCTTCGATCACAGCTGGCAAAGAAAATAAAGTCACTATTGTTTTGAAACCATGCATTCTCTCTTTATTAATTAAAAAAAAAGGGGAGATAACTGATAAGGTAGCCCAGGTGGGGTAGGGGAGGAGGGAAGGACAAGGGCACATTGCTTATTGTAGCCCCACTACAAATCAAAACTGTTTGAATGACAGCCTTCTGCTGCTTGGGCCATTCTCTGGAGTGGAGTGGCTGGGTGCCAGGAGCCTCCCCCCAGTGTTCTTGGACATCTGGGTGAGGAGGATATGGAACTTGGGGAGGAGGGCAGGCAGTTGTACAGTGGATGCAGCAGTGGTCTGTTCTCTTGTTGGCTTTTCTGCACCTCCACAAAACGCCTGAGCACGTCCGTTTGCTCCTGCATTAGCCTCAGCATTGCGTCCTGCCTCTTCTCATTGCACTCACTTAATGCTTTCCTGGATTCTGCCACTGAATACTTCCATGCATTCAGCTGTGCCCTATCAGTGCGGGAGGACTGCATGAGCTTGGAAAACATGTCATCGTGAGTGTGGTTTTTTTTCGCCTTTTAATCTGCGATAACCTCAGGGACAGAGATGATAGGAGGAACATAAAAACATTTGCACCTGCAGGGGGATAAAAAAGGAGAGTAAAATTTAAGATAATACATTTCTGAGAACAAAAGGGAAACTCTTTCACAGTGAATCAAGTAATTCACAGCAGACAACACATGTGCTATAGGTACAAGGTCGCATTTTGCCTTTTATATTGAGTGCTTGCCAGTATGGTAACACATCACACACGGCTGGGCAACAGAATTCAGTTTCCAGGCAGCCATGGTAAGCCAAAGGGTACGTGGATTTGGCTTCTAACACCTTCATAACATGTGGGAATGTTTTCAAACTGCAGCGTCCTCCTTTCCCATGGCAAGCAATGCGGGTTGGGTTTGCCATTTAAAAGGAGGGGCTGCGGTTTTCAGGTGGATGTGCAGCACACCCCTCCCCCCACCCCTCCAGGTGACTATTTGGGATGAGCCCTTCACCCCTCCCCTGCCACGTGGTGATGGGATGATCCCTTTTAGCCAAGCACAAACAGGCCAGCATGAACGGGGTCCTTTTACTGTTCCCTTACAAAAATTCCTCTATTTCAACCAGGTGACCATGAATGATATCACTCTCCTGAGGCTAACACAGAAAGATAAAGATGGAATGTTGCTTGAATGCAACCAAAACCCACGACCATTCGCTGCCATGCTTTGTGCCACAATGATTCCAGACTACTTGCTACTGCTTGGAGTGGTAAAGTGTCCTACCATGGAGGATAAAATAAGGCAGCCCTCCCCAGAAACCTTCTGCAAAGGCTTTCAGAGTACCTCCAGGAGAGCTTCATGGAGATGTCCCTGGAGGATTCCCGCTCCATCCCCAGACACATTAACAGACTTTTCCAGTAGCTGTACTGATTGTGAATGCATCCCAAGTCTTCAGGGCAAATTAAACACTATTGCCTTTAAACCCTGTACTGTAGTTACAAATGTGCACTCACCAGAGGTGCCTTCTCTGCCTTCAGGGTCGGGGATCCCACCTTGGGAGGGTATTGGCTCCAGGATGAAAAGGTCCTGGCTGCCAGGGAGAATGGATTCACTGCTTGCCTGCTGCACATTCTCCTCCTCCTCCTCCTCTTCCTCATCCACAAAATCCTCCTCCCTGTTGCGTGAGACTCCCCCTTGCAGATGTCCACGGACAGTGGTGGGGTAGTGGTAGGGTCCCGCCCTAGAATACCATGCAGCTGATCATAGAAGCAGCATGTATGGTGCTCTGACGTGGAGTGACTGTTTGCCTCCTTTGTCTTTTGGTAGGCTTGCCTGAGCTCCTTGACTTTCATGCGGCACTGCTGTGTGTCCCTGTTGTAGCCTTTGTCCATCATGCCCTGTGTGATTTTGGCATATATATATTAGCTTTTTTTCTTTTTGATCAGAGTTCAGCCTGCACAGATTCTTCTCCCCGTACAGCAATCAGATCCAGTGTCTCCCGTTTGCTCCATGCTGGAGCTCGTTTGCAATTCTGGGGGGACAGCATGGTCACCTGTTCTGTTAAGCTCGCCATGCTGACCAAACAGGAAATGAAATTCAATTCAGGGCTTTTCCTGTGTACCTGGCTAGTGCATCGGAGGTGAAAGTATTTGTCCAGAGGGGTCACACTGGAGCACTCTGGGATAGCTCCCGGAGGCCAATAATGCTGATTTGCGTCTGCAGTACCCCAAATTCGACCCAGCTAGGTCGATTTTAGCGCTACTCCCCTCCCCAGGAAGGAGTACAGAAGTTGATTTTAAGAGCCCTTTAGGTCTATGGAGCAGGGTTGCTTTTGTAGACACATTCATTATAAAATTGACCTAATGTGGCGAAATTCGACCTAACCCTGCAGTGTAGACCAGGGCTTACTATCTTATCAGCCACTTCAGTTTCATGGCATCTGTCTACTCAGGGAGAAGATGACTACAAATAGTCCTTGAGGTAAACTTTGGCATTACTCACTGGAACAAACTTCATAACGTTGATTATCTGGGAGTTATAATCGAATCCCTTAATGTTAGTCTAAGAACAGATGTGACTTACTTGGAAACACAAAATTACAAGTAGAAAGGAAGCTGGTATGAAATGTGATTAACTCTCACATGCCTGTACTTTATATCAGTCAGGAGGAAACTGGGATTGTAGGGAACTGGGATTGTTTAGTCTACAGAAGAGAAGAATGAGGGGAGATTTGATAGCTGCTTTCAACTACCTGAAAGGTGGTTCCAAAGAGGATGGATCTAGACTATTCTCAGTGGTAGCGGATGACAGGACAAGGAGTAAATGTCTCAAGTTGCAGTGGGGGGGATTTAGGTTGGATATTAGGAAAAACTTTTTCACTAGGAGGGTGGTGAAACACTGGAATGCGTTACCTAGGGAGGTGGTGGAATCTCCTTCCTCAGAAGTTTTTAAGGTTAGGCGTGACAAAGCCGTGGCTGGGATGATTTAATTGGGAATCAGTCCTGCTTTGAGCAGGGGGTTGGACTAGATGACCTCCTGAGGTCCCTTCCAACCCTGATATTCTATGATTCTATGAAATAATGTAAAATGCACAACCTATTTCAATGCTTTAAAGGAGCTTAGAGTGATTCAGTTAGTACCCAATGAGGGGCATGAAAATGGAAGGACAGTGGATGCATGATGACAATGTAGCAAAACCTTAAGAAAAAGTTGGGTTGTTTTCAGCCTTTTTTTTTTTTTAATGGGACTCATTTATGTAGTCCCACGGTGGAAGCTGAGGGTTCTGGAAATCTCTGGGCTCCTGGTAGTACCTGAGAGAATGGCATGAGATCCACCAAAGAAAGATGTAAAGCCCACAGGAGAAGTGTGAATTAAATTCGGGGTGAGGGTGGGCGTTTGGTTTCACAAAGAGTTATATGGCCTGGGCTGCAGCTTTGTAGCCAGGTGAAAAAACATCTTGGGGATGAACTGCCTTTTCAGATAACACAGTTTTTGCTTTGGTTTAGAGTTAGAAGCATTCTTTGTCAGTTTTGTAAAGTATTGCATTTTTTAAAAGACTACTATTTAATGTATGCAGGAATATGAAGCATAACTAAATTGTGAGAATGTTATTGAAACATACTAACATACTTTATGTTCTGATATATCAGATGCCCCCCAAGACTCTGCTTCTGAAATATAATAGTCTGTGCCACAAACACAAAGGCACATGGGAAAAGCAAGGCTGAATTTTTTGGTCCTATTTTTAAATGTCTTTCCTTGTTGTTTTAATATTGTTATAAAATAGGCTTTATATATTTATAAAAAAAATGTGATTAGGACTGTCAAGGGATTAAAAAAATTAATCATGATTAATCACTCTGTTAAACAATAATATAATACCACTTATTTAAATATTTTGGATGTTTTCTACATTTTCAAATATATTGATTTCATTTACAACACAGAATAAAAGTGTACAGTGCTCACTTTATATTTTTTTTTACAAATATTTGCACTGTAAAAAAACAAAAGAAATGGTATTTTTCAATTCACCTAATACAAGTACTGTAGTGCAATCTCTTTATTATGAAAGTTGAACTTACAAATGTAGAATTATGTACAAAAAATCTGCATTTAAAAATAAAACAATGTAAAACTTTAGAGCCTACAACTCCACTCAGTCCTACTTCAACCAATCGCTCAGACAAACAAGTTTGCTTACAATTTTCAGGAGATAATGCTGCCCACTTCTTGTTTACAATGTCGCCTGAAAATGAGAACAGGCACTGCTGTAGCTGGCGTTACAAGACATTTATGTGCCAGATGCGCTAAAGATTCATATGTCCTTTCATCTTCAACCACCATTCCAGAGGACATGCGTCCATGCTGATGATGGGTGCAGAATGGACCAACTCATGTTCATCATCGGAGTCAGCAGCAGAAGGTTGATTTTTTTTTTGGTGGTTCGGGTTCTGTAGTTTCCGCATCTGAGTGTTGCTCTTTTAAGACTTCTGAAAGCGTGCTCCACACCTCGTCCCTCTCAGATTTTTGGAAGGCACTTCAGATTCTTAAACCTTGTTTCAAGTGCTGTAGCTATTTTTAGAAATCTCACACTGATACCTTCTTTGCATTTTGTCAAATCTGCTGTGAAACTGTTCTTAAAATGAACAACATGTGCTGGGTCATCTTCCGCGACTGCAGTAACATGATATATATGGCAGAATGCAGGTAAAATAGAGCAGGGGACATACAATTCTCCCCCAAGGAGTTCAGTCACCAATTTAATTAATACATTATTTTTTTTAACAAGCATCATCAGCATGGAAGTATGTCCTCTGGAATGGTGGCTGAAGCATGAAGACGCATACAAATCTTTAGCATATCTTAGACGTAAATACCTTGCAATGATGGCTACAAAAGTGCCATGTGAACACCTGTTCTCACTTTCAGGTGACACTATAAATAAGAAGCAGGCAGCAGTATCTGCCATAAATGTAAACAAACTTGTTTGTCTTAGCAATTGGCTGAACAAGCAGTAGGACTGAGTGGACTTGAAGGCACTAAAGTTTTACATTGTTTTGTTTTTGAGTGCAGTTATGTAACAAAAAAAATCTACATTTGTAAGTTATACTTTCATGATAAAGAGATTGCACTACAGTACTTGTATGAGGTGACTTGAAAAATACTATTTATTTTGTTTATCATTTTACAGTGCAAATATTTGTAATAAAAATAATAATATAAAGTGAGCACTGTACACTTTGTATTCTGTGCTGCAATAGAAATCAATAATCTTGAAAATGTAGAAAAACATCCAAAAATATTTAATAACTTTCAATTGGTGTTCTATTGTATAACAGTGTGATTAATCACAATTAATTTTTTTAATCACAATTAAATTTTTTGAGTAAATCGCGTGAGTTAACTGTGATTAATCGACAGCCCTAAATGTGATTTCTCACATTATGTTTGTAGCCTTCAGATGGGTTGTCAAGGTTCCTCCCCCACTCTGAACTCTAGGGTACAGATGTGGGGACCTGCATGAAAAACCTCCTAAGCTTATCTTTACCAGCTTAGGTCAAAACTTCCCCAAGGTACAAAATATTACCCCCGTTATCCTTGGACTGGCCGCTACCACCACCAAACTAATACTGGTTACTGGGGAAGAGCTGTTTGGACGCGTCCTTCCCCCCAAAATACTTCCCAAAACCTTGCACCCCACTTCCTGGACAAGGTTTGGTAAAAAGCCTCACCAATTTGCATAGGTGACTACAGACCCAAACCCTTGGATCTGAGAACAATGAAAAAGCATTCAGTGTTTTACAAGAAGACTTTTAATAAAAAATAGAAGTAAATAGAAATAAAGAAATCCCCCCTGTAAAATCAGGATGGTAGATATCTTACAGGGTAATTAGATTCAAAAACATAGAGAACCCCTCTAGGCAAAACCTTAAGTTACAAAAAAGATAGACAGAAATAGTTATTCTATTCAGCACAATTCTTTTCTCAGCCATTTAAAGAAATCATAATCTAACACATACCTAGCTAGATTACTTACTAAAAGTTCTAAGACTCCATTCCTGGTCTATCCCCGGCCAAGACGACTACAGACAGACACAGACCCTTTGTTTCTCTCCCTCCTCCCAGCTTTTGAAAGTATCTTGTCTCCTCATTGGTCATTTTGGTCAGGTGCCAGCGAGGTTACCTTTAGCTTCTTAACCCTTTACAGGTGAGAGGAGCTTTCCCCTGGCCAGGAGGGATTTCAAAGGGGTTTACCCTTCCCTTTATATTTATGACATGGGTGATGACAGGTTTGGAGATGTTCATGTGAACAGTAGTACACACAGTCCTTGTTATTCTTTGTATCCCAACAATCAAAATGTTGGCAGCTTGAGTGAGCTTTTGTAAAAGCAAAATAAAGTGTTCTAGGAAATCTATATTTTAATAAGTGTTGTCATAGTTGGTATGGTGAAATATGTGGCTTTCTCCCCCCTTCCGCCTCCCCCACAAATACTAACTGTGTATACCAGCTTTGGGAATAGCCCACAACAAATCTATACTTTGTGAGCATAGATGAGAATTTATATTCCTTCAGCAATCTCATTAAAATCAGAGTTCCACAGGTTTCTAAAATTAGTCTGGACAGACTGAAAAACCAGCCTAACAGCTTTCTTTGACAGGATAACAAGTCTTGTGGATAGGGGAAAGTGGTAGATGTGGTATATCTTCATTTCAGTAAGGCTTTTGATACTGTCTTGCAAAACTTTCTGATAAACAAACTAGGGAAATTCAACCTAGATGGTGTTACTATAAGATGGGTGGATAACTGGTTGGAAAACTGTTCCTAGAGAGTAGTTATCAGTGGTTCACAGTCAAGCTGGAAGGCCAATATCAAGTGGAGTCCTCCCGGGATAAGTTTTGGGCTAAGTTCCCTCTAAACTGTGTGGATGTGCAGCCGCCCAGCAGTCTATCAAGTGCTCTGCAATTCAGGTGCCCCTCCCCTCATGGCAGCGCTGCTCCTGCCCTCTGCCTTGGAGCCTCTGGCCAGCTGCTTCTGGGAGCCTCCTGTTTGCTGTGCAGAGTGGGGGGGATAGAGAGGGGTGCTGATGTCAGGGTGTCCCCCTCCCCTTGCCCCTGTACCCCATCATTGCCAAGTAGATGCGGGGACATGACAAGGCTCCATAGTGGGACAGAGGGAGCTTGCTGGTGGCTGCTGCGAACAAGCAGCAGACTGGTGAGTGCCGATCTACTTAAAAGGGCAACGTACTTAAAGGGGCAACACATGTCTCTTTCTCACACAGTCTCTCTCACTCACACACACACATACACACAGTGTGTCTTTTTCTCTCTCTCTCTGTCTCTCTCTCTCTCTCTCACACACACACACTCTGACTTTCACACTCGCCTCCCAACACATACTTGGGACATTGTTGTTTTTTGTTTCTTTTAGATACTTCTATCAAGGTGTGTTATTTTAGTTGTTTGACAGGTCTATAAATTTTATATTTTTTATTTCTCTCTTACGTTTAAATTTAATTCTTTGAATAGTGAGTTCTAAAATGCCTAACCTGTTCTGGTTGGAGTAATTATCCCTATGGTAACTTTTAAAAAATATATATTATATCTAGGTTTTTTGGTGTCTAATGGTGGTGCACATCCACACATTACCTTGATATGATGCATGTAACAAAATTCATTCCACACATGGATGGAAAAAAATAGAGGGAACATTGGTTCTGAATCTGTTTCTGTGCAATATCTTCATCAGTGATTTAGATAATGACATAGAGAGTACACTTATATAGTTTGCAAACAATACCAAGTTGGGAGAGGTTGCAAGTGCTTTGAAGAACAGGATTAAAATTCACAATGATCTGGACAAACTGAAGAAATGGTCTGAAGTGAATAGGATGAAATTCAATAAAGACAAATGCAAAGTACTACACTTAGGAAGGAACAATCAGTTGCACACACACAAAATGGGACATGACTGCCTAGGAAAGAGTACCACAGAAACGGATCTGGGGGTCATAGTGGATCACAAGCTAAATATGATTCAAGTATTATCTCCATCACTGGGGATTTTTAAGAGCAGGTTAGACAAACACCTGTCAGGGATGTTCTAGATAATGCTTAGTCCTGCCTTGGGGACTGGATTAGAAGACCTATCGAGTCTATTCCAATCCTATGATTCTATGGAAATGTAGAATTGTGACTGAAAATTTCTCTGTATATTATCCATACATTCAAAAGAATTTTCATGATTTTAATAACAAAAACATAATAGTGCCAATCATATTAACAACTTAGGAAACTGACCTTTCAGAATCTTTTCATTGGGAAAATAATATACAATGTTGACATAACGCTCCCCAGTTACAAAGCTCTTATGGGAAGCATAAAGGCATAGAGCAAAAGTAAAGCGTAGGAGTTGTATAACTCATCTCCAAGGAATTCTCCCTGGTGCTCTCCTTGCATTTTCTTTGCCAAATCATATGTAATAGTTACAATTAAATAACTGAAAAGGTTACTCTAAATTATAGCTTTTAAGAGCATAAGAATGGACATACTGGGTCAGACCAATGGTCCATCTAGACCAATGGTTCAACAATGGCCAGTACCAGATGCTTCATAGGGAATGAACAGAACACAGCAATTATCAAGTGATGCATCCCCTGTCGTCCAATCCCAGCTTCTGGCAGTCAGAGCATATATAATGCTCAGATTACTGAGTGACTATAGAAAATATTTTGCAAATACAATGATTCTGCGCTCTGTTACACCAGTGTCATAGCACTGATTTTTGTGGCACTACACAGACCTTAAACTAATAACAGGGTAGGGAATCAGGCCCACTATGTAACTATTACATTGTTTAAATAGTGATGGACTAAACAACTCTTTAAAGTTATGCACAGGCCGAAGTGTTTTGCTGAATTGGCAAGTGGCGGAGTATATACTTTACACTGGATCTAAATGGTTAACTGGAATTTGAGAGCGCAATTAAAGCATGTGATTGTACCTGGAGGGTGACCGGGATCAACTAAAGTTGGAGCTCAGCTGAAGGAGGAGATCATAAATTAAAGAAGTCCAGGTGGGAAGGTGGCTTTGGCAAGAGAGAAGAATTCTGCAGTCACTCTGGTTGCTAGAGTGTAGAGAGAAGGTCTAGAGAGAGGCAAATGTACAGTAAGTCCAGGGAGAGGCTGTAGGAAAGGTTCTGAAGGAAGACCAAGGTAAGAAGAAGTCCCAGGATGCGCTGAGGATGTATGGGAGCAGACCTTATCTACTTGTCATCGGACCCCCCTGGCCATCCACCAGACTGGAACCCCAAGGAGAGGGAGTGCCTAGACACTGGAAAAGGTGATGCAGAAGCACCCTCCTACATGGAGGAGGACTGTTGAATTGGAGTAAGGGTTCCAGGGAAAAAGCTGTGGAAGGTGAGCCATTTTACAAGAGTGGGAGGACAATCCAAGAGAGCCCAGAAAGGATTGAGACTGGGTAGAGATAAAGAGTTACATTTGGATTTTAGTTTATTGGACTCTCTGCCACCCTGGAAGGGATGGGACTAAACATGACCTGTCTGGAGGTCCAAGTGACGAGGAGAGGCAGAGCAGAGCAGCTGTTGGCAGGGGATGCTACAGAAGGAGAACCTGCTACACCACACCCAGCCATGAGGGTCATGTCAGCAGTGAGACCATTCTTCTATAGGGGGACTTGAAGATTGACCTCAGTGGGCTTTGGATCAGGGCCTTATTCCTGTGCAAAGTGACTACAGAACTCTGCCAGATCAAAATAGTACCATTTTGCACTGAGTTTGAACAGATGTACATCTACATACAGTGCAAAGTCAGTGCAGAATCAGAAAAATAAATAAATAAATAAAATCCTTTATTTTCCTTTAAATGAAAGTTAGATTCTGCAGTCATATTCTGTCACAAGGAATGGATTACTTCTACTTCTGGTCAGGCCACCCCTCCATATAATATATTCCTGTTATTTTCTTGCTACCATTAAGGACAACCTCTTCCCCAAAAGATTCCCAGATCATTTAATATTCCTAATGAGGCTATCTGATTTGAAAATTTGTAACATCATATCCATTTTTAGGGTAACAATGGTGATTACAATTTAAGTTATATAATAATATAATAAGCAGGAAGAAGATATGAGATCTAACTAAACTTCTATTTAGTGTCATTTCTTCCTGTTTTATGCATATTGTATGTATTTTTATTCTCTCATATTTACTTGGAGATTTCCATCTTTCACTTTAAAATTTCCCATGAGACGTCACTAGTTCTGTAAGGGCAACACTAAAAAGAGCAATTGAGGAAGCCAGAGTACAGAATAAGTCATTTTGGCATCTGATGATTTAGCAAACCATTATGGGGGAAAATACTTAAACAGAAATGGAAAAAGAAATCATTCTTGTTATATCTCATTTACTTGTTTCTTTTTTTAAAGATAACTTTTTCTCTAGGAAAGTAGAAGAGTTTCTGTGCAAGGAAGTCAAATGATTAAGGGACCCTGATGAGGAAAAGAATCAATGGCCCAGAAGAACTGGAATTAGAATTAAAATTTAATTGATTTTGAAAAATCAGATTCAAAGGGAATATTAAAGGTATTTCCTTTAGAATTATTAAGCCCTTAGTAAAGAAATGAGTGGGTTTGCTTCTAAAGTAGATTCTTAGTATTAGATAGGTTTCATATTTGAAGAGGTAGATTTTTCACACAGAATTTTCTGAAACAATCATTAAGGTTTTTCTTACTGCTCTGAGTAGCAACCTCGTAGCAAAACATCACACCTCTTTTGGGGACAAAAGTGAGCATGGTCTTGCTCTTCATCAATACTGCTTTTTTCTCCAATGAGGGTTTTTATTTAATATTAGCAATAAAACAGAAAATGCTTTGGAAGTGTAGGATCTTTGTTGCTTTTATTCCATGACCTGCCTCTGCTTTGGGATTTGGATAATTAGGCTCAGGTTCTGTAATTGGATTTGGCTCCCTTGTACCTCTAAAGAAGTAGAAAGGAGAAAATGGCCATCAGGGTCAGAAAAAAACTTTTCCTTTCACAAGGGAACTGGCTCCAATCCCTGTAGGGATTCGGCGTGGTAGAATTCAGCTCTGCTATGCATATGCTCCACGGATGTAGACCACAGTCCCTTTAGGACCCTGTGGCAGTGGTGCAACTTAGACCTGCCAGGAAGAAGCATTAGCTCTCAATGGGGCTAGGGCTGGCCCTGAGAATCAGGAAGGCAATTCTGTCTCCCTAATCCCCTCCTTCCCCTTTCCTGCACCCAGCTGAGATCGGACACAGGAGAAAATCAAGCCCTCATACCCTACATTGGGAAAAGCCTGTCTGCAGTGAGCAAGAAGCTATTCTTTGATCCAGCCTTAGTTTTTCTTAGTGAGGCCGGGTATATAGTTGTTTAGCAATGCAACCAAGGACTGTAAACCATTAGTCTGGTCAGGAAATTAAACATCCTCTTTCAGGCCTTCATTGTTCTGAGAGAAATTTATATGAGCAGATGTTTATATAGCTGTTTGATATTTCAATAAAAAATACAAATTTTTACATACATGTCAAAAATAACAGGTGCTGTGTAAACGGGCTCGAAGAAAGTATTATTGAATTTCATAGATTTATTATTTAAAAACCAAGAGTGTATGGTAGGATAAACTGCAGACATAATAAAGTACCTGGAAGCTTGATAAGGATATACTCAAAATTGAGAGAGAAAACTATTTAGATAAGGCCATATTCTATGAGACTAGAATGTGATTTTTTGGCTGCTATTCAAAGGTATTCTACAATTATGCATAATTCCTCCTGCACAACTGGCCTTTTGGCTGAATGATCAGATCAAATAAAAGGTAAGCTTTGCTAATACAATCTCTCTCTCTGCAGATTGTTTATACTCTGTTCAGTATAAATGTTGTCCATAGGGGAGAATTACAGAAACTTAAAGTAGTATTGTATTTAGGACTTCAGCCTATTGCAACCGGTTTTAAGAAAACTGGACAGAGGGGAGGGATAGCTCAGTGGTTTGAGCATTGGCCTGCTAAACCCAGGGTTGTGAGCTCAATCTTTGAGGGCGCCATTTAGGGATCTGGCACAAAAATTGGGGATTGGTCCTGCTTTGAGCAGGGGGCTGGACAAGATGATCTCCTGAGGTCCCTTCCAACCCTGATATTCTATGACCCAGGGCAGAGTCAAAGTAATTGTTACTCAGGGGAACTGCAGTCTTAAGGTAATGGATAACCTGGCCCAGCTGCTTGAGCCCTACCCAAGCTAATTCTTTGACAACACTGCATTCCACTCCTCCATCCCTAGGTTTCTATGGCTGAGATTTTCAAAGATGCCTAAGGGTTAGGATGCCCACTTTCTATTAATTTCTAAATGACACTGAAAGCCAAAGCCCTTGCACAACTTTGAAAATCTCAGCCTAAGATTCATATTAAGTACATCTCTGATAGGTTCCATAGTGTTCTTACGGATAGTGATCTGCCTAATGGCGCCTGGAATAAAGGCCAGTAGTAAAAATGCACTACTGTCCAGCCAACCACAACAGCATGAGCAAAGGATTTAGATGTTTCTGTACAATGATGAGGAACAAATATTCAATAGTGTGCTTTTTAATCTAGCAGGCAAATATATAAGAAGTCCCAATAGCTGGAAGTTGACGCCAGACAAATTCAGACTGGAAATAAGGTGTGTGTAAACGTTTAACTGTGAGTGTAATTAATTATTTGAATAATATACCCAGGATTGAGGTGGATTACCCATCACTGGAAATTTTTAAATCAAGATTGGATGTTTTTCTAAAAGATATGATGTAGTTCAAACAGGAATTAATTCAGGAAGTTCTATGGATTTTGTTATTCAGTAAATCAGATTGGATGATCACAACAGTCCCGTCTGGCCTAAATCTATGTACATCACAGTCCCTGTATACGACTCAGTGTAGCTGTCTCCCATCTTCAGTGCAATCCAAGATGTTTCTGACAGTTCTTTATTGCACGTACAGGTTAGCACCATAAATCTCTTTTCTTAACACATCTGTCATGTAGTGTTGCTTCACATATGCTGCACATACAGGCATGGAAAGCAATAGTAGTTTATGTTCAGTGCTCCAGCTAGCCAGCAGCCAGATGCTTTGAGGGATCTTTCCCATGGGTAATTCAGAGAATAATATGCTGTCATTAGAAGAAACAATCTTCTTCCAACACAGGTGCATTATTTGAACCAAAGCACCTTCCCTGAGTTGTAACTAGATTCTGCCCCCCCTCTTCACAGCAGGAAAGAGTCTGGGCTAGAAATAGCACACTACAGATGGTGTCATATCACTCATTGCCACCATACAGCATGTATAGCTTCTCTGCAATGGCTCAATACAACTGGCCTTTAAGCAGGTCTGTTAAAGCAAAGTATCTGGGCTTCTGTCTGAGTAGACAATTCATCATTATAAGCTTTTTGTATGGTGCAATGTTAATCATATGGACACTACCTCAAATGTTCTCCCATAGACTTTGTTACAGTTTTATAATTCTTAATTTGCAACATCATCTTGGAGCACCTACTCTATTTGCATTAAAGGTTACATCTTAGATTTGATTGCTTAGGGGCATATGCTGATAAATTGATTGCTTAAACACCTCATTCCCACTTGCCAACATCTTTCCTTTGATTATATTGTGCCAAATCCTTGAATCTTACAACCAACACTCAAAGTCTAAAACCTTACAAGGGACTCTGCTGATTTAAATTTGATTTCTTTATTCTCCAGCAGTGTGGGTGATGTCATGCAGAATTGTAGTAAGACTAGCCCCATATAGTTAAACTATCCCTAATTGGTCTGTCACATATCTGCACACAGGTGTCATCTTGGCACAACTTTGAGTTGACCACAGAAAGAATGAGCTGAAACTGTGGAGTGAACTTCTGGGCTTGATGTAAGGATAGACTATAATTACAAGGAACAGACACACTTATTTTGTCTAAACTCAAACCCATTCAAAATTTGGTGTTCAGAAGTTCAATTCAAATTCAGAACTGGTTGCGTTTATATTCTGCTTAGACTGTGGATGAAAGCAAAAAGCAGGGCAAAGAGAAGACCTAATGAAAAGCTCAGGTGAAAATGAGGCAGGGAGAAACAAGAGAAGGCAGACATGACCAAAAATAAATAAATAAATGAAATCAGAGATGCAGAGAGAAACTTTAATGAAAAATATAGTATGCAGTAGGTCACACACTTTGCCAGCCTGGTGTTTGTAGGGTTCTTATTCCAAGTACATACAATGGCAACAGTATCACATTTATATATAAATTGTATGTACTGTGCTATTACGATTGCTATAGCTGTTGTTCATTTTGAATTATCCTAGTCATGCTTGGGATTCAACAAAGTACATAAGCATGTTCCTCACTTAAAGCATGTGATTAGGTCCACTGACTTCAAGGCATCTTAACTATGTTGCTGAGTCTGGATGGTTAGTGCCTTTCCTAGCCTTTATTGCATATAATTTTAAAAAACCACCTTTGATCAGGCCCTTAAGAGTTTTGCAGAAACTTACGTGCTTTACTCCTCCCTGAAAACATATGTTCCTACTAGCAGATACATTTTTACCATAAATATTCATTCAAAATAAAATATGAATCTTGTTTGCTTTCTGCAAACATCTGAGCAGCTGACCTTTCACTAACAACAAACCGAACGTGTGATGTTCAGATATGTATCAAAGTGAATATTGAACTGTATACTCATTAGTAATATTCAAACTTTGCACACTGTTGGTTAGTTATTGAAGTCATCCAATCAGGAAGCAGAAGCAATACTTGATGTATGTAGCTAAACAACAGAACATAGATTTTTGAGTATGAATATTCACAATAATGTGAAGGGGGGAATATTTGTGAATAATTAAAGATTTTCAAATTATTCACCATGATTTATTAATTCATCTGTAAGACATGCAAGTTTCCAACTATAATCATGCAGTTCCTTTTCTGACTTAATTGAGGCTTGCAGAAATGCCTCTTAATTACTGTATTTTCTCACTCTATTGATACATTTTTCAATTTCAGATTGAAGTATGTTCATGATTTCAGAGGCCCATAGCAAATTTTATAGTTTTTTTCAAGCTATTATAACAAATATCTGTGCATAAATTTGTATCTAAAATGTTCTTTATTAACCCTTCACTTTAACTCTTGGGAAGCACTCAGCTACTGCAATGATGGGAGCTATATGTGGATGAAGGTGGGCAGCGATGAGCCGATAGGTACATTGTTAGATTCTGATGGTTACTATACATAACATTATTAGAATGGTTTGATATCCTACCCTACTATTATGGCTTTGATCCCGAACTTTGCATTTCAATGACCTCGACATTGGAGAAGGCCATTACATTAATGTATTTTCAGTACAGTCCATGAACCACTATTCAACCAGTCAAATTTCTCAGATAAAATATTCATTCTTAATGAGATGCATGTGAAGAAATCACACCATGCTTTGTACAACAGTCACAGTACCTCCATACTGGGAGATTTCTTTAAAATATTTTCTTGATGTCCAATGGACTGATTTGATTTAGTATGCACTAAGCCTGGTCTACACTTAAAAGTTAGGTTGACATAGCTACAGCACTCAGGCATGTGAAAAATTTGTATCTCTGAGCACTGTAGCTATGCCTCCCTGCAGCCTGGACTTAGGCACTGAATTCCCTGAAATGGATAGCACTTAGGACAAACCCTATGCCTTGAGGAAAGGAGTACTTGTGGCACCTTAGAGACTAATAAATTTATTTGAGCATAAGCTTTCGTGAGCTACAGCTCACTTCATCAGATGCATGCAGTAGAAAATTCAGTAGGGGGATTTTATATACACAGAGAACATGAAACAATGGGTGTTACCATACACACTGTAACGAGAGTGATCAGGTAAAGTGAGATATTACCAGCAGGAGAGAAAAAAAAATTTTGCAGTGATAATCAAGGTGGGCCATTTCCAGCAGTTGACAAGAACTTCTGAGGAACAGTGGGGCGGGGGGAAATAAACATGGGGAAATAGTTTTACTTTGTGTAATGACACACACACTCCCAGTCTTTATTCAAGCCTAAGTTAATGGTGTCAAGTTTGTAAATTAATTCCAATTCAGCAGTCTCTCATTGGAGTCTGGTTTTGAACTTTTTTTGTTGAAGAATTGCAACTTTTAGGTCTGTAATTGAGTGACCAGATAGATTGAAGTGTTCTCCGACTGGTTTTGGAATGTTATAATTCTTGATGTCTGATTTGTGTCCATTTATTCTTTTATGTAGAGACTGTCCAGTTTGGCCAATGTACATGGCAGAGGGGCATTGCTGGCGCAGGATGGCATATATCACATTGGTAGATGTGCAGGTGAACGAGCCTCTGATAGTGTGGCTGATGTGCTTAGGCCCCATGATGGTGTCCCCTGAATAGATGTGTGGACAAAGTTGGCAACAGGCTTTGTTGCAAGGATAGGTTCCTGGGTTAGTGTTTTTGTTGTGTGGTGTGTGGTTGCTGGTGAGTATTTCCTTCAGGTTGGGAAGCTGTCTGTAAGCAAGGACTGGCCTGTCTCCCAAGATCTGTGAGAGTGATGGGTCGTCCTTAAGGATAGGTTGTAGATCCTTGATGATGCATTGGAGAGGTTTTAGTTGGGGGCTGAAGATGATGGTTAGTGGCATAATTTTATTCTGTTATTTTCTTTGTTGGGCCTGTCCTGTAGTAGGTGACTTCTGGGTACTCTTCTGGCTCTGTCAATCTGTTTGTTCACTTCAGCAGGTGGGTATTGTAGTTGTAAGAATGCTTGATAGAGATCTTATAGGTGTTTGTCTCTGTCTGAGGGGTTGGAACAAATGTGGTTGTATCATAGAGCTTGGCTGTAGACAATGGATCGTGTGGTGTGGTCTGAATGAAAACTGGAGGCATGTAGGTAAGTACAGTGGTCAGTAGGTTTCCGGTAGAGGGTGGTGTTTATGTGACGATCACATATTAGCACTGTAGTGTCCAGGAATTGGATCTCTTGTGTGGACTGGTCCAGGCTGAGGTTGATGGTGGGATGGAAATTGTTGAAATCATGGTGGAATTCCTCAAGGGCTTCTTTTCCATGGGTCCAGATGATGAAGATGTCATCAATGTAGTAGGAGTAGAGTAGGGGCATTAGGGGATGAGAGCTGAGGAAGCGTTGTTCTAAGTCAGCCATAAAAATGTTGGCATACTGTGGGGCCGTGCGGGTACCCATAGCAGTGCTGCTGATTTGAAGGTATACATTGTTCCCAAATATGAAATAGTTATGGGTGAGGACAAAGTCACAAAGTTCAGCCACCAGGTTTGCTGTGACATTATCGGGGATAGTGTTCCTGACGGCTTGTAGTCCATCTTTGTGTGGAATGTTGGTGTAGAGGGCTTCTACATCCATAGTGGCCAGGATGGTGTTTTCAGGAAGATCACCGATGGATTGTAGTTTCCTTAGGAAGTCAGTGGTGTCTCGAAGATAGCTGGAAGTGCTGCTAGCGTAGGGCCTGTGGAGGGAGTCTACATAGCCAGACAATCCTGCTGTCAGGGTGCCAATGCCTGAGATGATGGGGCGTCCAGGATTTCCATGTTTATGGATCTTGGGTAGCAGATAGAATACCCCTGGTCGGGTGTCTAGGCATGTGTCTGTGCGGATTTGTTCTTGTGCTTTTTCAGGGAGTTTCTTGAGCAGATGGTATAGTTTCTTTTGGTAACCCTCAGTGGGATCAGAGGGTAATAGCTTGTAGAATGTGGTGTTGGAGAGCTGCCGAGCAGCCTCTTGTTCATATTCCGACCTATATTCATATACCTTATGCCTTGGTATCTCTCATTAACCACCTTGAGTGGGGAGCCAACTAGCATGCTTTGTCTTTTGAATCCCATTCATTGTATAGGGAGCCTAGGCACCGAACTAAGGCTTTGTGAATCCCAGTGATATTCTAGGAATCTAAAAATTAGATGTGACTTCACTGAGCATCCTAAGGCCTACTTTTCTTTGTGAATCTAGCCTGGCGTGAATAAGCAAAGTATTGTTCGGTGTGAATCTTTAGGTATTTACCAAATGTAACGTTTTCAAAAGCAGCCTAAAGATTTAAGAACCGAAGATCTTGTCCACATGGAGACTTGGTATGTGGCAGGCTAGTGTGCTGTAGACTTACATTCCAGCTTTCTGTTTCTTGAGTCTCCATATAGACAAGTGTTAAATTCTCTTTTCAAGAGAGAAATGAGCATTTTGGAACCTAATGCTTTCCATGAGACTTTGCCTATGTCTCCTTTCAAATTGAGATTTATTCTCAGTCATTTTTGCAAAAAAATTATTTCAAATCTAAGACTAACAAGCTATTACTAAAGGTGTAGCAAATTCCCATACGAAAGAGTCTTAGCTAGTGCCCACATTAAAAATACAGGGCTATGAACCATTTGTATATACAGGAGCTGAATTACTTGAGTTTTGCTGAAACAGTGAAAGTCCAGTAGCTGTTATATTGTGTATAAGTGTTACAACATTTTATGGGACATGTCAGTTTCCTTCCTTAGGGCATAAGGAAGAGGGAGATCTGTTAAACATAAACTAGAGTCCACAGGATTACTGGAAAATATATTTTGAATAATTACCAGATTGAATCCTGCAGCTGCTATAGGAGAATAATTGAATAATGAAAGGGAAAAAATGTCTTTACAAATATTTTTTACATTGATAGGGACATTTGTACATTTATTTGATGGATATTATCTCATCATCTCATAGAACTGGTTGAATGACAAAAAATTTTCTGCATAATTTATTGGATGGCAGATGATGAAAAAAATCCAATACATTATTCCTGGTAATTTTTCTACCAGCTCCCTGATTGTGTTGTGTAAAGGGTATTTCAGCTTGGGCTCAACTCAGCTTGAACGTTTTATGACACAATAGTATCTGGTTTAGCAGTGGATCAGAGTGGATACTTAAGTCAAAGCGTAATGGTGGCTATGTCCTGATTACTGATTATAGTACTATCTTACTGCTACTTGACCTTTCAACAACATTTAACACAGGCAATCACACAATCCCATTGTATCTCTTTGGGACTTCCAATATGCAGGCCTACCCAGATTTCTTCTATTTGCATCCCACTCTGCCTTAACACTTCACATCGAGTTTGCCAACTTCGGCTCTTATACCTCCATTTTAGGAACCATTCTACTCAACCCCTAAATGTTCCCTCCAGATTCAGGAAACTCATAGACGGCTGTGCAGATGTTGCAACTCTGATCCTGAAATCTTCATCAACACATGGAGGCTGTAAACGTTTGTGATAATATGAAATCTTTTATAATAGCATATTTCCAGCTTTGCCTTGAACTATTTTTAAATAAATTGAAAGGACTCCCATCTCAGCTGTAAAATGGGCATTATAAAACTAGGGGTCCTGGAAAATCATAAAGGATACCTGCATACTTCAATTTATACTAAGTAAAACAGAGAAAAAGATCATAGAACAATGACTTATTCTTAGAGAGTGAAACTTGGCCTGGGCAGAAAGCCAGCACAAGGGCCTGTGCACCACTTAATTCATGCCATTCTTGAGCTTGTAAGTAGGACGTAAGTGATGCTTTGGCATTGTGCTGGAGCTGTGCATAGGAGTGAATTTTACTGCAACAGAAAGTTCTCGTGCTCACTTGGGTATGATTTGGGGCAGTGGACAGGTGTCTCTTTACCTGGCATGAAAACAACATAGGGAGAAGGACACCAGTCCTTCTGTTACTGTTTATGTGCCCAGTCCCATTCTCATTGAATTCAATAGCAAAACAACTCCCTTTGACAAGAAAAGGATTTGTTCCCAGGCAAATTTTGCTGCAGTTTATGGGTGACTTTATAATGTTAATTCTGGAATATGTTTTACCAAAAACTAGTGGTTGGAATAGCAGAGGAATATTACTGGCCAATAGCTGATGGCACTCAAGAAACTTGAACAACCTAAATCTGAGAAGGGATAAATATAAATATTCAGAAAGGGTTGCCGCATAATTTTTTCTTCTAAAAGCAGAGTTCAAATGCTTTGGTTCTCTCACTAGAGACTGAGAGGGTTAGGAAAGTGTTTGGAATGTAGGCATCCTTGTTAATTTAAAACAGACATTTTGAATTTTAACCTTTTGTAAAAAAAAATTGTTATGGGTTATTAGTTCTTCCTTGCTTATACCACTCCAGATACAGAGAAGGGATTAGGCTAAGATCTTCATTTAAAGCTATATAGGCACCTACCTCCCACTGAAATCAATGGGAGTTGGGTGTCTAAATACATCTGAGAATCTGAGCTTTAGCCCTATCATTTGGAGAAAGAGTAATTGAGAGATTGTACATTTCTGTATTTATTATGTCAAGGAGTAAGAATACCATACTAGTTTAAAGAGTGCAGAAGAGATAATGGAAGGCAGAATGAATAGTTAAAGTGCCTAGTGACTTTGAATTTTAGAATAAATTCTCTATTTCCAAAATGGTCAAGACTAACTTAAGTAATGCACTCACAAGAATTCTCTTAAACAATGATGAAAGCCAAATAATTACATGTTTTTCTTTGGTGTCTTTATTAGAAAAACAAGCTATCTGATGGAAAATAAAACAAAGGCAGAAAGACATCTGAAATTAATACGATCCGATAATGTGTTAAATGAAGAAAGTTTAATTGATTAGGGGTGATGATGGTAGGGTTCAGTGAAGTAGGGTTAGGGATGCAAAGGGTAGTGCTCTCTGGATTACGGTTTGTACTGGGGCAGTTGGGTGCTCTGAGCTATGGTTCAGGTCACAAAATATATGCGCCCCCCCCCCGCCCCCAAGATGGGGTAAGGGCTGGGGCTGGAGATATAAACGATAAGGTTCCCTGCCCTAACCCTAGCTCAAGAAGATTACTAGCAACAATTGTAACAGAAACATAAAAAAAGGAAAACATAGACATTGAGCACTTCATTCTTAGGTTCAGTCTCTAGCCCAGCTTGAGCTGCCAGACTGAAAACCGACAAATCTGTTGAACTCTGCACCTCATAAAAGGCCCAGACCTTAAAGATGCATTAAATACAAACAGTAGCCACAGTTCTTAAAGCGCCATACTCAACATCCAATATCTCCGATCAGCTGTACAGAGGTGTTACACTTGGTAAAAGATACCAAATAAAGCAATCTCTCTTAGCATCCTCCTTCTTGATTGTTGTTGCAAATCTGACATGGATAGTTGTAACTATTTACAAAATGGCCAGAAGAGAAGGTGATGGTCACTCTTCCCTTTCTCTCCCCCCCCCCACATGCCTTTTAACTTAATGGGTGGGGTACTCACCTGAGATCAGAGAGACCTGGGCTCAAATACCTTTTCTGGAACAGTCCCAAAATGGACTTTTTTAAATCACTGAAAATGCAAAATCATTTCAGATTTGGTTGACCTGAAGTGAGGTTATTTTTCTTTTTCATTCTATTTTTCTGAACTGCCACAGAACAGAAAAATCAGCTCTTCTCCCGGTTCTCTCCATATGCCATTCATCTGTGTCCATTCTTGTGCAATGTGAAATTTGGGCTGCTTCAGACACCAGTCTTACAATCACAGATACCCCAAATTCCATGATGGAACAGAATATGTACAACAGAATATGTACAACAATGGAATATAGCAGAAACTTGCTAGTGCAACAGAGACTTTAGCCTGGAAACTTGAGCTATAAAAGTTATGAACTGCTGTCCTTAATAACACTATGAAAAATAACGTCACTCTCCTATTTAATGCTTTTTGCCATGGTCCTTTATTATACTGTTGAAATATATTGTGATGTGAGTTACCTTAGTACTCCTGTTTGTAATTTTCAAAGGAGAGCTACTTTTTAGCAAACTGTGTGTTTGCTGTGTCATGTAAACTGTGTGTCATGCAGTCTAGTGAATGATCGTATACCTGTGATGGAGCAGCTGTGCACAAGGCAATGTGTAATGCAATTACACATTCAGCCCCGTTCATCATGCATTTGTAATAATGCCAGTCTCACTTTTGTAATACTAACCAAGAGAAGCAGTTTGGTATTTTAAATAATCATGGGCTTTGGGACATTATCCAGCTGAATAACTATCTAATACTAGTATCCAGCATTACTAAGCACAATGCAGTAATTGTGGTAGATGGTATTAGCATGACAGTACTATCTGATCCTTGCCTTCTAAATGTTAAAGATTAGAAATATGAAATTTGTCTTGAAGCAAATGTCCAATCAGCCAATATGTAGCAATATTTTTTAAAAAAATTACACAGAGCATCTCATCAAGAGTAATGTATTCTCATGAGATGTTTTTGCTCTGCATTGAACCTAGAATCTTGTATGGAGGATGGGGAGAGGAAACACCTTAGGAAAGAGAGGCACTTCTGTAGATGGAAGTTTGGTAGATTGGTAGCTGCATGCTTCATTAAAATGAGACCTGCAATAGAGTTGCAAGAGACATGAAAATCATACTTAGAAACCAGTAATTTCTTTTAAAAAAATTCTTCTCTAAAATAGGTGGCATATACAGAACACTTGTTGGTGTAGTATAAAGGCTTTTGGCACACACTCAATGTGACCTGCACAACACATTAGTGGCATTGCCAGTTATGTTTAATGTGACTGTAGCAAACTCGTATTGATAATACTTTTATTGCACACCATAATGTAGTGCCCATCCAGTATATATGTAATAAGTCATTAGTACTTGTTATATTTTTCTTGTTGAAAGTTCCTGGGCTCTTCTAGAAAGAGCAATACATTGTAGACTTCTATTAATTATTGCTATGTGAATGTATATACATTTTATATCAGATTCGTAATAGTGAATACTACCCAATAAATTTAATGTAGGGCTGTCAAGCAATTAAAAAAATTAATCTCATGATTAATCACACTGTTAAACAATAATAGCATACCATTTATTTAAATATCTTTGGATGTTTTCTACATTTTCAAATATATTGATTTCAATTACGGCACAGAATACAAAGTGTGCAGTGCTCACTTTACATTTATTTTTGATTACAAGTATTTGTATTGTTAAAAACAAAAGAAATAGTATTTTTCAATTCACCTAATAAAAGTTCTCTAGTGTAATCTCTTTATTATGAAAGTTGAACTTAAAAATGTAGAATTATGTACAAACCCCGTCTGCATTCAAAAATAAAACAATGTAAAACTTCAGAGCCTACAAGTCCACTCAGTCCTATTTCTTGTTCAGCTAATCGCTCAAACAAACAAGTTTGTTTACATTTGTAGGAGATAATGCTGCCCACTTCTTGTTCAGAATGTCACCTGAAAGTGAGAACAGATATTCTCATGGCAGGGTTGTAGCGAATGTCACAAGATATTTACATGCCAGATGAGCTAAACATTCATATGTCCCTTCATGTTTCGACCGCCATTCCTGCCGACATGTGTCCATGCTGATGACAGGTTCTCCTTGATAACCAACCAAAGCAGTCTGGAACTACACATGTTCATTTTCACTATCTGAGTCAGATGCCACCAGCAGAAGGTGGTTTGGATTCTGTAGTCTCTGCATCTGAGTGTTGCTCTTTTCAGACTTCTGAAAGCATGCTCCACATGTCATCCCTCTCAGATTTTGGAAGGCACTTTAGATTCTTAAACTTTGGGTCAAGTGCTGTAGCTATCTTTCAAAATCTCACATTGGTACTTTCTTTATGTTTGTCAAATCTGCAGTGAAAGTGTTCTTAAAATGAACAACATGTGCTGGGTCATCATCCGAGACTGCTGTAACATGAAATATATGGCAGAATGTGAGTAAAACAGAGCAGGGGACATACAATTCTCCCCCAAGGAGTTCAGTCACAAATTTAATTAATCCATTAATTTTTTTAATGAGCGTCATCGGCATGGAAGCATGTCCTCTGGAATGGTGGCTGAAGCATGAAGGGGCACCATTTACCTTTCACTGCCAACTACAAAAGTGTCATGCAAATGCCTGTTTTCACTTTCTGGTGACATTGTAAATAAGAAGAGGGCAGCATTATCTCCTGTAAATGTAAACAAACTTTTTTGTCTGAGCAATTGGCTGAACAAGAAGTAGGACTGAGTGGATTTGTAGGCTCTGAAGTTTTACATTGTTTTGGTTTTGAGTGCAGTTATATGACAAAAAAAAAATCTAGATTTGTAACTTTCACTTTCACGACAAAGAGATTGCACTATAGTGCTTGTATGAGATGAATTGAAAAATATTATTTCTTTTGTTTATCATTTTTACAGTGCAAATATTGGTAATAAAAGATAAAATATACTAGATTTCAATTACAACACAATACAATATGTATGAAAATGTAGCAAAACATCCCAAATATTTAATAATTTTCAATTGGTATTCTCTTGTTTAACAGTGCAATTAAAACTGCCATTAATCGTGATTAATTTTTTTTAGTTAATCACGTGAGTTAACTAAGATTAATCGACAGCCCTAATTTAATTACATCTACTGTAATCAGAAAATATCAAGCTATGAATGGTATGATGTATCCATATTAAGGACCAACGATCGGTCATGCTACCTGAATAACGGGTGGTACAAACTTGCCAATTCTGGTGAGCCCAGAATTCATTTCATGTAAACTACAAGTCCCCAATTCTCCAAATCTGTAAGTCTGGCATTCAGCAGCACTCAAGTCTTTTTAAAGACAAAATAGTGATTTGTGGATCATTTCTTTCATGTGCATATGTTCTTTGTTTGCTCTTGGCTCTCAAAGTCTTTTCCCTTTCCACCCTCCCCCACTGATTTCACACTCTCTTAAAACAGATGAATCTCCAAGTATAAATATGTAATATTGGCAGCTTTCAATCTACCTTACTATCATGAGTCCAACCTGCAAATGGCATGGAGTTTGCAAGTTTATGCAAGGGATATTAGAGAAGCCTGTTAGCTACAGCTGACTTTACAAGCTGTTATTTGGTAATTTGTTATTAGAAAATGGAAATATTTAAAAGTTTTAACAGATTTAATTCTCTTCCTATCTAAGCCCTTAACACTCAAGCCTTGACTCTCATTTGCACGGAGAGCCAGAGAAAAAATAGAAAGCAGTGTTTAAAATGGCAAAATGACCTTAGAACTTCCCTCTAGTTTCAGCAGCTTTGATGATTCTGGAGGCCCATCCATGATCTTTGCAGGGACATACCTGTACCTAGGCAAACCCCATTTGATTTTAATGGCTGCAGGGAACCGCCTGCATGGAGCTCATAGCAGGATCAAGGTCTAAATTATAAAGGGTGTGTAATTCTGTTTGCCTCTTTGGACAGCTCCCAGGACCTCTAACTTAAAATCTTAAAATACAATGAGCTACAAAAATATTGCAGACAGGTATTAGCTATCTTGCTTAACTGGATATCTGCATTTGCAAAAAACAGAAATTGTGAAGAATGAAATTATTTGCTGCGACTTATATTCCATGCACCCTCATTTAAGTCTATTCTATATGGTTTTAAAAAACTGTATTTGTGGTCTATGAATTAGAGAGAGAATGTTAATATATGTAATACTTTGCACTTGAATAGCACCTTTATTTGGGGTTCCCAATGCACTTTACAAAGTAGGCAAGTATCACTGCTGTTATAAATATATAGTGTTCGATGTTCGGGTAAGATTTTAGGGACCTGATTATGATCTCATTTACATGTCTTACATTGATGTATCTCAGTTCACATTAATGGAGATACTCTTATTTTACACCCCTGTAAGTGAGACCAGAATCAGGCTCCTAAGACAGAGTTTCATAGATTCATAGATATTTATGATCATCTAGTCTGACCTCCTGCACAACGCAAGCCACAGAATTTCACCCACCACTCCTGCAAAAAACCTCACACCTATATCTGTGCTATTGAAGTCCTCAAATCGTAGTTTAAAGACTTCAAGGAGCAGAGAATCCTTCAGCAAGTGACCCGTGCCCCATGCTACAGAGGAAGGCAAAAAACCTCCAGGGCCTCTTCCAATCTGCCCTGGAGGAAAATTCCTTCCCGACCCCAAATATGGCGATCAGCTAAACCCTGAGCATATGGGCAAGATTCATCAGCCAGATACTACAGAAAATTCTTAGGGTTTCATTAGTACTGATCATCAAAATAATGTAATTCTGTAGCAAATAACACATTTCAACAGCAGTTACCCTAGTGATAAGAATTTTATCTAAAGGGAGGTTCAAAAATAGATGAAGTGTGTGCAAACGAAGAGTGGATTTTCAAAGTTCATCACCTGCTTAATGGACAAAAGGAAGCTTTATCCAGATAGTAGCTAACACGGGCTTAGGTCAGCAGCATTCTAGGAACATTTCTTAGACAAACTGTCCTAGCCACACCAGGATGTCAAACAGTACACTTTATAATAGAATTTAGAGACCTTTTCTGTTACAGATATGAACATGGTGTTAAATGGTGTGTTTCGTTTTCACATGACAGACTGAGGAATAGACACTGTTTCTGGGATCTGAAGTATAAATAGATCCTGAAGAAAGGTCATGCGCTTGTCTAGAACAGAAGAAAGAGCATTCAGAGATAGAAAAAGAAGAGCAGCTGTATGAGTTTTGGGAAAGTCTAGGGAAAAGTCAAGTATAGCATTTAACATTTAAAATCTTTAATAATTATTATTAAATAACAATCTGGTATCCGATTGAGGATTTCCAGTGAAGATCTTGGGTAGATATAGATATTTGGATAAGCTTCAAAAATGTAATTCTCTTTTATAATTTTGGATCATGAAAATGGACATCTAAGTTACTAGAGCCTCTACCTATACGTAAGAACATAATATGCAATTAATGTCTTGGTTAATGGAGTGAAGAGTATGCTTACAAAATTTGCAAATGACACCAAGACACCAAGCGGTTGCAAGCACTCTTGAGGACAGGATTAGAAAGCAAAATGACCTTGATAAACTGGAGAATTAGCCTGAAATCAACAAGATGAAATTCAATAAATTAGGTGCCAAGTAATACTACACTTAGAAAGCAAAATCAAAGACTCAGATACAAAATGCAGAATAACTGGCTAGGCAGTAGTACTGCAGAAAAGGATCTGGGGTGCGATACATTGGATCACAAATTGAATATGAGCCAACAGTTGTGATGCAGTTAGGAAAAAGGTTAATATTACCCTGGAGTATATTAACAGGAGTGTCATCTGGAAGATACGGGCAGTAACTGTCCCACTTTACTCAGCACTGATGAGGCCTCAGCTGGAATGTCGGGATATATATATATATATCAATATAAATTGTGATTCATATATCCATGTACTATGTTATAGATCATTAAGGCCTGGTATGCTTGACATAAATACATGCATTGCAAGTTGGCAACCGAAGCAAAAACTTAAGATCAGGAACTATTAGAACTTTTTGTGCAAAAACAATCTTGTTATATTCCAGGAAAAATATGGAAAATCAGCAAAAAAGGAAGCAACACCAGCTGGATTGATATAAAATTGTATACAAATTGGAGGAAATGGCATGCCTCAGGTCATGGTGGCCCACACAGGATTATCTCTTTGAAATTGTGTGGGTTGAAGGTTTAGTAAATAAAGGCAAAGAACCGATGATGCAACGGAATGGACTATAAATGGTTGCCTATGATTTCTGCAAATTGGAGTTGTTTATTGATCCAGAGTCCCATGTGGATATAGATGTGGTTTTCGCCGGCTCCCCACATCTTATGATCTTATAATCGGAAAAAATCTTGACTGGCCATCGGTACCATTCTGACCCTTGGACTCTGGTATAGTATGCTTGGGGAGTGTGAATGTGGAGTGAGTAAAGTTTGTTTTATAATTAATAAAGAGCATTTAGAGTATTATATACCAATACTGTGTCCGGTATCTGCCTGCTCCCCATCCCATAGGGAGACCTCTATTATGGGTCTAACATATGGTGGAGAATGCAGAAGCGGGAGAGATATTAAGGAGTGCCAAATTTTGAGACAGGGTCTTACAGTGTTGGGGGAGTCCTTATTTAAGACTAATGAGAGTGACTCCTTATTTGTGAAATTTGTGAGAAAAAACGCATGGGGAGATACCACGTGGTCTTATTGTAATAATGTTTAAAACACTGTTTAAAAAAAGAAGTAAAGGGGTGGAAAAGGCACCCCAGTGAACTAATGTTAAAGCCCCTTTTCTGCTAGAGAAGGAGATTATTGCATTTGGGATGTGCTCTTGGATGGAAGGTACAGTGGAACTGGATGTAATATTTGATACCTTAGAAAACATGTTTAAGAAATATGTACAGCTGAACAAGCCTAATGACAGTAAAAAGCAAACCGCCATAGTAAATGGCTGTTGTGGCTAGCTGTAAAAAAGGCAATTGCATGTTAGGGGGAAAATCTGTGCAGAGTTACAAACATTACAAAAGAATTTTAAAACTTGCCAGGAAAATTTGGAGCGGGAAGTGAGGCAGGCACAGATAATGCAAACTGATAAACAGATAATATCAACACTGTGCCTGGTATTTGCCTGCTCCCCATCCTGTAGGGAGACCTCTACTGCAGGTCTAGCAGGAGTATTGTGACCAGTTTTGGGAACCACACTTTAAGAAAGATGTTGACAAACTAGAGAAGGTCCAGAAGAAAGCAATGATTATGATAAAAAGTTTAGAAACCTGACCTATGAGGAATTTTTTTTTAAATGGACCATATTTATTCTTGAGAAAAGACTGGTGTGGGGGAATGACCTGATAACAGACTTCAAATATGTTAAGACCTGTTATAAAGAAGACAGCGATCAATTATTCTCCATATCCACTGAAGGTAGGACAAGAAGTAATCAGTTTAATCTGCAGTAAGGGACATTCAGGCTAGATATTAGGAAAAGCTTTCCAACTATAAGGATTGTTAAATACTCGAATAAGTTATCAAAGGATGTTGTAGAATTACAGAATCATAGAAATGTAGGTCTGGAAGGGACCTCAACAGGTGACTCCCTGTGCTGAGACAGGACCAAGTATACTTAGACCATCCCTGACAGGTGTTTGTCCAACCTAATCTTAAAACCCTCCAATGATGAGGATTCCACAATAGGTTTACATGATTTCTCAAGGTCCCTTCCAGCCCCCATTTTTGATTCTATGATTTATACATCACCTTTCATTCCACGAGTCCTCCAAGTGCTTTTCAAACTCTGAGCTGAGGCCAAAATTTTCAAACTTGAGTGCTAGTAGTTACAGCTATATTTAAATATTTAAATGACTTTATTTGCCAATAAATTTGGCCCAACCAACCACTAACAATAGCAGATTATTGCATATATGCACATCATGTTCATTGTATATGAGTGCCTAGTAGAAATGGTGGGGATTTGGGACTTTTTCCCCTATGGAACAATTTGGTTTGTTTTTTCTGAAAACAAAAATATTTAAACCAAAATACTGCCACAGTGCCTCCCATCCCCATGGAAAAGTAGCTGTAGAAAATCATAGAATCATAGAATATCAGGGTTGGAAGGGACCTCAGGAGGTCATCTAGTCCAACCCCTGGCTCAAAGCAGGACCAATCCCCAATTAAATCATCCCAGCCACGGCTTTGTCAAGCCTGACCTTAAAAACTTCTAAGGAAGGAGATTCCACCACCTCCCTAGGTAACGCATTCCAGTGTTTCACCACCCTCCTAGTGCATTCCAGTGTTTCACCTAATATCCAACCTAAACCTCCCCCACTGCAACTTGAGACCATTACTCCTCGTTCTGTCATCTGCTACCACTGAGAACAGTCTAGAGCCATCCTCTTTGGAACCCCCTTTCAGGCAGTTGAAAGCAGCTATCAAATCCCCTCTCATTCTTCTCTTCCGCAGACTAAACAATCCCAGTTCCCTCAGCCTCTCCTCATAAGTCATGTGTTGCAGTACCCTAATCATTTTTGTTGCCCTCCACTGGACGTTTTCCAATTTTTCCACATCCTTCTTGTAGTATGGGGCCCAAAACTGGACACAGTACTCCAGATGAGGCCTCACCAATGTCGAATAGAGGGGAACTATCACGTCTCTCGATCTGCTGGCAATGTCCCTACTTATACATCCCAGAATGCCATTGGCCTTCTTGGCAACAAGGGCACACTGTTGACTCATATCCAACTTCTCGTCCACTGTAACCCCTAGGTCCTTTTCTGCAGAACTGCTGCCAAGCCATTCGGTCCCTAGTCTGTAGCGGTGCATGGGATTCTTCTGTCCTAAGTGCAGGACTCTGCACTTGTCCTTGTTGAACCTCATCAGATTTCTTTTGGCCCAATCCTCTAATTTGTCTAGGGTCCTCTGTATCCTATCCCCACCCTCCAGCGTATCTACCTCTCCTCCCAGTTTAGTGTCATCTGCAAACTTGCTGAGGGTGCAAACCTCACCATCCTCCAGATCATTAATGAAGATATTGAACAAAACCGGCCCGAGGACCGACCCTTGGGGCACTCCACTTGATACCGGCTGCCAACTAGACATGGATCCATTGATCACTACCCGTTGAGCCCGACGATCTAGTCAGCTTTCTATCCACCTTATAGTCCATTCATCCAGTCCATATTTCTTTAACTTGCTGGCAAGAATATTGTGGGAGACCGTGTCAAAAGCTTTGCTAAAGTCAAGGAACAACACGTCCACTGCTTTCCCCTCATCCACAGAGCCAGTTATCTCATCATAGAAGGCAATTAGATTAGTCAGGCATGACTTACCCTTGGTGAATCCATGCTGACTATTTCTGATCACTTTCCTCTCCTCTAAGTGCTTCAGAGTTGATTCCTTGATTCATTGATAAATAGTTCAAGATTACCACGTTTAATAAATATTGTTGTCAAGCTCTACTTGCTGATTCCAGAACAAATTTGCTTGTTTACAAGTAAAAAGATGATTTCTTCCTAACTGCCAGTCCTGCAAATTCAATCGGGGATCTGTAAATTAATCTGGGTTATTTCTTTCTTATTGCATCTTATTTCTTATCACCAGTAGCAAGTGATTCTTCTGACCATTTTTTGCCCTTATCTCTCAATGGAGTCACACAGGTGTAATTGAGGGTATGAGGAACATGATCATAATTTTGTTATAGTTATTTGTCTGTATTCCAGCCTTAGACACTGGGGAAATGCAGCCTGAAATAAATAGGCTGTGCTCTGAGGAAGTTCAGAAGGCAGACATGGTAAAGGAAGTAGCAGTGTAGCTGCTCTGGGGATGCTAATGCATGCTCTTGGCTTTGCACTATGCCCTGTCTACTGTGCTCCTTGTGGGGCTGTGGCTTTGGATCTTGAGAGTAGCTTATTCATATTTTTCCCACTGATCAATAATCTGCATACTAGGGCGCTAGCAACCCGGCAGCACTTGGGGAGCATGTGCTACTTATGTGATTACAAGAGGTCCTGGTCCCTAACTAGGGCTCCTTGATGCTACAGTAATACAAATAGTTATTACTCCCATATACAAGGTCAACTGCATTCAGGGCCTTCCATGATTACAACTGGAGGTGGCAGGATTTGCCCTTTAATGAATAAAAGCATCTCTGAAATGCCTATGTTCCAAAAAGGCAAGATTATTTCACAATGAATAGCACCTAGCCAATAACTCCAGTGGGAACTCACATGGAATAAAGTGTTATCCAGCAACACAAACTGGCACAAAGTTTCAGAGTAGCAGCCGTGTTAGTCTGTATTTGGTCACTCGATTACAGACCTAAAAGTGGCAATTCTTCAACAAAAAAACTTCAAAAACAGACTCCAAGGAGAGACTGCTGAATTGGAATTAATTTGCAAACTGGATACAATTAACTTAGGCTTGAACAAAGACTGGGAGTGGATGTGTCATTACACAAAGTAAAACTATTTCCCCTTATTTGTTTCCCCTCCTGCTGTTCTTGTAAAGTGCTGGAAATGGCCCACCTTGATTATCACTACAAAAGCCCCCCCCCCCCCCCCCCGGCTCTCCTGCTGGTAATAGCTCACCTTTCACTCTTTTTTTTTTTCATAGATTCATAGATACTAAGGTCAGAAGGGACCATTATGATCATCTAGTCCAACCTCCTGCACAACGCAGGCCACAAAATCTCACCTACCCACTCCTGCGAAAAACCTCTCACCTATGTCTGAGCTATTGAAGTCCTCAAATCGTGGTTTAAAGACTTCAAGGAGCAGAGAATCCTCCAGCAAGTGACCTGTGCCCCATGCTACAGAGGAAGGCGAAAAACCTCCAGGGCCTCTTCCAATCTGCCCTGGAGGAAAATTCCTTCCCGACCCCAAATATGGCGATCAGCTAAACCCTGAGCATATGGGCAAGATTCACCAGCCAGATACCCAGGAAAGAATTTTCTGTAGTAATTCAGATCTCCTTACAGTCTGTACGGCAACACCCATTGTTTCATGTTCTCTGTGTATATAAAATCTCCCCACTATATTTTCCACTGTATGCATCCGACGAAGTGAGCTTTAGCTCACGAAAGCTTATGCTCTAATAAATTTGTTAGTCTCTAAGGTGGCCCAAAGTGTATTTCCTATGCTCCCAGTTTGACATATAGTTTCTGAATCAATAGGAACTGAACATGTATATCTCAGAGTAGAACAGGGCCCAGAAAATGAAGGGTACAGACATATCTGCCTTTTTTCATTGATAAACAGTTCAAGATTACCAGGTTTAATAAAGTAGTTAACACCACATATTTTCTCTGACAATAAACTAACACATTATTTGTAAATAGCTGTTTTCCTTATTATAAATTCCTACACATGAAAACTGTTAAAAAAAAAACCCACCATAATTTGCACTTTAGAAACACTGTCTTATTAGCATCTCTAGTGTTAACATTGTTTGGGTCCCTTTAACAACAAAAATCATTTTAATTTCAATTCTTAGCTTTGGAAATATAATGTATTCAACTGTTCAGATAATAATTTCATTTTTTGTCTCTCCCTGTGCTCTGATTGTTTTTACGAAATGCCCCATTTTGATCTGGGATCCTGGTTTGAGATTCTAAAATAATTTGTTTCATTAAGGCATTTTGTCCTCTCCCTAATCCTCTATTTAAAAAATCTGAGTTCAGTAGCTAAGAATGGAGGAGCAGAAACCTGAGCTGTGCAAATTATTCCACTCACACCTCAAAGTACTTTAAATTAGGTGTGGTTCACATCTGACCTGCATTCACAAACCCTTACTGGTTTGTTTCCTTACAAATCTTTTCATTTGCGAACTGGCCAGTGAAGTCTTTTGCATACTCTTTTTTTGTTGTAGCTGGATGTCTGAGATGGTCCTGAGCTGTTGTAGAGGTTACATTTGGAGTTTGAGCTGGGTTCAGTGAGAGAGATACCGTAAAAAGAAAATCACATATTGTGTTTCCTGTGTCACTGATGTTGAGCTGAACTTACCCTAAAGAAGAGCTTGTTGTAACTCAAAAACTTGTCTTTTATACTCACAGAAGTTGGTCAAATAGAAGATATTACCTCACCCACTTTGTCTTTCTAATATCCTGGAACCAACAGAGCTACAACACGACCAATAAGAAAATCAAGTCAGCTCAGCAGAAGCCATTTTTTTCCTTTTGTTTCTCAGAGTGTTCACTTTAGTTGATCTCTACTCCACTGGAAGCGGTGGAACAGAAAACACCTAAGGCACTGCCTCACTCAGAAAATTAAGAAAATAAAATCAACGTAGAATAAATTTATCTTCGTACCAATTCCATTAGTTGTTTGCTGGATTGGGGCCAAAGTATAAGGGAGCCCCTTGGAGGTCAAATATGCACATGAATGAGATTTTCCATTAACTGAACAGATGCAAAGAACTTAAGCTTGTGCTTGTTGAAAGTTCCAGTTAACTTTAACTTAAAGCACCTGACATCAATTAATAATCACAATACATTAAAAGAATATTAAGATTGCAAAGTCAAGCACTGAAAAGTTAGACAATGCCAGAATTAAGGCTAGTTGGCAGAAAGCTCTGAGCAAGTGTCTGCAGGAGATCTTGAGGTGATTCCAGAAAAGGAGTCAGGGCTCTATCCAAGAGCCACAGAGGGAAACTGAAAGGTAACCCAGAAGGTCGTGAGGCCAGGCTGTGGAGAAGCACTGAAGGCCAGTAGATCTGTTTGTTTACTTTGGACTTTTGTTTGATCGTGTTACCTGAGAAGAGATTGAACTCAAACAGTGACCAAAACTGAAGGGTTGAGACATATGAACCCTGGGATAAACAGAAAATGCTTGGAGGAGGAAACTGAGGCAGGGAGCACCTGCATCACTGCACGTGGCCAGCAGAGTGTGCTACAGGGCAGGCATGCCACAGGACAGGGTCTTATAATAGGAAGTATCTAGCAACCCTAATAGGCAGGGATACCAGCCCCACCTATAATATATAGTGATTGTTAATAGTGTGATAAAGTTATAGTGCTATTATATATAATTTATAGGATAGTATCAGCTTTTTTCCATGGAACCAAACCAGCCCCTACCAGACTTGAAATCCCTGCTCTAAAGCATATAGATGCTACAGTTACAAATTTTAAATAAAAAAAACATGGGCAAAGCAAAAAAATCAGCATGGTAAGTGTCAGGCAACCTAAACTGTCAGCAGCTCCACCAGCTCAATCTATAATAGTATCGATATCGAAAGCCAGCTCAGTCCATCAGGCCAATCCCATAATACTAATCAACCTATATAATCAAAGCAACAGAATAAAGAAATCTCTCATCATATATGAAAAGCCTATTTTTGCCTACTGCTACCCTCCTCTAAAGCCTGGATATTGGGATTGAAATATGCCTAGCAGATCTGCAATCTGTTACCTCACTGCCTTCTATAATCTTCAGTTTCCACTCCTCCTGTTTATTGGGAATTTTCTTTTTGATTAAAGTATTTTGGCTTCCATAATAATTGCCTCCCAGTTTTGCAAGGAGGAATTTGTTTCAGAGTTCAGAATCCTGGAGGTGCCAAGTCCCACTTCTAGTGAATCTGTGTAAATGGGTACAAGCCTAAACCTTAGCGAAAGGCTCATGATGAGACTCAAAATGGGAAAACATCTGAAACATAATATTTTCAAGATTCAGCTCCTGCAAACAGATTTCAACTAGTTGTACCAAAAATGCAGGAATCCCTAATTAATTAAACTTGGAAGCGTTCACAAAACCCTGCTATAGATGTTAAAGGCACAATAAAAGATTCTTAGTCTATATGAAAATATTACGGACAAAGAACTACTTTAAATGAGTCTTACAATTGCAAAGTCAAGCACTCAAAAGTTAGAAAATGCCAGAATAAAGGTTACCCATTGTGGGAGAAAGTTGGGTGACTCTTTTGTATCACTTTACAACTGACTGTATGAAATATATAGCAGCACTGTGTATTTCACATTAAAAAAAAAAATCTTTCCCAGAGAGAGAGAGAGAGATGCAGGGGGGAGGAGGGAGGGGGGAAGCAGCGAGGCAGGGGTGGGAGAAGCATAGCACCATCTAAAAGCAACAAGACAAACACAGCAAAATCACTGCCAGGAAACTTTCTGGTTTTTTTTTTTTTTTTTTTTTAGTATTTTTCCTTCAAATCATAAAGAATTCCTGGGCAATCAGTAAACTGAAACCTACGTTAAAAAGGAGGGGAAAAAGCTGTGAGCAACACAGGGATAAGCTACAGATAATCACTAAATACCACCACCACTCTAAAAAATAACTGGTAATAAAGCTGGTTGAGCATTTTATTCAAAATACCCGACCTCTCGTCCCTCCCCAAAATAAAACCGGACAATGCAGTTTCTGCAAAATCAAATGTTGTTGGATTGTTTTTAATTTTCCATCAGAAAAATAAAAATTAAATATGTAATTTCAGATCAATTCATCATTAGTCAGTGTTTGCCTGAGCTTCTATGGTGTCTCATATGAGTTATATTTGATTTCTCTCTTCCCCCATTGTCCTGTATAGGCCAGTCCCCCTGGAACTTTTTTTGGAACTTTTTGTTGAATGAAAAATTTCAGTATTTCAACTTTTTATTCCATTTGCAGATTTCCAAAAATCAATATGTGAATTACCCCACATGATGGAAATTCCAACTTTTTGACCAACTCTAATTGCTCATAAAGATGGCCCTGCTCCTTCAAAGACTTATGCATGCAATTAGTGTTAAGCATGGAATAGTCCCATTTAAGACAATGGGGCTCCTCACAGGCCATGAAAGGAAGCACCTTCAGGATTGCTGCCTAATACTGTTGTTCATGTTAACCTTTTTCTGGCTAAAATCCTCTTGAACTTTAGGGTGTTTCCCACAAAGATCATTTGCTGTTATGACACTTCCAGCATTTGTTGGTTGTCCTGAGTTGCACTCTAAAAGAGCCTTATCAGAATATGAGCCAGAACATGAGCCATTGGAACTGAGTAAATAAAAAAACCCGTCATGAAACAATATCTAAGGTTACTATGACAGCTAAGAAATCATTTTTTTTTCTCCTTTGTCTCATTTTTTAAGCAAGAGTCAGAAATACAGCTTGAGTCAGACAAGCTCAAACTTACATTGTGCTGCCAACTTGCAGATGTCACCATTATTCTCTGTTATGAAATTGTAAGCAGTGACATTTCATTTCCTGGAGCTAGAGAGGAGAGGAAGGATTGGCTCAAGAACCTCTTATTCTGGACAAGGTGTTCTCTTAAAAAATTAGATCTCTAATTATCTCAGACCTTTCTTGGGGGAAGGGATTGACAGAGGAAATTTTCCTAAAAGTATTCTGTCCTGAATTGCTCAAAACTTCTTTTTGTAAAGCTGATTTCTGACCCTTGTGATATTCCTCTTGATCACTCCATTATTGGTAATAGTTGGTTAATACTGCCCAGTGCTTAATTTGGGGAAAAAAGAGGTGTCAATGTTTAAAATGGCTTCCTCCGCACCAGACATGCGAGGTCACACCTTGTGCCACTGACAGGAGCAGTGTCGGGGCAAGCTCTGGCATAAAATAGCACCTGGTGCTGCCCCACTCCCACCAATCTCTTTCTCTTTAGCTAACATACATCTATCAGCAATTTGTTCACACAAACCCAGTCCTCAATGACAAATCCCTCCCAAGCCCTGAAAAAAATATTTTTTCACAGCTTTGCACTCCCTTTTCCTGCATTCAGTGCATGTATCCTGAATTGGGTTTATGGTTTGAGAAACAAGGTCATTTATTATCTGTGACAGATACCGCAATAGCCTGCAATATCTTTGGAAGATCTTACTGTATTAAGTTTATGCCTCATTTGTGTGTAATTCCATGGCAGAAAGTGACCATGGCTTTCCCAGAAACTAAGAACAGCAGGGAATGGATACACAAATTCATCCAGGTTGTAACACCTCCAGAGAGGTACTACCACCTGGAGCGGTTCGCATGTACTGGTGCAAACTGGATTCTCCAGAGACCAACAGACAAAGAAAGGACTTTAGGATAAACAGCCTGAGTTTAAATTGAGTTAGAGCCCTCTTTCTGATTCAGTAAATGGACAAGACTTCTGTCCAAAGGGCGAGGGTTGGGGAGCCAGAACCTTAGAGAAGAGTTGGAAGGACTGACACCTACCAGAGCTCAAGGTTGGAGCTGGAGTGACATCTGGTAAGCTTTTTAGTATGCATGTATGTTCTTTTGTTGTTTTTAATATGTTTTCTCTGTCATGCTTTCATATTAAGAATAAATGTGTTGGCCTAGAGAGAGCTGTGTGGGAACATAACTGCTGGCAACTATGTTGTTCCTAGCTTTCAAAGAGAAAGCTGTTCAAGCATTCTGGCTTGCTGGGAATATCACAGTGTAAGCAGGGGACTGTACAACTCAGGAAAAAAAAACATTTTGGATGGAGTCTGGGCATGGGTCTCTGCCCCAGAGAGGTGATGGCTTGGAGTCTAGAGTGGGTGTCCTCAAGGGACCCCAGAGCAGGAATACAAATGAAGTTGACCTGTACTGTGACACTATGTTCCTGATAACGCATGCATAATTCCCATTATTCCTAAGGGATATATAATGTGTATAGGGATGTAATAAATTCATTAAAACTACTTTGTACTAATATTGTGCCTTTCACCAAAAGATCTCAAAGAATTTTACAACTATTAATTGGTTACTACAAAAATAATGATCATTTGCATAGCACCGTAAATCTACCCAGTGATTTGAAGACATATAATAAGTTAATCCTTGTCCCAAAGAATTGACAATCTAATGCCCAAACCCTATTTCCTTTCAATTCAATAGGAAGTTTACTGCAGTGGAAGTAGGAGCAGGTGGACAAGATATGAGAAAACTGTTTGTGTAAGAGGAATGCGTAGGACTCACTGGTGATGAGAAATGGGAAGGATTTCTGGAAGAGACAAGTTTTAAAGATATATTTAACAGTAGTGAGGTCTCACATGAGTTATCCAACAAAATATACCTGTGAGGTAGATAACGTATAGTAAAATAATTTTACAGATGGAGAAACCGATGCACAGAAAGGTTAAGTGAAAATTTCCCAAAGGTGCGTATTGAGTAAGTGAGAGATCTGGGACTAGGTCTCAGAAGACCTGGCTCCTAACCCCATTAACTTTGCAGCTTCCTTTTTTGTTCTATTATTTCTTTTTCTGACCATTGACACATCCTTTCCAATATTATTGGACATTTTCTCACAGGCCTGGGTTCCCCGCTTAATATCTTTATTCCTTCACTTTCTTTTGAAACCAGGCATAAATCTTCCTTCTACAACATTTTGGTAAGTAATCTTACTGTTACAGCTATGTATGGAGATTACCAGTACTATAGCTGTATATTTTATTTAAAAGTTAACCAGTCAAAAACGTACCTCAACTTGCATGTTTTTGTAGTCCCATTTACTCTACAACCCTAATTAAAGATTTAGGGAGTGGGCTTTTATTTGAAGTATGTGCAAAATGACCTAAAATGTTTTTACAATCTACAACTTCCATGTAATTTCAGCTCTTTTTTTTTTTTTTTTTGGTGGTCTGGATTTAACCCACCTTTGCAGCACATGTTAACAAATTGGCCTTTACATTTATGCCCACAATTTTTCAGGCACAATCATCTGTGTATAAAAAACAATAGACAAAAACATCTTGGTCCTCATTCTGTGCTGGGTGTATGGTAAAAAAACAGCACAAAGGCTTGTGTAGCTAGTCGTAGGATGAGCAACTCAGCATAGGGGTTATTCCTTTGGAGTAATGTGGGTGTACCAGCTTCTTCATCATCCAACTCTTTGCGTGTTCTCCTTAACTGAAGATCTGGCTTGTACATGCAATTTAGGTAGACATTTGCCAGTTTTGGTTGGCATTTACGAGTTTTATTTGTTTGTCCAAATTTGGATTTTTGCATACACAATTGATCACCTTGAGAAACTTTGAGGCCAGGTTGAAGCCATGAAGGTCTTCATGTTAATTTGGACATCAATTTTTGTAATTACATTGAACTATGGTCAGAAATGTTTAGGGATTTTTTTTACAGCTGGCTTTTCCACTTACATGTCTGTATGTTTTCCTGGGAGGTCACTGCGGTTTATTAGAGTATAGCATACAAGATGGTGTAGAGATCAGAACATTTAGAGCACTTCATTCCTAATTCAATTTTTTTTCTTTATTCCCAGCAGATCTCATTGAAATTTGAAGGAGAGATGTGGTTACTGCAATCTGCAGATTTCTGAATAGAACCTGAAGCTGTATAAAGACACTCTTTGAATCCAGTTAAAACAGTTTTATCTGACTGTTCACTGATTCCCCTTCACTGGTCATGATCCGCCTGTGGCAAACCGTTTCTCCTTGTGATTGTGAAGATTACTCCCACCAATGCTCTTTCTGACAGTGCGAATATTGACTTGCACTTATAAAGGTCAGGCAACTCCAACAGTTACTGGGAGTGAGCACACGAACTCCAGCAAGTCTCTCTGAAAAGAATTTAACCTTCAAATTATAAAACATGTTACTCTGCAGAGCCAGTGTTGCAGTCAGCTCAAAAGTTAACCCCATTTAGCTGAAAACATAAATGGGGACCTGAACATTGCCACAGCCAAAGAAAATAATCAAACATCTAAGTGGACAAAGTATCTAAGGTATCCATCTAGTAGGCGTTTTATTTAATTTTTAAAAGGTTGGTTGGTGGCACAGAAAGAGTCACTGCCTGGGTCTTTCATCTTTGAAAACACACAATAGTCTTTTCAGCTTTTAAGAACCATGTGCTAAAAAGATAAACCATCCCATACACTTCTTTTCACCATCATTCTGACATTAGATCAAGAAAAATGTTAATTCCCAGTGAAGCGCAGGAACTTCTTTCTTCCCCTTTGAAAAGTCTTTTGCTTTCCTCAGTATCTGATGTCAGGTGAGTACAAGTTCAGAGTACAGCTGGGATAATTTAAAGTCTGTGGGAATTTGGCCTATCTGCTAATGGCTCTGTCCCACAGTACAATACAAGAAGAATAGCGGTGCAAAAATGGGGCTGCGAATGAGAATGAAAGTTCACTTTTCATCTGGATAGAAAGTAAAAAACAATATTTTAAATTTTTAATAAAACACATTTATATTGTGGCAGTAGCAGCAGGAGCGTGCAGCATATAAATGAAGATGGCCCTCTGGTTTGTCTCGCACAGCAGATGAAGGGAGACATAATGATGAAGAGTGCCTTTTCCAAGTAATACAGAGGAAGAAGAATAGGTCTTGGGTGCCTTGGAAAGGCAATGCTTTCTTGAATCAGCACATTCTTTAGAAATGCATTATGACTTTCAGAGTTGTAAGTTTGACATCAGCTAGATTTTAGATTGTGCTAAAATCATCCTTAATGGCCTTTCTGCTTCATCAGTGGGGCACCATTCAAGTAACAAAGTGCCAATCAGTGGCTCTTGTTCCTCTTTAGCTCAGAGATATTTCTGTAGAGTTTTTTTTCAGAGATCATGATCTCTCTCTGCTTGATATGACCCTTTATTATAACTGTGTAGATAAAGGTCTTGTGGCATATCCGTTATAAACTCCTAATTTTTTTTTATTGCAACACTATGCTCCTGGAGAAAGCTGAGCATATTAAGTCTTAGCCCCCTGAGAGCACTAGTTTGACTATATTTGAGAGAAGGATAAAAACTGGGGTTTTTGAGTTGTAAAAGTAAAACAAATTAATAACAGTATAATTGTTTAAGGTGCTTTATTGTACTGCTGCACATATAATTAAAATATTTTTAATTAAAATGAAATTTCACAGGCAATTAGTTCATAATGTGGAATAAATCACTTTTGTTCTTTTGGTTTCTTTTAAAAAAATAAATTGTAAAAAAACAGAAAATAAATGAGTTATAGGGAGCGTGTTTAAGCAGTGGGGCTGTTTCTCTTCTCTGGATATGACTCAAACATTCTGTGCCAGGGATGACTTATCACTGTCTGATAAAGCTACTTCTGAAGAGCAAGTTTTAGCTTTTGCTGTGCACCAGATTGCACCAGGTATTATGTATTTCCAAAATATGTGCCAAAGGGTTTTATCCTTTTCTGAAAATTAATCACCTTGAATATTCGACATATTTGTGGCTTTTTTATCGGTATAAAATAACATGAGGATCATTAGCTTATGAACTTTTTGCACTATATTGCCCCAAGAGACCTGGTTGCCCTACAGCAGCCATTACGGTCTGTCAGTAAATGATTCTTTACATTCCCTGGGCAGAATATTTTCTTTTCAAATTCTATCAGCAGGTATTTGAGTAATAGGCAATAATTGTGCCAAATAGAGCCATTGCACTGACACACGAACCAATTGTTCTCTAATTAGAATGTTGACATATTTATTTAGGTCCCAATTTAGGAAAGCACTTAAGCACGTACTTAAGTTCATTTCTATTCAAGACAGCATTTAAGCACATTCTTAAATTTATGTTCGTGTTTAAATGCTGTCTTGAATAGAGATGTTTTCTTCAATCAACACCTTATTTATTTTGATTTGGTACAAAACTTTCCAATACTACGAAAAACTATCAAGACATATTTCTCAAAACAAATAAACATTGAGATCTAGCACCCCGCCCCCATAGCCCCCAAGTATAACACACAGCCCACAGCAACTCCCTGCTTTAGCTATACAAATCCAGCTCTCTTCTCTCAGACTAATAATTTCAGTCCTTGTTCTAAGTCCTTCCCTTCCCAAATCTCCAAGTAAAAACATGAGTGTAGCAGCATGTCCAATAAATGACATCTATTTCAGACCAATAAGGGAAGTCAGTTCCCAAGCTGAGTGCAACAGCGATTGGTGAACCTCACAAGGGCGCAAATCCTGGTTATGCTGTATGAATATGTCAGTGTGAACAGGTTTTAAGAAGCTGCTTGTCTCCATTTTCGTAATGTACCCACATAACAGAAGGGTACAAGTCATACCTAGTTTATGAGGAATTCCCTGACCTGTGGCCTTGTTACTTGTGTCTGCCAACACCACACGAAGCCAAGAGCGCTGTGCTGGGAGTCATGGTCAGTACCTCTAAAGTGCGCCCCCACTAGGGACACACACTACCATTTTTAAAAACAGCAGCCAAATACACCCCACCATGCATCCCCCTTGATAAGGCTGAGACATTTTGTCCTGTCTCAACAGGTAGCTCTTGGAACCAGAGCTGTGTGAATAATTGATTTTTGAATCCACTGGCTATACCAAAAAATTGGGAGGAAATTTTTTTGTTTAATCTGAACTTTTTTTCTTATTTTTTCAGCAAAATAAAAAAGTTGAAAATGTTTTGTTTCATGTCAAATGAAAAATTTAATGCAACCCGAAATAAAATATTTTGTTTAGTTTTGGGTGCTGCTTTACCTTTTTAAAAATAAAATTGAAGCAAAATTGAAAATGAATGAATCTGTAAATTCAGGGGTTGTACCATATGATTGGAGAATTGCTAACATAGTTCCTATTTTTAAGAAAGGGAAAAAAAGTGATCCAAGTAATTATAGGCCTGTTAGTTTGACATCTGTAGTATGCAAGGTATTGGAAAAAATTTTGAAGGAGAAGGTAGTTAAGGACATTGAAGTCAATGGTAAATGGGACAAAATACAACATGGTTTTACAAAAGGTAGATCGTGCCAAACCAACCTGATTTCCTTCTTTGAGAGAGTAACAGATTTTTTAGATAAAGGAAACGCAGTGGATCTAATTTATTTAGATTTTAGTAAGGCGTTTGATACTGTGCCACATGGGGAATTATTAGTTAAATTGGATAAGATGGGCATCAATAGGAAAATTGAAAGGTGGATAGGGAATTGGTTAAAGGGGAGACTACAACGGGTCCTACTGAAAGGTGAACTGTCAAGTTGGAGGGAGGTTACCAGTGGAGTTCCTCAAGGATCAGTTTTGGGACCAATCTTATTTAATCTTTTTATTACTGACCTGGGCACAAAAAGTGGGAGTGTGCTAATAAAGTTTGCAGATGATACAAAGCTGGGAGGTATTGCTAATTTAGAGAAGGACAGGGATACCCTACAGGAGGATCTGGATGACCTTGTAAACTGGAGTAATAGGAATAGGATGAAATTTAATAGTGAGAAGTGTAAGGTCATGCATTTAGGGATTAATAACAAGAATTTTAGTTATAAGCTAGGGACGCATCAACTAGAAGTAACGGAGGAGGAAAAGGACCTTGGAGTATTGGTTGATCATAGGTTGACTATGAGCTGCCAATGTGATATGGCTGTGAAAAAAGCTAATGTCGTCTTGGGATGCATCAGGAGAGGTATTTCCAGTAGGGATAAGGAGGTTTTAGTACCGTTATATAAGGCACTGGTGAGACCTCACCTGGAATACTGTGTGCAGTTCTGGTCTCCCATGTTTAAGAAGGATGAATTCAAACTGGAACAGGTACAGAGAAGGGCTACTAGGATGATCCGAGGAATGGAAAACTTGTCTTATGAAAGGAGACTCAGGGAGCTTGGCTTGTTTAGCCTAACTAAAAGAAGGTTGAGGGGAGATATGATTGCTCTCTATAAATATATCAGAGGGATAAATACCAGAGAGGGAGAGGAATTATTTAAACTCAGTACCAATGTGGACACAAGAACAAATGGATATAAACTGGCCACTAGGAAATTTAGATTAGAAATTAGACGAAGGTTTCTAACCATCAGAGGAGTGAAGTTTTGGAATAGCCTTCCGAGGGAAGTAGTGGGGGCAAAAGATCTATCTTGCTTTAAGATTAAACTCGATAAGTTTATGGAGGAGATGGTATGATGGGATAACATGGTTTTGGTAATTAAATATTCATGGTAAATAGGCCCAATGGCCTGTGATGGGTTTTTAGATGGGGTAAGATCCAAGTTACCCGGGAAAGAATTTTCTGTAGTATCTGGCTGATGAATCTTGCCCATATGCTCAGGGTTTAGCTGATCGCCATATTTGGGGTCGGGAAGGAATTTTCCTCCAGGGCAGATTGGAAGGCCCTGGAGGTTTTTCGCCTTCCTCTGTAGCATGGGGCATGGGTCACTTGCTGGAGGATTCTCTGCTCCTTGAGGTCTTCAAACTACAATTTGAGGACTTCAATAGCACAGATATAGGTGTGAGGTCTTTTTTAGGAGTGGTGGGTGAAGTTCTGTGGCCTGCATTGTGCAGGAGGTCAGACTAGATGATCATAATGGTCCCTTCTGACCTAAATATCTATGAATCTATGAATCTATGAATCAAAACAAAAAGTTGTGTCAAATAAAAAAAAAACCCTAAATATTTCATTTTGAAAATGATGAAGCAAAATGTTTTGTATTTTGGATTTTTTTCCTTTGACTGAAACAATTCGACAAATTTGATACAGATTCACAAATGTGCTGGTCAAACCAAATGTCCATTTTTTGGCAAAAATGTTTTATCCAAAAAAATTTGCCCAGAGCTACTTAAAATATATGGACAACTAATGCTGACCTGCTCTCTTTCCTCCATTCCTCTCAGTACAGCTTCCACGAATAAGGGCATGATTTCACCTATAATTTGAAGGTTTTGCTAAACATACAAAATTATGGCTGCTTAGCCTAATCTCTTTGAGATGCAAATCGCATGAAAACACATACTCCTTTGAGATTTCCAGCAAAATACTTCCTGATTCTAGACAGATTAGTCATACCAAGAACTACTTTTTTGTGGCTTATTAATATTTCCAATTTCAATCTCAAGCCTAAATTTTGAAAAGAAGAAAAACAGTCCCTCAATATATTGCTCTGCACACAAAATACAGGATCAGTTCTTTATCAAGCTGGGTTGCTATTCCCTAGACTACCATGATAAAATCAAATTACTATGGACAAAACTTTGCAAACTATTGTGTCAGTGATACCTGGATTGAATATGTAAACCGTGATGAGTCTGAAGCAATCATCATTTTCCATCTGGTCAATGATCAACTAGCTATAAGGGCTCCAAGTAGGCCTCAGTCCACCAGATTGCAACAGCTTGGGAGAAATTTCAGCCATAATGTGGAATTTCCTGTTATTTGTGCATTTAAATCAGTCTCTTTTAATATTACTGACACTTTATAATGTTGAATTATTGTACTTCAAATAAATGTGTTTTAAAAAAGGTACACCTTTAAGAATGTCATTGCAAACACAAATTAATTCTTATCTGTTAAAAAAAGGGATTATATTTGCAGTGTTGTTATAGCCCTCTTGGTCCCAGAATATGAGAGGAAAAAAATGGAATAGTAATCTTTGATAACACCAATTCTTTGGCGGTCTTGGGATGATTTATAAAGCACAGCAGCTTCCTGTCATAAAATAGCATTATAGCTTCTTCAAGTTAATTTTGGGGTCAAATTGCAATGGACTTATTCAGGATATTACTTTAAAATCCCTTAACAATAATATTACTTAATAAATTATTACTAACTGTAATACATCACTTCATTATAGTAATTCCCAGCACTTTTTAACAGTGTATGTGTCAGTGTGACTCAGTAGCATGTGAGTGAGAATGTTGTAGGTTCAAATCCCAAAACAGGACTTGGGCATGTTCCCAATGTCAATATTGCAGGAGGCTGCTGCTCTATTACAGACACTGTCTTGTGGAAGATTTATTAAACTGAATTTCCTTTTCCCCATTTCCTGCCACTGTAGAATGGAACTTTCTGGGGATAATGGATAATCCGTGTATTGAACAATGTATTGTCTGTCATCAAAAGAGATTCTGATGCTACTGCTGAATGCATAAGGACTGCTCCATTTGTCTACCAGTTTTAAATTCATTGTAAAATACTTGGAGATTTTATATATATATATATATATAAGATAAAAGGCATTTTATGAAACCAAAAAAAGTCTACTCCGTAAAAAGTTCTGATTTCAGACTTCAGAAGATAGTTATTCCAGAACATGTCTGGGTATCAGAGACATTTGTGATGTATATCGTGAGTGTGAACAACAGAGAATCTATTTGTCTATCTGTAGGAATCATCACTAGATGGTAGTTTGTAGCTTCAGCTACAAGTCTCTTCTACTCTGCCTCCTCCACATCTACCAACAGAACAACTTGTTGAGAAAAATCACCTGAACCATGAAACACATGGATGCTTTTAGGAATCCAGCAAAAATATTTATGATTTTTTCAGTGCCCCACTGGTATAAATAAACTGTTTTCATTCTCTCTTATTCCAAAGGGTTTTACTAAACAATTGACTAATTGGGTACACCAGGTTATTAAGCAAGTTTGATTTCTTTTATAGGCCTAAAAGAGGTTTCTTCTTTGTCTTTTCCAGGTGGATCTGCAAGAAAATATTAGGTGACAGGGTGGCTGACCCTTTAACCGGAAATGAGTCTCAGCCCCACCTTTGACATTGTTAACTCACCTCCTTAGGTGGGAGAATGAAGAAGAGTTCTGTGATTCAGTCAGGCCTCTAGGATAAATAAGGGAGAGGCCAGGGTAGAAGGAGAAAGAAAAACTTCAGGAAAAGTCTAGAGAAGTCTGTAGAGAGCATCCACGTTCCTTTGTGAGGCCCTGATACGCCAGGAGAGGAGCAGAGAAGTTTTGCCTGCTGAGGCTTTCTGAACCAGAGAGAGCTGGAGAAGGATGAGGGCTAACAGAGCAGAAGAAAGGGTTTGTCTGACTCACCTCTGAATCAGAGAGAAGACAACCTGGGGACAGTTACGTCTCTTTGGAGGAAGGAAGGACTGCAGGTAGGCCTGGGAGTGGCTGCTTGAAAAGCAGGGAAGGCCTTCAGTTAGGAAGGCCTAGGGGTGGCTGCATGATGAAGAGCAGACTGGGATGGAATAAGACCCCCAGAACTGGCAGAAGACACTAGAGTTGAGTATGAATGTTTGTGTTGTGTTATTGACTTTACTTGGGGACTTTGAGGAATATTTGAACTGTTTATGTTATTAAACCAGCCCCACACAGGGGCATTATTAGCTATGAGAAGTTTTTGTGGATTATTTCCAGAAACCTCAGAGGGAAGCTGAGGCAGGGCTGAGGCAGACACACCTTGACCACACGGGGTTGTTACAGTGACCATGTTCAAACTCTGCTATACAAACAAACACCCCCTGCTCTCAGGCAATGGGGAGCCATCATTTTGATCAATGTAATATTAAACAATGGTCCCCAAACTGTGGGGCATGCCCCCTTAGGGTGATGGGAAGGAATGTTCGTGGGGGTGCATGGTGGGGCCCATGCCAGCCCCATAGGAGTGGAGAGGGAGCACAGTCCAGCTCTGCTCTGCCCCCAGACCAGCTCTGATCCCAGCCGCAGCTCCACTCCGCCTCCAGCACAGCTCCAGCCTCAGCCTCAGCTCGACTCCGCCCCCTGTTCTGCCCACAGCCCAGCTCCGACCCTAGCCACAGCTCCATTCCAACCCCTGCTCCGCTCTCCAGCTCTGCCCTCGTTCCCTCTCCAGCCCCTGGCCAGCTCTGCCTCTAGCTCAAGCTCTTCCCCAGTCCCCAGTTCCACCCCCAACTCCTCCTTCAGCCCAAGCTCCTCTGCTGAGCCAACTGTGCAGTAATGTTGGGGAAATTCCATTACTGGTAACGGGGAGCGTAACAGGAAAAGTTTGGGCACCACTAGTCTAAAAGGTATTATTTGTGCTTGCAACATCAGAGCCTCAGCTGGTCACAGCTGATTTACCTTGTGATATTAGTGACCCATATTTTGAGGTAATATTTGTAGGATTTTTGTCTCAAGATGCTAGCCTCTACTAATTTTATTTAAACTAGAAGTTCAAAACACTTGGTTGATCACCTACTTTCCAAACACTCCCATATTTGAAAGCACCAACAACTATGAATATGGTCTATTTCTAGAGAGTAAATATGGATTGTGATTGTTAGTGTGCTAAATCTCTAGTTGTAACATTGAACATGGAACCTAGTTTCCAGTGGCACCTGCTAAAATCTGATCTTTCCATTGACTAAAATAAACAATGGATCAGGCCCATATTTCATAATGAACTACATAGTCTGAAAATACATCAATAGCACTGACTGTATTTTTCCCCCCAGGGAAATATTAAATTTTCTGCAAAAAATCAGAAACCAAAACTTTTTTGGAAAAAACATTTGCCTGCAAACCAGTATTTTCAATTCACAAATGTCATGGGAGTGTTTCATGGAGTTGCAGTTCAGCTGCTTCATGCTCCCATTCTCTCTGGGATGGGCTCCCTAGGCAGACTATATCACCCATGATGCATCACAGTTGCATCACCCATGATGCATCATCTCCCTGAGCTGCTACTATCCCTTACTATGGCTTATCATGGTAGATGTAGTCCATCTGGAGAACCCAGCCCATAGGAGATTACATGGGCAGTGTGGTGGTACTTCCAAATTTAAAATGTTTGGGATTTGGCTCTCAACTTTTTGGTACTCAGATGTTTGGGGTTTTTGAAGAAAAAAATGGAATTTTCTGCAGAAAGCAGATATTTTACGAGAGATATTTCATTTTCTTGAAAACCTATTTTTCCATTGAAAAATGTTTTGATGGGAATTTTTCAACCATTCCTAACTGTTAACCCCGCAGTCCCACTCCTACACAACTAAAGCATTGTAGAGCCACTGCAAACATTGTAGCTGCCTGTATTCTGTTAGTAATCTCATAGATTGAACAGATCTCACAGTAGGTCACAGTCTTTTATCCTAGATTTTTAAAAGTTTTATTTTCTTAGGTTTTGTTTTCCATTGATATATAGTTGCATTGAGCTAGATGATGGTTTTCTATATCTTTGAATCCTCTTTGTCCATCATTCTGTGAGCTGTTAAGAGGAGAGAAAATTGCCTATATCCTTGTTTGTCCTCTGCTTTCAAGGAGACAAACTGTTTCTCCCAATTGCTGCAATACATCTTTTTTTGAAAAAAACTTCTGCTAGAACTGTTTTTAAATTGTTTAGTAGGAGTGTAATGGCTTGAAATGCATTACTAGCTTTGTTAACTTGCGGATCCTGTACTCTCAAGAGAATGATGATCATGTTCTGACACTGCCAGCTGGAAGCAATGTCATATGCAGGATTGAAGCAGCTACCTAATGCCCCAAATTATGAGCTGAAGGAGGTGGATGATTTTTATCTTTGGGAATTCTCACAGAATACAATTACTAAACATTCAAACTTTATTGCTGCTCTTTTAAGCCTGTTTTCTAGCATGGGCCCAGCTGCTGAAGTTGAGAGAAAGCAAAGTGTAACAAAGGAAGCAACTGGCAGGAGGCAGCAGTTAGGATGAAGGGTGATTAAAATATGCTTCTCACTGACAGTGTGAGGTGGATCAATCTGCCTTGGAAAGCACCTTATAACTAGATATCTATCCAATGACAGTTTTGGGACTTGAGATTATTGTGGGTGGAAAACTGAATCCTATGGGGGGAGGGTGTGGAAAAAAATTCCTCACCACCAATAGAAATGACGAAAACGTACAGTATCTTGTTATTGTGCATATGGTTGTGTGTGCATGTGTTCACTTAGCAGAGAGGAATAAATATCCTATAACTCATGGCTCAAGAACTTCTGTTCTTTAGCAATAGGGCATTTTTCTTTCTAGGAATGCTCTGCCTTTCTACTTCTAGCTGAATACCATGGCTTTTGTGGGTCTAGACCAATTTAAATGCATTAATAAAACATTTGGGGTGAAGTGCTCTCTCACTTATTCAGTTTACCCTAAAAGAATCTTCCAATTCTTTTTTCTTTTGCACCTGATATATTTTTCTTTGCATTACAATGCCTGGGGATGGAGAACAAGAGGCAGGGGACTACCATTTGGGAATATGTTATTCTCACTTCAGGCGCCACTAAATCCAAACATTATTTTTGTATTGGTTTACAGAGCACCTTTGTACAGTAACCATTGATTGATGGATTTTTATTTGTTGTATTTGATTTATAAAATAACACTAAGAAGCACCTGTCCCATGTTCTAGGTGGCAGCAGGGTTCACTGGACAGAGCACACCAGGCTGTGAGTCAGGAGGCATTATCTCTATTCCTGGCTCTGATGTGAGGAGTCACAGTGAAGTCTGAATAATATTCTTCTTCTTTCATATGGCAAGAGAAGTGATCAGCAATGTTCAAATAACCAAATTCAGACTAATGAGCCAGTGGGTAACTTCAAAACTGGCTTAGTGTAAATCCGAGGTGCCATCAGCAAACGATTGAAGTGGGCACTGATTTACAGTGTAGTCCATAGCTTGCAGCTGGTGTCCACAGTCACACTGTGTATTGTCTCTCATCTTTCAGAGGTGTAAGAGATGACAGCATCTGCTGTGCAATGTTCTAAATCAGTATAATGTAAACCATTATTTCTGAAGTAGGTTGAAGACTGGAAGTTCTTTTGTGGGGTCATCAGTCAGAGGTTTGTTGGGAACATTAGGATTATCCCAGAATTCTTCCCAGCATGCCTCAAGATTGAAAAAGGATGCTATAAGAGGTTTAGTCCATCCCAAAAAGGATTGTGGGATTTCAAACAAGTCTTCAGAAGATTCTGGAGGTTCTCGTGAATTGGTAAATTCAGCTTGGCCATGGTTTGATTGTACTCACTAGCTGTGTGTGTCTCTCTCTCCAGATTTTAGGATATGGCAGGAATATGTGCCAGAGTGGGCAACCATTGGACAGGAGTTTCGTTTTGTATTCCAGATATAATTCTCTTTGCAGCTTTGAACTGTGCATCCAGAGATGTGGTATATGAACTGCCTGCCCAGACCTGTGTGAAATATTCAGCTGTTGAGTATTTTGCCCACGAATTTTCAGATGAGGCTTGTCCTTATTTTTATTTTTTCATGTCTTTTCCAGATGAGGTTTAGAACTCAGGCTTCTACCCAAGGTTACACCCAAGTACTTTGAATAGAGCTCGTTTTGGATTCATTTATGGCAGAAGGTGACATTAAGGGGTTCCTTGTTAGCTTTCTTGTTTCGATGAAAAGCTATTACTAAGGTTTTAGAGGTGGAGCTTCTAGTACTGAAAGTATTTCCCGCATTATCTTGAGGTTGGTAAAGAGAATATTGCCATTGGTGATAAGATCTTTGCCTTGTACCAGAAGAGCGATGTCATCAGCATTAATATACGTATGCCAAGTTGTGACAGGTAAGTCACCAATGTAGATGTTGAATAGTGAAGGAGCTAACACATTTCCTTCAGGCAGACCTTCATGAGGGAGCTGATCTGCTCATTTGAAAGAACATAGTATCTACAATTGCTCATCATTGTGGCCAGGAATCACCTAGTAGTATGGCATTTGATTACTTGAACAATAGCCCATATCTCCATAACATGTTGTAAGTGGTGGAAACATCTATCATAGAATCATAGAATATTAGGGTTGGAAGAGACCTCAGGAGTCATCTAGTCCAACCCCCTGCTCAAAGAAGGACCGATACCAACTAAATCATCCCAGCTAGGGCTTTGTCAAGTCGGACCTTAGAAACCTCTAAGGATGGAGTATCCATCACCTCCTTAGGTAACCCTTTCCAGCGCTTCACCACCCTCCTAGTGAAATAGTGTTTCCTAATATCCAACCTAGATATCCCCCACTGCAACTTGAGACCATTACTCCTTGTTCTGTCATCTACCACCACTGAGAACAGCCAAGCTCCACCCTCTTTGGAACCCCCCTTCAGGTAGTTGAAGACTGCTATCAAATCCCCCCTCATTCTTCTATGCTGCAGACTAAACGAGCCCAGTTCCCTCAGACTCTCCTCATAACTCATGTGCCCCAGCCTCCTGATCATTTTCATTGCCATCCTCTGGACTCTCTCCAATTTTTCCACATCCTTTCTATAGTGGGGGCCCAAAATTGGACGCAATATTCCAGATGTGGCCTCAGCAGTGCCGAATAGAGGGGAATAATCATTTCCCTCGATCTGCTGGCAATGCTCCTACTAATCCAGCCCAATATACTGTTAGCCTTCTTGGCAACAAGGACACGCTGTTGACTCATATCCAGCTTCTCATCCTCTGTAATTCCCAGGTCCTTTTCTGCAGAACTGCTGCTTAAGCAGTCGATCCCCAACCTGTAGCAGTGCATGGGATTCTTCCGTCCTAAGTGCAGGACTCTACACTTGTCCTTGTTGAACCTCATCAGATTTCTTTTTGGCCCAATCCTCCAATTTTTCTAGGTCACTCTGGACTCTATCCCTACCCTGCAGCATATCTACCTCCCCCAACAGCTTAGTGTCATCCGCGAACTTGATGAGGGTGCAATCCATCCCATCATCCAGATAATTAATAAAGGTGTTGAACAAAAACGGCCCCAGGACCAAACCCTGGGGCACTCCGCTTGATACCAGCTGCCAGCTAGACATCGAGCCGTTGATCACTACCCATTGAGCCTGACAATCTAGCCAGCTTTCTATCCACTTTACAGTCCATTCATCCATCTTTAACTTGCTGGCAAGAATGCTGTGGGAAACGGTATCGAAAGCTTTGCTGAAGTCAAGTGCTGTGGATTCTTATGCGGTGGTTTGGATTCTGCTAAAACCCAGCCTCAGTGTGATTACTAATGGTGAGAACCTGGTTGCAACAACTTTGTCACTGCCTGAAATCAGCCTGTTCCTTTAGCAGAATGGCCTCAAAGATAGGGTGAGACAAGCTGGTAGAGCCTTTTCTGTTAACCTGCAAGTTATGGGGAGGAGTGATTTTGAGCAGTAGCTGATGGCATCATTTGGTTGTTTTCCATTTTTCCAAAAAGTATTAACTATCACCTCATGCCAGCATTTGGGAATATCCCCATCAACTATATGGCAGTGAATAGGCCGACCAACCATGCTCGTCCCTTTATCATAGATTTTAATAAAGTCCTCAAGAATTTGGGGCAAAGTTCCATCCTTACCAGCAACTTTTCTGTTTTGATTGGCCATCAGGACCTTGTTATTGCTTTGACAGCGTATTGGGATGACAGCACTGTTGTGGCAAGGCTTTGTTGGATGCTTAGAAGGAACTCTTTCTGAACCTTCTGTCTTCTCAGCTTGTCAGTTTTGGTCTTTGAATTACGGAGAAGGTGTGAGGCTACAGCATTAGCTGATTGGAGATGTTTTACTGGAACAGTGGAAAGCTTACCGAGGAGTGCCCAGGGTTTTGAAACTGGAGTGAATGAAGTCAAGACCCTCTCTGGTTCCATCTCTTCCCTCAGCTGCTATGGCTACACTGCAAGCCTGGGGTGTGATTCCCAGCTCACGTACACCTACTCACACAAGCTCTCATTGAGCTAGTGCAAGTATAAATATTAGAATAGCCATGGTAGCATAGGCAGTGGCAGTGGAGACGCAGCTTAGCCAGACCAAATACAAATCCATGTGAAACCAGTCGGTATGTACTCAGTTTGGCTAAGCCATGCTGCCACTGCCCACGTTACCATGGCTACACTGGTATCTATACTCATACGAGCTTGTTGAGAGATAGCACATGTATTTGTACTCCCCTAGCTTATAATATAGATGAGGCCGAATAGTGCTTTTGCTGTGTTTGGATCACTGCTCTTCTTATATACGTTTAGGAGAGCTTCTGCCTCTGGCTGCCAGCAACAGCTGCGGGAAATATGCTTTGCTGCAGCTTTGATAAGAAGGTGAACAAGGCGGTCATAGTTCTCTGGCATGGGCTGGATACAATGTATCCAGTCTTAAGCTTCTGCAGCATATACAACCCAGTTTGCTTTGTGGAAATTTCAGCACAGTTTCAATCAGCGGAACTCCAAAAATTTTGGAGCTTGAAGGAATATATCTAATATATCCCAAAACTAAAACTTCAGAAACATCTCCAAGTTTTGTAGTGAAAAAATGATCAAGAACAAGTGGATTTTGCCCTTGTCTTTTGCATACAATTACCTCAGTATTCCATGGAGTCCTAGAAATAATGATTTTATTTAGAAGTCTGAGGATTTGTTTAAAAATTTAGCAAACTGGTAAATTATGCTTTTCTATGCTTCAATGCTGTGCTGACAGATTCATATACGATTCTGCCATTTGCAAGTGGAAGACTTAAGGAGCTTCTTTGTTCTAAGCAAAACCATTATTTTATAATTTAGGGCTTAATCTTATTGCAGATGTGCTCTGCAAACTGATTATTCTCAATAAATCTAAGTCAATTCAATCTCTCATGTCTCTGGAAGAGTGGGGAACCACACTAGATAGCCCTTCAGAGCATAGTGGGATGCCCTAGAGGAAAGAGAAGTCATCTTTGGCTCCATGCCCAGTGGCAGTGACAGCAGCATCAGTAGCAGTGAGACAACAGAATGTTTCTTGTCCTACTGCTTCAGAATGGTGGAATCCAGGAGGCAGGTAACTGGCCTGCCTACCGGCACCCCCTGTTTTCCCCTTCCCCAAGAAAAGACACTTTGTTTGGGGCCAGAAGGGTAATTGATAGAGTGCCTGGAAAAAAAAATCGGATGAAAGATCGCAGCATGCAGAGAGTGGGCTACCCAGTCACCACCAAAAACCTTCAAGTGAGGAAGGGCATATAGGCTACCAATCAGTCAGCCACCCTTTTCTGTCCCTACCCTAGCTCTCTAGAAGCCTCTAGGTGACTTAAAGTCCTTTTGTTTAGGGAGCTATGTGAGAAGAGAAAGGATATGAGGGTCAGTTATTGGAATGGGGACCGCCAGGGTTGTAACACTATAAATCAAGTCCTGCTGTGCAAAAGCACAAGTCTCCATCACTTGTGTTAATAGAAGCTGCTGTAGAGTTTAAACTGTTTGGGGTTATCTTCTCTTGGACTGCCACTAGAGGACAACATTATTATACATACGTAAGCATGCCGGACATTCTGTCCTGTTTACGACAGTGATATGTACCCACAATAGCCACTACTTTACAGATGCCCCAGTGAGCTGCTGCTATTTAGAGGCTTTCAAATACATTGGTTAGAATAGAAAAAAAAATGAGGAGTCCTTGTGGAACCTTGGAGACTAACAAAATTTATTTGGGCATAAGCTTTCTTGGGCTAGAAACCACTTCATCAGATATATGAAGTAAAAGATACCTGCTCCTGTATCTTTTACTTCGTACATCTGATGAAGTGGGTTCTAGCCCACAAAAGCTTATGCCCAAATAAATTTGTTAGTCTCTAAGGTGCCACAAGGACTCCCCATTTTTTGTGCTGATACAAGCTACCACAGCTACCATTGAAACCTGTTTAGAATAGAGGCATCAAATATCGTACCCACTCAAAGTTCAAGGAACTCTTATGATCCTGACCCACAGGATTTCGTCCCCAAAACTACATGAACAAAAAGTGCGAGGTTTTGCCCAGGCCTTGTGCAGAGTGAAAAATAAACAGATTGGAACAGCCTGTGTGGTCAGTTTATATTACTCCAGATATAAACTAAATGAAAGGATATAGACCTTTTTATGAGGACTTGACTCTAGGCAGAGGTTTTTGGAGCTATCTAATTTAATCAGAGTCTTTTAAAATTATCCATACACATATGGCAACTAGTTTCTGGAACCATTATGATTATTATAGGAGCGCCTCACTGAGTCCTGAGGTCTCATTGTGCTAGACACAATGCAAACACATAGTCAGACAGCCCTTCTCTAAATGGTTTATAGTCTAGACAAAGAAGAGTGAGAGGTGAACTGGGGACACAGAGAGTTGAAGTGACTTGCCTAATGTCACACAGCAGGTCAGAGAATTGGGGCCCTGTTCCTTCATTCTCATTCCAGCACCCCATTTGCTACACCACATTGCCTCTCTACACTTCAGAGATGTCATCCCTTTGGACCCATAAGTAGGCTTCTCCCTCCAAAGCTTTCTTAGCTCTTTGTGTCCCTTCTTTGAAAGTTCCCATCCCATAAAATGGAAGGGTTCCCTTTTATGGCAATGAGTTTCTTTGGAATGGCACTAGAACGTTCATATATTAAAATGATTGTTTGGATTGCAATTCTCTGCTGATTACAGGTTTTTGGTGTAAAGAAATCTGTTCAGCTCCAGCATGGAGCTGTTGCTTTGTTCTAATTGCGGTATTCTATAGAGCACCTTTCCTTTGTTTCATTGCTGAGGGTGGATGGTTCTTTGACTTCTGCTACATAAGGGCTCTCCACTAGGAGCATCTTACTTCCAGTTTTTTCACAAAACGGAGTACCAGGTGCAATCCAGACCTCCCTCCCTTAAATGGTTTTCCCATTCTTAATAGAGTCTTCTCTGAAGTACCTCTCACTATAGCCAGTTTTCATCTCAAGAGTGTGAGGACCTCTTGAAGTCCTGCTCTTCATGTGAATTTGAAAAAAAAATATTTACATTTTTAGCTTATTTTACATCACACTGGCTTTTGCAGCAGCAAATCATGACTGCTGGTCCTTAAAGGGTTAGTAACTGGATGTGCATTCAGAGCTCACTGAGGTTGGAGCCACAAAAGCACAAAGCATTAAGTCAGAACAGTAACAGGGAAACAATGTCAAGACAAGGACAATAATCACTGTTATTCTTGGTGCTCCAGGAATAACAGTGATTATTGTTCTTGTTTTAACATCATCCACATGTTGTTTTCACAATTTCTCCAGACAAGAACGTAGTGTAAGAGGAAACTCTGAGGTGACCTAGCACAAGATTTTAAAATAATGAAATGGAGGGGAGGAGCAATCCCCAATAAATGATTTTGGAATTACTATTAGGAAATAAGAGGAAGTAGGAAATTTAAGCACATTGAGGAAGATTCATTTAGAAAACATACCTACCCTTGCACACCTGCAAATTATGCAGGTAAATAATCCATATTAAAATGTGTTCATCTTACTGTTATCTTCATCTTTCCTCGCCTTACCCTAACCCCACTGTGTGTTATTCCCACTTCTTACACCTTATCTTTAACTAGATTGCACCATACCTATCTTTTACAGTATCTTTGTACAAGATCCACCACATTAGGGCCTCCAATTTGTTTGAAACTTCTGCATGCAATTAAAAAAAACAAATGAGAATAATTTTATGCCAATGGCAATGTGCTTATTGATATTAAATAAGTTACTGGTGAAGACGACACCTTGTGTGGATTTGTTTCAGGAATGGAAGCGGATTAATGTAGACTACACCTAAATGGACCAGGTGTCATGAATTACCCAAAGTCTTGTCTACATTAGAGCATTTTGGCATTGCAAGCCCCTATCAGGCCTATACACAGCATGGGTCCACACAAAAAAGTGCTTGCACTGTCTGTACACAATCATTGAGAATGAACTTGTTCTGAATAAGGCTAAGTCCTGAGTCAGCCACCATCTTGTCACTATAGACCACAAGCCCTGGTGTAGCAGTGGTAATGCTGCCGTTAGTTTTCCCAGTGCAATTCCACGATATTCCAGCTCACATTTCATTGGTGGGGGAAACCCATGTGTCATCTGTAAAGCCATTTACCTATCAGTTTCACACAGGCCTGAGAGTACAGGAGATAGTATTTAACTGATCTTGGCTCTGCCCAGCACCCTAATCTACCCTCCTGCTCCCTTCAGAACAGTCATCTTAGTATCTGGCTCTATGGGTCTTCATTCCCTAGGACCATGTCCTTTGACACCCCAACCTCCAGAACAGAAAAGGCACAAACTATGATGAAAACACATTTTTATTAAGACAGTTAAAAACAGATAAACTTTCTTTTCTTTTACCCTTTGAGGGGTCACCTGACAACACCAAGCACAATAAATAAATAAATCATAGGTTAGTTATCATATACATAGACCCCACTGCCAATGCCCTTACTCTATTGAGTGTTGCCACAGCAGCAACACCCACACTCCTGAGGTCTAAACAAGGAAAGACAGAAGTGGGGCACTGTGTATCAAAGTGTGATGACCTCCTCTTTTCCCCTGTGCTGCACTTCCATCACCACACCCCCAAGCATTGTGCTTACCTCTCCATGATGTTCTAAAGCCCTCCCATTATGCACGGTCCCCTGTGGTCTCCACAGGGGTTCCATTGAAAGAAGTAGAGAAGGAAGACTGGAGAACTGGCTGGAACATAATGAGGGACCCAGAGGAATATTCTACATCTAGATCTCAACCACGCCCCTATCAAGTTCCCTAAAGGGCAACAAATGAGAGAGAAGAGAAAGCTTTAAGGCAACCACAAAACACCACAAAAATCAATAAAAGCAAAAGCAGACAATTTAAAGAGCAAAGTTAAACAGTCTGAGAGCGAGAGAGGAGAAATGAACAAAGAGAATAAAATCAAGCTCCTTACCTTCTCCGGCAGCCCCACCCAAAGGTGAAGGCGCTTGTCAGAATTTACTGTGCCTCTAAGCCCATAGCTGACCTGGTAGTGGGTGTGGCAGAAACTGTTATTATGCTCCCAGGGCATCTGCAAGTATAAGGAGATAGCAGGGTATAGCTCCTGTCCCTCACAATACATATGCAAATCCTTGAGCAGCATGTAATCCTTCAAAGCAGGCACTGGAAGAAACCAAAACAGGTGCAACAAGAGATTATATACAGTAAAAGAGACATTATGCTCTTGCTCCACTGACCTGTGTCAGGGATCATGAGAGAGATGCAACAATCTATAGGCTCTGCAATGCTTTCAGGGAGATGGGTGGGTAGATGCTCTGTGCGCATGAAACAGGAGGCACTGTGGACATTTACTGTGGACATTTTGTACAGGTTTAGTCGCACCAGTGCAAGATGGATATTGCAATCCTGTAGCAGATGCAAGGCTAGAAAGATTAGCAGGCATATAGCATTCATCTGATTTAATTACCTCCCATTAACATTTAATTAGCCAGAAGTGAAATACTTTTAGCAAAGGGGAGTTGGAGGAGTTTTGAGACTGGCAGGTGTGATGATATCTTCCTATGACAGGGTGCATCATCACTCTAAAATGTGATCATTCACTCAAATCACAGGAATTTTACAATCTCCTATAACAGAGGAGAGAGGAAGCTCTAAAAAAAACAAATTATGGACTATAAAATCATGCCTGCTTCAAGGCATCAGTACAATTGCTGACGGGATTGTCTCTGTGTGACAGGAGGATGTTTATAGGAAGTGGTTAGGCATATGGAATCTTATCACCTTTCCACCATGGGGAAAGATGCAGTGTGTATTGGCTGCATATCCAAGGTTTTATATATTTTGGGTTTACCCAGACACAAAGAGCAGAGAACATGCTTATGTTCTGCGACATTCATAGTCAATAACACTCAAACCATTTTTCATGGCCCCCGTCGGAAAGTTATTGAAGGCTGCCTTTCCATTTCCATCTTGTAGTGCCCTGTTCTTTAAATGTACTTTGGTATGGGTGGCCAAACCATGCCAGCAGTTACACAAATGAGATGATCATAGACACAAAGGGATTTTGCAGTGCTGGCTCTAGGAAACTGAATTAACTATTGATGGTGATAGCAGCAAGCTAGCTGTTATTGCTTTGTTTCTTTAAAAATTGTTTGTCAAAATCAATAGTGTTTATGGGTTTAAAATGAAGCACTGTAATAAATCCTTTATTTCAAACATTCCCGGCATATTAAATTATTCTGAAACTCCTTAACCTTATCTCTAGAGAAATGAAAATAAGGGAGTTGAGTTATTCTGCACCTTCTTTTAATACATGCCACTTAATGTTATTGGCAGAGGGAGTTTAGAAATGTCTATTTTGGCTTCATACTCTTCTCACTTATAGTGCGTGCAGATGAGAAAGAATGGTGTGAAGTGGGAAAAAGATAAAGAAAAAGAGTGAAGGGAGAAATACTACTGATTTAAACACCAAAATTAATTTTGGAAAGATTCCAAGCTAAATTGCTTTATAGAAAACATGTCCACAAATGAGTGTGTTCAGAAAGAATGTAAATTCTTGAAGAGTGAATGTTATCCCCCCATTGGATTTTCTGTTTCAGAGATCATGAAGTCATCTAATTAAAGTGGGATTATTTCTAAAAATTTTCCATCCTCTGTTTTGCTCTGCTGCTCTTTTTCATTCTAATCTCAATGTGGCCACTGTGGGAAACTGGAATCAGGGTGCCAGTTTTCCCCTAACCCTTGAAGTCAGAATCACTGTGGAAACAATCAGTAGACGCTCCAGTTTTAAAACAAAAACAAAAGCGCTACCTTGCACTAGATTTCTCCCCTGTGGAATGGGAGTGGAGAGGTTAGAGTTTACTCTTTGGCTAAATTACTCTTGCCCCGCTAACTATAACTAAGACTGCACTATTACACTCTAATTTAGGTATATGTACTTTTGCTTTTTGGACATCACTTTTTTGCTATTCTTTACACTAGCTTCTTTAACTTTGAAGCAGTGAGTTAAAAGAGGCCACATCTGACTGAACAGTTTCTGCAAATGACCCTTGAAATATTTTTTGTCAGTGTCACTTAGTATTTCCGACCAAGAGCTGAACTACATGCTGGGTTTTGATGTGTTTTTATTACTAGTGATATCAGCCATGTTCTCCTGCTGGGGATCAAGATCATGCATCTAACTTCTCTCCCTATGGCAGTTTTTCCCTTAACTAAGCACGAGCTTGTCTTTCCCTAAAGACTCCTTTCAGACATACAGTGCTTTCTTCGTATCATGTAAAATGAAAAAGTACACCTCAGGGGGGATCCTAATTTATATGCTTTATCTAAAAGTGCTCCTTCAGTGGAAAAAAGTCACTTTGTAAAAATGATACCTTGGTGTTATATAAATGTACTCTCAATATAATTTGTCTGTCCTAATGCTCATTTTACTCCTCAACCATTTGTTGCAGCTTTTTGTAATTGAAGTTCCAGTTCTAATGTGGCAGAGAGAAAATAAACTTGCTTTTCCTGATTTATTTCAGTGATGAGCTAAGTCCTTTAAAAATCGGGTACTAATTGAAATTTTTTCCCAGCCAGCACACAGAGTGTTGTTTATAGTTTAGATACCTCTCGGGCTTTCAAAGCTATACTGAGTTTCATCTGATTGTGTCAGATTTAGTGAAATGGATAATTATTTGCCTAGAGGCATAAAAATGTTTTTAAAAGACTTACAGAGATATTTACAATTTTGAAGCTTCAAAATATTTAGACTAGGCCTGGGAGATTTGCCCTCAAACAGTTCCATACATGAAGTACTCATGGTCTGCATCTAGCCTTGTGTGTGTGGGATAAAAGAGGGCAGGATGACATGGGAAAGGGGGAAATAGGTTTTCTGTGAATTACCCACTGACAGTCTAAAATGCTTGGATGGATGTAAATTGTTGGTTGTCTAGCTCTATTTCTTTCATGTTGTTCTTAGCCAGATACACTGTGAGATCATGTGATTCTATGTGTAAAACCATCATTGTTGCGAAGAAAGAACAGACTGAAGCATTATATGGGTGTATATCTCAAATGCTTTTAAATATTGAGCTCCCAGTATCTAACCACATAAGTATGTTGTATTTTAGTAATCTTAGAGGCTCTTTTTCCCCCTCAAATTGGAAACGAATATACTAGAATCTTTCTTCCTAATTATAAAGTTCGCTGCAATTTTTCACACAAAAATGTTTTTGTTTTCTTTTGCTTTTTTTGTTATGGGTGGTGGGATGTTTTTTGTCAAAAATGGCTTTCTTTGAAAATGAAAAGTTATCGGTATTATTGAATTTTATTATTTGTTCATGATATTTTCTGCCACATTTTAAATGTTTATTTTTTTCAAAATATGTTGTTTCCCACAAACTATTAATGAACAGATAAATGAAATAGGCTATTAAATTAAAGGAGTACTTGTGGCACCTTAGAGACTAACCAATTTATTTGAGCATGAGCTTTCGTGAGCTACAGCTCACTTCTGTAGCTCACTTCTGTAGCTCACGAAAGCTCATGCTCAAATAAATTGGTTAGTCTCTAAGGTGCCACAAGTACTCCTTTTCTTTTTGCGAATACAGACTAACACGGTTGTTACTCTGAAACCTGCTATTAAATTAAATGTCTCACAGCTCAGGACAATTGTGCATGTATACCCTCTTCATAGCCCCTCGAGGGTCCCCTCTCTAAGTTCCCAGATCCTCAGCCATTTCTCTTGCACAGAGATCTTTGTCTCCTTCCCTCCTGACCAGGGTTTTTCCAGGCTGCACAGTTCCCTGCCTACACTGTTAGTCTCTAAGGTGCCACAAGTACTCCTTTTCTTTTTGCGAATACAGACTAACACGGCTGCTACTCTGAAACCTGCCTACACTGTGATATTCCCAGCAAGCCAGACAGCCTGCAAGGCCAGTGTATGCAATTGCTTTCTCTTCAAAGGCTATGAACAGTGGTAATTGTTGCAGTCATAAATTATCACAAACAGCCCTTTATAAGTAAGCATATTTATTTGTAAGGTGAAAGACTAATATTCATAATATTGACTTATGAGGAGAGGCTGAGGGAGCTGGGATTGTTTAGCCTTGTCAAGGTTCCTCCCCCACTCTGAACTCTAGGGTACAGATGTGGGGACCTGCATGAAAAACCTCCTAAGCTTATCTTTACCAGCTTAGGTCAAAACTTCCCCAAGGTACAAAATATTACCCCCGTTATCCTTGGAATGGCTGCTACCACCACCAAACTAATACTGGTTACTGGGGAAGAGCTGTTTGGACGCGTCCTTCCCCCCAAAATACTTCCCAAAACCTTGCACCCCACTTCCTGGACAAGGTTTGGTAAAAAGCCTCACCAATTTGCCTAGGTGACTACAGACCCAGACCCTTGGATCTTAAGAACAATGAACAATCCTCCCAACACTTGCACTCCCCCTTTCCTGGGAAATGTTGGATAAAAAGCCTCACCAATTTGCATAGGTGACCACAGACCCAAACCCTTGGATCTGAGAACAATGAAAAAGCATTCAGTGTTTTACAAGAAGACTTTTAATAAAAAATAGAAGTAACTAGAAATAAAGAAATCCCCCCTGTAAAATCAGGATGGTATATATCTTACAGGGTAATTAGATTCAAAAACATAGAGAACCCCTCTAGGCAAAACCTTAAGTTACAAAAAAGATACACAGACAGAAATAGTTATTCTATTCAGCACAATTCTTTTCTCAGCCATTTAAAGAAATCATAATCTAACACATACCTAGCTAGATTACTTACTAAAAGTTCTAAGACTCCATTCCTGTTCTGTCCCCGGCCAAGACGACTACAGACAGACACACAAGCCCTTTGTTTCTCTCCCTCCTCCCAGCTTTTGAAAGTATCTTGTCTCCTCATTGGTCATTTTGGTCAGGTGCCAGCGAGGTTACCTTTAGCTTCTTAACCCTTTACAGGTGAGAGGAGCTTTCCCCTGGCCAGGAGAGATTTCAAAGGGGTTTACCCTTCCCTTTATATTTATGACAAGCCTGCAGAAGAGAAGAATGAGGGGGGATTTGATAGCTGCTTTCAACTACCTGAAAGGGGGTTCCAAAGAGGATGGCTCTAGACTGTTCTCAATGGTAGCAGATGACAGAACGAGGAGTAATGGTCTCAAGTTGCAGTGGGGGAGGTTTAGATTGGATATTAGGAAAAACTTTTTCACTAAGAGGGTGGTGAAACACTGGAATGCGTTACCTAGGGAGGTGGTAGAATCTCCTTCCTTAGAGGTTTTTAAGGTCAGGCTTGACAAAGCCCTGGCTGGGATGATTTAACTGGGAATTGGTCCTGCTTCGAGCAGGGGGTTGGACTAGATGACCTTCAGGGGTCCCTTCCAACCCTGATATTCTGATTCTATGATTCTTACGGTGAAAGAATGTTATTAGCATGCATATAGATTCTTTTGCTGTTTTTAAAACAGAGATCATCCCCCCCAACTCTGACAAGGGCTCTGGTAGGAGTCAGTCCTTAAAGCCCCACAAAGGGTTGTTTCAGTGGTTACGGAATCACAACAGCTGTAGCCCAGAATAAGAATCCCAATGTATAGTTCAATCTTTCCTTTACACTACTTGAGCCTTTGATCTTGAGATTCTGGGAACAGGTGATCAGCAGATCATGGTCCCCTCCTCAGGATGTAGCTTCAAAAGCCTGGGCTTTTGCATAACAAGAGTGTGGGGAATTTGCCTTCATCTCCCCCTTGAGATTCCCCAGGCAAACCACTTGACACTGTTTATCCTAAACATCCATTCTTATCCGGCACATTGTTCAATACAGTCCTTTTAAGTTCATAATACATCTCAAGGTTCACATCTCATCTCTCCCTTAGAGAGGCTACATACAACCTCAGCCCCACTGCTTACTTTGTGCCAAGCCTTGCCATTGTTGAGCCCCAGCACCTCTAGGCTTGACAGTTCATAGCTTCAGCACCTCTGGGCTTGCTGCGGCAGTTATGAAAGTAAAACAATTGCTTGAGTCTGGGCACCTAATTGCTTCCACCCCAGCTCCTCTTTCATTAAAAGTTAAGCACTGCTTGGCCCACAATAATATATAACCTTTGCATTTAATACAATGGACTCCAAAGATACTTAAGCTTCATTCGGTACAATTTTTCATGGAGATTGCCATATCTGTCACAAAATGTATGCTACTACAGTTCCAGATAAGCACTGGTCAATACCTTTAAGCAAAGTCAGTTTCCTGAGGGCATTTTGAGAAAGGTTAAGGACTAAATCCTGGCCCCATTCCTGTTATCTGAGGAGTGTAGCGGCTTCTCCATCACTACTTCACTGGGGCAGCTAGGTGGAGGTGAAGCTCTGCCTTCGTTATGAAAGCACCAGGCAGCCAAAGTCTCCAAGTATGTGAGTTGAGGACTAAAATGCATCCTACAATAGGGTATAGTAGTGAGTGTCTTCCGCTATAGGGCCGTGTAACACTGTATCACCTCTTACTGTTGGCTATCCCTTAACAGCACCATCGAGCTCTGGTTGCAGTACATTTATTGCAGCACAAATTAAGCAGTGGGGCTGGGGTTGTGTGTAATCCAGGGGTGAAAGTAAGTTAGAGGACTTACCGGTACACCGGAGTCCTGAGCAGGGGGCGTGGCCTCAACTGGAAGAGGCAGGGCCTTAAATCCCCGGGGCCCTTTAAATCTTGATTTAAAGGGCCAGGGCTCCAGCTGCGGTAGTGGCGGCTGGGAGCCCGGGGCCCTTTAAATCACCCCCGAGCTACCAGCTGCAGAGGCGGCTAGGAGCCCAGGAGCTCGGGGGTGATTTAAAGGGCCCAGGGCTCCAACTGCTGCTACCGCAGCGGAGCCCCGGGCCCTTTAAATCACTGAGGATCCCTGGGGGCTCCCGGCCGCCACCGCTGCCCCGGGGCTCAGGGCTCTGGCAGAGCTTTAAAGGGCCTGAGACTCCACTGTGGTAGCAGCTGCTGGAGCCCCGAGCCCTTTAAATCCCCACCGGAGCCCTGCTCCCCGAGCCCTGGGGTAGCAGTGGCCGGGCTCCATGGGGGATTTAAAGGGCCCCAGGGCTCCAGCCGCCGCTACCTCCCCAGCCCTTTAAATGCCCGCCGGAGCCCCACCGCCGCTACCCCAGGGCTTTTGCAGCAGGGCTCCGGCGGGGATATAAAGGGCCGGGGCAGTAGGGGTGGCTGGAGCTCCGGGGCTCTTTAAATCCCCGCCAGAGCCCTGCCGCCGCTACCCCAGGGCTTGGGCAGCAGGGCTCAGGCCAGGATTTAAAGGGCCCAGGGGGAGGGGGGGAGCAGCGGCTGGAGCTCCGGGGCCCTTTAAATCCCCACTGCAGCCCCGCCGCCGCTACCCCAGGGCTTGAAATTGCCCTCTCTGAAAGTCGGTCTTGGTACAGTGCACCGGCTCTTACCGGTACGCTGTACCAGGGCGTTCCGGCTTCCTTTCACCTTCGGTGTAATCTTTCTAGGGGAGAGATGTAATATGAACCTTGAGAAGTATTATGAATTTCAAAGGACTGTATTGAACATTGTGCTATGACTTTAATTATAAGACTTGGTATAAACAGATGTGACTAGATTCAGCTTAACATGCACTTTAGCGATTATCCTTTTCAGCACAAGCAGATAGATACTTTTACCTTAACTAGAGATAGGGCAGGTAGTAAGTGGTAAAACTCTACAGTCCATTTCATAGCAGCTGAAATCTGGAAGATTTGTTAGAGCAATTTGAAGCTTTAAAGCATTGAAGTATGTGCCAAACTCTCCAACAATAATTATTATACTCAGCAAACTAGATTGTCGGTCAGCTTGCAAATTTTGCAGATATTTGAGTATTCTTTCTGCTTGCTTTCATATTCCAGTAACCAAGAATGGATTTCTAATATCCATTTGCATTAGCTGAAGCTTTCAGAACTCAGATGAGCAGGAAAGAGAGATTTGAAAACTTTCACATGGTTAGTCACTGGGGAACACATTTCCTCAGATTCTTCTCTCTAGTGTATTCAGCACATTTGTCTCTTTATAGCCCTGGATTTCAAAAAGGAGATAAAGGGCTCCTTTATTAGTAATGTGATACGGAGTGCTTTACCTGCACTCAGCACACCACAGAGGAGGGAAGGGACAAAAGTGTCTTAAAGCTACTTTCCTGCTCACCCACTCCTTGGGACATCCAGGAACTACGTCTGCTCACAGTGCACAATTATAGTAGCCTAAAGGGTGCTGTAACTTGTTCTTGATGATAGCAGGGATCAGCCAAATGCAGTGCACTCAAGTCACATCTCTTCCTGAACCCAGAATCCCTCCATAATATCTTTCATATGAGGGAAGCACAGGGATTGAGGAGGGAGGTGTCAGAGGCAAATATGCTAGCTCTGTGCAAGACAGGGATTCCCATGTGTAAGAGAAATCCCCAACTCCTTTTAGGACAGCTTTGCAGTCTCTTTCCACCACTTTTCTGGTGCACAGGGCCATATCACATGCCAGCATTCTTAAGTTACTATAGTTAGCAAATTAATAATTAATAAATTAAACTTTAGAAGATCTGAAACAGCATTTATTTATCCAAGATACATACCTACTTTACTGAAGAGAATGAACTTTTGGGGAAGGTCCAGAGAATTATGCTTGATGTTTCAGTCCTGTGTCCATAATCCTTTGGATGGATACATTTATACTTTTCAATATCTGGGCAATGCATTTTTTTCACCCAGAAGAAGAATTCTGAAGTTGTCCAGATAATTGGTTCTGACTCATTAAAAGAGGTTGTGAAAATTAGTGAATTATTTTTATTGTTTCTTTTCCACAGACTTTTTTGTTTATTTACTTTTAATTTTGTTTCAGTCAAACTAAACCAAGAATGTGACTATTCAAAAGATGTATTTAAGATAAAGTCATTGGGCCACACTCTAGCTCTAGCTAGTTCTAGCTGTTTAGTGTCTCAGGAGCAAAGCGTAACCACTATAAACCTGATTTAACTGGCCTGACAAGCCAGGTTCATGGCTGCTTTGGATAACCAGTAAATCTGATCCTTTGTGGCTACTGTTTGTTAATTATGTTATAGTTATTAGTCGCAAAATGTTGAACATCAGAACAATAGAGATGTATATCAAGGATATATTTTACTGGCCTTAGACATCCCAGAGTGGAAGGCAGACAACTTCCAGCTTTTACAAGTTGAAGAAACTATCACAGTCGTACTCTGTTTTCTTCATACACACACTTTGCAAAAAGAGAGATCCTCTCATGGATCATGTTGTCATCCCAACATCCCAGACTTCCACTGTTTTGTCCTCAACATATTTAATTCTAGTGGTCCGTGGGAGACAATTATTTGAGACTCACTGGGATAGAAACTTATTGCCAGTTTCTTGGCAACCGACAAGGGACAGGTTGTTCCATCCCTAACACTTGTAATGGACTTTAATCTGTGTCACAGCTGCACACTTGAGGGAGATTTATTGAAGGGGTGGAAGATGGAGTCTAGAATGATTGAGGAGGTGATTTGTCTATTTTGTTTCTTGTGCTAACTCAGTTTAGAGGCCAGTAAAGACAATAAAATACCCACCCACGCTATGCACCTTTTATCTTTTTTCTGTTAGTTGGCTCAACCTATATGGTGGCTCCAGGTATCCATCCATCCTAGCACAAACTCACCTCATTTCACATTTGTCAGAGAAATTATTAAAATAAATATAAAACAAACTCAAATGCAAAATCACACAAACTTGAGAAATCCAGTCCTTGGTCAAATAGTTCTTTATGAGTATGGATAGTCTTTACCCCCAAAAGTTTATGCAAATGAAATTTAATGAACATTCATGTTGATCAGATATAATTCTTTACTTCTCCTAAACCACTGAGAAATACAGCTGGAAGAGGGTCAAGGCATTTTTATTCCTAGCTGTTATTTGGACAGATGGCCATCTAGTGTAGTCATTAAAGCTTCTCTATTTTTATTTTTTTATTTTAATTTCATGAGCTGAAGAGATTCACCAAAATGGCTTTATTTTTAAATATTTCCTGAGGGAAATAAAAGCCATCACTCTTTTTCTCTCTTCCTCACTTTGCTCCTCCTCCTAACCTGTTTCTGATTCTCTCTACAGCTGCTGCCTAAAATTCACAAAGGAGCTCTTACCTGTGTCAAACTCTCAAGCATCTCTGAGGCGAATCAGAATATTTACAGGTATGCTATTTTTCACCACAATCCATACAGAGTTATGCCTGAAAATTTCCATATATCAGGAAGAGAATTTCCCCCTTAAAGGAATAAGTTGTTTGGACTGCAATTTGGACCTGATATGTTAGAGAATGTCTTCCAGATTTTAAAACATTTTATTTTCTAAATCCACAACTCTGTGACACCAAAATTTTAATTAAAAAAAGAAAAACAACAGCACAACTTGTCAATAGTTTTTCTTTTGCTTAGGGAGATGCAGCCACCCAGCCAGCAGAGTTAAATGACAAAGTCTGTTCCCATAACTCTGCTGACATCACTGCTGATGGAATCACATAAGCTTTTGACAAATTAGAAGGTACGTAGTCATAAACAACCCAGTTCTCTTGGCTTGTGCTTCATAAGAAACAGGGAGAAAACAGCGTTTATTTATTGGAATGAAAAAGAGCAAAACTGGAAAGGAAAGAGCTGTTATTTTCTAGTTTCTAAGATGACGGCACAAACAATGGTAAGTGAAAAATCAAACATTCAAAACAAGAGATGGGCCCCATGATGAATGTGAGAATTTTGGTAATGTTTGTATGATTCCTATGCATACCACAGTTTCCCTCTGTGCTTTCTATGGCTATGCACTGAATGTAAAGGGAAGGGACAAGGTGTTACACTCATCTGGTCATCCAGTTGGAGACCAGAGTCATTAACAAACTGAACGGAGAATACTGAAGAGACAATGAAAACACCAGTGGCTGGGACATTCACACCTAGCAACCAACAGCCAAGAAGAAGGATATTCTCCCTCCCCGTCCCTGCCATGCAGGGAAGCAGAGCAAAGGCCCCAAACTGAGAACAAAGGAGAAAATATGTCAGGTGGCTGTGTTAAGAGCTGAGCACATGGAGGCACTGGGACTCTCACCTGGGATGCAGACAAAGGGACAAAAAGCATGGCTCAGGGAATTCCTGGCATTGCCCAGTCTGAACTCTGTCTTAACCTTTGCTTTTCTGTCAACCACAGGTGCTTTCCCCTGTTTGAGGCCTTCCTATGTCTAACTTAGAAATCACATTTCTCTCAAACCTGTGCAGGATCTGCCTCTCCAGACAGTTTATTATGGCAAGAAAATGTTATTTTTATCATCTGGCTTGTTCTCTGTGTGTTTTCAACATCTGTCCATGAGAGTCCCTGATGGCCATCACCTGTAATAATCTGGTATATGCACCAAAAAACACGACGGGCAACAGTGAAAATGATAAATTCCATGAGCAGGTTCATCATGTATTGGATGACATGCCTAATCATGACATCAAGTTGATGATGTGTGACACAAACTGGCACTCAGCTGACTGAGAAGGAGTAATGGGCACAGCAGTGGAAGGTGTCCAAACTGATAATGGGGAACAGTTCTTGAATCTCTGTGATACAAACAACCTAAAAGTAGGAAGTAGTCTCTTCCACCACAAGAGCATTCACAATCTCACTGTCAACCAGATAGACCATGTGTGTACATCTAAGAGATGGTCATCTTCTTTGGGGGATGTCAGAGTCAGCAGAGGAACAAATGTTGGCTCAGATCATTATCTTTTTAGTGGCCACATTACAATTTAAGCTTGGAAAGATCATGAAGATGGACAAAAACTGTGTTATAGCAATAGAGAATGTTCAAGGACAAAGAAATGCAGACCAGATTCCAGACTGCATTTAGCAACCATTCTAGTGTTTTACAGAACCAGGCAGATGAAAGTCTGGAAGATTTTTAAACTGGAAGATAATAGTATTTGAGACAGCAGGGGAAGTAGTGGGGCACCAAAGATGGTGGAAGAAAGATGCATGGATTACATCTGGAACATGAGCATCTATTGACAAGCGGAAAGCTCTGAAGGCAAAAAAGGGACAGTGAAAGACACTGGCAGAACTGTTAGAGGTGCATCCAAGATTCAGAGAAAAGAACACAGAAATAAAGAAGAAAATCACGCAACGTAGAAATGTCTGGGTTCAGGAGAAGGCTGCAGAGGCAGAAGCAGCAACACAGATGAGAGACTTCAAGCAGTTCTGTAGAATAGTGAAAGACTTCTCAGGAGAATCCTGACTATGTCATCAAAACAGTTTCATCTATTAGAATAAAAATAATAACAGAGGAAGATGACACAACAAATAGTTAGCCAGTCTAAAACAAGAGCAAGATCAATATTGCCCATCCTACCTCTAAAATTGTGATGGACTTTCAGATAAGGTCCTTAATTGCTATCCTAATAAAGTGGTACACATACTTGTCTGGATTTCATCTCCGTTTCAGTCTAAAGACAGGTGAGTTTCTGTTGGCCATGTTTTCGAATTTTAAAAGCATGAGGCATGGTAAAGCATTTAGGCTTTTTTGAAGCATTTCCCCCCCCACACACAACAAATAAGTGTAGCCACAATAGTGTTAGGGTTTTCTATCAGAGGGAACTTGAGTTCATTTCAAATTTTTGCTAAAATTTCAAGTGAAGATGAATATGAGAACTCAGTCTTCATTTGTGCCTATCACAAAACCACTACAAATTTTATGTATAAAATTTGGTGAACTGACTAATTAGCCCTTGGATGGCTTCCATAGTACATGGGCATCCACACTATGCTTGACTCTAGCTAATTTGTTTTCCCTGCCTTTTTCATCAGTACTACATTCATTTTGTTCAGGCATGGAGGATCACTCACAAGGGGACCACAACTATACTGTGCATTACTACACCATCTCAGTCACAAGGCACATGGGTAGAATGCCAAGGAGCACATTTACTTCCTCTCTAGACCAGACCATAAGACTCTGCACTTCATGTGGCTTTGTGTTTGTGTGTATAAAAATAGATCACCTTTCTTCCCAAAGGATCCTACTAACCTAAATATCTGTACCAACATCACTTCCTAAAGCACCCCAGGTGACATCCTGGCCCCAATGAACTCAGTGGGAGTTTTGACAATTTCATCCCCTCTGTTTTCCATGGAGGTGTCCTATCCAAATACTGATCCAGCCTAATGAGGCCTAGCTTGTGAGATCTAAAACTATCATAGTCCAAAGTGGTTTATAATGCTACCAGGTGGCATATTAAACTCAGAATAAATTCCAAAATTAAAATGCTTGAACTGAACAAATTAAAAAACAATATTTTTTCAAAGTTTGTCAAGTATGGCAGCAAACAGAGCAGCTAAAGCACAAGGTAGTTGTCAAGACGGACAAATGGAAAGCATTAGTTTCTAGGGCTGTCAGCACCTTGCAGCACCACTAACTACATTTTAAATTTTTGAAATATTTTGTTTAAAAAAAAAACTGCAGCTTTTTGATGTACAGGAGAAGAAAATTTCAGCTATCTACACACATATAATCAGTTCAACAATTGTTTATACATTAGATAGGAAATGCTAGTGGTTTTCTCCCCAGTCATAGAAATATGAAGAATAAGTACACTTAGGTATCTAATTTATCAGTTATTTTTATTCTGGTTTAATGCGTGCAAAGAAGTGGCATTTTACATAGTTCTTCACTACTGTCCCTTCACTTGTAGCCACACATAAAGACTTGAGTGAATATCCAGCTTGGAAACAGGGAGGAAAAAAATCTTTACATGATATTGACCTGAATCACAACTCTCTTCATTACACTTTATCTAAGCCTGGCATAAGGGAGTTAGAATGTTCTTTCAAAAACTCTTTACAATGTTACTCAAGCAGTGAAAAGGGACCTTTAAAAAAATTCTCTGTACCTTCAAATATCTGGGAATGGAGAAGGTGACATACTAGTTAACTTTTCACATTGTGACACATAACTCTATTCCCTCTTTGATTAATTTTGAGAAAGCAACACGAAAGCTTATGCTCAAATAAATTTCTTAGTCTCTAAGGTGCCACAAGTACTCCTTTTCTTTTTGCAAATACAGACTAACACGGCTGCTACTCTGAAACCTGTCATTATTGTCATGGTTATAGGGTGATCTGTGTTTTAGATCTCTTTCAGTCCGTCAGGTGACAGGCCCGGTTTCCTGCACCTCTGTCAAGGGGGAACCCACACAGTTTGACCACTCTGGAATGGGATCACTAGGTGTAAGATTTCTAGTTTTCCCAACCCTTGTAACTGAACAGGCCTAGCTATGTTTGGCTACTGTAAATCATTTTCCTTTAGGAGCCTGTGACTGCAGTTGATTAAAGGGACTAGGGTTGCCACCCATTCGCGTTTCACCTGGACAGTCCAGTTTTTGGCTTCTGTGTCAGGGTGCTATTTTAGGGTTGCTGGGTGTACAGTTTTTGACCAGAAAGTCCAGGTGAAAAGGGGATCTGGCAGTGTCTGGTCAGATGTCCGATTACCGCTGGGTTCGGGAGGCGCTGGGACATTAACTCATCCCAGCCCCTTCTCAGCGGGGGATGCCTTCTGTCTGCAGGCAGGCTCCTTTGTCAGACTGCTGCAGCTCCTGTCCCAGCCCCAGAACAGAGGGAGCCCAGCTGGGGGGAGGTGGAGACAATCCAGGGAGCAACACGGGGAAAGGGGAAGAGGAGAGCATGACAGAGATGGGGCCTTCAGAGAAGAGGCAGAGAAGGAGCGGGGCTTGAGGGAAGAGTTGGAGAAGCGTGTGGCCTCAAGAGAAGCGGTGGAGCAGGGCCAGGGCCTTGGGGGGAAGAGCAGTGACAGGGCCTTTGGGGTCCTGTTACCAGCCATTAGAAAGATGACAACACTAAAAGGGTCTCAAAACCACTTCTTCAAGACAAAGCATTATTTATTCACCCACAGATATATAGTGTGCAGGGCAAAGGGTAAAAATAGTACAGGCCTTTCCCCTTACCTAAACGTTAATAATTCCTTAAAGCTTTGGTTAGTGCCATTCAGTCCAGCTACGGTCATCTCTGGGCTGGGAAAAGCAAACTATACGGGTACAGCACGCTCTCTGCTTCTCTGTTAGAGACTCATCTCCAGCTGCTGCTAACAATCCACTCAACCCCTGTTCCATTTCCTGGCCCGGGGTCCTTTACTGGTTTAAGATTCGCTTTGGTTTTAGGCTTAGGCCTGGGAAGAGTAAACATCACTGGCCTAGTTGGAACCAAGAAAGGGCGTTCCCCCAATAGAATCATAGAATATCAGGGTTGGAAGGGACCTCAGGAGGTCATCTAGTCCAACCCCCTGCTCAAAAGCAGGACCCATCCCCAATTAAATCATCCCAGCCAAGGCTTTGTCAAGCCTGACCTTAAAAACCTCTAAGGAAGGAGATTCCACCACCTCCCTAGGCAACGCATTCCAGTGTTTCACCACCCTCCTAGTGAAAAAGTTTTTCCTAATATCCAACCTAAACCTCCCCCACTGCAACTTGAGACCATTACTCCTTGTGCTGTCCTCTTCCACCACTGAGAATAGTCTAGAACCATCCTCTCTGGAACTACCTCTCAGGTAGTTGAAAGCAGCTATCAAATCCCCCCTCATTCTTCTCTTCTGCAGACTAAACAATCCCAGTTCCCTCAGCCTCTCCTCATAAGTCATGTGTTCCAGACCCCTAATCATTCTTGTTGCCCTTCGCTGGACTCTCTCCAATTTATCCACATCCTTCTTGTAGTGTGGGGCCCAAAACTGGACACAGTACTCCAGATGAGGCCTCACCAATGTCGAATAGAGGGGGACGATCACGTCCCTCAATCTGCTCGCTATTCCCCTACTTATACATCCCAAAATGCCATTGGCCTTCTTGGCAACAAGGGCACACTGCTGACTCATATCCAGCTTCTCGTCCACTGTCACCCCTAGGTCCTTTTCCGCAGAACTGCTGCCTAGCCATTCAGTCCCTAGTCTGTAGCTATGCATTGGGTTCTTCCGTTCTAAGTGCAGGACCCTGCACTTATCCTTATTGAACCTCATCAGATTTCTTTTGGCCCAATCCTCCAATTTGTCTAGGTCCCTCTGTATCCTATCCCTGCCCTCCAGCGTATCTACCACTCCTCCCAGTTTAGTATCATCCGCAAATTTGCTGAGAGTGCAAACCACACCATCCTCCAGATCATTTATGAAGATATTGAACAAAACCGGCCCCAGGACCGACCCCTGGGGCACTCCACTTGACACCGGCTGCCAACTAGACATGGAGCCATTGATCACTACCCGTTGAGCCCGACAATCTAGCCAACTTTCTACCCACCTTATAGTGCATTCATCCAGCCCATACTTCTTTAACTTGCTGACAAGAATACTGTGGGAGACCGTGTCAAAAGCTTTGCTAAAGTCAAGATACAATACATCCACTGCTTTCCCTTCATCCACAGAACCAGTAATCTCATCATAGAAGGTGATTAGATTAGTCAGGCAGACCTTCCCTTGGTGAATCCATGCTGACTGTTCCTGATCACTTTCCTCTCATGTAAGTGCTTCAGGATTGATTCTTTGAGGACCTGCTCCATGATTTTTCCGGGGACTGAAGTGAGGCTCACTGGCCTGTAGTTCCCAGGATCCTCCTTCTTCCCTTTTTTAAAGATTGGCACTACATTAGCCTTTTTCCAGTCATCCGGGACTTCCCCCGTTCGCCACGAGTTTTCAAAGATAATGGCCAATGGCTCTGCAATCACAGCCGCCAGTTCCTTTAGCACTCTGGGATGCAACTCGTCCAGCCCCATGGACTTGAGCACGTCCAGCTTTTCTAAATAGTCCCTAACCACCTCTTTCTCCACAGAGGGCTGGCCATCTCTTCCCCATGTTGTGATGTTGTAATAGCTCCTCTCGCATTGTTCCCCCAAGGAGCCATAACTCCTTGTCATTGTTTTGTTTCCTGTTTGCTTCCCACCTATCCCCCAATCTAGTTTACAACTGCTTTGATTTAACTCTACGTAGAGTCAGGCAGGATATTATCAACCTGGTAAATTGATGGGCACACGATATTTATTAAAAAAAAATACACAACTCCCTTCTTCTACACAGTTACTATCCTGCAGAGTTCTACAGGCCTATCCACTGAAACTGAACACTTCAGTACTCTCTGGCCACTCACACTAAGATGCTAATACTACTTAGTAGAGGTCAGACACAGTATCTGTGGAATCAGATGGAGGCAGAGACTGAAATCTAATTAGCTTTGTGTTCTTGTATGGGAGCTCTGAGGCACTGTAAAAGAGCAAAGATTGGATTCTGTAAACAGAATAGTTCCATTTTAATGCAAAGCAGCAATGCCACTCAGTAATGAGACATTGTAACTGCAACTGCCTTTCAGGCTGCCTGCAAATCTGTGGAATGGAATTTTTTTTTCCGTAGAGTATTGATATCACATGAAATACTGGTATGTGAGTCAGTCTGACCTCTAGGCCATTGAAATAACTTTTTATGCAGTTAGCTACTACAGCTGTACCTCCAATTATCACCTTCGAACATATGAACTTGCAGAACACTGTGTTTATGAAATCAACATATGAAAGTATGTGCTTTATGAATCCAGGCAATAGATTTAGTAGCAGCCATGTAAAGTTTTTGCTCGTAGGCAAAACACTTTTGCCTCAGTGTTCTGTAGGTGACACCCACATGCTTTCTGAATGATAAGAAAATAATTAAAGTACAGGATTTAATGTACAATCACTCTAAAAAAAAATTTAAGCTACTTTTGTCTGAAAGTGTTATTAGCTCTTTTTATATTAGATCTGTGTAAATAGTGCAGAAAAATGTCAGCAAGTGTTCACCCAAATTAAAAATTGAAATTGCTTGCAATTTGCTCATTCACTTTAAGTGACTGAATGTACTGGAAACAGCAATTTTAAGCCTGTATTAGAGATTATCTGAGAGAAGGAACTGTTGAACTTTTTTTGTTAAAATTACATGAAAGAAAACCAAAAACATCAATGAAATTTTTAAAAACTGAAGGTAAGAACAATATTATTTCACTTGTTCATTTGTTTTCAGGTTAAAAAAACCAAAACAAAATGTTTGGTTTAATTCACATTTGGCATATTGGGTTAATATTTTATCTGAATCAAGAAAAGGAGGACTTGTGGCACCTTAGAGACTAACCAGTTTATTTGGGCATAAGCTTTCGTGAGCTACAGTAGCTCACAAAAGCTTATGCTCAAATAAATTGGTTAGTCTCTAAGGTGCCACAAGTACTCCTTTTCTTTTTGCAAATACAGACTAACATGGTTGTTACTCTGAAACCTATCTGAATCAGTTCACTCATCCCTATTCACAGCTGTTCTTTTCAAGTTCCTGTGGTTTTTCCCCCTGCACTCTGTTACATTTCCTGGTGTTGGCTTATGAGACAACACTTAATGCAGAGTCTTAGTCAAGTCCCAACTAAGACAATGTGCCATAGTCATAAGTAATAAAGTAAACACAGTAGCAGCAAAATCTATCACTGAAGGAAAACAATAAATTTGAATGAATGATTAAAAAAATCAAAATCAATTCATCTATGCATGATAAGAAACCACGGGGGGGGGGGGGGGCGACACACAAATTATACACCACACCAGAATGGTTCATGGCACAGAGAAAATGTGAACAGTTTATAAGAGAGGAAACATAATGCAAAACCACAAAGACATTGAAATAGAATAAAATAAGAAAGCATATTCCCGATATCTATAATCTGAATCAAGAACAGACAAAATATATGAATAAAAATACATTTCAGGGGACGTGGATGGAAGTGCCAAACACCACTGAAGATGACATATACGTGATGGGATGTATAGACTCCACACTGCAGCAACCAGGAAGGGGTTAATCCATGGATCAAATACTTCTCCAGCTGTGACTAAATGCCTAATTAGCAACAGCTGGAATAAAAGGTCACAGCTCAGGCAATGCTATCTTGAGAAATGTCCTGGAATGGGAGGAAGCTCTACAAAGAGATAGAGATCTAGGGAGCAAAGAATACAGAGTTCAGCTTTGCGGAAGCAGGCAATGGCTGGCCTAGGCAAGCAGCAAAGGATTGTAAGGAGCAGACATTAGCTGCCTAACACAGGGACTCTGGGCTAGAACCCAGAGGAGGAGGTGGGCCTGGGCTCCTGTACCATTCCTCCTGCAAGAGGCCATATAAATCTCAGGAGTAAAGGGGAAAGGGCTACTGAGCCCAAACTGGGGCTGAAGGCCTGATATAAGATAACTAGACTTGGTTTTGTTTGGACTTCTCTATTACCCTGGAAGGGATGAAACTAAGTGATCTGGCTAAAGGGCTGAGTTGCAAAAAGGGAGAGGTCACTAAGTGATTGGCCCAAGCTGCTGCCAGCGGGGTGTGACAGAGACAGAGGGTCTGCTATGCCAAGCCCAGCCACCAGGGACACACGAAATAGTGACTGACCCTTCTGTAATATATTATATTTACATCTTTATATAGAGAGTGCACACACTTGGGGCAGTGAATGGCAAGAAAAGCTATGATGGACTTTTTCTGATGAAGCATTCACTGTAAAACACAGAATTAACATGTCAAGTTCCTTCTGTGCTCCCTTCATCTTTGGCCTGATTAGTACAAATTAAATTTCACACTAATTAGCCCAAACAGTTAGTATGTAATATGGAAATCTGCGATTTCCACTGATTGTGCTTGCTATATTTATCCTATTGGCACATTATTTTTCACCACAATTACTCTATGTTTATGCACTGTGAGTCTTCGGACATTTCTTGAATGGTGTTTTACTCTTTTTTTACGTAACTTACATAACAGCTTTCTCAGCAGGTATGTCCATAGGTACAGTTATACACATGCTCATTGTTCACACAGTTGTATTTACACGCACCCTAAACAACATCAACAAAACACACTCTGGGTCAGAGCTTGGTCCCTGTTACAGCACCCAGGGTCCATAAAGTTCTGCTAAAGGGCTCCTTAGTCTCTCAGTGTAAATGAATCTTTATGTGACATAGAGCCTGCATGGCTGCTTCTGCAGCATCCCCCCTTTGTAGCCTCCTCTGCAGAGGACATGGCAGAGAGACAAGACAATGCCAAAAGTAATGCAATCCTTGGTCACCAAAATGCTCCCCTGGAGACTATCATCATAAGTTGAACAGCCCTGGGGGAAGAGGTTGGGAGATCTTAGAGACATGCAGGGCAGAAACTTTTCAGTACTGCCAGAGGTTGGCCTATGACAGATCCTGATGAAGAAGAAAGGCCAGGAGCACTGTAGCAGTAGTTGTAATGTGAGTGGGTGGGGAAAGAAAATAAGTTATTTAGGCTCCTTCTGCCCTCAAATGTGAACTGTTATGTTCACAGCATACAAACACACAAGTTAGATAAAAACATAAAATACCTTCGCTGGAAGATTGCAACATTACATACATTTCTTAGAATTCAAAATAATAACCCACAAAAACCCTTTAAATGCAGCGAGACAAAGCAGGTTGTTCCCTAAAATCAGAGAGGCCCAACTCACCCCACCTTACTCTATGCCAGCTGGCTGCAAACTGACTGCTGAAGTAATTACTTATAAGAGTAAACCCAACCTCCTTCCACCCCTGTCCCAAAGTGATAGCTTGCAAAACCAGCAGTCTTCAATACCCCACATGAATTTGGGAAATCAAGCCCTACTGGCATCTCTCCTAAACTTTTGAGACCTGTAGGGCAGGAGTATCTCCAGAGAACTGACCTGTAAAAAGCCCCACCCCAAAATGAGGAGAGATGAGAACAGAAGTGCATTGGTGGCCATGCAACCTTTTTAGACCCCAGGGCCTGGTGATGTCATCAGAAGTAATCTGGTGACTTATTTTATCCCTGTCGGGTAAGCATTAAGGAAGAAAGGAGGGCAATTGTTTTAGCATAAGGAGTTGGATAATTTGGCTAAATTTATAAAGAGCTGTGATCAATATTGGTGATGCAAAGACTCAGCATCTAAGAGTTCAACTCATCAGTAATCCTGGGTCAAAAAATGCCTTCTGCCACCTTCCAATTTCGAAAAAAACCCACCTTTCAATCTCGCCACAGCCTCATGATTTAATTTTTCTAAAGGTATGTCTATATGTACAGCACTGTAGCAGAACGACTGTACTGATCCAGCTGCACTGCTGCAGCGTGTCTGGTGAAAACGCTGTATGCCAACGGGGGAGAGCTCTCTCGTTGGCATAAAAAAGCCACCTGCATGAGCACCATAAGTTATGTCTGCAGGAAAATCTCTCCTGCCGACATAGCGCTGTGCACACGAACACTTATGTCAGTGTAACTTATGTCGCTCGGGGGGGGAGGAGGGGTTGAAATATTTCACACACACCCCCGGGCACCATCAGTTTTGTCAACATAGGCTGTAGTGTAGACATAATCTAAGTCATTGTGGCTAGAGCTGAAAGTGGAAACAGTGCAGAGGATCCAGTCAAAAACATTAGTTTTAAACTAGAGTAAGGCAGTGGTGAATCAGGCCCACAGTATTTAACCTTTTCTGGACTTCCACTTGTGCAAGCCTTCCTGTTGGGGTATTCTGTATCCCTAATATACAGCACATGCTCCTTTCACTAAAAACAACATGCTGTTTATGTTTCTTTATAACTCAACTCGCCATGGAAAAAGAAATATGAAAATTAAGGGAGAAAAGGTTCAGCTTTGACCTATTCGTTGAACGAATGCTGAAACCAGTTTGAGAAGTTGGAGAAAGTTCAGAAATATTAACCAACTTATTTATAAATCTTATAAACAGCAAACGTATCCATTCATTCACTCACATTTGCAATATATGCCCACAGACTAGTGTATGATGTGAATACAATTATGTTAATAACTGCAGTTTTAGGGAAAGGACATCATAGAAACTTTTCTGCTCTAATAGCTTTTAATATAAGTGTAATTTTCCTGAACAGCAAGCCATTATCTGTATGTGATACTTTAATTCCCATAATGTGGTATTTATTACAGCCATTTTTAAGTATTAAGCATTGCTGATATAGTTTTCACTGATGTTTTGAAGTAATTACTTATATAATCTATTTTTACTTTAAATAATGATACAGAGCTGAATGCTGCAGTCCTCGCTAGTTCAAAACCCCAAGGGCTACTGGATTGGCCTCACAATACTCTAATTCTTACTACATGTTCACCTTTCATCAGAGAATCTCAAATCACTGAAGGCTGGATTGGCACTTTGCAAGAAAGAGGGTGGCCTGCATAGCTGTGCTGCCCCAGGGGTAGAGTGGGGATCAAATTGTGATTCTGTGCCAGCCTTTTTCCTCATGCAACTTCCTTTTCCCTCAGACCAGTTCCACTGAATTGGACCATAGTCAAGCCTTTGGCCACTGCCTGCTTGCTCCTGCCTACCTGAGCAGGGATTAGCAACCTGGCTTTTGTGACCCCTTTTTTCCTGTGAGGAGGATCACCAGGATCACAATCTGGCCCTTAATGAGCAGAAAGTGACTGAGCACCACCACTCCTTTGTGAGATAAGTATTGTTAGACTTGTTTTGAACACCTAGGTAAACTGAGGCATAAGGGGTAATGTGCACTGTTCAGATCTCATTCACACCAGTTTTATACCAGTGCAGCTCCTAGTGTGACAGTGGAATTACCATTGAATTACAGTAGTGTGAGAGGAGGATTTGATCTTAAATGTCTCTACTGAAGACCGTACAATCAGTCACAGTCAAAGCAGTAAGAAGCCCTGCATATCTTAGCAGAGATTTTCAAAGCACCATTTAGACACCCTATAACATATAAACAATAACAACGACAAAACATTAAAAGCCAAGTAAGATTCTTTCCTGAAAAACCCTTACTAGCAAGAAAATAAAATGCTACAGAAACTTTCCATCACATACTTTGGCACCCAGAATCTGTCACCATTCAGACTGATGGACTCTAGACCTCCACAAGGAACATCCTTGCCCAGCCCAAATACAAGGAAACATATAAGATACCCCCAGTTCTTCCACCTTGCACTGTAACACAAAGTCTCAATTCCATCCTCTGTTATAGTGACATGTATTTGCTGTAGATAGATATGCACTGGCTAAGTTTGTGATCTGTTATGTGTTTTGGGTTGCAAATGCGAGGGTCCACATATCATATCAAACCTAATCCAGTCTTAGGTCTGTCTCAGAACCTACCTACAGCCCCTTGCCCTCTTAAATTTCAAATGTATCTTTGCTTGGAATGATTGTTTTGAAATAACTTAACATAGAATAGTTTATTAAACTTGAAGTAATTAACAGAACTAGCAGAAGAATAGGTACTATTTGTTTTTCTCCAAATACTGATATTAATGCAAATTCATAATATTCATTAGCAGTTCTCTATTTCTACCCCTAGGTGCCATTATTTATTTCTGTATTGGTATCAGTATGCAATCTACTCAACTTTTTGACAGAATTAGATTTAATAGTATCATGGGAAGTTTCATATTCCATTTGTACATTTATTGTTTCAGAAGCTATAATTCTTATATCTGTTCTTTATAATTCTGTTGATTTTTTAATTAACGCATTCTCCTTGAAGGGATACAGGAATGTACCTTACCCGCACCCATTGTGGTTGCATTTTGGAGTAGCTCTTTGTTTCAGGAATTCCTACTGCTAGAGGGATAATCAAATAATGATATATGACAAGAAATAAAAATGAATTGATTTGCCCATTGCAGTAGAACTAATAGCCTAGTATTCAATCTAACGTATTATATAATCAATACAATCTTCAGAATAAAGCAATGTAATATGCAGTCTCTTTTATCAATTCAAAAATGTCCTACATAATCAAGAAAAGTATCTTGTCACACATAAAAGTCTATTCTGCTTTGTTGATAAAATGTTAATTTGTTTGTCTATATACTGGCACATCCATCTCAGTCATCTAGCTCAATTTATACTCACCTTATTTTTTTTAAGTTTTCATAAATAGATCCAGTTTTCAGAAGAAAAATAGAATATCCATAGAAAACATCAACCAATCAGTTCAGATATTCAGGTCAGTACTTCTCAGTTCAGATATTACAATTTGAGGCCCCAGTCCAGGAAAGCACTTTAGCATGTGCTTAATTTTGAGCATGTGACTAGTCTCATTTATTTTTGTTTCAGTTTGGGATTACCACACAGTTTCCAGAATGTGCCAACTCAACCAGCGTCTATATTTTCTGAAGACTCTGTGATGGGGTGTAAAACCCAAACTGGTATTGAGAGTGTTATTGGGAGTCTAAGAATGCAATTAACCTACCTTGCTGGTACCTAGAGGGGTGTTAAGTAGGTCAGTTGGCTCCACCTGGAAAAGAGTGAGGTTTCCCTGAAAGGACTGAGAAAGCTCAGCTGGGGGAGAAAGCTAGCTAGCTTACTCTCTGAGAATAGTCTGATAGAGGCCAGGCAAGAGGAGAACTCGGAAAAGCCACAGGAGGGGAATTAGCTCCTGTGGTGGGTCTCAAAACACAGGCAAAACTCCAGGGAGGTATCCCTGGTGCTTGGTGCTCAGCTGAGCAGAGAATCATGGAAGATTGGTGAAGGACTCAAGTACAAGTTTGGGAAAGGTTGAAGTTTGTACTTTTGGGATAGGATTTGTTAGAGAACTTTTGGCAGGTGGGAGGAATCCTGAGAGCCACAGCTTTGAAAGAAGGGAGAAGCCTGAAATCTTGAGGAACCTGAGAGGAATGTGGATACATGGTAAGCACGAACAGTAGCTGGTGGGAAAGGCCTACAGACAGGCTGAGGCAGGAAGAAGCCCAGGGAGGAGATCGAGGACTTGAACAGACAGAGCTGGCCTGCTTATTACAGAGTCCCTGGGCTGGAACTCAAAGAAGTGGGAGGGGTTCCCTTATTGCCTACTGGAAAAAGTGGTATGAAGACCCCAGAGACCAGGAATGGAAGGATGATTGAGTTAGGACTTGAGCCAAAGACCATGCTTGAAATTGCAGAACTACTGTCTGTTGGACTTTCACTTATTTCAGAAAGGGTGAGACATTAAGGTGGCCTGGCTGGAGGAGTGAGTCATGAGAAGGAGCAGACCACCACAGGGCTGGTGTGGCTGTCAACAGGTGGTACTAGATGATAGGACCTTCCTATGCCACATCCAGCGCAAGGGGGAAACCAGCGGTGAGTGCACTCTTCTGCAAGCTTCTCATTTACCAAATCTGAGGACCTTTTTATCTCAGATAGGTCTATTGCAAAGATCACAACTGTTAGGAATGGAAAAGACCTATAAGACCATCAATTCAACTCTTCTATTATGTCAAAGTATAGTCTCCAGTGGGTATTCCAGAGAGTAAATTGATGCAGTATTTGGTCTTAGCCAATCTTTCCCAAATGGTTTATTTCCCACCAATTTGATTGTGGGTCCTTGCAGCAGGTCTCTTTAAAGTCAGGTGGCCTGATTGTTCTTTTCATATCATATGACCCTTGGGGGCTCTCTGTAGTCAAAGTCGTGCAATGGGGTGCCTGTGGTATTCCAGGTTTAAAAGACAACAGCCAGAGGAGTAGATAAAGGCAGATCTGCTCAAGCTGTATATTACACTTCATGGGGGATTTAGATTGTGTATATCTCAGGCCAGCACTTTCTTTTCTTCTTTACTTGTACAGTGCCTAACGCATTGTGGGTGTTACAGGAAATAAATAACAAATGATAATATGAGCAAAGGCAGGGGAACTGTGATGTAGCCCTGATCTTAGATCTGGACTGGGGAATAGGAGGGAGTGGATGAGAGTCATCAAGTACTAACTAGGGGAATCAGCCAGAATTAGTTACATTGAGGGCAGCAGATGGAGGAGAAGCAGGTCCAAGGATCAGGTTGTGGGGGAGAGAGGGATGGAAAAGGATTGTATAAGGTTAAGATACATTCTGACAAGATTTGGTATCTTAAGCAAACCATATCTCCAGAAGTTGAGAGGGCTGCCCATCTATTGCACTTGCTACAGGCATCATGACTGTCACACAAATTCTTTTCCAGTAAAGACTATGCGAGTATGTGGCTATGTTCAAATGATTGTTGGCACTTCAGCCAGAGTGAAATCAGTATTCTTTATAGGCTTCTTCTTAGGAGTCAAAGTTTCTGCAACAAAGAAAAATGCTATTGAAAAAGAATTAAATTTAATAATCAGGCTATTAACCAAGGATATTTGCTGCGCATTATACAGAGACAAATTTAAAAGACTACAATAGTTTCCAGAAAACATCTGTTAAACAATGTCAAATAGATGATAAAGAAAATTGAGATCCCTTTACAGTTGAGTTTAATCCAGCTGTATCCAGCAATAAAAGAGCTATCAAAGATAACAATCCATTTGTTGTTAATTCAGAAATGCTATAGTTAGGAATCTTTAACTTTCTGCCAAATTTTTGCTCCATTGAAGTTGATGGTAAGAATCAAGTTTCAGAGTAGCAGCCGTGTTAGTCTGTATTCACAAAAAGAGAAGGAGTAATTGTGGCACCTTAGAGACTAACCAATTTATTTGAGCATAAGCTTTCGTGAGCTACAGCATCCGATGACGTGAGCTGTAGCTCACGAAAGCTTATGCTCAAATAAATTGGTTAGTCTCTAAGGTGCCACTAGTACTCCTTTTCTTTTTGGTAAGAATCAAATGTGTCATTTTTGGCTTCTTTGTCTGGAGACCTGCATGGTTACTTGGTACTCCATCCTATTTAGCCTAAGCATTTGGGGGAAAGTATAGTGCCAGTGAAAATTTCCAAATATAAAGTACATTTTCATCCAGTTCCAAGAGAAGGAAAAAAGGTACCTTTTGTTGTTGATACTGTTTTCTGAAATGTTAACCAGTTCAAATGGTCACTTCTACCATCTTAGACCTTGAACTTATATGAATGATGAGGAAGTTCTGCCCATTTTCTAGCACTTTGTTTAAGATCTGACCCAGTGCCCACTGAAGTCAATGGGAGATTTCCCGTTGATTTTAATGGGGTTTGGATCAGGCCCATAATACCTAAGAAACAACAGCTACAATGATAATACTAATAGTTATAAAACATATATATTTGGGATCTTTGGCGCTGCCAGTCAGGAGTGGGGTCTTATTGTGTTGGGCACTCTACAAACACCGTTCAAGAGACCGTTTCTGTTCTTTCCATCCATTCCATACTGTACTGATCCCTGTGGGATGAGTACATATTGTTACCTTTTCTGGGCATTAATGCACAAGTTTTTGGGGGTCTAAAGAATTGTTCCAACACCTTCCATTTTTATTGTCCTAGACCTCACAAATATGACCCTTCCCGTGGGCTGTAGTCCCTGACATATGGTTCACTGAGGCTTTTCACAGAAGACTATACAGCAATAAATGTTTGGTTTGCATTCAAACTAACCTTCATACACACTTCTGTCAGAGCAGGAGTTTCATATTATTGAACTTATGAAGCCAGAATAAATGTTCTGTATCTCACCCGCTATAATAAACACTGAATATGAAGTAATTTTTGCACAGCTCTTGGGAATTCTTTGGAGGAATTTGTTCCAGTGCATAAAACATTCTTTAACTGTTGCAACACTATTTCCAGATTAGATGGAATTAAGCACCACATTCTGATGCCTTGGCTCGTGTTAAATAGCTTCTTATTTGAAAAATACTACTGTTGAAGTTAATGGGCCTATCTGTAAGGTAAGATACTCTTAATCATACTAAAGGGTATCACAATCGGGCCTGAGGTTTCTTAAAATACCATTTTTGAAGATGTTTTTTCTTGCTCTGTGTGCTGTTAGAAATCATTTCTTCTGAAGTGTCTAGTTCTTTTTCTAGAATTGTGATCGACGTTGAACATTTATACAACTCACTCCCTTGTGCGGTTTAGAGGAGGAGGTGGGGTTTGGAATTATGGAACACATTTCTTGCACTAAGAAAAGGAGTACTAGTGGCACCTTAGAGATAAACCAATTTATTTGAGCATAAGCTTTCGTGAGCTACAGCTCACTTCATCAGATGTAGCTCACGAAAGCTTATGCTCAAATAAATTGGTTAGTCTCTAAGGTGCCACCAGTACTCCTTTTCTTTTTGCGAATACAAACTAACACGGCTGCTACTCTGAAACATTTCTTGCACTACAATTCACATATTATATTTTGGTTTAAATTCTTCCTGCTCTTGCCTTCACTTTCAGTTCTGGATTCACTAGTGGCCAGGAGGAGTAAATTTTAATAAACAACTCTTGCAGTCCTGGTTTTGATTTTGATTGATTGAATAAGATTACCTGTAGTCTGTTGTCCATGGGCTGTGTTTCCTTGTGTTCAGAGTGGATTTCTTTGTTATACGTGATATAGATTATTGTGATATTTCCAGAAATGCACTCTAGAAAGGAAAACAAATTAAGAGGTAAGATAATGAAATAAGTGCATATCCCAAATACAGGAAAATCCTTGTTTTATCAGTAAAGAAAATTAACATACAGAAAATAAGGCTTAACCCAAATTCTTCACAAACAAATGATTATAAGAGAAACCTGAATTGAAATAAGAACCTTCAGACAAGGACTGCACTTCTATATCACACACAAGAAACCCAGCTTAACGGAATTAATTTCCCTAATACAAATTGCCTTGCAGACAGTAAACAAATCACAGCAGAAGCAGCAGCTGTGGCTCAAAATTACCATTGAACACCAAACCATTACTGAAAATAGTAATTAAGAGCGGAAGTCCATTGGCAGAGCTGACAAAGCACTTTACAATGCTAATATTGCCATCAAATGCAAGGAAGAGTCAGTTGCCATACGCAGACAGGATTACCATGACTGCAAAGTTTTGAAGTGCATTGCAATTATTTATTGAATTCAACAGACACATCATAGTATTTACAGCCAGAGTACTGAAATATAATGTTGTCCTATAAACAGAATTTCAGAGCAAGGATCTTGCAGTTAGGCCCTGATTCACTATTGTACTTAAGCCCACACCTAACTTTAAATGCAAAAGTAATTTCATTGGCTTAAGGGGGAACTAATTACTCACATACTTAAAGTTCAGCATGTGCTTAAGTATGACTTTCAGTTTGGGCCCTCATTGAAGTACACCATTCAAGTTCACAGAGCTGGAATTCTTTAGGGATGACAAAAGTCATCATTTTTAAAAAAATATATAGCTTAATGCAGGGATTTTAATATTTGTCATGTTGTAGGCCACGTATTAATAGAGTACACCTCATTGGCCTCTCCTCTCATTCTTAAATCTATGCACATTTTCATTATGTTATTATTTTGGCCATATCATTTCCATCCTGAAATCAGAGTACACATATAAATATGGCTCTCCTCGCTTCTTGGTAGGAGAGGATTCCTCTAACAATTCTTCCAGGAGTGGAAAGAGAGAGAGTTTTTCCTCCCCCTCCTATTGTGACTACTAGAAGAAAGGGGTTTCCAATCTCTCTCACTCACTGACTTGGGAAAAAGTTTCTCTTCTCTACTCCATTGCCTAAAAAGAGCATCTCCTCTCTCTTACTCCTTGCTCCCCCAGGAGGGTTTTGGCTTCTGTCTCATTGCTAATGGGCAGTAGGGGGTAGCAGCTCTCTTGTGTCCAGGGTGGTCTGTGTGGTTCCAGCTTCTCTGCCCCACAAGGGAGCCTGGAAGCTCTCACACCCAGTTCATTTAATCAGTGTTCCCAACTCTCAATGACAGAGAAGTGTGTACTGCTTTGATGTGCTGCTGTCTTGATCTGCCTGTGTCAAGACCGAGTTTTGATCAGCACTTTCCTTGAAGCATATTCAATTTCCAATAAGGGAAAATTCATCTCTTTTTCATACTGCTTGTATGGATCCACTGTTTAAAGGGATCCACTGAGTCTGTTATCTACATAATAGTGCAGAAAGGGTAGCAGGTGAGGACTCTGGCAGTTATGCACTGGTCATCCTAATCACTGTGTATGTATGGATGATATTTAAGGAGTTATGTATCTATCCTGAAAACTATGTTCTGAAGTTCTGAAAGTTAAAACAGATCACCGGAAGGTAATAAACAGGTTATGTTCAGGCAGGTGATAGGAGACACTTAGCACTCCCTGGTGAGTTATTGTGCATTGTGTGTCTTACAATGTAAGTCTATTTTCATACAGAGCCGCCAGCTAATCAAGATCGCTAGGAAGGAACACATAGCAGAAGAGTGTCTAGAATGAGTTTGATAGATCAGCAAAATGCAAGGAGACACAAGTTATCCTTCATGTATGAGACAAGCTGTCAGCGTGCTTATCTTATGAATGGCAGCGCACAGCCAACCTGGCTATTAAATGCTGGGAGAAAGGGTTGGGTAAGCTAAACTTCACTAGAGAGGAAAGTGTCATGTTTGTTAAGTCTAGGCCCTAGAAAGCTTGGTATGATTTTAATTTACAATGTAACTATTTGTTTCCAGTATTTTTACTTGCTACTTATCAAATCTCTATTGTCTGTTAATTAAACTTATACTTCTGTGAACTAAGAAGAGCAGTGATCCTGTGAAGAATCTAGTAAATGGAGGTGTGCTGTTCCTCTGGGAATAGTGGAGCTGAGAATTCTGTGAGCACCCAATGGACCAGGGCTGGACACTTCAGGGGTACACTGGGAGGGCTCTAGGGTTGGAGTGTGCCTGTGACTAACCTGAAGAGGGACAGTGAAGGCTACATAGGCTGAGAGGGAAGCTAGAGGCATCAAATCTGTGGGTGGTCCGGAGCTCAAGGAAAAAATAGGGGGTGCTCAGGACCCAGGAGCCAGAGCTTGAGTGTGAAATGTGCTAAGTTCTGTGCTGCTAACCACTTCTGCCCTTGGGGCAGGGACTTTGTTTATAAACAGAGGCGGAGTTAAGATAACAAAAGGCTTGTCGGTAAATTAAATTGGTGTCCCTGAGGGGCTTGTAGTGGGACCAGCGCTGTTTAACATATTTATAAATGATCTGCAGAAAGAGGTAAAGAGCAAGGTGGGAAAGTTTGCAGATGATACAAAATTACTCAAGATAGTTAAGTCCAAAACAGACTGCAAAGAGTTATAAAGGGATCTCACAAAACTGGGTGACTTGGCAACAAAATGGCAGATGAAAATCCATGTTAAATGCAAATGTAACTGTAAATATTAAACGTAAATATACAGAAAATAGCCTCCCCCCAAAACTGGCAGAGTGCCCTCTCACCACCCAAACACACACCCTTCTTCAAAAGCACCCACCAGCAAAAACAAAAGTCAGCGCTTATGAGGGCAGCACTTACGTTTTCTGTGGCTGGTGGAGTCAGGGCACAGACAACACTTCCTCATGCTTAAGGAAGGTGGTAGTGAGGTGCCTTGCAATCCTAGGAAGCATCACAAGCCCTTAGACATATAAGACCTGCAATATAAGAGTTTTGACATGACTATGTAAAATATTGTGGGCTTATTTCTGCCATCCTTATTCACAGTGAGCACTACTTTAGTGTGAAGTAGTCCCACTGAGCTACTCCCAATCTGAGTTACTACTTAGCCTGTGAAAGCTTGGCAGGAAGAGGTCCTGTATGATTTTCTTGAAGTGGCAATGACTAGAAATAAAGCCCATGCTTTTGCAACCTGGATCAAAAAAGAAGGAAAACTCTAGAAAACACAATCAAGGCAACCCCCACATCCCTCACTACAGTGATTCTGCTCTACAATATTGCAAACAGAATAATGTACATTATTATTTTGATACATTCACTAACCTATATGATACTATGATATTAGCAGTTATAATGTACATATTTTTATTAAAAAATGAAGTTATCCTGTCTTCCTGTTTATACAAAGCTTCCAGGTAGGTTGGATTATATTTTCCAGCCATATCTTTAGACCAGTGGTTCCCAAACTTGTTCCGCCACTTGTGGAGGGAAAGCCCCTGGCGGGCTGGGCCAGGCCGGTTTGTTTACCTGCTGCGTCTGCAGGTTCGGCCGATCGCGGCTCCCAGTGGCCGCGGTTCGCTGCTCCAAGCCAGTGGGAGCTGCCGCAAGTGGCGTGGGCCGAGGGACGTACTGGCCACCGCTTCCAGCAGCTCCCATTGGCCTGGAGCAGTGAACTGCAGCCACTGGGAGCCGCGATCAGCCGAACCTGCGGACGCAGCAGGTAAACAAACCGGCCTGGCCCGCCAGGGGCTTTCCCCGCACAAATGGCGGAACAAGTTTGGGAACCACTGCTTTAGACAACTAACTGAAGGCTCAGTTGTGACACCCTAATCATGGTGAGTAGTGCCTTACTATGCAAGTACTAGTGAGCTGCTGCTCAATGGTAGTAAATATGCCAGAATTGGACACAGTCACAGAAAGCATGATTAGTTTGCAAACTGAGGGGGGAAAAGGTGACATTTTCAACAAATATTATTCATCACAATTTTTTTGACCTGCTCTACTACTATAAAACAGCAATCAACAGGGCCTCTCTACCCTTTGTCATGACAAACCATTAAGATTTTTTCTTTCTATATTAGTTTAAATTTTAGCTAGTTTAAATTTTAAAAACGATATTGCAAATGTAGAGCTATGGGGCAGAGTCTCAGAACTGCTTTATCAATGATTGGATTTCATTTACTCTGCTCTCACCAGATCTCACTTTTTGTTGGCCTTTCGTGTTCTGACACCAAGGGTTATATAGTGACCTAGAAAGAGCCTGCATCATATGCTTAACAAAGCAATAATTCCATGAGCTATAGCAGTACCAATTGTTCATTTATGTTTACAGAAGTAAAGGGCATAAAAATATAAGCATCTGAAATGTCTGAAGGAACATTCATAACATACCTGGTTAGATTTTCAGTGCCCTGATCTTTGAAGAGACAAAAAAAAAATTTAATATAAATTAACTTAGTGAGACTTTGGGGGTGCAATGAGCAAATATAATGGGGTATACCTATAAAACCAACCCCCCCCCAAAAACAGGTTTTATAAAGAGGCAGTAAGCCAGATTCTGTTCCCATTGAAGTTAGCGTGAGTTTAGTCACTTCCTCAGTGGGAGTTGTATCAAGCCCAATGGGCCCTTATTTGACATATTTTTATTTTTGTATGTAAGTTTGCAAATTCTCTTCTTGGCTACCATTGACTTCAGTGGGAATCTCACATGTGAACATGGGAAAATGGGATACCAGAAAAAAACACAAGGAGGAGGTTGCAACAGAGGAGGCCTCCTGATTAATATTGAGAAAGTAGGGCAATTGTCTAGTTATCTTAGGTGCCAGTACACAAACGCAAGAAGCCTGGGAAACAAGCAGGAAGCATTGGAAGTCCTGGCACAGTCAAGGAACTATGATGTGATTGGAATAACAGAGACCTTGTCGGGTAACTCATATGACTGGAGCACTGTCATGGATAGATATAAACTGTTCAGGAAGGACAGGAGAGGGAGAAAAGATGGAGGAGTTGCACTGTATATCAGAGAACAGTATTATTGCTCAGAGCTTAGTACGAAACTGGAGAAAAGCCGGTTGAGAGTTTTTGGGTTAAGTTTAGAGGTGAGAGCAACAAGGGTGATGTCATGGTGGGCATCTGCTATACAACACCAGACCAGGAGGATGAGGTAGATGAGGCTTTCTCCAGACAACTAACAGAACTTTCCAGATCACAGGTCCTGGTTCTCATGGGGGACTTTAATCACCCTGACATCTGCTGAGAGAGCAATACAGCAGTGCACAGACAATCCAAGAAGTTTTTGGAGAGTGTTGGGGACAACTTCCTGGTGCAAGTGTTGGGGAACCAACTAAGGACCATGCTCCTCTTGACCTGCTGCTCACAAACAGGGAAAAATTGGTAGGAGAAGTAGAAGTGGGTGGCAACCTGGGCAGCAGTGACCATGAGATGGTCGAGTTCAGGATCCTGACAAAAGGAAGAAAGGAGAGCAGCAGAATACGGACCCTGGCCTTCAAAAAAGCAGACTTTGACTTCCTCAGGGAACTGATGGGCAGGATCATCCTGAGGGGGAAAGGAGTCCAGGAGAGCTGGCTGTATTTTAAACAAGCCCTACTGAGAGCACAGGAACAAATCATCCTGTTGTGCAGAAAGAATAGCAAATATGGCAGGCGACCAGCTTGGCTTAACAGGCAAATCTTTGATGAGCTTAAACACAAAAAAGGAAGCTTACAAGAAGTGGAAACTTGGACAGATGAGTAGGGAGGAGTATAAAAATATTGCTTGAGCATGCGGGGTGTAATCAGGAAGGCCAAATCACCACTGGAGTTGCAGTTAGTAAGAGATGTGAAGGGAAATAAGAAGGGTTCCTACAGATATGTTAGCAACAAGAAGAAGGTCAGGGAAAGTGGGGACCCTTACTGAAGGGGGGAGACAACCTAGTGACAAAGCTGAAAAAGCTGAAGTATTCAATACTTTTTTTTTTGCCTTGGTCTTCACAGACAAGGTCAGCTCCCATAGAAGACCATAGACTATTAGGGTTGGAAGGGACCTCAGGAGGTCATCTAGTCCAACCCCCTGCTCAAAGCAGGATGAATCCCCAATTTTTGCCCCAGATCCCTAAATGGCCCTGTCACAGTTCCTCCCCCACTCTGAACTCTAGGGTACAGATGTGGGGACCTGCATGAAAAACCTCCTAAGCTTATCTTTACCAGCTTAGGTCAAAACTTCCCCAAGGTACAAAATATTACCCCCGTTATCCTTGGACTGGCCGCTACCACCACCAAACTAATACTGGTTACTGGGGAAGAGCTGTTTGGACGCGTCCTTCCCCCCAAAATACTTCCCAAAACCTTGCACCCCACTTCCTGGACAAGGTTTGGTAAAAAGCCTCACCAATTTGCCTAGGTGACTACAGACCCAGACCCTTGGATCTTAAGAACAATGAACAATCCTCCCAACACTTGCACCCCCCCTTTCCTGGGAAATGTTGGATAAAAAGCCTCACCAATTTGCATAGGTGACCACAAACCCAGACCCTTGGATCTTAAGAACAATGAACAATCCTCCCAACACTTGCACCCCCCCCTTTCCTGGGAAATGTTGGATAAAAAGCCTCACCAATTTGCATAGGTGACCACAGACCCAAACCCTTGGATCTGAGAACAATGAAAAAGCATTCAGTGTTTTACAAGAAGACTTTTAATAAAAAATAGAAGTAAATAGAAATAAAGAAATCCCCCCTGTAAAATCAGGATGGTAGATATCTTACAGGGTAATTAGATTCAAAAACATAGAGAACCCCTCTAGGCAAAACCTTAAGTTACAAAAAAGATACACAGACAGAAATAGTTATTCTATTCAGCACAATTCTTTTCTCAGCCATTTAAAGAAATCATAATCTAACACATACCTAGCTAGATTACTTACTAAAAGTTCTAAGACTCCATTCCTGTTCTGTCCCTGGCCAAGACGACTACAGACAGACACAGACCCTTTGTTTCTCTCCCTCCTCCCAGCTTTTGAAAGTATCTTGTCTCCTCATTGGTCATTTTGGTCAGGTGCCAGCGAGGTTACCTTTAGCTTCTTAACCCTTTACAGGTGAGAGGAGCTTTCCCCTGGCCAGGAGGGATTTCAAAGGGGTTTACCCTTCCCTTTATTTATGACAGGCCCCCTCAAGGATTGAGCTCACAACCCTGGGTTTAGCAGGCCAATGCTCAAACCACTGAGCTATCCCTCTCCCCCCTGCAGTGAGCAGTACAGTATGGTGTGGAGGTGAGCAGCCCTCAGTGGTGAAAGAACAGGTTAAAGACTATTTAGAAAAGCTAGACATACACAAGTCCATGGGTCTGAATGCAATGCATCCGAAAGTGCTGAGGGAGTTGGCTGATCTGATTACAGGGCTATTGACCATTATCTTTGAAAACTCATTGTGATTAGGGGAGGTCCCAGATGACTGGAATAAGGCAAATATACTGCCCATCTTTAAAAAAGGGAAGAAGTAGAATCTGGGGAGCTACAGATCAGTCATCCTTCTATGATGAGATAACTGGCTCTATGGATCTGGGGAAAGCGGTGGACGTGATATATCTTGACTTTAGGAAAGCTTTTGATATCGTCTTCCACAGTATTCTTGCCAGCAAGTTAAAAAAGTATGGATTGGATGAATGGACTATAAAGTGGATAGAAAGCTGGTTAGATCATTGGGCTCAATGGATAGTGATCAACGGCACGATGTCTAGTTGGCAGCCGGTATCAAGTGGAGGGGGTCAGTCCCAGGGGCCAGTTTTGTTCAACATCTTTATTAATGATATGGATGATGGGATGGATTGCACCTTCAGCAAGTTTGCAGATGACACTAAGCTGGGGGGAGAGGTAGATACGCTGGAACATAGGGATAGGGTCCAGAGTGACCTAGACAAATTGGATGATTGAGCCAAAAGAAATCTAATGAGATTCAACAAGGACAAGTGCAGAGTCCTGCACTTGGGACGGACGAATCCCATGCACTGCTAAAGGTTGAGCACCGACTGGCTAAGTGGCAGTTCTGCAGAAAAGGACCTGGGAATTACAGTGGACGAGAAACTGGATATGAGTCAACAGTGTGCCCTTGTTGCCAAGAAGACTAACGGCACATTGGCTGGATTAGTAGGAGCATTGCCAGCAGATCTAGGGAAGTGATTATTCCCCTCTATTCGGCACTGGTGAGGCCGCATCTGGAGTGTTGCATCCAGTTTTGGGCCCCCCACTACAGAAAGGATGTGGACAAATTGAAGACAGTCCAGCGGAGGGCAATAAAAATGATTAGGGGGATGGGGCACATGATTTATGAGGAGAGGCTGAGGGAGCTGGATTTATTTAATCTGAAGAAGAGAAGAGTGAAGTGGGATTTGATAGAAGGGGTTCCAAAGAGGATGGAGCTCGGCTGCTCTCAGTGGTGGCAGGTGACAAAACAAGGAGCAATGAGTTGCAGTGGGGGCAGTCTAGGTTGGATATTAGGAAAAACTATTTCACTAGGAGGGTAGTGAAGCACTGGAATGGAGTACTGAGGGAGGTGGTGGAATCTCCATCCTTAGAGATTTTTAAGGCCCGGCTTGACAGAACCCTGGCTGGGATGATTTAATTGGGGTTGGTCCTGCTTTGAGCAGGGGGTTGGACTAAATGACCTCCTGAGGTCTCTTCCAACCCTAATCTTCTATGATTCTATAACTGAATATGTCCATTTAAGTGAATATTTTGTCAATGTCCCATTAGCACTCAGGAGCAACCCTACAATAATAAACCAATGTGGCCCTGTAATGGAAAAGAGAAGAAAATCTGATTGATCTCAGTTTCAACTATTAAAATAGCACAGGGGAAAAAAGAGATGAGAAATTATTAAATATACCTTTAGTGTCCTTTTATGTCTGCAAAAATTGCTTTCTCAATATAACCCCCATTGAGACAAAATAATATTAAGGAATGATAAAAAAATGCAAAATTTTGCTATAATTCTCCATACTTTAATAAACATAGTTATAACATGCCAAGCAAATTAAACTCCTCAATCTTTTTTTTTTCCTCCCATTTTACCTTAAGACTGCACTGGGTTAATTTGATTTTAATCATTCTAGAAATAAAATCACGGATCATCTTGGCATGCTGAAAAACTGTGTGCTTTTTATTTCTTGTGATCCTCAAGGTACAGAATCTGAAGAAGAGATTGGTGTTGAATTCTGGTCCACTGATCTGGAGTTACCAATTTGAGAGAGAAGTTAAACTAGGATTTTGGAGGCATGGGGGAATCATCCTTAATTCTTGTGCAACAGGAATGAGGCAGCTGTATACATCTGTGTTTTTAAATAATATGGATAAGGTCCCATTCTCCCCTAGATGGGAATCAATAACCTACTGACTGGAAACTTAGATTCATATGAATTCTTCTCTTGGGGCTAGAGGGATGGGCTTTGTCTCTGCTTGTTTTCCAGCTCACCAGCTCTTGCTGACCACTGAAAACCTCAGCTCCTCACAAACCAAGTTGCCTCAGGCTTCCTCCCCATAGCTGCCTGTGGGAATTCCATAGCGCAAATGGGGAAGAGGTGCAGCTGAGAGCTTTTGTAGTGTGTCTTGAAGGGGAAGAATTCAGAGGAGCCCAGATGTCTTTTCTGCTCAACCCAGCCCCAGCAGAGGGACGTCTACAGGGCTGTTGGGAAATAGAAGCATGAATTCCTTGTTCTGTGGACTCAAGTGCTTTCCACATGCAGATACAGAGGGCCTTTAGTTTTCTAAAGGAAAATAATGCATTTATAAATGCTAGTATTACTTTCTGCTGACAGGGATGGAATGAGCAGAGGAGACATACAGACTACTAAAGGGATAGTAGTATGCATACATCGATCCTGCCTGCACCTCTATTAGCAAACTTTGGCTTCTCTAGCAAAACACAAAGAATCTGCTGGGCCAGAACGCTTTGAAACCAGCCTTGGCAAATGCATGTTCACCTTAGATAACAACTGAACTCCTTACATTAATTACCACTCATTGTACATAAAAATGTGAGAGGAGTTAGCTATAGTAGATTTTTTTTCTGTAAGTAAGAAGTGGGGAGCAGCAGCGAAAAAACAAAACAAGTTGCTTAGCTTTCTCAAATGTTCAAGATTTTATATTTTAAAAAACCTTTATTATCGCCTCCCAGTCTGGCATCTTCTCTTCATTCTACTATTTAAAAGGCCAAAAAGAATGTAAATATATATTAAAAGAGCTGTTGCACTTTCTGTTTTCAGAATTATTTACATTCAGGATTTTTTGCTCTTTATCTTCATTTTTTGTCAAGTCTTATTTTGGACCCTGACGTTAAGTTTTTCTTTGGCTTTTATCTCAGAGGCAGGAGGTATTTCATCCTGCTGTCATTTTTTTAATATGGGATCTAGTGCACTAGATTTCTCCAGAGCACTGGCAATTTGCAGTAACCCTGTATTGCTTGGTGGCGTATGCTGTAAATCCAGCTTTGCTCACCTTTAGTGACTCCAATGATATGTGGATGAGTAGCCAATAAATCTATTGCTGAACTCAGGAAGATGCAACAATCTCTCCCTGTGTACTTTTTGGGAATTTTCTCTCTAATCCTGGGCAAGCTCAACTGAATGGTTACTGTCTTCTGATTGCTGCATAGTCAGTTGGGTATAGTGCGATTGTTGATCTCTGCTTCTGATATCTTTGCTTACAGGTAAATCACTTGGTGTTACATTGCAGGCCAAATGGCTGTATTTTAAAATCAATATGGATGGAAGTATGAAAAAAAAATAAAATTCTGGCCTCAAATATACAGGTAGCTGCCATTGATTCCAATGGTCGTCTAACTGTGTAACTGAGGACAAGTTCATACACTTTAAAAAGCATACCTGTAAGCAAAGATGTCAGAAGCAGAGATCAACAATCGCACTACACCCAACTGACTGTGCTGCAATCAGAAGACAGTAACCATTCACTTGATCTTGCCCAGGATTAGAGAGAAAATTCCCAAAAAGTACATAGGGAAAGACTGTTGCATCTTCCTGAATTCAGCAATATATTATTGTCTATTCATTTTCATATCTTTGGGGTCACTAAAGATGAGCAAGGCTGGATTTACAACATATGATGTCATGGAATACTATTTACAGTTGAAAGGATGTCAAAATGTATACCATATCCAGCCACATACTTGAGATTATGGATGAATAGAAACTGAAGTATGACATACATTGGCAATTGGCATTTCATGGATTCTTTCCCATGCTTAAGGAATGATTAATTCTTCCCTCTTCTCTGTCCTAATAAAAATATACAGCATGGGCACAGGCCTGAATGCAGCATTCCTGAGTAGTATGGGTGGGATCCTCCGTGGTCACAATCTCCATAAGAAAAGAGGAAGTTCTAACTTTTATATTCTTTTTTTTTTTTACATTGCTCATAAGGAAACTTCTGTTCAGTAAGGAGTGGGGAGGGAAGAGAAATATTATTTTTATATTTGTAGGGCTTGATTCACCATTCACTCGCACTTAGTTGCATCACGAACACCTGTACAAACTGGGTGTAAAATGTTACCATACCGATTTATTAGATTTTTATGCTCACTTTGCCAGGTATAAATGACCATAATTCAAGGGCACCAGAAAACACAGCTAGAAACACAGCCCCTAGATTCTGACTTTCATTTCAGAGCAAAATTCACTGGTTCCTATTATCTAGCAATTAGATATTGCTACATTCCAAAGCACAGTTGTCATGGTTACCAGGCTACCAGGCCTGCACTATGGTCCCCTCACTGGGTCTTGTTGCGGGCATTCTCTCAGGTGATGAGCCTTGAGCTGTCATCTTTCTTGAGGCTGGAATCTCACAATTTCCCCACTTAGACCAGACTCTGGGCTGTAGATCCCTGTGTACTAGCTGTGATTATTTCAACAAACCTAAAATAGGTTCAGTAGTTGCAGTTCTGCCCTCTGGGAGCTGCACCAGTTGTATATACAGAGTGACCATACTGCCTCTAAAATAATTATTCTTTAAAAATAGGAGTACTACTCAGCAACGTTGGAAGAGAACAAGGATTTTTAGAACAATAAAACATTCTGTACCCTAGCCTAGCTACCTAGAGCTTAACATCTCCTGATGTTCGTTAGGTAGATGGAACCCTGGGAGCCCCTCAGTGCCAGTTGACTAGGGCCTGCTGTACTGTAATTCATATCAGACCTCCAGTACACTTGTCATAATATGTATTTGAAAAGTGTCGTGTAAAGTACTGTATGTAAATGGATGATATGGTCCTGATAATCCTTGCATGATTGATTTATGAGGTGTGAGCTGTAGCTCTCGAAAGCTTATGCTCAGATAAATTGGTTAGTCTCTAAGGTGCCACTAGTACTCCTTTTCTTTTTGCAAAAGTTATGGGTATGTGCTGGAAATACATTCTTAAAATGTGTTTGGGAGGCAGTGCATAAACCCAGCCTACCCTAGACAAAGTAATGTGTATTTACCTGTCTTACTGGCTTGCTTACTGGTAGAGGACAATGAAAGTATATTTACATACATGGTCAACAAAGATTTCAGGTTAACATGCATCAAGTTAGCGAGCACACCAAGGGACAGTATCTGCACCCCAGGAATTCTTTTTGGCAATTGAGGTAGAGGCAATGGACTTTGGATAATACAAAGAGAGCAAGAAGACATTTTCGTTCTCTATAATTTGGGGAACAGAAGGAACATCCCCCTTTGATTTTGTGAATGTTGGGTCATGGAGGGCTGAAGATGTTGGTAAAAAAAAATGCTTAGGCAAAGATTGTAACCTGCCAAATTTAAGTTTGAGTCCCATTGAGTCCATACATCCCATGTTGGCTAGGACAGTCCTTTTTTTAAACCCTGTCCTGGCCATCCCAACTTTTTTGGCAAAAGTGGGCATTTGTCCCATTTGCTCTTGCCAACTTGATCAGTTGAACAGGACAAATGCCCACTTTTGTCAAAAATGTGGGGTGCGGAGAAATGTGTGTGTGGGGGGGGAAGCAGTGAAGCCAGCCCCATACAGGGAGGGAAGCACGGCTTGGGCGAGCAGTGATGTCAGCCCCACCTTGCACTGGGGTCAGGCAGGGCTCAGGTGAGCAGTACTGCCAGCTTCACATGGGGAGGGGAGGGCAGAGTTTGTGCGAGCAGCTCAGTCCAGCCCTGAGTGGGGAAGAGGCGAAGGGGGAGGGCTAGCCCCACACAATATCCCATTTTCCATTTAGGAAATATGGTCACCCTAAGTTTTAGTTAGGAGAAAGTGGTCTATTTTGTTTTGTTTTTGTAACCATAGGCACCGACTTCCTCTCTACTTGGTGGGTGCTCGATTCCCTCTCTGGCCCAGGCCCGCCTCCCACTCTACCTCTTCCTCCAAGCCTCACCCCACCTCTTCCTGCTCCTGCTCCACTCCTGCCCCACCTCTTCCCATCCCCTCCCCCAAGTGCACTCTATCTCCACTCATCCCCTTCCCTCCCAGCGCCTCCTGCATGCCGTGGAACAGCTGTTCTGCAGCATGCAGGAGACGCTGGCAGGAAAGGGGAGGAGTTGATCAGTGGGGCCACTGGTGGGTAGGAAGTGCTGGGGGAGCTTGGCTGCTGGTGTGTGCTAAGCAAGCGTGGGTGCTCCAGCCCCGGAGCATCCATGGAGTTGGTGCCTATGTTTTTAACTGTACCTGTTTCTTTTTCTCTTGCATAGTATCACTTAAATCTCTATTTTTGTTAATCAATTTATCATTGTGTTATTACAATGCCATCTCAATGAGTGTGTACTAAAGTGAAGTGTGAGTCTTCAGCTAACCTCACAGGCAGATGTATGTTCTATCTCTTTGGAGGCAGTGAAATGAATCATTTCTGTGAAAGGGACTGGATGCTGCAGGGAGATGCCTCTGGGGAACTTGGGAACTGGGGTTCACTGATTGTTACCTGAAAGGCAAGGCAGAGTCTTGAAGTGTTTGCTGTTAAGACAGCCTGCTGCTGCTAAGCTGTGTCAGTTCCCTGACACACCAGGCTGGAGCAAAGGCAGGTAGGCTCTTCTGAGTTAATAGCCCAGTCTCTGTTCTCTTAATAACCCTGAAGTAATTTCCCCCCGCCCCCACTACAGGCATCTTATCTCTAGTCATGGTTTCCTACTTGTTTTTCCTAACAGACCCTTTTGACTGAACTCACATAGACAGAAAGAAAACATCCATTACTACAATTGTATAGCATATATATTATTCATAAATTAATATATAGCTGCCCCACATCCATTATAACAGTCATCAGAGATCAGAGGCCAGGTTCTCAGATGGCATAAATTATTGTCCTCAGTGGACCCCAGTTCAAGATCTAGCCTAGATGTCTGAAGAATAATGGAATATTGAATGTATAAACCAATAAATTCTACCAACATATTTAATTTTTTGAGTCAGAAATAAGCTCAAAAATTGCTGATACAACTGTGGAAAAAATTTCAGAGGAGGAAATTAGAAAAATGAACTAGAGGAGAAACCCTTTATTTTTAATCAAAGGAAGTGGGGAATTCAAATGAAAAGAAACCCTATTTCTGTTCTCAGTGCACCATACTGAATGTTCACAAGAAATAGTTCACAACTGCGAACTGAATATTAAAAAGCAATGTTTTAATTAAAATGGAGCTCTCAGCCACCTGCTGCAGCTGAAGAGTGGCGATGCCAGTTTGGTGTGCCAGTATAACAAATGTGTCGTGAAACAATTTCCCCCTGGCTTTACCTTGATTTGATAATTGGAAGTAGAATGTTGGTGTTAAATGCTTCTGTCATAAATATAAAGGGAAGGGTAAACCCCTTTGAAATCCCTCCTGGCCAGGGGAAAGCTCCTCTCACCTGTAAAGGGTTAAGAAGCTAAAGGTAACCTCGCTGGCACCTGACCAAAATGACCAATGAGGAGACAAGATACTTTCAAAAGCTGGGAGGAGGGAGAGAAACAAAGGGTCTGTGTCTGTCTGTATGCTGCGCTTGCCAGGGACAGAACAGGAATGGAGTCTTAGAACTTTTAGTAAGTAATCTAGCTAGGTATGTGTTAGATTATGATTTCTTTAAATGGCTGAGAAAAGAATTGTGCTGAATAGAATAACTATTTCTGTCTGTGTATCTTTTTTGTAACTTAAGGTTTTGCCTAGAGGGGTTCTCTATGTTTTTGAATCTAATTACCCTGTAAGATATATACCATCCTGATTTTACAGGGGGAATTTCTTTATTTCTAGTTACTTCTATTTTTTATTAAAAGTCTTCTTGTAAAACACTGAATGCTTTTTCATTGTTCTCAGATCCAAGGGTTTGGGTTTGTGGTCACCTATGCAAATTGGTGAGGCTTTTTATCCAACATTTCCCAGGAAAGGGGGGGTGCAAGTGTTGGGAGGATTGTTCATTGTTCTTAAGATCCAAGGGTCTGGGTCTGTAGTCACCTAGACAAATTGGTGAGGCTTTTTACCAAACCTTGTCCAGGAAGTGGGGTGCAAGGTTTTGGGAAGTATTTTGGGGGGAAGGACGCGTCCAAACAGCTCTTCCCCAGTAACCAGTATTAGTTTGGTGGTGGTAGCGGCCAGTCTAAGGATAACGGGGGTAATATTTTGTACCTTGGGGAAGTTTTGACCTAAGCTGGTAAAGATAAGCTTAGGAGGTTTTTCATGCAGGTCCCCACATCTGTACCCTAGAGTTCAGAGTGGGGGAGGAACCTTGACATGGTGGCACAGTGGTGGGATTAACCTGAAATCATTTTGAGATCCAGTTGAGATTTTTTGAACTAGAAATACAGATTTTAAAAAGGAATTTTTAGGAAGTCCAGAAGGCAGCTTTGAAACTGAAAGCAGCTTGGTTTCTCTCTGCTTTGTGGCCAAGCAGAGACAAAAGGGGATTATCTTGTGAATTGCAGGTTTTCTTTCCCTGGAGGCAGGGTACTTAACTCCTGCAGGGAAATTCACAGTCTTCCAACCCAGAGGTTTTTTTTTTTCTTTTCTTCCTAAAAGTAAATAGGGGGTGTGTGCTCTACCCATTTGCCTGGAGACAAAAGTGGCAGGGTTTTTTTTAGGATTTTGATTTTTTTTTTTGTTTTACAAGGAGCACAGGTTTGAAAAGAAATTTTTTTTTCTTCTTTGGGCTGGGTAAGCAGGTTTCCAAGTAGTTGGAGGTTTTTTGCTTTAATTTGGGCCCAGAGCAGAGACAAGGGAATTGTCTTTTTCTGTAGGCTGACAATCACTATCAGAGAATAGGTATTCTATTCCAGCACAGCAAAATTTTACAGCCAAGTTTTGTTTGTTTATTTCTAAACCTCGGGTGTAAAGTGAGTTAAAAACAGAGAGGTTAGAATGGCCAAATCCTCAGCTTGACTACAGCTGGAATTAGCCAAATTTCAGGCTGAGGAAAAACAAAGGGAACATGAAAGACAGATAGAACTCATGCGGCTGAAGGAGGAGGAGAAGGAAAAAGAGAGGAAGCATGTGGAGGAGATGGAGAGGATAAAGGCCCAGCAGAATATACCAACAAACCCTAGCAATCCTTCTCCAGGTACCACTTCCCATCCCAGAAAGTTCCCCACCTACAAGGCAGGTGATGATACTGAGGCCTTCTTAGAAAACTTCGAAAGGGCCTGCCTTGGGTACAACATCTCTACTGACCAATACATGGTAGAGCTGAGGCCGCAGCTCAGTGGACCCTTAGCTGAGGTGGCAGCTGAAATGCCTAAAGAACACATGAACAAGTATGAACTGTTTAAATCCAAGGCGAGAGTCAGAATGGGGATAACACCCGAGCAGTCTCGTCGGAGGTTCAGAGCCCTAAGGTGGAAACCAGACATGTCATTTACCCGACATGCCTACCACATTGTAAAACATTGGGATGCCTGGATATCAGGAGCAAGTGTTGAATCTCCAGTAAATTTGCCCTTCCTAATGCAAATGGAACAATTCTTAGAGGGTGTTCCTGAGGAAATAGAAAGATACATCCTAGATGGGAAACCCAAAACTGTAATTGAGGCAGGAGAGATTGGAGCCAGATGGGTGGAGGTGGCAGAGAAGAAGAAAACTGGTCGCAGTTGGAGCGGAGACCAGAAGGGACCACCCCAGACCACACCCTATTACCGGGGGCCGCCCAAAGCCCCACCTACCTCCCAAAGAACCCTCCAGACCCCTTATCGTCCCACCACCCCGTTCTCCAGCAACCCTCCTCGCCCCAGTGACCCGTCAGCTGGACGATGTTTTAAGTGTAACGAGCTGGGGCATGTAAAGGCCAACTGCCCCAAGAACCCCAACAGATTACAGTTCATTGCACCGGAATCACACCAGAGGTCCACAGGCCCAGATACCTCCCAGATACCCTTGGAGCGGAGGGAAACTGTGAGTGTGGGTGGGAAGAAGGTCACCGCGTGGAGGGACACCGGAGCACAAGTGTCAGCTATCCATGCTTCCTTAGTGGACCCCAATTTAATCAACCCAGAGATCCAAGTGACGATTCAACCCTTCAAGTCCAACTCTTTCAATTTGCCTACAGCCAAGTTGCCTGTCCAGTACAAGGGCTGGTCAGGAATGTGGACTTTTGCAGTCTATGATGATTATCCCATCCCCATGCTGTTGGGGGAAGACTTGGCCAATCATGTGAAGCAGGCCAAGAGGGTGGGAATGGTCACCCGCAACCAGGCTAAACAAGCCGTGAGGCCTAGCTCTGTTCCGGAAACTTCTATCAGGACCCAGTCAGAGGTGATGGACCTGGACCCCAGGCCAATGTCTGCAACAGCAGTAGTGGATCCAGTCCCAGAGACCCAGACGGAACCAGTCCCAGAACCGGAACCAGCCGAACAACCAACACCAGACCCCGTGTCAGCACTGAATCCAGTACTTGCAACCTCAACACCAGAGGGCCCCACCGAACCTGAACTGGCAGCAGCCGATAACCCTACACAAGAGGCTCAGCCGGAGCCTGAATCCCAACATAGTGCACCAGCGGAGAGCGGTTCACAGTCAACAGAAACAGCTCCATCCCCTATATCGCTTCCAGAGGGACCAAGCCTAGGTCCACAATCCCATGAGGAACTGATGTCTCCAGCATCAAGGGAACAGTTCCAGACCGAACAGGAAGCAGATGAAAGCCTCCAGAGAGCTTGGACGGCGGCACGGAGCAACCCACCGCCTCTCAGCTCTTCTAATCGATCCAGGTTTGTTGTAGAAAGAGGACTTTTATACAAGGAAACTCTTTCTGGGGGACACCAGGAAGACTGGCATCCTCAGAGACAGTTGGTAGTTCCAACTAAATACCGGGCCAAGCTCTTGAGCTTAGCCCATGATCACCCTAGTGGCCATGCTGGGGTGAACAGGATCAAAGACCGTTTGGGGGGGTCATTCCACTGGGAGGGAATGGGCAAGGATGTTTCTACCTATGTCCAGTCTTGTGAGGTGTGCCAAAGAGTGGGAAAACCCCAAGACCAGGTCAAAGCTCCTCTCCAGCCACTCCCCATCATTGAAGTTCCATTTCAGCGAGTAGCTGTGGATATTCTGGGTCCTTTTCCGAAAAAGACACCCAGAGGAAAGCAGTACATACTGACTTTCATGGATTTTGCCACCCGATGGCCGGAAGCAGTAGCTCTAAGCAACACCAGGGCTAAAAGTGTGTGCCAGGCACTAGCAGACATTTTTGCCAGGGTAGGTTGGCCCTCCGACATCCTCACAGATGCAGGGACTAATTTCCTGGCAGGAACTATGAAAAACCTTTGGGAAGCTCATGGGGTAAATCACTTGGTTGCCACTCCTTACCATCATCAAACAAATGGCATGGTGGAGAAGTTTAATGGAACTTTGGGGGCCATGATACGTAAATTCGTAAATGAGCACTCCAATGATTGGGACCTAGTATTGCAGCAGTTGCTCTTTGCCTACAGAGCTGTACCACATCCCAGTTTAGGGTTTTCCCCATTTGAACTTGTATATGGCCGTGAGGTTAAGGGGCCATTGCAGTTGGTGAAGCAGCAATGGGAGGGATTTACACCTTCTCCAGGAACTAACATTCTGGACTTTGTAACCAACCTACAAACCACCCTCCGAACCTCTTTAGCCCTTGCTAGAGAAAACTTACAGGATGCTCAAAAAGAGCAAAAAGCCTGGTATGATAAACATGCCAGAGAGCGTTCCTTCAAAGTAGGAGACCAGGTCATGGTCTTAAAGGCGCTCCAGGCCCATAAAATGGAAGCATCGTGGGAAGGGCCATTCGTGGTCCAGGAGCGCCTGGGAGCTGTTAATTATCTCATAGCATTCCCCACCTCCAACCGAAAGCCTAAGGTGTATCATATTAATTCTCTAAAGCCCTTTTATTCCAGAGAATTAAAGGTTTGTCAGTTTACAGCCCAGGGAGGAGACGACGCTGAGTGGCCTGAAGGTGTCTACTACGAAGGGAAATGTGCTGGTGGTGTGGAAGAGGTGAACCTCTCCATGACCCTTGGGCGTATGCAGCGACAGCAGATCCAGGAGCTGTGCACTAGCTACGCGCCAACGTTCTCAGCCACCCCAGGACTGACTGAACGGGCATACCACTCCATTGACACAGGTAATGCTCACCCAATTAGGGTCCAACCTTACCGGGTGTCTCCTCAAGCTAAAACTGCTATAGAACGGGAGATCCAGGATATGTTACAGATGGGTGTAATCCGCCCCTCTGAAAGTGCATGGGCATCTCCAGTGGTTCTAGTTCCCAAACCAGATGGGGAAATACGTTTTTGCGTGGACTACCGTAAGCTAAATGCTGTAACTCGCCCAGACAACTATCCCATGCCACGCACAGATGAACTATTAGAGAAACTGGGAAGGGCCCAGTTCATCTCTACCTTGGACTTAACCAAGGGGTACTGGCAGGTACCGCTAGATGAATCTGCCAAGGAAAGGTCAGCCTTCATCACACATCTCGGGCTGTATGAATTTAATGTACTCCCTTTCGGGCTGCGAAATGCACCCGCCACTTTCCAAAGACTTGTAGATGGTCTCCTAGCGGGATTAGGAGAATATGCAGTCGCCTACCTTGACGATGTGGCCATATTTTCGGATTCCTGGGCAGACCACCTGGAACATCTACAAAAAGTCCTTGAGCGCATAAGGGAGGCAGGACTAACTGTTAAGGCTAAGAAGTGTCAAATAGGCCTAAACAGAGTGACTTACCTTGGACACCAGGTGGGTCAAGGAACTATCAGCCCCCTACAGGCCAAAGTGGATGCTATCCAAAAGTGGCCTGTCCCAAAGTCAAAGAAACAGGTTCAATCCTTCTTAGGCTTGGCCGGTTATTACAGACGATTTGTACCGCACTACAGCCAAATCGCTGCCCCACTGACAGACCTAACCAAAAAGAAACAGCCAAATGCTGTTCAGTGGACCGGAAAGTGTCAGAAGGCCTTTAACAAGCTTAAAGCGACACTCATGTCTGACCCTGTACTAAGGGCCCCAGACTTTGACAAACCGTTCCTAGTAACCACAGATGCATCCGAGCGTGGTGTGGGAGCAGTTTTAATGCAGAAAGGACCTGATCAAGAATTCCACCCTGTAGTGTTTCTCAGCAAAAAACTGTCTGAGAGGGAAAGCAACTGGTCAGTCACTGAAAAAGAATGTTATGCCATTGTCTACGCTCTGGAAAAGCTACGCCCATATGTTTGGGGACGGCGTTTCCACCTGCAAACCGACCATGCTGCACTAAAGTGGCTTCACACCGTCAAAGAAACTAACAAAAAACTTCTTCGGTGGAGTTTAGCTCTCCAAGATTTTGATTTCGACATCCAACACATCTCAGGAGCTTCTAACAAAGTGGCTGATGCACTCTCCTGTGAAAGTTTCCCAGAATCAACTGGTTAAAATCGTCCTTGAGATGTGGAAAATATTGTTAGTCTTTATGTACTTGGTAGTATATTTAGAGATGCATGTGTCTTATTAACTCTGTTTTCCTAGAGCTCCAGGAAGAAATCCCAGCCAGTGTTTCACCCTAGCTGAGATTTGGGGGGCGTGTCATAAATATAAAGGGAAGGGTAAACCCCTTTGAAATCCCTCCTGGCCAGGGGAAAGCTCCTCTCACCTGTAAAGGGTTAAGAAGCTAAAGGTAACCTCGCTGGCACCTGACCAAAATGACCAATGAGGAGACAAGATACTTTCAAAAGCTGGGAGGAGGGAGAGAAACAAAGGGTCTGTGTCTGTCTGTATGCTGCGCTTGCCAGGGACAGAACAGGAATGGAGTCTTAGAACTTTTAGTAAGTAATCTAGCTAGGTATGTGTTAGATTATGATTTCTTTAAATGGCTGAGAAAAGAATTGTGCTGAATAGAATAACTATTTCTGTCTGTGTATCTTTTTTGTAACTTAAGGTTTTGCCTAGAGGGGTTCTCTATGTTTTTGAATCTAATTACCCTGTAAGATATATACCATCCTGATTTTACAGGGGGAATTTCTTTATTTCTAGTTTCTTCTATTTTTTATTAAAAGTCTTCTTGTAAAACACTGAATGCTTTTTCATTGTTCTCAGATCCAAGGGTTTGGGTTTGTGGTCACCTATGCAAATTGGTGAGGCTTTTTATCCAACATTTCCCAGGAAAGGGGGGGTGCAAGTGTTGGGAGGATTGTTCATTGTTCTTAAGATCCAAGAGTCTGGGTCTGTAGTCACCTAGACAAATTGGTGAGGCTTTTTACCAAACCTTGTCCAGGAAGTGGGGTGCAAGGTTTTGGGAAGTATTTTGGGGGGAAGGACGCGTCCAAACAGCTCTTCCCCAGTAACCAGTATTAGTTTGGTGGTGGTAGCGGCCAGTCTAAGGATAACGGGGGTAATATTTTGTACCTTGGGGAAGTTTTGACCTAAGCTGGTAAAGATAAGCTTAGGAGGTTTTTCATGCAGGTCCCCACATCTGTACCCTAGAGTTCAGAGTGGGGGAGGAACCTTGACAGCTTCAACAATGCTTCCTCAGATGAAGTCACTGTGCCTCAGTGAGTCACAGCTGAGAATGCCAAATTCAGGACAAATTGCTGAGAAATAGATTCACTCCAAAATGGTGGTTATTCTATCATTAGATTATATCAAGCTAGTAAGAAAAGTGCACTTCTGTCTCACCACACTGGTTAACAAGCAGTCAAAAATGCAATCCCTTTAGGCAAAATAGCCCTTGGCTTACCACCCAGACACTCGACTATATGATGAGTGGCTAATGAAAACCAATTTCATCAGATATAGGGTCCTTCCAATCCCAAGAGATCAGTCACTTAGTCAGTGGTAACTCATATCTTACCCAATAATCACACTGATGTCTTTAGTAACTGAAAACTAAAAGTTTAATAATAAAAGAAAATAAGAGTGTTATTAATGGTTAATAGATCATATACATACAAGTGATTTTCCAATGTTCTTAGAGCAGGATCATAGCAGTGATGGAATAAACTTTTAGCTTGCAAAAGTCTCTCTGGAAATTAAGCGAACTGGCTGGAGGTCATCAGTCCTTGTTTAAAGCTTCCTTGTTAGAAATTCAGTCTGGAGAAATGAAGCAGGAAATGAAGAAAAGATGGAGATGTTTCAGGGGTCTTTTATATCCTTTGCCATGTGCAAGGAATTTTACTATCCAAAACAAAGCTCACAGCCTCTATTTGTGGAAAGTTACTGGCCCAAGATGGAGTCCAGGGTTACATGAGCATATTACTTGTCCTTGCATGCTTTGATGACTCATGGGGCAGCTATTGTCCACATTCTTGAGGGGGCATCCACAGGAAGGCTTACTGGGCAGGATGAGTTTCTTCTATGGCCCACTGTTAGAGTGAAGTGTCTTTAATGGGCCATCAACACATAGCTGTCTGGCCTTGATATAAATCTTATCCTGTGAGTGTTACACAGGAATACAACACATGTATAAGATGCAAGTCCATGGCCAATATTCATAACTTTAAATACAAAGATGGTACATTCATATAAACAGGATAATCATACTTAGCAAATCATAACTTTTCCATTAACATCTTATCTGACATACTTTGTACAAGATTTGTTGCAATTGTATAACAGTGGTAATATAAATGATGTAAATGGTCATATTCAATCATACAGCATAACAGATGGTTCGACAAGTAATTAACTCTTTTGGAAATTCCATATTAATGATTTGTGTTCAAGGAGCCCATTTAGCTAATGTCACAAATACAAGACCATATTTCAGATGCTCAGATACACAGGTAAGGGTGCAGAACCCAAAGACAGATACAAATCCGGGGTGTCAGGTTCATTTGATGGAGAGGTCAAACTCCATATGGGTTTTTCTGCACTACAGGTTATGTCGGCATAATTTATGTTGCTCAGGGGTGTGAATAAGCCACCTCCCACCCCAGCGACATAAGTTACACTGACCTAAGTGTTGGTTTGGAGGGTGCTATACTGGTGGGAGAGCTTCTCCGCTCCCTCACAGAGGTGGTTTTATTATGCCAATGGGAGAGCTCTCTCCCATCAACAGAGAGCATCTTCACCAGATGTGCTACAGAGGCACAACTGTGTCACTGTAATGCTTCTAGTGTAGTCTAGCTGAGGGCTATGGACTGGGCTATAAATTTAGGCCTACATGATCCCCTTCACCCAGAGTGGAACACTCACTGGTATCAATGGAAGAAAGATCAAGGGTAATTAAGTGAGCAATGCTTCATGTGGTAACTAAGCTTTAAGTTATTATTTGCTCACTGCCTTATTCTCACATTCAGCATTACTCATTGAATTCCGTACGCTTCTAATTGCTAAAATGATTATCAAGTAGATAATTAATGTGGAAGTTGAAATTTCACTATTGTGATTTAGAATTGGCACCCCAAAGAGATTAATAGGTGATGGGGATTAAAATCTCTGGATAGGTGTTTCAGGCTGTTTACAGATTAGCACAGATGGCAATGTATCAGTTACACTTGTGTTACTGTTGGAAGGTTTTCTTCCCAGCCATTAAGGTTAGAACCCTTTTTATTTAAATGAAAGCTAACCCTGAATGTTATGCATCCACATCAGTACATTAAACATGCCTGATCCAATCCATGGGATATATGTTTGGCATCTCTTTCATAGATGGATAGATAGACAACAAGAGTAGCATCCAGTGGCAAGATGCACAGAGACAACTCTTTTTTTTTATTATTTGAACTTTCAAGATGCTGTGCAGAGGAAAATGAATTTTCTTTCAATAACTTGGTTTCCAGTACTCTTGTCTGACACTGTGGTTGTCCTGTGCAAGGTTAAACAAAAGGTTATAAACGTCAGCACAATACTCAATAAAATAATAGGAAGATTTGTGGGAAATAGTGGACTTGGATCAAATATATACTTTAAACTATTCTGTGCTGTTCACTGAATCTGTTTGTCCAGCATGTGCCCATCCTCAGGGCAAATAACTGGGATTTTTTTTTTTTATGTAATACAAAATACTCTGAGAAACTGTCTGTGTGAAGTACTTGGAAACTTAGAAAAAACCTGAAGGGCTATTATTAATTTGAAATACATAGAGAGACGTTTAGAAGAAAGACAATAGGTCATGCTACATACAGTCCAGCAAGAGAAATGTACATAAATACTGGGAATGCTCTTGAATTAAAAGTTACTACTATCGAGAGTTCTTTGATAAACACTGCACAGGATCTGACAGAGATGCTCTTCTTGCTTTCTTTACTATTTTCCAGATTTTTTGGTGGCTTCTTACAAAGTTACTATACAGTAATTCTTAGTATCTACTATCTAGTAGCTTAAAAAACTACCTAAAAAAACCCTGGAAAACAGTAAATGTGCTGTTCCTGCTATAAATAATGTAATTAGAAGGATTTTTGGCTGCTATTTCTTAACATTATATTACACTTACTACCTGATTGTAAAAGCTACTGTTCTTCTTAACGGGTCCTTGCTGGAATCCTATACTGTGCCCACATAAATTCAGCAGCATTTCCACAATCCTCTTTTTATTTCATTTTGTGTTCAGTTATATGGAGTCAAGTAAGATTATTCAACGCAGAGCTAACCCATAACTTGTCAAAGAAAATACCCTAATACTCTTCTCCTCTAAATAACTTTTGATCACAAACCTGATCTTAAACAAGCAAACAAAAACACTTATTTAAAATGACAAATGATTTCAGCATTATCTTAATTATTATAATATAATCCACTTAGCAAGATAGAACTAGTATTGAAAATATTGTGATCGTCTCTCCATAATTATACAGATGTTCATGAAAGACTTGAATCAACCAGAATGTTATACAAAACTCAAAGCTCTTTCTCTTGAAATCACACAAATAAGATACAATAAACAGTCAAACATGGTTTGATTGATGGGTCTTGTCAAGAATTAGTCTCCCCCAACATCATGATAGCTGAGAATAAGTGCAAAATTAAGTGCATGAAATTGTCAATGATAGGTATTTTTCATTTACTCCTATTAAGATATAGCGAAGGATCCATATTCCAAATTGTACTTTAGTACATTTTGTACATATGATGTAAAGTTTTTTATTGTTTTAACTTTCTATATGTGTTATGAATTTTTAAAACTATTCAGTACAAGTTTTTACTTAGAATGTATTGTGAAATTGGATTCAAATAATTTATTCAGTGAATATAACCCTTTTCTATTTACACATTACCCATCAATAGACGTCATGAACTTGTTCATTATTCAAAATTGTTTCAATCTATAGGTTAGACACTGTGATGGGGCACCTGCCCCACACTGGGCTCTAAGGGGTTAATAGAGCCCTACGAAGGTTGCGCAGGAGGCAGCCAACCAGAGAAGGGCTGAAGGGAGCAGCCAATCAGGGCCAAGCAGGCCATATAAAAAGGGAGCAGAAGGGCAGAGAAGGGCAGTTCTCTTCTGGGAGCTCAGGGAGGAAGGACAGTGTCTCTGGAGGGCTGAGAGAGCTGCCAGCACCCTGGATAGAATAGTGTGGATAGCAGGGACTGGAGAGTGAGAGACAGCTCCTGGCTGGTTGCTGGGGTTTGCAGGCTGAGGCAAGGGCAAAGAGGATGCTGGGCCATGAGGAAGTGGCCGGACAATTTGCTGCAGTAGCCACTAAGGGAAGTGGCTGAACAGCAGACTGCAGATTCCCTGGAAGGGGGGGGAGCACAGCCAGAGGGCTGCATCACTGTAGAGGCTGTTGTGGTCCTTGGAGAGATGTGGGACCTAGGGCAGGAGTCATGGTGGTGAGACCACCTGAAGAGGGTGCGGAGCTAATTCCCAAGACAGCCAGCAGGAGGGGCCACAATGGTAAATGAACCCTACTACAGTCACAAGCTAATTGCTGTATCAAGAAGTCTCTCTTTATTCTGTATGCATCTAATTCAGATGGTGCTGTTTTTGTGCCCTTAATGACTGACTCTAAAAAATCACATTGAAAAGACTTAGCCATTGAAATGGTCAAATTATACAAACAGTGGGTCTGATTCTGATCTCATTTCTACAACAGTGTAGATCCCTTAGTTCATCACTCCTGATTTTCAGCAATGTAAGTTAAATCAGAATCTGACCCAGTTATTGCTAATTTGTTCCACTTTCATAATGCACATGTGCTATATATGTACCATAAAGGAGGAGACCAATGCCAAAGTTTGTTTTGGGAACCTTAATTCCAAATCACCTGTCCTTTGTGCCTGACATGGTATGTTTGCATATAACGGGGAGAGTGTAAATCAGTGTAACTTCACTGACTTCAGTGTACCTGATGTATATAATTCAGTAAATAACAGTTTCATACTGAGTGGCTACTTCACCAGTCAAGAGAATTTCCCCTATCATTTTCCCTTTTCAGATGTATCTCTTTCCTTTGATATTTCTTTAACATAACTTAACTAAAATCTGTGAGGCACAAAAGTATTAATTGATGTCACTATATGTAACATACAGGAAAGAGAACTGGACAACATGATCAGCAAGTAAACAAATATTTCACAGCAACTACTCTAGCTTTAAAGTTGGTCATAGGTGTAGACTGTGGGATGATTAAGTATCTGGAAAGGAACATTTGTTTTCTGTTTTTGTTTTATTGATTTTTATAGTAATAACTGCAATGTCGTATGATAAGCTGCATTGGCTTCAAAGCAAAGAGGTCCAGCTATTTCAACTTGAAAGCTATGTAGCTATGTTCCCTGCTTGCTCTTTTTGTTATCCTGGTGAGATTAAGGTACACCAAAACTACTATCCATTTTACACACTGTCTTCAATCCAGTTTATTTTACAAAATGATATGGGGGAAAGTTGTTGTTTTTAAAAAAAAAAAACAAAGGAAAATCATCTTGATTTTCACAAGGAAATCAGTTGAAAAAACAATTCTGAAAGATCATGTATCCTTTAGTTTTTGATCTCTGAAAGGCATCTGAATGACAGGGAAAGGTCGTCTTTTCTTAGATGTATTACTCTCTAATCCAAGAACATAATTTTATTAAATCTAGCCTGCAGTTCAGTGACTAGGTGAGAGAGATGGTTTCTGCAATTATGACTCTCCCAGAGGCTCCGAAGTTTCTCTCCTTCAGAAGCATCAGGAATCTGTTCCTGATAGAGGCAACATAATGCATCTGATTGGGCCATTGGGCCAGTCCAATATAATACTATCATTTCATTCTCCACTGAAGCCAAAGGTGTTTTACCTGTGCAAGTAAATGAATTTAACAGTGAACCATTGCCAGGAACTAAAATGAGTTGCACTTATGATAAATGCTGAGGGACATGTTCAGACAGGTATACATAGGTACACTCCATCAAAGTTAATGACTCACTTGCTTGCCCCTGAATCTGACCCTGTAAAAAAGGCTTTCAAAGGAGCCCTATGTGGAGAGGGTGTGGTGTGGTGGAAAGTGGAAACTCCACTCTCTCTCACCCTTCCCACCACCACCCCTACCCATGGAATTAACATACATGGCTGCCATCACCCTGGGTTCTTTGCTATTACAGTTGCAGCCCTTTTCCTCATTTTTGTTTTATTCCTTGTCTTTTTAGATTGTGAACTCTTTGGGATATAGAAATGCAAATGCAAACGCAAAAGGATTGTACAGTATGTGTTTGCATAGCACTAAGCACAATGGCACCCCACTCCTAACTGGACCTTTAGATGCTACTGGAATAATAATTGGCAATAACAACAAAAGAGGGTGAGAAGGCAGGGAATCTCAGGTGCCAGTCTGATTGAACGGGTGATTGCTGTGATTCTCCTTATTTTTTAATAACACTTTTGCATGTATAGTATATTTTATCCAAGGATCTCAAAACCATTAACTTACTAATAGAAAATTGTGATAAATTCATTGACTTCAATGGGACTTGTGTGGGCTGGTCCCTCTGTAGGATCAGGGCCTATATATAGGATCAGGGCCTGAGCATGTCCAGTGATTTTTTTTTTAATGGAAGTCCTTTAGAGAAACAAATTGTACCATGAAAGAAATAATAGGCTGGTATTAACTGTTGCCTAATAGAGGCTTATTACTTGAGCCAGAACCACTGGTTCATTCTTATCCCCCAACTCCTTACCCTTCTTGAGAACTGGAGGGATACTTTGGACTACAGCCACAAAGGGGACTTAGACACAGCATTGCAATGCCTAACTTCTAGGCACTCTGCCACCTAGTAGACTACACAGACCTGAGCTAAGCAACCAGGCTTTCTATATAGCCCATGGGGAAAAGAGTTAGGCACCTAAGAAGAATGGGATCCACAAAAGCCAGTATGTTGAGCTAGGACCTGTCACTGGGAAATACCAAGCTGAAGGGTGGGGCCTAAATCCTGGTCTCAAAGTGTGTTAGGTGCTTAACTGGAGGTGAGATTCCTCCACCCCACTTGAGATTCACAGCTGTGAACCCTCTCCTGGAGTTATATACCTAAGCCAGGTCAGCCCTTTCTCACAAAAGTGGTGATGGTGGTGTCACCCTCCCATATAACTTTAAAGCCAGTGATTAGGGTACTCACTCAGAATATGGGAGACCTTCCTGATGTGGAGCAGAGACTTGAAACCAAGTCTCCCACCACCCAGGAAAGTGGCCTTACCACTGAGTTAAGAGGTTTTCTGTGGGGGAGCTTTCTTAGTCTCTCCTGTTGAAGTTGTTCTAATTTCATAAAATACTTAGTCTTTTGGCAAGAAAAAATGAATAAAAGGGCACTCAACTGGAAGGCAAGAGACAACCCACATTCACAGCCCAGACAGGTAGAATAGGGATTGCCCAGGATGTGGGAGTCCCATGTTCAAGTACTCTAATCTCTGGGCTAATGGTAATGGTTACCATCATCATAATTGTTTTGTGGAGGACTTGGTTCAGTAGGAGACCCCTGAGCTCATCCAGTGGATTGGGCCCCACAGGCAATATGCGTGGGGGAATAGCTAGTTTGAGGATACCAGCGTGAGGTAGGGGCTGGCTGTCAGGACTGAGATTCTTTTGCACATACCCAGCAGAGAAATGTAGGTGCCTTGAGGACTTTACCAGAGGAAAGGTACGAGTTTACGTGGAAGCTGAACTGGAGTTTTCAGAATGTAAATTTTAGAATTAGGCACCTAAAGTGTCAGCTCCAACATTGAATCTGTTCATTCAATGGGTTCATTCCTGCAGCTCCCATTCTCTGGGAACGGCGAACCACGGCCACTGGGAACTGTGCGGAGGGGCCGTATCTGCAGACGGTCAATGTCAGCAAAATGTCTCGTGGCCCACAATCGGATTACTCTGATGGGCTGCATGCATGATTTAGGCACAAAGGGATTTAGGCACCTATAAGCTGTGCTGTCTCACTGCATACTGATACTATAGGTAACTCTACTATCAGTGCAGCATGTGATTTAACTCTGAGGTGGAATCCTTCTCCAGTGCACAAAAAAATGATATTTTAAGAATGTTTGATTACCAAACATTCAACAGCCAAACAGGCTGATTACAGTTTCCATAAATACTACTCTGACAGCCTGTATCCATAAGTTCACCTCTTTTATAGGACTCTGATAAATCTTATACAAAGTATGCCTTGTGAGGTATTGTTTGAAAACTCATAATTTGATTATCATTATTATCCTCGTTAAATGTTTGCTAACATTGTATGTAAAGTTATCAGATTCTATTGTATGACATTACTAGAAACAGCCACAAAGTGTCTTAAAAATAGCCACAAAAGGCTAGTCAACACCTCAGCCAGGGGTCAACAAAATCAAATGGACTATCAACTAAAGTGGCCATTCTTTGGCAGGAAAAAGGATATGGGCAAAGATTTACATTTTGACAAAGAAACAGCTGTAGGTTCTCATCTACAAAGACTTTCTCTCTCCTGAAACTCAGCTTGTCAAGGTTCCTCCCCCACTCTGAACTCTAGGGTACAGATGTGGGGACCTGCATGAAAAACCTCCTAAGCTTATCTTTACCAGCTTAGGTCAAAACTTCCCCAAGGTACAAAATATTACCCCCGTTATCCTTGGAATGGCCGCTACCACCACCAAACTAATACTGGTTACTGGGGAAGAGCTGTTTGGACGCGTCCTTCCCCCCAAAATACTTCCCAAAACTTTGCACCCCACTTCCTGGACAAGGTTTGGTAAAAAGCCTCACCAATTTGCCTAGGTGACTACAGACCCAGACCCTTGGATCTTAAGAACAATGAACAATCCTCCCAACACTTGCACCCCCCCCTTTCCTGGGAAATGTTGGATAAAAAGCCTCACCAATTTGCATAGGTGACCACAAACCCAAACCCTTGGATCTGAGAACAATGAAAAAGCATTCAGTGTTTTGCAAGAAGACTTTTAATAAAAAATAGAAGTAAATAGAAATAAAGAAATCCCCCCTGTAAAATCAGGATGGTAGATATCTTACAGGGTAATTAGATTCAAAAACATAGAGAACCCCTCTAGGCAAAACCTTAAGTTACAAAAAAGATACACAGACAGAAATAGTTATTCTATTCAGCACAATTCTTTTCTCAGCCATTTAAAGAAATCATAATCTAACACATACCTAGCTAGATTACTTACTAAAAGTTCTAAGACTCCATTCCTGTTCTGTCCCTGGCAAGCGCAGCATACAGACAGACACAGACCCTTTGTTTCTCTCCCTCCTCCCAGCTTTTGAAAGTATCTTGTCTCCTCATTGGTCATTTTGGTCAGGTGCCAGCGAGGTTACCTTTAGCTTCTTAACCCTTTACAGGTGAGAGGAGCTTTCCCCTGGCCAGGAGGGATTTCAAAGGGGTTTACCCTTCCCTTTATATTTATGACACAGCTAGAGATGATTTTCAAAGAAGAGGGAAACTATAAGAAGGGAGAACAAAGACCCCACATCTTTCCTCCATTTATCTTTACCCAGGGCATTTACAACACCTGAGGAATAAAGGAAGCAACGCTGGATGGGGGGAGGGATCCTGACTGAAAAAATTCAGCCAGTAAGACTGCTAGAATGAGTGGTGATGGACGTTTGCTTTGAATTCACTTAGCTGGTTAAGTTAAGTCTTAGTTGCATTTTACTTTTCTTTTCACCAATTCTGACTTTTATGCTTCATTACTTGTTGTCACTTAAAATCTATCTTTTGTAGTTAATAAACTTATTTTATTGTTTTATCTAAACCAGTGTGCTTGGATTGAAGTGTTTGGGGAAACTCTATTTGGGATAACAGGATTTGTGCATACCATTTTCTATTAATAAATGACAAACTTTATATGAGCTTGTATGGTCCCAGGAGAGTGCTGGGCAGTGAAAGAGGCACATTTCTGGGGGAAAGTCTGGGAATGAAAATTTGCTGGCGTTACTCTGTAGTGTAATTCATGAGTGGCTGGCTATAGCACTCATACTGCACAATGGAGAGTACCTTACATGCTGGAGGCTGAGTCTGAGCAGACCAGGAGTGGAGGCTTACACAGCAAAGCAGTATAAAAGGCAACCCAGGTTGGAGAATTGAGTTATTCATCAGCCCATATTGTTCCCTGGGTAGTGTCACAATTACTAATGGGATATACCATATTTTTCTTATTTTTTACCCACAAAAGCTTATGCCCAAATAAGTCTGTTAGCCTTTAAGGTGCCACCAGACTCCTCATTGTTTCCGTGGATACAGACTAACATGGCTACCCCTCTGATACTTCACAGAATCAGCCATTCACTATTGGCTGTAATAGTACATATTTTTTTCCATGTACTTCCCCTCAGGGTTGAATCTGCTTTGAACGATCATTAAGAGCTATTAAAAGTGTTTGGAATGTGTGAGGATAGAATAACCTGAGGAATAGAATTCAAGTTTTTATAGCTTGGGGTGCAGAATCACTGAAGGCAGTTATAAATTATGTATGAAGTGAAAAATCCCTGTCCAGAGCACAGAAAATGCTATACAATCATTTACATACTGTACAACACACAATAATATTCAGTTCACTATTTATTACAAGACTATCACTTTCCAGCCTCCATAGGAAAGCACTATAGGGCGGGAGACAGGATGTGAGAGATCTTCCCAGCTGAAGGGAGAGGGATGGGAAAAAATGCGAAGACTAGTACTTAATTTGATTTAATTTTTAAATAACAATTTTCAAGGTGGTCAAATTCTATTGTACCTTCCAAATAATTAAGTAAAACAAAACATGTATCACAAAAGGTATATCCCTGAAAATATTGTAATATTTTCCTTTTAAAAATATATTCCTAGGTTCTCAAAATCATTTGGATTTTGTGCATATAGATATAGAAATATATCTATATCATGCACATCTAACAAGTTATCGTCCAACGGTCTGTTGAAGGCCAGTGTTTTCAAGGGTTAAAACCATATCCTTTCCACCTTGTTCTAATCTTCCAGAAGTGCCGACTGCCAGCATGGCATTGTTTTCCAAAAGTTACATGTTCTCCTTGGGTTTATCTTTGACCAGCCCATTAATAATGAACAAATCATGAATGAAGAATGGTAGTTATCTTTCTGTTAACACATTATCTTGACCCACACTCCTAGCAATAGTGTTGTCTGTTTCATTCAGAGCATTCCACATTCACTGGTCTCAAGGTCAAGAGGAAGATACAGTAATGAGAAAGTAGAACAAACAATGGCTAATAGAAGTAGCATTTTGTAAAAAAGCTGTGATGGCAATTCCACAAAGACAGCAAAGGAATGCAGCTTTTTAACTGAGCACTACCTGACAGTTTCAATAATCAGGGGAAAGCCTTAATTGATGACACTTCATTAGCATAATGAGTTGAAGCTGGGAAAAGAGAGTCCCTTATTAATTAATCAAGGAAAGCACGAACTGTTTCAGTCTCCTACACTCTGCCATTTTCCATTAATCAAGAGAATGTGTATTAAACTCATTTGAATTCACCATGTGTTGCATATCAGTCTGTAGGAAAGGTATTGGCAGTGTGGTATGCTCAACTGAACACACTTATGTACGTTCCGTGCATGTTAGCAGTTCATGTCTGTGAGCCTAACTCCCATCACTCAGGACCCAGTGATAATATTTCTTCAAAAATTCCAACCCTCAGTGGTCTCTGGAAGACAATAAAAAACTGCCTAATCTCCATCTAACAACCTGTTGCCTTAGTGCAGGTGATTTTACCCATCAGGTTGGCCTGACTTTACAAAATGGGTTTTAGGAAGTATTGTGTTGCTTGCTATCAGAAAAAGCTTTTTACAGAACAGTGTATCATGTGTGTGACATCTTTCCTTCTTTCTCTTAAGAGTCATTCATATTATTTTGGCTTTGTATATGAAGCATGAATGAAGCAGAACATCTATTGGCATTCAAGGTCTTAGGAAGGCTACCCCTGGAATCAGGACTTACATTTTTACTTCTATTTGTAAATGTGAAAGGGAATCAATTTATGAATTCGCCAAAGTGCCAGTTAGATTTAAAAGCTGAAATCTAACAAACAAGGTTTGCTCATACATAATAGAATCCAATAGGATAGCCCATTTTTATTGAGTCCAGGGACCATTAACTTACTATTTTAATGCTGGGTTCTTTTCAGGGAAACTTTTAACTTGAACAGTATTTCTCAAATCAGGACACTTGCTTATTCTTAACCAACCAACAATTTATTAATTCACCCAAAACCACATTAATATATAATCAACAGTTCACCACTTAAGTGTAGACACAACCAATTGTGTGTATTGCACACATAATAGTCTTGCAAGCAATTACCACAGACTAGAGTTGAGGCTCAGTAGTTATATCAAAGAACAATGCAAAGTACCAAGATTTCTAATTATATTTACTTATGATCAACAATTCTCTATTCTTCAATACCTAACATATCCATCACACTTCCAAGGGTGCACTTATCTTTAAGGCACTTTGAAGAGTGTGGTTACTTCTCTTTAACTAAATTTAACTAAATTGGCCCAAAGGGGACAAGTTCAGAACATTAAACGTAATTGCTTAAAATAATTCTTTTCAATCTCTTTTAGACCAATTTTGCTTGAATTTATGAAATTAAAATCTAAAATGCAGTTACTTGAGGTCTTACTAGAGAGTGTAGACTCAGCAAAATAACCTACAGTTATTCCTATTAAAGAATGGAAGGGGAAATACAGTTTTTGAATTGATCCTGGGTTTTCCACATTCCAGGTGTGTGTGCTAACCTCTGGGCTAGCAGTGATAAAGGTGGAAGCCGGCACCACCTCTTCCTGGGGCCCACTTTGAATTGGACCTGATCCAGTACATGTGCTCAGGGGATGCCTACAGGATGGGACCCCTTGGGTAAGTGAGACCTGTCTTGCCCTGGTTCATGAATTGGTCTGGGGATGAGGTGGAAGACAGGCATCCACATGCTGAAAGTGAGGCTGCAGTGTACATGCCAGAGGCAAAAACTTAGGCACTGAGTGAGTTTAGACACGTACAGAGTTTGGTGGAAATTTCGTGGATCTCAGTGTGGGACTTAAGTGCCTCAGTCTGGGGTTTAGGCACTTAAGTTCTTTTGTGGATACCACCCTTCTGATCCTAGGCTCAGTTTGCAGGACTGGCAGTTAGAAGTGGCATCCTTTTACTTGTAAACTAAGCCCATTTGATGTGTAAATCATTGAAAGACTACACAGGGAATCCCCTTGTTATTTTTACAGTCAGTTTTCAGAGCAGAACCACACTCTTACATTGTTTACAGAGCTCTAAACTTATGTCTGGGGGAAAAGGGCTTATTGCAGGCTATAGATATATCCACACAATTTGAATTTGCACTTTTCCATTTATATGGAAAAATACAGGGTTTTGCAGATTAACTGGTGCATATGTATTTTTCTGGATGTCTCCTTTGACAAATTATGGTGCAATCTGTCCATGCATGTGTTTAATTCGTATAATAACTTGATGAATGAAAGCCATTTTATAGAATAGATGTTTAGCAAATGAATAACCCATTAGTATATCAATATTCAACCCATTGTAGTTTGAAACCCTAAAAACAGCTTATACTTCTTAGTTATAGAATCTAGATGTGTCATAATAAATTTGAAATGTACTAAAAATGGAACTGAAAGGAATGTAAAAACTTTTTCTGGGTTGGAAAATACTTACTTGAAACTCATTTCATAAGGAACAATCATGATTACAAACCAAAATCCAGTGTTAGAGATTGTGAGCCAGGTTCTCCAGCCAATGTAAACTGACTTCAGTGGATCTATGACAATTTATACCAGCTGAGGATCTGACTTTTCTTTCTTCCTTTTAAACAAGAATCTCAATTTACAATGTACAGTTCCTAGAATTCAGAGTACCAGCCGTGTTAGTCTGTATCCGCAAAAATATCCGCAAAAAGAAAAGGAGTACTTGTGGCACCTTAGAGACCTACAAATTTATTTGAGCATAAGCTTTTGTGAGCTATAGCTCACTTCATCAGATGCATTCAATGGAAAATACAGTGGGGAGATTTATATACACAGAGAATATGAAACAATGGGTGTTACCATACACACTCTAACAAGAGTGATCAGGTAAGGTGAGCTATTACCAGCAGGAGAGTGGGGGGGGGAGAAACCTTTTGTAGTGATAATCAAGGTGGGCCATTTCCAGCAGTTGACAAGAACATCTGAGGAAGGGGGAGGGGAGTAATAAACACGGGGAAATAGTTTTACTTTGTGTAATGACACATCCAGTCTCGGTCTTTATTCAAGCCTAAGTTAATTGTATCCAGTATGCAATTTAATTCCAATTCAGTAGTCTCTCATTGGAGTCTGTTTTCGAAGTTTTTTTGTTGAATTGCCACTTTTAGGTCTGTAATCGAGTGACCAAAGAGACTGAAGTGTTCTCCGACTGGTTTTTGAATGTTATAATTATTGACGTCTGATTTGTGTCTATTTATTCTTTTACGTAGGGACTGTCCAGTTTGACCAATGTACATGGCAGAGGGGCATTGCTGGCACATGATGGCATATATCACGTTGGTAGATGTGCAGGTGAACGAGCCTCTGATAGTGTGGCTGATGTGATTGGGCCCTATGATGGTGTCCCCTGAATAAATATGTGGACACAGTTGACAACGAGCTTTGTTAGTGGTTCTGTTGTGTGGTGTGTGGTTCGTGGTGAGTATTTGCTTCAGGTTGTGGGGCTGTCTGTAAGCAAGGACTGCCTGTCTCCCAAGATCTGTGACAGTGCTGGGTCGTCCTTCAGGACAGGTTGTAGATCCTTGATGTTGTGTTGGAGAGGTTTTAGTTGGGGGCTGAAGGTGATGGCTAGTGGCGTTCTGTTATTTTCTTTGTTGGTCCTGTCCTGTAGTAGGTAACTTCTGGGTATTCTTCTAGCTCTGTCAATCTGTTTCTTCACTTCAGCAGGTGGGTATTGTAGTTGTAAGAATGCTTGATAGAGATTTTGTAGGTGTTTGCCTGAGGGGTTGGAACAAATGCGGTTTTATCATAGAGCTTGGCTGTAGACAATGGATCGTGCGGTGTGGTCTGGATGAAAGCTGGAGGCATGTAGGTATGCATAGCGGTCAGTAGGTTTCCGGTATAAGGTGATGTTTATGTGACCATCGCTTATTAGCACTGTAGTGTCCAGGAAGTGGATCTCTTGTGTGGACTGGTCCAGGCTGAAGTTGATGGTGGGATGGAAATTGTTGAAATCATGGTGGAATTCCTCAAGGGCTTCTTTTCCATGGGTCCAGATGATGAAGATGTCATCAATGTAGCGCAAGTAGAGTAGGGGCATTAGGGGACGAGAGCTGAGGAAGCGTTGTTCTAAGTCAGCCATAAAAATGTTGGCATTCTGTGCGTCCATGCGGGTACCCATAGGAGTGCCGCTGATTTAAAGGTATACATTGTCCCGAAATGTGAAAGAGTTATGGGTGAGGACAAAGTTCAGCCACCAGGTTTGCCATGACATTATCAGGGATACTGTTCCTGATGGCTTGTAGTCCATCTTTGTGTGGAATTTTGGTGCAGAGGGCTTCTACGTCCATAGTGGCTAGGATGGTGTTTTCAGAAAGATCACCAATGGATTGTAGTTTCCTCAGGAAGTCAGTGGTATCTCGAAGATAGCTGGGAGTGCTGGTAGTGTAGGGCCTAAGGAGGGAGTCTACATAGCCAGAGAATCCTGCCATCAGGGTGCCAATGCCTGAGATGATGGGGCATCCAGGATTTCCAGGTTTATGGATCTAGGGCGGCAGATTACCCCTGGTCAGGGTTCCAGGGGTGTGTCTGTGCAGATTTGTCCTTGTGCTTTTTCAGGGAGTTGCTTGAGCAGATGGTATAGTTTCTTTTGGTAACCCTCAGTGGGATCAGAGGGTAATGGCTTGTAGAATGTGGTGTTGGAGAGCTGCCGAGCAGCCTCTTGTTCATATTCCGACTTATTCATGGTGCCGACAGCGCCTCCTTTGTCAGCGTTTTTGATTATGATGTCAGAGTTGTTTCTGAGGCTGTGGATTGCATTGTGTTCTGCACGGCTGAGGTTATGGGACATGTGATGCTGCTTTTCCACAATTTCAGCCAGTGCACATCGGCGGAAGCACTCTATGTAGAAGCCCAGTCTGTTGTTTCGACCTTCAGGAGGAGTCCATCCAGAATCCTTCTTTTTGTAGTGTTGGTAGCAAGGTCTCTGTGGGTTAGTATGGATGTTATGGTTAGTAGAATGGTATGGTGCATGCAGCTTGCTCTCTGTCCAGCTGTTTGGTGCACCCTCCTTCAAAATAGAGCTCAGCTAGCCAATCTTTTGCCATTGTTACTGGGGAGAGCCTTGCACAAAAACGTATCTTGCACAGTGCTAGGAATCATCCTCATCTATGGTGGTGTGCATTTCAATAGCTGAGAACCTGCTGCAGCTCCTGATATTTCATCCTGGGCTATCAGCATTAGCGTGCCCATTGAAGGTGACTGTTGCAAGTGGTCTCTCTGGTAGGGGGGGTCATGCCACACCATAAATTCTATTTACCCAAGATTCTTAGCAGCTGATAATGATCTGTGTAAATGTTTGTGAGTACAAGAAAGAAACAAACAAAAGATACCGTTGGCACATCAGATGACTGCATTATAAACATACGCATAACTGTCATCACACTCTTAGCCACAAACATGTTTTACATGCTCCTGTGAAATAGTGCACACCAGCAGTTTGTTTGCAATGTGTGATTCTGCAGTGAAAGATTCATAAATCGAGACGTAACCTTACAGTTTTTCCTCATGAGACCTTTTGTAGATTTATTCTGCCATCTTTTTCAATGTATCTGTGTGGTCTTTTCAATAGCATCTGTACCATTGGCTTTCCCGCTAAACGAACAAACACATTACATTTGTATTGTTAAAAATGCAATATATAGTTTAAAAACCAGTGTATTGTGGAGGTCTGAAACTGTATGAGAAAGGAATACAATGAATGCATATTTTACCAATATCTGCATGTTCCACAATAAAGTCTAATTTACATAACCTGGAATGCCACAATTAATGAAAAATATTGGAAATGGGAGGGTTAGTGAACACTTTCCACATCTCAATAGATCAGAAACAAAGTTACTTGGAACAAAAGCTTTTAATAACTGTGATACATTCAGAAATATCTCTGTGCCCAGTGCTCTGGGGTTTGAATCAAACAACAGGAATGTGCAGTGCTTTCAGGTTTGAACATTAGGCAGTAGCATCATATCTGACTTTTAACATGATGAGCTATTCTTTTATCTTGGTCCATCTCACAGGTTCCGTATGTATGTTTAGGCAATAGTCAGAAGTAACAGAATCTGGTACACAAGAATAAAGAAAAGCATTTGCTGGAATAATTTCATTTCTTTTAGCAACCAATGAATTTAAAAAACTAAGAATTGACAAATGAAAGGCTTAAACCTCGAGATAAGTATGAATTTATTTCAAACTCACCATTTCAACCTCTTCTAATAATAAAAATGATTATAATAAATTAGACTGGAGCATTTTGTCTAGTGATACAAAATCGGCTTTCTGGAATATGCTATTTAAAATGTCTTCCTGACAAATTGTCTAATTTTTTATGGTACAATTTTAGATTATTTATTGCTGTTTCAAAATGGGTTCACATCATACATTTTCTTCATATTTTATGAGTGATCAAATTAGTTCAAGTAGAATTTTTAGAAAACAAAACTCTCTTTTAAATGATTAACTCTCTTCAGTATTGGTGCATGGCTGAGTTTGAATTTTAAAATAATTCAATTTATTCTTTAACTGTTTAGAACAGTCCTCAAGTTACATTTTCTAACATTTCTCCATTGGGCACATACACATGAAAGGAATAATATACATGCTAAATAAAGAAAAGATAGTATAATGAAATGCTGATAAAGTAAGTAAAAACAATTCCTGCATAACTTATTGACTAACCAGTCTGGTCTTGATTCAGCAAAGCATGAAAGTAAATACTTTAAGCACATGCTTAAATGCTTTGCTGGATTGGGACCTCTGTTGCAAAAATAACTCAAGCATCTAAAATGAAATCACATTTTGAAGCTATCACTTGGTTCATGCAAGCCCATAGGCAGTTCTTACATTAGACCCTTCATCATGAGATGCTGTGTGTTTATTTGACAGATCTTTCTCTAGTTTTCTGCAAATACTTTACAGAGTGTGCAGAGGTGCTACAGAACTTTTCAAATAGTTTTGCTGTTTGTTGCCATTGTTAAGAAAAAGCATATGTAACTCCATTTTGGTTTGGGGCCCACCATTGTTTAAAAGCAAGCACATCATGCACCAGGAAAAGTGTTTCTTAAATACTGCATTCCTGTAAAAATCCCCCCGTCCCCCCTTGTGTCCAGCCTGTTTTAACTCCCGGTTTCTGTTTTTTGTCTGTTCCTATCTGTTCCTAACTCCCTGCCTCCTGGCCTTAATGTAGGCCTCCCATCCTAATAAAAAAAAGTTACTAATGCTTTGCTTTAAAACCATATAATGTAGTTAAAGTAATGGTTTAGCACAAAAAATGTACTTAGCAAAAATAAATAATAAATAAAAAAAGGTTTGTCTATTGGCTAAAATTTCCAATGCACAAAGGCAACATGCTTTGCTAAAAAGTATATAATTTTTGTATAACCTGCATGCAGGGTCCCCGCCAAATTAGCAAGAAAGCACCACACTCAAGAGTAATAAACTTAGTATTTTTGGAAACCCTGCAGTTGTGAACTTTCTTCGTGTGCCTCAACCTAGACTCAAACTGTGTGTGACCTATTGGGTATAATTCATAGCAGTTCCTGTGCGTAACCTATCGGGTATAATTCACAGCAGTTTGTGTGCGTAACCTGTCAGGTATAATTCGCAGCAGTTTGTGTGTGTGACCAATTAAATGTAATTCGTAACACCATATGGAAGCTATTACTAAAACGAATAGTGCAAAATTTTCCATGGTAACATTACTGCAAATGAAATTTAAAAATTCTTAGTAGATGATGGGTGGCATTTTTAAAGTGCCTAGAAAATCTCACTTTTATATGGAAAGAACAGTGTGTGCCTCCTTGTAGCAAGCTACGTCTGATATGAATACAAGATGGCAGCTATGTCCAGTAGACCCCTACAAATTTCAGGTTGTAGTACACAGAAAACAAAACTGTGGCAATTATATAGCATGCTTTTCATGTTTACCTCTTACACATTGTCCACAATACAGGTTTTGCAGAATCTAAAATTATGTGAACACTGATGACAAGATACAGGACAGAGAAGGTAGATGCCACTCTGCACAGATACCTGTATCTCCTTCCATGCCTGCCATATTGAGTGGATTTGGTAACCATGACACGGTCTGTTTGACATATGGGTCTATAAAAGAGTGGTGAATAGTTTTTGGTTACTAGAGTGAGGCCCAAAGTAACTCCCGTTTATGACATGGCTGGGTTCTGCTCCAACCCTATATAGTTTGTCAGCATCTCTTCTCCTACCACCAGCTGCATACTCTGCCCAGTGCTTGTTTTGCTGAGTGCACTGGAGAAACTTTCTCCCAGTCAAAATCCATTTTTCCCCCCAAATACAAATTCAGCACTGCTTGCTTTGGTTTTTGAAACATACTGGGGTTGTCAATTCCCAGGCTTTTGTGGGTTGGTTGTTTTTATTAATCTGCTCCAGGGCTCTTTACCACCTTGATACTTTTTTGATACCAATGCTCAACTCAAATTCATTCCTGCAACTCCAGGAAAAAATTGCCCAGGCTAAATGAAATTATTCTAAATGTTTATGAGCACCCATTTTGTCGGCAACTGACAAATGTATTGGTAGTCTTCGCCTAGCATGTTCATCACATCTGTATAGATGGCCAATCCGGTAGAATTTTGATATTATTTAAGTTTTTTATTAACTAAATGTTTCTAGATGTAGAGGGAAACACTTCAAACAGTCATAGGTCAAAATACATTGCAAAAGTCTAATGAAGCGGATTAACATTACACACAAAAAACAGTGAGAAGGAAATTTCAGTATATACATGACCTACTGTGAAATGATAACTAAAAAAAGCTCCTGACTACACAGTGGTTCAATGTATTTAGAGAATTAAGTAGAGGCAAATATTCTCTATTACTTAGAGTCCCTAGTGGGGGGAGGGGAGGGGAGGAAGTGGATGAGTTGGTGTCCCAAACACCTTTTTAGGTCCTCAGTCACTTTGTCCACCTGTATGGGATGGTAGCTCATTGGAAAAGTGCAAATCATAAAATACAGATGGGTGAATTCCCATCCTTGGCTGATGCCTTGCCTGAGAGTTGCTGATTGTAACTGTATCACTGCTTAGGGTCTGTTTCACACCCTCTGTATTTATAGGGGCAGCAGTTAATATCATGCTGCTACACAGGGCATGTGCCTGTACAATCAATGAGGATGCCAAATGTGGTGGTTCTATGACTGGCTATGCTCAGCATAACCTTAGCTGACACTTCTCAGATGATCAGGATAGTTTGCCCTCACTCCTTGGAACTTGCTCATCTTAGTGTTAACTGGCCAACTGTCTGAAAATTAGTGGTGTTTGCCTGGAAACAAATTGAACTCTCACAACTGGTTTAACACCATTTTCTAAATTAATTGTTTAAAAGTATACCTTCATGCTACAGTACATTGGGAAAGCCCTTTAACAAGACTGAGTGTATTTCCTCTTACTTCTCTCTTTTCACTCAAATATTGCAAGCCTTTAGAAGTTTGTACTACATTAGACATTTCTTGAGCCAGTTGTCACATTTTCATTCAGGCACATTACCTAGTTTCCACACATGATTGAAACAAAGTTTATGTCTTGTAAAGTGCCTTTGGAATTTATGATTGTATATAAAACTTTTAAAGTTAATGAATTAATAACCAAACCAAGCTGGCCTTCCTTTCCATCTGTGAGGTTGGTATTGGATGCCAATTCCATCTCAAAAGCTTTTGTTTCTTATTAACGATTAACCTGTGAGACTGAGTGGGAAAAGAGTGATACTTCTATTTTCCTGTGTACTGTAATCTCTCACATGATCTGTTTTTATGAGCCTTTGTTTTTAACAGATATTATAAGAACAATCATACTGGGTCAGACCAAAGGTCCATCTAGCCCAGTATCCTGTCTTCCAACAGTGGCCAGGTGCCCCACAGGGCAATGAACAGAAAGGTAACAGAATGAACAGGTAATCATCAAGTGATCCATCTTGTCAAGCTTCCCAGCTTCTAGCAAACAGAGGCTAGGGACACCATCCCTGCCCATCCAGGCTAACATCCATTGATGGACCTATCCTCCAGTAGGATTTGACTTCCAATTTTTAAAGGATGCATTTTTGCCTCTACCCTCCTCTTTTACGCAGGTGTTTAGCTGTGGTGGCATTTCTATGATCCTCTTACTGTTTTTTTTAATTTGGGGTATACATTTAGATTGAGCCTCTAGCATGGTGTTTTTAAATAGTCTCCGTGCAGCTTGCAGGCATTTCACTTTTAATTCCCATTTTAACATGCTTCCTCATTTTGAGTAGTTCCTCTTTTTGAAGTTAAATGCTCCTGTGGTGGGTTTCTTTGGCATTTCCCCCCCCCCACACACACACACACACAAAAGCCATTAAATGTAATTACATTATGATCGCTATTACCGAGCCGTTCAGCCATATTCACTTGTGTGTGTCCTCCGGGATCCACCAGTCCTCTCATGCCTGACCTCCCAGAGCAAGGCGGTGATTGCAAAGGTGGTGTGGGATTTTGGAGGGGGGGCTCAAATGGAGGCTACTTAGAAAAGCCTTGTTTCTCAGAGGCTGGTTGCTCAGAACCTCCTGGAATCCAGTCCCCCTCAACCAGGCCCCCCAATAATAGGTAATACTTCCTTCCAGTGTCATGATTCTATGAAAATGAAGGTGGCTGAAGCAGCCCAGTCACTGCTGGCAATGATGGGGTCCTGCTCTGCGCTGGGGGTTCCAAGTGCTCAGATGGGGCTGGGTCCTGCAGGAGGCCCTCCATGCTGACATGGGGCACTCCTGGATCAGGGGGATCTGCCCAGGCAGGGTTGGGTGCAGGTTCAGAGTCAGGGGACACACAGCACTGATGCTGGCAGCTCTAGAGAGAGTGGACAGAGAGGAGGAATGCAAGATTGTGACTGGGCTGACGTGATTTCAAACTCCATCTCAGGGGTAATGGGGACAGAAATACCTGTGATTCACCCTTGGAAATGCATGAGCCCCAGCTCACCATAGGGGCATAACATTCACTTCTATTAGTACAAAATCCTGGTCCCTAAGACCGGGCAAAAATACAAGCCATTTCTCTGTCTGCCCCCACCCCAACCCCTCCAGATCCACCTGATGTGCAGGAGCCTCCCCTTAAGTGACAGGCAAAGCTCAGAGGGTGCTGGGTTGGGCTTGGAGAAGGACCCAGAATTCTGGAGGTTGCTGCCAGAGTCCCTTGGGCCCGCATCGTGATTGGCAAGTCCCTGGGAACTGGTTCCCTGCTGCATTTTGGTGCTCCCTGCCTGGGAGCAGACTGGGGCAGCATGTGAATGGACACCCTCACTGTGCTTTGCCTTTGACACACACCAGTCAACCTGCAGGGGTTGCCCCTGTGTACTGGACCAGCCTCCTCTCCATGCTACAGATGGAGAAACTGAGGCAAAGTGACAGAGCTGGGGTTAGACCTTGGTGCTCCTGGCACCCTGTCCTGTGCTGTGATCATTAGAGCACCCTTAGTTCAGGGTGGAGAGTCGAGCAGGAGTTTATATGATTCTAACCAGGACCCTCTCCCTACCAAGACATGGCCCTAGAGCTGACCCTGGGCATTCACACCTACTTAGGCCACCATATTCCAGATGAGTATATAACATATATATATTACAATCATACACACATAGATCCTCTGTCACACTAGGGCAGCACTCAACACAGGGTGGGAACTAAGGTCATGTCAAGCCACTTTTGCGTCTTGTCAGTTCTGGAGCTGACTTGCATGTGCCCCTGCATAAAGTAGGGCAGCCTCTGGGCTGCTGTCAGTATCTCTGGTTGCCAGCAGCCCCCAATGGATTGTTTGAACATCCAGAAATTGGTGGAGCATACAAATTCCTTTTTTCTGGACACATATCCTATGCCAGAGACAAGGAGCTGCTACAGCGCCATATGCCATCAGAAGGTTCACATCAAGTGAGGAAACCCACATTGATTGTTCAGCCAGCTTTACTCTGGAGCAATTCAAAGCTACCTTTATAGGACCAAGAATCTGTTCCTAAGAATTTTCAGCAGAAAATAGCTGGTAAATTTCAAATAACTGAAACATTCAAGAAAATCTTGATTTCTTCAAAGATTGGTCAATACCATATATTTCAGATGACTAACACTAGGCATTTAGGGTGGTATTTAAAAAAGCATCTAGTGAATATGAGCACAAGTCAACTGAAAGTCTGTTGGTTGGATTATGACCTCAAGCATGAGGCGTTATATATAGCCTTTGTGCATTTTTATCCTGTCTACTATAACTGCACATGTCCTTGTTGTTTGTATAGACGTCTAATTCTTTTTTTTAAAAAAAAAAGCTTAATAAACTGTTCGCTTCAATAACATCTTGTAGCAGCAGGATCCATAAATTAATTATGCATCAAATGTAAAAGTGTATTTTATTTTAGCATGGTTAAAATTTGTTAATTTTAATTTTATTGGGTGTCTTCCTCCTCACATATTATCAGAGAGGTTAAATACTAGTGTCTAACTGACCTTTCTCTATACCATTCATTCATATTTTAAGATATCTATATTATGTCACTTTTTATTTCTCTCCTCTTGTTACTAAATACTCCTAATCTTTATCACTTTTTTCCCTGATATCGAAGTATTTCCATGTCTTTTTCCATTCTAGTTGCCCTTCTTGGGATTCCTTTTCTGAGTTCTGCTATATCTGATTTGAGATGGGTGTGTCTAGATTGGAACACCATATTCCAGATGAGTATGTATATTGCTTTATTCAAGAGCTTTACTATAATATTTTCAGTATTCTGTATCCCTTTTGAAAATGCACTTTAACATCCTGTTTGCTTTTTTGACCATCTCTGTGATTTGATCAGATGTTTTAATTGATCTGTCCACAGTGATGCCTATGTCTTGTTCCTGAATAGCCCAAGAGTGCATGCAAATCAGAATGTAGTTAATTGTAGCAGGAAGGGAGTGAAGGAAACAGCTGCCACCCATTACATAAATACTGAATGTCCACAGTTATTACTCAGTAGGGGGCTGACCAGTGGTTTCAATGTTGTTACTCCCACTTTGCCCTTGTTTGAGAAGAGAATCAATATCTGGATGTCTGCTACACTATTGCATTACTCTAGACTGACATTGGTGTAACTCCACTGCTGTGAAAGAGCCAGATTGACTCTCTATTCAATGGAGCTATGTTGATTCACACCAGCAGAGGATCTGGCCTGGACGATTCACTGTCATGAAACTGGAACAACGCAGTGGTGACTCAGAATCAAGATTTTTAAGTTTTGCTGGTATCATTGATGCCAATAATGACAAGCATCTGTCAGCTGATTTTAAATGTAATTAATCGAAAAATTATTTCACTACCCATGACAGTGGCATTTGACCTTATTGATCATGAACTGTCTTCTTGGAAGCATTTTGTACTTTGTCTTATAAGAAGAATGAAAGGGTTGCTCTGAATTACAATTTCACTTTGACAACTTCTGTGGACTGTGAGTTCCCTAAGGTTATATTGTATTTAGATGTTTCTCCTTGGTTCAGTTCACTTGCAACATAATAGCAGATCTGTTTCGAATTTCTTCTTCACTATTCAGGAGCTTATTTTCACTCTTGCTGATTATTCTGATTCTTTCTATTCTTGAATTTAATAGCCTTTTTATGCTAAAAACTAAAATTAAAACTTTGTTCACTGAACCAACAAGTCTGCACTAATTATAATTCTGTTTTCCTTTCCTTCTTATACAGGTCAGATGAGCCAATCAAACCTGAATCCCATGGCTGAAATCTTGGGTTTGACACTCCAAGTATTACTGTGTGTGTGTGTGTATCCAATTTACAACATGTGTCTGCAAGATATTTCTTTCACAACATAATATGTCAACCATGGTTGTGCATCCACATTTACCTTTCCTGTTTGCATATTGCACTCTGGAAAAAATCTGTATTACTATCCCATAATGCCTCAGCATGTATGGACTACCCAGAAGGCACGAATTCAAAGTATCACCAGAAGCAGCTGGGCGGGCAATACATTCTGGAAATGTACAGAGAGAACTGGAAAGAACTAGGGTCTGCTTACATACCAATTAAACAGTACTGGTTAGGAATCCCCTCTATACTAAAAAAAAAACAAAAAAAAACAAGATTACAAACTGGCAAAAAGGAAGAAAAACATGTACCAGCCTAGGCAAGTGGCAGGGAAAAAGCATTGTGAGCTTCCATGGTATCTGACCAAGTATTAAATAAAACAATCAAGGTTTTAGAGGTAAACTGATTTAGGGATTTGTATGGCACTGTAGTATCTAACTATTTGTTACTAAATAGTTCCAAAGTTGGTTTAAAATAGCTTTAGAGAATCTGAATAATATATTCAGATTGCATTTTGTCATCTTAAAAACACAGATTTAGGTCTACACTCTCCAAATTAGATTTGAAGGCACATATTTTTGATTTTCTAGCCCTAGGATTACTGCTGTTATTCAGCTCCTTCAGATAAATTGCTTTTTAGATTGCAACTGAACCCAAATGTACAAGTGGGTGGTCTGACTAATACTCAATGGAATTCATATGTTACACTAATTCATAAGTCCTTCCATTGGCCTCCTATGCAGTTTTGAATTAATGTTAATTAATGTCAGCCAGTGCACTTATCTGAATTTCCTGTTCCTTATACTCCCAGCCATGGCATGCATTTTCTTACAGTTGATATCCTAGAACTCAACATCAGTTCATTCAGAATTAAGCTTTGATTTGAGCATACCCAGGATAATTAATGATCATCTCAATGAAAGTCTTTCAATCTCCTAGAAATCTCATGAAAGACTGAAGTCATCCTTGGCAGATCAAGCTGATGATGGTCACTTTCTCGTAGGTTCTCCTGATTTGCAATAAATATACCCCCTTTTGTTTAGCAGCTCTTCTTTATTTTGAAGGTTGATGGCAACATTATTGGTTTATTACTTGGAATGCAGTGCATTTAATAACAAAAGATTACATTATTTGACTAATTTTCTTAAAGGTTCAAGGGGATTAAAAATGTGAACTCTTTGCTGTAATAAATTTTTAAAAACCACAAGTGACCTCTCTGTCCTATTAATATTTCATGAGGCTATTAAAGCATCTTACCAAGAAGTGCAGAGGTGCCTCCTGCAGGCTCAAGAATTTCTGTCTTTATTGATGGCATTCCTTAAGATATTGTTGAGTTGTTCAGATCTGAATATGTTAGCTGAGCTGATGTATTTCAGGCTATAATGTCATTACCTTCGACAGAGGCATTCCACTTATAAAAATATGGACTCTGCCACTAAAAGTGGTATTTTCCAGGTACGCCTGTCCAAAGATGACATCAGTGTTCCCATTTACAATGACCTATTCCTTACTGTATCTTACATCCCTACTGTTCCATACAATGAGTACTGCTGGCAAAGGCAAGCAGTAGAACAGATGCCAATTCTTCCATAGCCAATTCCTTTGTTGGCTTCACTCTCCACTATAATTCACCCTGTTATGGAAGAAAACAGCTGTCCTGTGATCAGGGTCTGGAAGCTTGCCATAGTAACACACTGAGTTAAAATGCCAATTTAGTACTAGGATTCAGTCGCATGACTATTGGTGAATGCATTGTATCGTATTCTTAAGGGGATAGAGCATAATTGATTTTTTTAAATGATAATCCATGTCTGGAAAGTGTTCTGTGCTTGAAAATCTTTATTAAATGCACAGCTAATGCACTACTGACATTTTGCCTTTACAAAAGCCATTGCTTTTCAGTAAACTGAAACTTAAGATTCCTGCTGCAACTCCAATTCACACCCCACCAACACGTATGTAGTATTCTGTATTCCTATGCATAGTGTTAGGATTTAGTTTCCTGCAATCATATACAGCCCTTGATCTATTAATGCAAGTCCCACTGATGGTAGTATATAGTTCTTAACCCACTAAGCCACTTTTGCTTTAAGAATTCTAAATTTCTATTTCTTGACTAGTCTGTACATATGTTGTTTGCAGTGTTGTTGTTGTAGTCATGTTGGTCCTAGGATAGTAGAGAGACTTTGTGGGTGAAGTAACATCTTTTACTGGACCAACTTTTGCTGGTGAAAGAGACAAGTTTTCAAGCTACAAAGAGCTCTTCTGCAGGCCCAGACTGTCTCTCATCTCTTTTGCCAACAGAAGTTGGTCCAATAAAAGATATTACCACACCCACCTTGTCTCTCTAATTTGTACATAAATTCCCAGTCATAATGTTTTACTGCCAAATCTTGTTTGCAGGTGCTGGAGAATTAGACATTGTGATTGAACAGTCAAATACACTTTGAACACACATGGACCTGCATTAAGGCATACACACTGTAGGCCCATTACTAGGGCTCCCGCACCTGAAGTCATTTGTCTACATCAGTATTTCAGCTTTCATTGAAAGAAAAAAATGTACATTTCTAGACCTCATGGTTAGGATGAGAAATGATTCAAGGCCAACTAATGCAGCGATGTCTGACTGTGTCTGCTCCAACAGCCTGAGACAGTAGCTCAGAAGTGTAAATGATGCCAATGCATTTCAATTAATACCAAACCCTATTGTCTGGGAAACTCCACCAATATCATCCCAACAAAGGATTCTGTGTGCCAGGAGGGGAAGAAAGTCCAGCAGGACCAGCTTGCTTGTCCATGCTTCTCCAGGACGAGAAACCCCTGTTATTATTCCTAGGAGGAGAAGAAGCCTCATGCGTAGGGCCCCACCAAATTCACATTCACGAAAAATGCATCACAAACCGAGAAATCTAGTCTCCCACCAAGAAATCTGGTCTTTTGTGTGCTTTTATCCTACACTATACAGATTTCACAGGGGAGACCAGCGTTTCTGAAACTGGGGACCCTGACCCAAAAGGGAGTTGCAGGTTATTTTAGATGGTCACAGTATTGGCGCACTCCCTTCTGCACTTCCTTCAGAGCTGGGGGCCAGAGAGCAGTGGCTGTTGGCCGGGCGCCCAGCTCTGAAGGCAGCGCCCCACCAGCACCATTACAGAAATAAGGGTAGTAATACCATACCATGCCATTATTACTTCTGCGCTGCTGCCTGCAGAGCTGGGCAGCCAGGGAGTGGCGGCTGCTGATGGAGGACCCAGCGCTGCAGGCAGCAGCATAGAAGTAAGATTGGCAATACCATACCAGGCCACGCTTACTTCTGTGGTGCTGCTGGCGGCAGCTCTGCCTTCAGAGCTGGGCTCCCATCCAGCAGGCGCTGCTCTTCAGCTGCCCAGCCCTGAAGGCAGCATCACCATCAGCAGCAGTGCAGAAGTAAGGGTTGCAGTACTGCAAGCCTCCCTACAATAACCTTGCAAAAAAAAAAAAAAAAAAACCACCCAACTCCTTTTTGGGTCCAGACCCCTACAATTACAACACTGTTAAATTTCAAATTTAAATAGCTGAAATCATTAAATTTACAATTTTTAAAATCCTCTGACTGTGAAATTGACCAAAATGGACCGTGAATTTGATAGGGCCCTACTCATGCTGTTCCTTACTGTGAGGTAGTTCCCATCTGCCATTGCCACTCCAACCAGGAGAGCTGGTCGGGAACTGGGCTATAGGGACAGAGCCATGAGGGAGTCCCATGTAATTTGCCTAGGACCTCATACTGAATGTGTGTTTAGAGCCAGATACGGGCAATCTAGATTTATTTTTTCTGGAGCTGTGAGCATCAGGAAATTCCATGCCCCACAGAGTGCAAAATCGGAAATAGTAAATAGAGGAAGCAGCAGAAGAGCAGCTAACACTGCTGAGCCCCACTGATGCGATCTTTAATGTGGTAGGTGATAACGGTTACTCTCATTATGGATTTCACATTTTGCATTCTCTGTAAGGTACTCCCAGGTGTATAGCCCAAAACCACAAAACCTCAGCTGACAGGGGGAACCTAATTATCACCTTGTCAAAGAAACATGGCAGATGGGAATTTAGACGAATGTCTAAGAGAAGGATTGGAAAAATTACGAGGAATGTAGTTTACACTGTGTTTCAGTGTAGAGTATTCCACCTACACAGACACATTCATCCATGCAAATATATGGGCATCAGACCTTGAGTTGTTGAAAGATTAGTGAAATATAACAACTTTGAAGTTATAAATAGAATACATTTTTATGAGATATCCAACTTCCTCTCCACCCAAAAATGCTCAAATATCTCAGTGTTGGACAGGATTTTACTATGCTTTCCATCAACCAAATGTCATTTCAGGACTGAGCAAATATAAGAAGCTAAAGTGAAAGGCTTTTGTTTTTACCTAAAGTTATATACACTTTGGGTTAGATTCAATTTGGGGATGAGAATGAAAGTACCTCTTCAACTATCACTGTTGCAATGCTACAGTAATCAGAATCTGAATTACCAATATTGCACTCAACAACATCAACATTAAGTTCAAATGTAAACTGTAAGTTCTTCAAGCTAGGCACCCAGCATCCATATTGTGAGCATCACAGAAGATATAAACAAGAAGAATATATCCTAATTCAGAACGTTGACTAAAACTAGCCATAAAGCTTTCTGATGTGAAATTAATTAAAGACTAAATAGTAAATTATTCAGTTTATCTCTTAAAAGTGCACGCAAGATTCAGATGTGCCAAATCCTATTGTAATACTTGTGTACCTCCAGAGTAGTTTCAATCACTTAAAATGGAAAAAAAGCAGAGAGCCAGCATAGCAAAGCTCTGGGCCACAATGTTTATCTGTATTTGAATATTTATTTATCTCTATTATGCAAGGACACATCTGTGCGATTAAGAGACTATTTACTTTCCAATTATTGTAAATAGCATTATAGGTTTGCTTAGTATGATCCAAATGTATTGGTGTCTCCCCCCCCCTCTTTTAAATATCAGTTACTTTTCTTTGCTCATATTTCTTTGGGCATGGAAGGCTGAGTTAATTATTTTTTTAAAGTTGCTGGGCATATATCTAATTAGTATGAGAAACGAAGATATTGAGATAGTTTGTGATACCCTAACTCAAAATTACCAGGTCTACTGGCATACTAATGTTCTTCTCACCATGACTAAGAGTGGAAGTACATGACCCTCAATGTTACTTAATAGGGAGATTTTTGTTTGTTATATTGCCATGTGTTTGAAAATATATATTTCAAAATATACATTTGTATGTGACTTGTATTGAAAAAGCATTTGAAAGCAAAAAACTTTGATACAAAGACAGAATGCAATTACCAAAACAAGTATTAAGACTAATTGTAGTAAGCTTTTGTGCTGATAGTGTACTGAAGGTATCTGCCATCATTCTTAAATATACAATTGGGAATCTTTTTAAAAATAGTGAGCCCACAACGGGAACATACCAGGTTAGTCTTTAAGATTAAGTTTATTCCTAACAAATACCAATAGTGTCAATGAAGAAAAATAGCAATGAAATTTCTCACTGAAAAGCATTTCATGGTATGTTAGAATTTAACATTTTTTTTTCTAACAACTTTCACACTTAGATTATCCTGAAGTACTTTACAAAGGAATTAGTTAGATATTGGTAAAGCAGAGCGTGAGAAGGCAAACACAACAGCTATTAAGCACTCAGGAATAGTTCACACACTGCCTTGGAAATGCATTCTGTAAGGGACTGAAAATCTGCTCTAAGGTGCTGAGCCTCTTTAATATAGTGGTGTTCTGAACAGCATCGACTCCCATAGTGGTGAATGGGAGTCGATGCTGTTCAGAACCATAATAAGCACTAGGAAGGATCAGACCCCCATGGACATCAGAACTTGTTTTATTGAAAGAGGGAATGTTGATTCAATTATTAAGCAATTTAATAGCATAATTAGAATTCCTCTGAGTCTGGTAATTTTTACAGATCATCAAAAAATATAACACAGAGCCATAAAAATAACCAACCCCACAAAATCCTCCTGGAATTCCCATTCATCTTTTATACTTTTATTATTTTAAAGTAGATCCTGTAATAACTCATTTTGAACCACGGAACTTAATTTATTTTTAAAAAAATACCCATACAAATAAATTGGGCATTTTCAATAGAAATATATACAGTACAGCTTATGCTCTAATACATTTGTTATTCTTTAAGGTGCCACAAGTACTCCTGTTCTTTTTGCGGATACAAACTAAAACGGCTGCTACTCTGAAACCATACATTTTAAAGTGCAGTTTCCTAAGATTTGTGTAATTTCTGTTTCTAGGATGAAAACACATAAATCCCTTTATCATCATCATCATCATCATCAATTCCTCGATTCGAGGATGATCTCTACCACGTATTTACATATGGGTCCTGAGATGATTCAGGAGTCCGATCCTGGAACCACAGATTTGCCAGCAGAAGGTACAGATATTTCCTGGCAGGCCAGCTACCTACTGGGAGAAAGTTCTTTCTTTTCCTTCCTTCTCTCTCTTTTCAGCTTCGACAGCAAGGCGCTTCTCCTTGAAGCAGGCCACTGACTGATGGAGGATGTGGTGCCATTGGGGTCAGTTTGTGGCTTGCTCCTCCCAACTTGTGATGTCCACATCAGTTTTCTTGAGATACGCTTCCAGTGTGTCTTTGTAGCATTTCCTCTGACCACCACAGGATCTCTGACCATGTGTGAGCTGGGAGTAGAGGACTTGTTTTCGGAGGCAAGAGCGTGGCATCCACACACAATGTCCAGCCCAGCAGAGTTGGTGAATGAGGATCATTGCTTCAATGCTGGTGACCTTGGCTTCACTGAGGATGCTGGCATTAGTGCATCAATCTTCCAACTTGATGCAAAGGATCTTCCAGAGGAATCATTGGTGGTACCTCTCCAGACTCTTCAGGTGCTGTTGATAGGTCACCCAGGTTTCGCATCCATAAAGGAGTGTAGGAATAACAATTGTCTTATAGGCCTGGATCTTTGTATCCTGCCGTAGATCATGGTCTATGAGAACACATTGGAGCAATTTTGTAAAGGAGGCACTTGCGCACTGAATCCTGTGTTGGATCTCACCGTTGATTTTTGCATTTTGAGAAAGCTGGCTACCAGGGTAGCAAAAGTGCTTGACTGTCTGCAAAGTCTGTCCTTCAACGGTGATTTGTGGTGAGTCATGTGCAAGTCCTGAAGCTGGTTGATAGAGCACTTCAGTTTTCTCAATATTGACTGAGACACCTAGGCTTTGGTAAGCTTGTTCAAGAAAATCCAGTATGGACTGAAGGTAATTCTCAGTGTGCGCGAGGATGACACAGTCATCAGCTTACTGAAGAGGATACGGGCAAGAATTTTCCCGGCTGTAGATAGCAAGGCAATGCCTCGATAATTTACACACTCCGACTTATCTCCTTTCTTAAAGATTGTAACAATGTTGGCATTTCTCAGGTCTTCTGGAGTCTTCTCATTATACCACATATGAAGATGAAGAAAAAGTTTGTGGAGCTTCCTTATCAGTTCTTCACCTCCAAACTTGTAGACTTCAGCTGGTATGCCATCTGGCCCTGCTGCCTTGTTGTTCTTGGTTTGCATAATGGATCATGTTACTTCTTCAGGGGTTGGGGCGGGTCAACAAGAGATTCTCTTCCATGTCGTTGATTTATAGATTCAATAGTGGCATCAGATACAGTTGACTCACGGTTTAGGAGTAACTCAAAATGCTCCTCCCATCTGGCTTTCATGGTTTCACTGTCCTTAAAAATACGTCAACCTATCTTGGGCTCAGACTGGTGTGGGACCATGGGAGCATGGACTGTAAATGGCCCTTATTGGCTGAAAAAAACTCTTCATGTCATGTTTATCAGCGTAAAACTCAATCTCCTTGTCCTTTTCTTGCCACCACTTATTTTTCATGTAACGGATTTTCCTTTTGGTTTCAGCCTTGAGTTGCTTGTATGACTCTTTCTTCTGCTGGTGTAATATGTCATTTTTCCATATGCAATGAGCTTTTCTTTTCTGGTCGAGCAGGCCCTGAATCTCAGCATCATTCTCACCAAACCAATCTTGGTGATGGTGGGTGACATAGCCAATGGACTCAGCACATGCCAAGAGAATGGCAATCTTTATCCCTTTCAGAATTTTTCATTATCATTGTCAGCTGAAGGCAGAGCGGCGAACCTCTCTTGGAGACACTGCTGAAGTTTCTCCTTAGTCACTATACCTTCAAGGGACTTGAAGTTGAATTTCTTTTAGGCTGATTTTGACTGCTTGCAATGCCTTCAGGCAATCTGAAAGTTCATGATTGAGCTAACAAGGTGATGGTCTGTCCATCAGTCATCGGTTCCATACGTGGCCCTCGTGATGCAGACATCCTTCCGATTTCAAGCTCTAACAATAACATAGCCAAGAAGGTGCCAATGCCTGGAAGGAGGGTGTCTCCAGGTGGTCTTATGCTTCTCACTTTGTCTAAAGAGGGTATTTGTCAATAAGATTTATGTGCATCAATGAATACTAAGTATCATTTCGTCCTGTAGAATTGTAGTTTTCTCTTATCTGTGATAGGGTGAATTCAGAAGGTCTGGACACTAACAGAAGGTGGAGCAAACACAATGGGCTGGTGAGCTGGGAAAGACCAAGAGGACTTTAGACACATACTTGAGATCTATAGCCAAAGCCAGCCTTAGGGAAAATGGCATTCTGGGCTAACTTGCATTTTGGTGCTCCTGGCCCCCATGGGTTTGGCGTGCCCCCGCATCATCCCTTGCCCCCATGGCTCCCCACCATCCTTTCACCCCTAACCCCTGCACTGTGTCCCCTTTGCCACTAACCCCACCCCTCCTTCACTCTAACCCTTACACTGCGCCCCCTTCATTCCTACCCCTGCACTTCCCTCCTGAGCCCCTAACCCCTGCACTGTGCCCTCTTCACCCTAACCCCTGCCCTCTCCTTCACCCCAATCCCTGTGCCCCAACCCCTACACCTCCTTCCTGCACCACTAACCCTTGCACGTGCCCCCTTCACCCGAATGCCTGCCCTTTCCATGCCCTTAATGCCTGCACTGTGCCCCCTTCACCCCAACCCCTGCCCCTCTCCTGTACCCCTAACCTCTGCATTCCCCTCCTGCACCCACATGTGAAAACTTAACTGCATGCAGTGATGGACCAGCTGGCATTGCTGCTTGCTCCCCCACTGCACTGCTGTTCCTCTGCCCCACACACCCCTGCAAGTGGGGCAGCAAGGAGCAACAACACGGCTCCCTACATCCAGGTCACTTTCCCCGCCTGGGCTGCATAAGGAGAAGGCAGGAGAGCAGCAGCTGATGATGCTCACCTCACAGCACAGCCCAGGTGGGGAAAATGACCTGGATGCAGGGAGCCCTAGTGTGAGTGTTGGGGAGGGACTCTGTGAGGGACACTGTGCATGTATGAAAGAGGGAGTATGTGTTTTTGTTCAGGGGAGTGTGTGTGCCTGAGTGAGTGTTGAGCTGAGTGCACTGTCTCTTTAAGAAAGCACTTGGGATCAGGCTCCTGAAGGCTTGTTCAGACACAAGCAGCAGCTGCTGGACCCAGATAGGCAGCAGCACACACAGATTCCCTGTCCTGTCACCCCAGCTCAGTGGTACATGGGTGGGGGGGAAGGGGACACCCCGACATCACCCTCCCCCATCCCCTCCCCCCAGAAAACAGGAGGATACTTCCAGTCCGGAGAGGACAGGGGTTTTGGGGAGGAACTGAGGGGGGGCGGTAGGGAGACAGGAGCAGTGGTAGCTGCACACGGCACTGGAGCAGGGGCACCCCTGCTCCGGAGAAGTTACCAAGCTCTGCTGGTTATCCAAATGCCCCCCTGCAGCTCGGGTCCCCCCCCTCCAGATGCTGCTGCTCCGCCTGCCTGCCTGTTTGATGCCTCCACCACCCCAGCTGCCTCTCTGCAGATCAAGAAGGAATCAGACAAATCCTGCACAAGACACCCCTTTTGGCAGGCTGCCCTGGGCTGTGGCCCGGACCGCCCACCTGCAGGGCCAGCCCTCTCTATAGCTGTAGCTTTTTTAGGGACAGTTGACACTGAATCTACTAAGGAGGAGTCACAGACTCTTTCTGTCTGTCTCTGTCTCATTCCCAACAGTTTTAGAAACATAAAAATGTAGGACTGCAAGGGATCATGATAGGTCATCTAATTCAGTCCCCTGCACTCATGGCAGGACTAAGTATTATCAGACCATCCCTGACAGGTGTTTGTGTAAGCTGCTCTTAAAAATCCCCAATGATGGAGATTCCACAACCTCCCTAGGCAATTTATTCTAGTACTTAGCCACCCTGACAGTTAGGAAGTTTTTCCTAATATCCAACCTAAACTACCCTTGCTGCAATTTAAGCCCATTGCTTCTTGTTCTATCCTTAGAGGTTAAGGGAACAATTTTTCTCCCTACTCTTTGTAACAACCTTTTATGAACTTGAAAACTGTTATCATGTCCCCTCTGTCTTCTCTTCTCCAGACTAAATAAACCCATTTTTTTCCCAATCTTCCCTCATAGATCATGTTTTCTAGACCTTCAATCATTTTTGTTGCTCTTCTCTGGATTTTATCCAATTTGTCCACATCTGTCATAAATATAAAGGGAAGGGTAAACCCCTTTGAAATCCCTCCTGGCCAGGGGAAAGCTCCTCTCACCTGTAAAGGGTTAAGAAGCTAAAGGTAACCTCGCTGGCACCTGACCAAAATGACCAATGAGGAGACAAGCTACTTTCAAAAGCTGGGAGGAGGGAGAGAAACAAAGGGTCTGGGTCTGTCTGTAGTCGTCTTGGCCAGGGACAGAACAGGAATGGAGTCTTAGAACTTTTAGTAAGTAATCTAGCTAGGTATGTGTTAGATTATGATTTCTTTAAATGGCTGAGAAAAGAATTGTGCTGAATAGAATAACTATTTCTGTCTGTGTATCTTTTTTGTAACTTAAGGTTTTGCCTAGAGGGGTTCTCTATGTTTTTGAATCTAATTACCCTGTAAGATATCTACCATCCTGATTTTACAGGGGGGGATTTCTTTATTTCTATTTACTTCTATTTTTTATTAAAAGTCTTCTTGTAAAACACTGGATGCTTTTTCATTGTTCTCAGATCCAAGGGTTTGGGTCTGTGGTCACTATGCAAATTGGTGAGGCTTTTTACCAAACCTTGTCCAGGAAGTGGGGTGCAAGGTTTTGGGAGGTATTTTGGGGGGAAGGACGCGTCCAAACAGCTCTTCCCCAGTAACCAGTATTAGTTTGGTGGTGGTAGCGGCCAGTCCAAGGATAACGGGTGTAATATTTTGTACCTTGGGGAAGTTTTGACCTAAGCTGGTAAAGATAAGCTTAGGAAGTTTTTCATGCAGGTCCCCACATCTGTACCCTAGAGTTCAGAGTGGGGGAGGAACCTTGACATGGTGGCACAGTGGTGGGATTAACCTGAAATCATTTGAGATCCAGTTGAGATTTTTTGAACTAGAAATACAGATTTTAAAAAGGAATTTTTTTTTCCTTTGGAAAGAAAGTCCAGAAAGCAGCTTTGAAACTGAAAGCAGCTTGGTTTCTCTCTGCTTTGTGGCCAAGCAGAGACAAAAGGGGATTATCTTGTGAATTGCAGGTTTTCTTTGCCTGGAGGCAGGGTACTTAACTCCTGCAGGGAAATTCACAGTCTTCCAACCCAGAGGTTTTTTTTTTCTTTTCTTCCTAAAAGTAAATAGGGGGGGTGTGCTCTACCCATTTGCCTGGAGACAAAAGTGGCAGGGTTTTTTTTAGGATTTTGATTTTTTTTTTGTTTTACAAGGAGCACAGGTTTGAAAAGAAAATTTTTTTTCTTTTTCTTTGGGCTGGGTAAGCAGGTTTCCAAGTAGTTGGAGGTTTTTTGCTTTAATTTGGGCCCAGAGCAGAGACAAGGGAATTGTCTTTTTCTGTAGGCTGACAATCACTATCAGAGAATAGGTATTCTATTCCAGCACAGCAAAATTTTACAGCCAAGTTTTGTTTGTTTATTTCTAAACCTCGGGTGTAAAGTTAGTTAAAAACAGAGAGGTTAGAATGGCAAAATCCGCGGCTCGACTACAGCTCGAATTAGCCAAATTTCAGGCTGAGGAAAGACAAAGGGAACATGAAAGACAGATAGAACTCATGCGGCTGAAGAAGGAACAAGAAAGGGAGGCAGAACAACACCAAGAGGCTGCCCACAAGAGGGAAATGGAGGCAAGGAAGCATGTGGAGGAGGAGAGGGAAAAAGAGAGGAAGCATGTGGAGGAGATGGAGAGGATAAAGGCCCAGCAGAATATACCAACAAACCCTAGCAATCCTTCTCCAGGTACCACTTCCCATCCCAGAAAGTTCCCCACCTACAAGGCAGGTGATGATACTGAGGCCTTCTTAGAAAACTTCGAAAGGGCCTGCCTTGGGTACAACATCTCTACTGACCAATACATGGTAGAGCTGAGGCCGCAGCTCAGTGGACCCTTAGCTGAGGTGGCAGCTGAAATGCCTAAAGAACACATGAACAAGTATGAACTGTTTAAATCCAAGGCGAGAGTCAGAATGGGGATAACACCCGAGCAGTCTCGTCGGAGGTTCAGAGCCCTAAGGTGGAAACCAGACATGTCATTTACCCGACATGCCTACCACATTGTAAAACATTGGGATGCCTGGATATCAGGAGCAAGTGTTGAATCTCCAGTAAATTTGCCCTTCCTAATGCAAATGGAACAATTCTTAGAGGGTGTTCCTGAGGAAATAGAAAGATACATCCTAGATGGGAAACCCAAAACTGTAATTGAGGCAGGAGAGATTGGAGCCAGATGGGTGGAGGTGGCAGAGAAGAAGAAAACTGGTCGCAGTTGGAGCGGAGACCAGAAGGGACCACCCCAGACCACACCCTATTACCGGGGGCCGCCCAAAGCCCCACCTACCTCCAAAGAACCCTCCAGACCCCTTATCGTCCCACCACCCCGTTCTCCAGCAACCCTCCTCGCCCCAGTGACCCGTCAGCTGGACGATGTTTTAAGTGTAACGAGCTGGGGCATGTAAAGGCCAACTGCCCCAAGAACCCCAACAGATTACAGTTCATTGCACCGGAATCACACCAGAGGTCCACAGGCCCAGATACCTCCCAGATACCCTTGGAGCGGAGGGAAACTGTGAGTGTGGGCGGGAAGAAGGTCACCGCGTGGAGGGACACCGGAGCACAAGTGTCAGCTATCCATGCTTCCTTAGTGGACCCCAATTTAATCAACCCAGAGATCCAAGTGACGATTCAACCCTTCAAGTCCAACTCTTTCAATTTGCCTACAGCCAAGTTGCCTGTCCAGTACAAGGGCTGGTCAGGAATGTGGACTTTTGCAGTCTATGATGATTATCCCATCCCCATGCTGTTGGGGGAAGACTTGGCCAATCACGTGAAGCAGGCCAAGAGGGTGGGAATGGTCACCCGCAGCCAGGCTAAACAAGCCGTGAGGCCTAGCTCTGTTCCGGAAACTTCTATCAGGACCCAGTCAGAGGTGATGGACCTGGACCCCAGGCCAATGTCTGCAACAGCAGTAGTGGATCCAGTCCCAGAGACCCAGACGGAACCAGTCCCAGAACCGGAACCAGCCGAACAACCAACACCAGACCCCGTGTCAGCACTGAATCCAGTACTTGCAACCTCAACACCAGAGGGCCCCACCGAACCTGAACTGGCAGCAGCCGATAACCCTACACAAGAGGCTCAGCTGGAGCCTGAATCCCAACATAGTGCACCAGCGGAGAGCGGTTCGCAGTCAACAGAAACAGCTCCATCCCCTATATCGCTTCCAGAGGGACCAAGCCTAGGTCCACAATCCCATGAGGAACTGATGTCTCCAGCATCAAGGGAACAGTTCCAGACCGAACAGGAAGCAGATGAAAGCCTCCAGAGAGCTTGGACTGCGGCACAGAGCAACCCACCGCCTCTCAGCTCTTCTAATCGATCCAGGTTTGTTGTAGAAAGAGGACTTTTATACAAGGAAACTCTTTCTGGTGGACACCAGGAAGACTGGCATCCTCAGAGACAGTTGGTAGTTCCAACTAAATACTGGGCCAAGCTCTTGAGCTTAGCCCATGATCACCCTAGTGGCCATACTGGGGTGAACAGGACCAAAGACCGTTTGGGGGGATCATTCCACTGGGAGGGAATGGGCAAGGATATTTCTACCTATGTCCAGTCTTGTGAGGTGTGCCAAAGAGTGGGAAAACCCCAAGACCAGGTCAAAGCCCCTCTCCAGCCACTCCCCATCATTGAAGTTCCATTTCAGCGAGTAGCTGTGGATATTCTGGGTCCTTTTCCGAAAAAGACACCCAGAGGAAAGCAGTACATACTGACTTTCATGTATTTTGCCACCCGATGGCCGGAAGCAGTAGCTCTAAGCAACACCAGGGCTAAAAGTGTGTGTCAGGCACTAGCAGACATTTTTGCCAGGGTAGGTTGGCCCTCCGACATCCTCACAGATGCAGGGACTAATTTCCTGGCAGGAACTATGAAAAACCTTTGGGAAGCTCATGGGGTAAATCACTTGGTTGCCACTCCTTACCACCATCAAACAAATGGCATGGTGGAGAAGTTTAATGGAACTTTGGGGGCCATGATACGTAAATTCGTAAATGAGCACTCCAATGATTGGGACCTAGTATTGCAGCAGTTGCTCTTTGCCTACAGAGCTGTACCACATCCCAGTTTAGGGTTTTCCCCATTTGAACTTGTATATGGCCGTGAGGTTAAGGGGCCATTGCAGTTGGTGAAGCAGCAATGGAAGGGATTTATACCTTCTCCAGGAACTAATATTCTGGACTTTGTAACCAACCTACAAAACACCCTCCGAACCTCTTTAGCCCTTGCTAGAGAAAACTTACAGGATGCTCAAAAAGAGCAAAAAGCCTGGTATGATAAACATGCCAGAGAGCGTTCCTTCAAAGTAGGAGACCAGGTCATGGTCTTAAGGGCGCTCCAGGCCCATAAAATGGAAGCGTCGTGGGAAGGGCCATTCACGGTCCAGGAGCGCCTGGGAGCTGTTAATTATCTCATAGCATTCCCCACCTCTAACCGAAAGCCTAAGGTGTACCATATTAATTCTCTAAAGCCCTTTTATTCCAGAGAATTAAAGGTTTGTCAGTTTACAGCCCAGGGAGGAGACGACGCTGAGTGGCCTGAAGGTGTTTACTACGAAGGGAAATGTGCTGGTGGTGTGGAAGAGGTGAACCTCTCCATGACCCTTGGGCGTATGCAGCGACAGCAGATCCAGGAGCTGTGCACTAGCTACGCGCCAACGTTCTCAGCCACCCCAGGACTGACTGAACGGGCATACCACTCCATTGACACAGGTAATGCTCACCCAATTAGGGTCCAACCTTACCGGGTGTCTCCTCAAGCTAAAACTGCTATAGAACGGGAGATCCAGGATATGTTACAGATGGGTGTAATCCGCCCCTCTGAAAGTGCATGGGCATCTCCAGTGGTTCTAGTTCCCAAACCAGATGGGGAAATACGTTTTTGCGTGGACTACCGTAAGCTAAATGCTGTAACTCGCCCAGACAACTATCCCATGCCACGCACAGATGAACTATTAGAGAAACTGGGACGGGCCCAGTTCATCTCTACCTTGGACTTAACCAAGGGGTACTGGCAGGTACCGCTAGATGAATCTGCCAAGGAAAGGTCAGCCTTCATCACACATCTCGGGCTGTATGAATTTAATGTACTCCCTTTTGGGCTGCGAAATGCACCCGCCACTTTCCAAAGACTTGTAGATGGTCTCCTAGCGGGATTAGGAGAATATGCAGTCGCCTACCTTGACGATGTGGCCATATTTTCGGATTCCTCGGCAGACCACCTGGAACATCTACAAAAAGACCTTGAGCGCATAAGGGAGGCAGGACTAACTGTTAAGGCTAAGAAGTGTCAAATAGGCCTAAACAGAGTGACTTACCTTGGACACCAGGTGGGTCAAGGAACTATCAGCCCCCTACAGGCCAAAGTGGATGCTATCCAAAAGTGGCCTGTCCCAAAGTCAAAGAAACAGGTTCAATCCTTCTTAGGCTTGGCCGGTTATTACAGACGATTTGTACCGCACTACAGCCAAATCGCTGCCCCACTGACAGACCTAACCAAAAAGAAACAGCCAAATGCTGTTCAGTGGACCGGAAAGTGTCAGAAGGCCTTTAACAAGCTTAAAGCGACACTCATGTCTGACCCTGTACTAAGGGCCCCAGACTTTGACAAACCGTTCCTAGTAACCACAGATGCATCCGAGCGTGGTGTGGGAGCAGTTTTAATGCAGAAAGGACCTGATCAAGAATTCCACCCTGTAGTGTTTCTCAGCAAAAAACTGTCTGAGAGGGAAAGCAACTGGTCAGTCACTGAAAAAGAATGCTATGCCATTGTCTACGCTCTGGAAAAGCTACGCCCATATGTTTGGGGACGGCGTTTCCACCTGCAAACCGACCATGCTGCACTAAAGTGGCTTCACACCGTCAAAGAAACTAACAAAAAACTTCTTCGGTGGAGTTTAGCTCTCCAAGATTTTGATTTCGACATCCAACACATCTCAGGAGCTTCTAACAAAGTGGCTGATGCACTCTCCCGTGAAAGTTTCCCAGAATCAACTGGTTAAAATCGTCCTTGAGATGTGGAAAATATTGTTAGTCTTTATGTACTTGGTAGTATATTTAGAGATGCATGTGTCTTATTAACTCTGTTTTCCTAGAGCTCCAGGAAGAAATCCCAGCCAGTGTTTCACCCTAGCTGAGATTTGGGGGGCGTGTCATAAATATAAAGGGAAGGGTAAACCCCTTTGAAATCCCTCCTGGCCAGGGGAAAGCTCCTCTCACCTGTAAAGGGTTAAGAAGCTAAAGGTAACCTCGCTGGCACCTGACCAAAATGACCAATGAGGAGACAAGATACTTTCAAAAGCTGGGAGGAGGGAGAGAAACAAAGGGTCTGGGTCTGTCTGTAGCCGTCTTGGCCAGGGACAGAACAGGAATGGAGTCTTAAAACTTTTAGTAAGTAATCTAGCTAGGTATGTGTTAGATTATGATTTCTTTAAATGGCTGAGAAAAGAATTGTGCTGAATAGAATAACTATTTCTGTCTGTGTATCTTTTTTGTAACTTAAGGTTTTGCCTAGAGGGGTTCTCTATGTTTTTGAATCTAATTACCCTGTAAGATATCTACCATCCTGATTTTACAGGGGGGATTTCTTTATTTCTATTTACTTCTATTTTTTATTAAAAGTCTTCTTGTAAAACACTGAATGCTTTTTCATTGTTCTCAGATCCAAGGGTTTGGGTCTGTGGTCACCTATGCAAATTGGTGAGGCTTTTTACCAAACCTTGTCCAGGAAGTGGGGTGCAAGGTTTTGGGAGGTATTTGGGGGGGAAGGACGCGTCCAAACAGCTCTTCCCCAGTAACCAGTATTAGTTTGGTGGTGGTAGCGGCCAGTCCAAGGATAACGGGTGTAATATTTTGTACCTTGGGGAAGTTTTGACCTAAGCTGGTAAAGATAAGCTTAGGAGGTTTTTCATGCAGGTCCCCACATCTGTACCCTAGAGTTCAGAGTGGGGGAGGAACCTTGACAACATCTTTCCTGAGATGTGGTGCCCAGAACTGGACACAATACTCTAGTGTAGGCCTAATGGGTGCGGAGTAGAATAGGAAAATTACTTCTTGTGTCTTGCTTAGAACACTCCTGCTAATACATCCCAGAATGATGTTTACTTTTTTTTTCAACAGTGTTACACTGGACTGTAACCACTGATAACTACTCTCTGGGAATGTTTTTTTCAACCAGTTATGCATCCACCTTATAGTACAGTGGTTCTCAAACTGGGTGTCAGGACCCCTCAGGGGGTCGCAAGGTTATTACGTGGGAGCGGTCACAAGCGGTCAGCCTCCACCCCAAAACCTGCTTTGCTGCCAGCATTTATAATGATGTTAAATATATTAAAAGTGTTTTTAATTTATAAGGGTGGGGGGTTGCACTCAGAGGCTATGTGAAAGGGGTCACCAGTATAAAAGTTTTAGAACCACTGTTATAGTAGCTCCATCTAAGTTGTATTTACCTAATTTGTTTATGAGAAAATCATGTGAGACAGTATCAAAAGCCTTGCTAAAGTCAAGATATACTACATCCACTGATTTCCCCCGTCCATAAGGCTTCTTACCCGGTCAAAGAAAGCTATTAGCTTGTTTTGCCATGATTTGTTCTTGACAAAAACAAAAAAGTGAGTTAGCACCTCTGCAATTTCCACATTTTCTGTTATTGTTCCCCACCCTGACCCCATTGAGTGATGAGCCTACTCTGTCCTTGGTCTTCTTCCTCTTTCTAAAGTATGGAAGCTATCAAGTCACTTGAACACATTGAGAAAAACTTTCAACATTTGCCTTATGGATTCTTACATTTGAAGAGAAGATTAAAGTAACTGAAGAGTCTTAAAAAGAAAAGGAGTACTTGTGGCACCTTAGAGACTAACCAATTTAGTCTCTAAGGTGCCACAAGTACTCCTTTTCTTTTTGCGAATACAGACTAACACGGCTGTTACTCTGAAACCTGAAGAGTCTTATTTATTAACATCAAATGTACTGATTTAATTATAGCCTTAGATAGCACAAGACAATTATCTGTTTCAAAACATATTTCTTTACATAAAGAAAAACAGAATATATGGAAATCTAACTCACAAATAGACATTAGAAATCTTTTTACATTAATTAGGGCATCATAGGGATGGAAACAATATAGAGAATTAATGATTTGTAAGCTACTGTTGTGGAAATTTACTTTGAACCTATTTTGAACACCAAGATGCTGTCCTGACTACCTCTGAAAGCCAATGTATCTCTTTGTTTAGTTTCCCTTGTAGATGTTTGTTGCACTGTTCTAGTACCTTTCTTTTGTGAATACAGGAATGCTGGCAGACAAGGCGTCAGCTCTTGCCAAAGCTTTAGGCCCTATCCACCCACTGAGAAATTCATTGCTGAAAACTAGTCTGTTTCACCTGTATCATTATGGTTAAGATGGGTATTGAACTTATAACAATGTGTTTGGAGTTGAGACTGTATGAAATGCTTGCAAGTTGCTGCATGCATTAATCCCACTTATACTATCTATATCATATGCTATAAAGTAATATTTAAGTTTTTGATTTATAACTTTAAAAAATGTTTGCTCTGAAACTGTGAACTCCGTCAGGAAGGACCATTTCTTGCTCATCAAAAAGGACGATCAAAAATAAATGGGCCATTATGGACATCACAATACAACGACTTTGTTAATTGCCCCTTCACACCCATGAAGAGGCTACAGGCAAAAGGGCTAGTCCCATCAACTGGAATTTTGGAAGAAGGAAATAAAAATAGCTGACAAGAACATTTTTCATCTCTTTTGCTGTTTGTATTCTCTCAAGGCTTGAGGTATGAAACAGAAGCCGTTTTCCATGCCAGCTTGGGACTTCCAGAACCCTGCCTTGTTGAGCCAGCCACCCAGGTCTGGTTCACGCCCCCAAAGCTGCAGACTTTAACCAAAAACTGCTTAGCAGGTCACCTATCTCCAACATCCAGACACCCAGTTTCCAATGGAATCCAAACCCCAAATAAATCCATTTTACTCTGTATAAAGCATATACAGGGTAAACTCATAAATTGTCTACCCTCTATAACACTGATAGAGAGATATGCATAAATTGTCTACCCTCTATAACACTGATAGAGAGATATGCACAGCTGTTTGCTCCCCCAGGTATTAATCATTTAGTCTGGGTTAATTAATAAACAAAAGTGATCTTATTAATTATAAAAAGTAGGATTTAAGTGGTTTCAAGTAATAACAAAGAACAAAGTAAGTCACCAAGCAAAATAAAGCAAAAACACACAAGTCTAAGCCTAATACATTAAGAAACTGATTACAGGTACAATCTCACCCTCAGAGATGTTCCAATAAGCTTCTTTCACAGACTAGACTCCTTCCTAGTCTGGGCCCAATCCTTTCCCTTGGTACAGTCCTTGTTAGTTCCAGCAGACATCTTAGGTGGAAAGCAGGGGTGTTTTCATGACTGACAGCCCCTTTGTTCTGTTCCACCCCCTTTTATTGCTTTGGCACAAGGCAGGACTCTTTTGTCTTTCTGGGTCCCCACACCTCCTTCTAAAAGGAAAAGTACCAGATTTAAAATGGATTCCAATATCTTGTGACATGGTCACATGTCCTGCGAGACCCCATTCTTCATTACCCAGCGGCTGGTCCACATGTACCCAGGAAGGTTTGCGAGTAAACAGAGCCATTTACAACCAATTGTCCTGGTTAATGGGAGCCATCAAGATTCCAAGCCACCATTAATGGCCCACACTTTGCATAATGACTTAGCTGAATTCAGTAGGACCTCAGAGTTATACTTCATATTTCTAGCTTCAGATACAAGAATGATACATACATACTAATACGAGGAATATATTCAGTAGTCTATAACCTTTGTTATGATACCTTACGGGAGACCTTTTGCATAAAGCATATTCCAGTTACATTATATTCACACTCATATGCATATTTCCATTAAAACGTATGGAGTGCAATGTCACAGCCACGACTACATGAGCCACGTTAAAGCACTGCCGCAGCAACACTTTAATGTAGCCAATGTAGACTAGCCCTATAAGAAGAACTCTTGGCTATTCAGAATATCATGTGTTGGAGCCATGCTTTGCCCTCTCTTACATCTATTTTAGTCAGAGGGAGTTTCCCCACCACCAGCAACACTCTGCTGCAATGCAGTTAAATGAAGCAGCAAGGTGCTAGCCTCTGCAATCCTGGGAATAGATTAAGATTTTTTGCACTGAATGGCCCCTTTCCAAAGAGCTCAGCTCCTATTTAAACCCTAAAATAAGTGGAGGCACTGAGCATTTTTGAAACTCTGTCCCTGTAATAAAATTGTGTCTTCACTACCAACGTTAGTATGCTGCCACGGCAGCGCTTTAACGTGGCTGTGTCGTCACAGCACCAGCACCAGGATAGAGCTCTCCCAGCGCTGTAAAAAAACCCACCCCCATGAGGGGAGTCGCTACCAGTGCTGGGGCACTGTCTACACTGCCACTTTACAGCGCTGAAACTTGCAGCGCTCGGGGGGGCGGGGGGGGGCATTTTTTCACATCCTTGAGCAAGACAGTTTCAGTGCTGTAAAGTGGCAGCATAGACAAGGCCTTAATACTCCTGAAGATCAGCTAGGAATGAACATATTCCGCTAAGGATGGGCAAAGGGTTTCCTTCAAAATAGGAATCCCTGGAAACTACATTCATTAAACCAAACACCGAACTTTCTTTGAGTGTTGAGAAAATCCATTTAACCTAGCTGACTTCACCTCTCAACTTTTGGTAACAGAAACTGAACCACACCAGGATTTCTTGTTTTATCCTCAGAAGCTTCTACTACTGAGACAAAAATACTTAACTAGATAAACAAGGACCTTCTGGTTTGATCCAGTATGGCAGTTCCTATGTTCCGGGCTTCCTTGGCCTACAGAGCAACTAATGTTGGATGAAGAGGCTGCAGAGTCTCCCACAGAGAAAGTAAATATAGACTTTTGACCATGCACCACAAGTCAGTCTCTGAATTATACTGTATTCATCTAGAAAAGCATTTCAGTAAACTATGTGCCTTTTCTGCTAATATATGAGAATTGTGACACCTTGGGTTGAAGGTTGTTAAAGTTTTGTATAATAAGCTCTACATTTTGTGCTATGCTTCCCTAGTGTAACCTCTTTGTATATTAGCAAATTATTTGTACCATTTGTACTTTGTTTCCTTGTCTTTGTTTCTTTTCCTCAGTATGTGTAACGTTTTATATTCAAAATATGATGTAAAGTGTAATTTTGACTGCAATTTCTGCAAATTTTAGCAGAGAAATCCCAGAAATATCTTGCGGGAGGGGAGGTTTCTGCCCTGGCATATTTACATGCTTATACAATCCTTGTTTGCTTTTGTTCAAATTTATAGGGTTGCTTTCCCAGTGCTCCCAAATGTGATCCCTTTAAGAAGGATTTACTTTTTATTTTTGTTTTAAATATCACTGCCTACAAGTAGTGTCAAATTGGAAAATCTGGATCATTCCTCAAATAGTGACATCATATGGGCTGTTCTCCAAAGTTCATCAATAACCTTTGCAGTACGTGAACTTATGGAAATATGTGGTACACCCAATCAACTTCCATCTCCACTTCCTTTCACACTCTTGAATGTACTCTTTGATGACCTGGACCATTGCCGTGTCAAGTTTAAATGTCTACTGCTTTCCAAGAAAGATAAATGACAGTATCTTCATACTTCTTCCTGACCCCTTATCCATAAATGTAATCTTTGATTTGAATAAAAAGCTATACTGTGCTATTGACACAAAATTATGCTATGTTTTCTTATTTTCTTTACTTCTTTCTCTTTTGGAAAAGTTAAAAAAAATCCCCTTCATCTTTTTGGAATGCTTGAGTTGCCTGCAAGTAACTTTTATTGTTTAGATTATTTTTTGTGCTTAATTGTTATAATAATAACATTATACACATCTTCACCTGGTTACATGTAGTTCTATTGGATACTATGGAGCTACTCCAACGTACACGAGAGGAAGATCTTATCCACAGTATTTCATCATAACAAAAGGACACACTCAAGAAATAATATTGTCCTTTGTATTTATAGCACCCATAATCTGAGGATCTCAAAGTGCTTTGTAAACATTAATTAAATAAGCTTCACATCTTCTATCTATGGTAAACTAGATAAGTATTAGTATATTCCCATACTGAAATGTTCATTTTGATGCAGTTAAAAGCTGTAAATAGTATGTAAAAAATTTAAAGAAATTTGTAATTATTTTTTTTAAATCACAAAGCCTGGAAGCTCTTAAAATAAAAACAAAACGTTAGAAAATATAAAAATGAACAGATAAGATCTCTCAACCTTAATTGGGACCCTATCCTGCACCAAACTCTACCTGATATACTGTATGTTGAATTGAAGACATTGTGATGATGTAGGTTTGGACAATGAATTTAAGATATTCACAGCTAACAGCTCTTGATATCCTGGATCAGATCCTCTGAACTGGCTTAGCTGCATTCAGACTCTCTTCAGGCACAGGTACAGAGAAGGGCTTTTAAGATGATCAGGGAAATGAAGAGTTTATGTTGTGAGAACAAACTAAAAGAGCTTGGGTTGTTTAGCCTAGCAAAATGACAGCTGAGAGGGATATGCTTGCTCTCTATAAATATATCAGGAAGGAAACACCAGTGAGGGAGAAGAGCTATTTAAACTAAAAGACAATGTTGGCACAAGAACAAATGGATTTAAATCTGTCATGAATAAATTTAGGCTGGACATTAGAAGGAATGAGGTTCTGGAACAGCCGTTCAATAGGCGTAGTGGGGACAAAGAAGATAACTATTTTGAAGATGGAGCTTGATAAGTTTATGAATGGGGGATATCTGACATGGTTGTGTGTGATAGTGAGGGACTGGACTCAATGACCCAAGCAGTCCCTTCCAGTCCTATGTTTTATAGGGGGAGTGAGATTTGTTGATTAAGTAATTTGACTTACTTGATAAGATTTGTGGGATTTTTTAAGACATCTATAAAGCATCACCTATCGATGCATATTTTAAAATTAAAATGAATAAATCCAGAAACGTCTCTGATCATTATGGCTATTTCACAAACAAGAAGGAAAAGAACAGATTTGCATCACCTCTAGAAATATGCCACTTTCTTAAGAGCCCCTCCACTGTAATCCACGCACTGTCAGAGTAAGTCATATCTCCTAGGTTACTAGGCCTCTTTTATCATCAAACACGTTTCCTTTATCTACCTTTTTAGGTTGCTTTGAAAATCAGTTTTCTATCTAGCTCTCTCTCTGTGCCTGCCTGCCTACCTATCATTTTCACGTGTACAATATTTCCACCCAAATAATCTCCTTTGTGCTATCTCTACACAGAGTTTTATTTTATTCTCACACTCTAAGCTCTTTCTCATACCCACATTACAAACCTTCTGTTATAAAATTGAGCTGATCTTCTCTAAAATAAATATTGTTCATTTAACAGCCCCAACTAGTGTCATGTTTGCCCAAATTATATTGCCTTCAATTCAATACTGGCAATGGTGCAATCTTGTACTGTTTGTATCTTGCATCTGAGTAGAAAACAAATACGGTCACTTTTACTTCCATCTCTTTTGGCTCCTTTATATAAATAATTATACATACTCCCTATATCTCTGACTCTACACTTTCATTTGTATAATTATTTTAGGTAGCATTCCTTTCTTTCTGGGTTGCCTCTTTGCTACCCTCATAACAGGTCCTGTTTGTTCTTATAGCCTATGATTTCAATCTTTAACAGTAAAAACTGTAAGGCAGACTACCTTGTTTTCTGCCTTAATGTAATAAAATTATTCTACCCACTGAAATGCTTATCCTCCCTCCCCATGCTATTTTATTATTTAACTTGGCAGGTTCAGCTTTGAGCATATGAGTATCATTCTCACTAAAAGAAAATTAGTAATTTGAGGTAATACTGTATTGCATTTAGTCTGTGGAGCAGGCAGAATATATTTTTAGGCAATACATGTTTATAACCTAATTTTCACTCATTACTTTACAGAGGTGACCTTGTTCTAATGCCTTCAGCACCTGATGTTATAAAAGTGAAATTCTGTTCAAATCTACTCTGTGAATGTGCTCCTGCTCTGAAACAAATGCAAGATAACATTAACATTCTTCACACAAAATACCTGCTAATTTGCTTGCAGTGAAGATAGAAAGCTTTTCATTACATATCACAAACTTCATTTATGTGGAATGAGTCACCAGGCCTTCTGAAAAGCCAAATGAGTACGTAATCTCTAATGTTGCCTTCAGCTATAACATCAATCCTCCCTGGTTTGACTCATCCTTTATCAGCTACTCAGTTTTTAAAAATTTCCACCCTATTACAAAATTGTGTTGTTCATCTGTCAAAACAGCTTTGATTTATGCTTTTTTTTTAGAAAAGAAACAACCATATTATAGCTTCAGAGAAAAAACCCAGAGAAATATACTATTTTGATAGTTGAGACTAGATTATCAATTGATAATCAAATCAATATAATGTAAAATGAGCAACTTTGTTTGGAACAATTGTTGACACTATTAACTCAATGAAAGTTGCCACGCTGATAGTAAACTCTGTTTGATTTCTATTATACATACCTTTGCTAAATTTGAATGTTTAGCAGAGCATAGCATGCTGGTAGATATATGCTCTGTATATGTGTGTGAGTGTGATATATAGTATACACACAATACATATGTCATCTGATCTGTGCTTTTTTGCCTGTATTATAGTATATACTAACATTCCTAAGCATTGTACAGATGAAGACGCAGATACTTGAAACCTCTGACTGGAAAGCCCAGAGATCATGGGAAATTATGATAACTAGCTTCAGCTGGTCTATCAGTCTCTTAATGGCATCTGGAAGTTACATGTTATGACTTGGTCATCATTTGCTGTATTCATAGTCACACTCCATCATTTTTAGCTAGAAAACTTTAATATATTATTTTTGTAGCATTGATTGTAAAAACAGGCCTTAAACTTATAAACTTCCCAATTTAAATCCCTAGCTGTTGTACAGCCAATATTTTGCTTCATTTTGGAATAAGTATTGTATCTCATGAGTAATTCTGATATATAGTCTAATAAATATCCACCACTTTCTTTGCGGGAAGAGGGAGGGAATGTATGCTGTAAATTTAATTTGGCAAGTTCTCTGAGAAGAGACTGCCCACTCCCCCTTAGCTAGGGCATTCTCTAGCACGGGGGAAACCCCGTGGGCACAGAGCTGGTATAGCTGGCTCTTGCACCACCCTTTCAGGGTGAGCTGTCAAGGCCCCATTCACCAGGCCTTGAGATGGCAGGGAGCAGATTGGAGTGGGAAGGGGTGTTTGGGGGAGGACTGCTCTGCTTATGCTCAGCTAGTGAAAGGTCCCTTGGGGATTATTGTAAGCTGGCACAAGTTACAGCAGCCTTCGGGTGTGCCAAAACCAGGGATCGAATACTGGACAGAGAATCAAGGAGATATAACTGCTCCATGATGACCTCCCAAGTCACCTCACTCAGCACAATGCTGGCAAACTTGTCTTTAAGTGGTTAATTTAGCAGTCCTTTTGCACAAGTCCTTAGTAGTGTTTCCACATAGCAGAAAAGAGACAGGATTCAGCTGTAAGAATTGCAAAGGTGACTTTTTAGTCAAGCTACTGTACAGAGACTGAGATACTTTAATTTCCTCTGACTCTTTAGCTCCCAGAACGTAACCTTGGCAACGTCAAAGGTGCGGGGGGAGGGTCATTGTCTGGCTGGGTGAAGAAAAAAGGGCAATGGTTCCTTTAAGTGTCCCACCCACCCACCTCAGTGGTTGAGAGAAGGGGGAAGGCACGACCTGAGTTGATGTGTGAGCTAGTAAGCCATTGGTTCCTACACATCTGGGGTGGATTTATAAACTCTGTTCTTACAACCCGAGCCCCCTTGCATGTCTGGATTTGGGGATGGCGGTAGGCACTCAAATTAATTGCTGGTACCCATTACAGATATTTGTTTCATAGGGGGTCCAGTTCTCTGATCAACCAGAATTGGAAGTGGAGTAGGGAAAGGCATCCCCTAAAGCTGGGGAATGGGGTTGTGGCTCTTAATGTCTAGTACAGAAAGGGGACACCATCCTTCCCCAATCCCTTAACCCTCATAAAAGCGGATGGTGATGAGGTCCCAGCAATAAGCTGGGGACTGGCTGTGGTGGGGTAGAGGGCTGGCTGCAGCCCTCTTCCAGGGGGAAACCATTCAGGAAGGAATAATTGTCTGCGCTGTGCAAGTTATTGATGGTCAGTTCCCAGATAAGTTAAGTTAATAAAGCTGTAGCCTAATTAAACCATGTTCCTTGCATCTTTTCTTTCTTCCTGCATTTCCAAGACAATGACTGATATAGCCTTTGATGTCTACTATGGTCGAAGTCCTGGCTTGAACTATATGCTCCTGAAATGAATCAATTACTGTACTAGTCTCCATAGTTCTGTGATTCTCTTTGCATAGGTTATTTAGTAATGTGTTGAGCACCCTGTCAGCAGTTTGTACAGTAACTGCACAATCGGATTCTTTAATTGTGCATCTCATCAAACCATTAGACTATCAAGAATGCCTGAATACACTCTCTCACCTTAATCATGTAAAGCCTGAGTCTCCCACTGACTTCAATGGGCACTGGATCAGGACCTGGGGGGTTGTGTCCTACACTCCGTACTTATGGACTTCATTGAGAGTTCAGCCTGAATAAGGATAGCAAGATTTGACTCTAAGATGCCAGAATTAAAGATGAAGAGTAATGTTTTCACTTTAATTTTAGGTGAGCCTTTTTTTTACAAACAAGTGAAGAAAGTAATATCTTAAGAAGAGAAGGGTTAGCTACATAATGCTTTGCATTTTGATAGCACCTCTTATGCTTGTGAGAATATACAGCTATGACTTATCATCAGTAAGTAAAATATGGCAGAATATACATAAACCAGAAATTAAATCTCAATAGCATTATTAGTGTTCAAGCTAATAGGACAATGAGACTTAATAAGAGTTTTGATGACTGTGCCAGGTAGTAGTGTACAGTACACGAATTTAAATCATATTCAAGCTACAGATGTTCTATAGCATAGTAGATATGAGAAGCTTCACCAGGAAACTTCATAAGTGCTGTTTTGACTGCCATGACCAACACTAAGTCCACAGATTTGCATGTCTAAATCCCGGTGCACCACACTAAAATGTATCCCGAGTGGTCACTGTAATTCTGAAACCACATAATAACAGAATTATCTGACAGTAAAAAAACCTGACCCTTAAGAAAGCAGCTTAGAAATGGAATTTCTGGATAATTTAGCACAGTGGTAATTCTGTAAGCATGGGCTACTGCTTACAGTGCATGCTGTTTTCAAATGACTTGATTACTGTTCAGATTTATATAAGGATTTACACTTTTGACAGGTAATTAGGGATCTTAGATCCCATGTGAAGCAAAAAAAAAATCACATTTAAGGTAATTCAGAAAGTTCTTTACCACCTGCACATCTCATGTTAAATTTTAGTTCTGGGTTGACAAAATATTTTCCTGTGTTGCTCACAATGTATAAACCAAAATCCCTAAGACTTCCTGGACCTGATTACACATTTGTATGAGAGATATTCATTCAGAAATTACTTTGTCTCATCTGTGAAGCTTTCTGCTTAGATGCTCTTCTGAGTCCAATTTATTACACTACAAGTGTTGCAGGGTATCATCAGAAAAAATGTGTGGCATCAAATTGAGTATGGCCTTTTGGCAGTCAGTACAAAAAAAAAGCTATCCTTGGAATCCCTCTGGTATTTGATCATATGTTCCAACACTCGAGAGTTGCCTCTTATTGATTCTGCTTTCTTTATTATAAAAGAAATATCATATCTAAAGTACTAGTAGACAAAAAAAGTTTGGAGTCTCTAACTGCAGTTGAGAAGAATTCTAATGCTGATGTGTGAGCCTTTTAATAACAAGTAGAAAAGAAAAGGATGACGCCATGTACGGAGAATCTGTATGAAGAAGAAGCTTCCAGTTTCTTTGAACATCAGTCAGTTGTGGCACTGAGCCTCGATTACATGTACAATACATAGAAAAACATAGAGTGGGAATAGTCAAAGATCTATGTACAAAAGTTTTCCACAGGGTTCTAGATGATCCTGAGAGAAAGCTACCATGAGTAATTTTACAAACATAAATAATTCTGTATTTTTACTCCAAACAGAACATGTAGTAGTATGTATGAGAATTTGTATAGTTTTTATAGTGAAGTTTTACTTGAAAAATTTCTGAGTTACATAGTATGTGATTTCATATATCAAGTTGCAAGAATCATTTCAACAGTACCTCAAAAATTCACATTTTGGAAATTAGATTCATTTGGTCTTTCACTTGGAAGTACCATAACTATTATATTTGTAGGTTGGGGAGAGAAGATGGAGAGAATAAAGGAACACAGACAGACACATATCACATTTATTACATATTATAGAGATACACATACTAGGTCAGGAGGATGGAAGCAGCTAGGGGACATATGCCCTTTCGTTCCAACTCTAGAAGTGACATAGGTCTCTATATTGGACCTTCACTTTCAAAAACCTCCATCTCCTGGACTGGCCAGGACACAGGGCCAATCTAAAGTGCCAAGCTGTTACATGTGCAAGTAAGGCAACTGTACATGCTTTCCACTGATTGGGAACAAGCAGAGGCCCAGATGAAATCATACTCCCATTGCTTAGGGCCTGCTTTCATTCATTGTAACCAGGCACAATGGGCATACTGGGAACTCTAGCTGCTTCTCAGAAGATATGGGTCTAATCCACCCTGTGTAGCCAAAGGGCCAATGTCTGTAGCTTGTGATGCTGACTGCCTGGGTTCCCAAAGAGTTAGTTGCAATGCAAGTAGATCCATCTTCTCCTGTATCACCGGTAGTGATCTTCTCCTTCATTCTTATCACTACAAGCCTATTAATATATAAATATGGAGACACCTACATAATGTTCACATGGGTCTGCTGTTGAACCTGTTAAATATCCCAGATTGGCTGACAGACTCCTGATTTCAGGAGCCTCCTTCTTGGATCCAAAGTATCTGCTGCATTCTTGCAAGAGGGGATGTGAGAAAACTCAGGGGGAGGGAAAGCAGGGGAATCTTAAAGGAGGAAATAATATCTTTGATAGGAACAGAATTGCCAACTCTAATGGTTTTATCTTGATGATAACAATATTTAGTGTTTTTTAAAAGTTCCTCATGATTTCTGGCATAAATTTCATATTTTTTCCATATACAAAATAGCTGCCAACTCCCATTTCAGTAGGACTCAAACCATAGTCTGACCTGAGTCATGATAGCTACTGTTTTCCCTAGGCTCCTGTCATGCTGTTTGAAGAGGCTCCTGACCGTGAGTGCCAAACTCAGGGCAGATTCTCAAAAAGCAGGGCAGAAACCCCAAACTGTTGTATGTTCTATAATTAGATTTCATCAACCCTGCAACAAATGCAAACTGCTAAAACACTATCATAGTCTTACCAAGGAGTAACAGACAGTCCCCTTGGGCATCCTGGTCTATTTTGCCATCCAGGCAAGGTGGACTATGTGATAGATGGTCATTTTGCACCAAAAATCACAACAATATTCAGGTTTCTCACAGTCCCAAAGGACCAATCATTTACCCCATGTCAATTCGCCCCTTAGATCGCACAGCAAAGAAAATCCCTGTAGGAAACCTGTATTAAACTAACCAAAGATTTATTAACTAGGAAAAAAAATGAGAGAGTTATTTATAAGGTTAAAACAGGAAACACACACAAACAAATAAGTTACAGTGTTAGACTGAAAAAGGTAAGATAAGCTTTTATAATAAGCAGCTCTATATGTCCTTTAGGGTTGAGCCCTGCCAAGCAGCATGAGGATCTTTTGCTTATGTTTAGGACTTTTTGCCTCTCATAGTCCAGACAGAATAATGAGACCAAGTTTGTCTTTGTCAGGGATTTTTATCTCCTTCATCCAGATTCCAAGATGATGGGCTGAGTTCATGCACAGGCTTCTCTTTCCAGGATGGAGTTAGGAGTGCAATCAACAAGGTCTCTGTCCTTTGATGCTACATAACTCCTCTTTTGACTTCAACAGGCCATCTTGCATGCAGGACAAGCACTCTACCTTAATTAATGCTTCTTTTCTTGTTTGGTGAGTTATACAGTTACAGGGGCTTACATTGCAAACACTCAAAATAACTTTATACCATGGGATACAGATATTATATGTGGGATTAATACATGCAGCATCCTGTGAGCATTCCAAAAAGTCTAAACACTAAATACACACTTATAACACTAATACCTATTTTAACTATACTAACCCCCAGGTAAGCCAGACTGGTTTCTAACTATGCATTTGTGAGGTTCAGTGAGACCCCAGGTTTTGGCACAAGCTGGCACCTGGTCTGCAAGCATTGCAGCTGCCTCTATTAAAAATGACTATCGTATCCCATTGTTTTCAATGGAATTGAAGTCAGGCTTCCTTCAGGGAAGATGATAATCTCAGGTGTTCTGTGGTTTAAGAGACTGGACAGGAAACTGAAATCTACAAAATATGAAGATGGTGCAGAAGGAATGTGCAGAAGAGGTAGGATGATTGATTGGGTGCAGCTAAATGTAAGATCTGGGAAGGCAAAACACATGCCCCTCTGAACTTCTCTGAGGTAATTTCTCAGTCTTTAGAGGGTGACTAAAGTAGGTATCCTGTGTCACTTGGACTCTTTGGAGCTTGAGAAGTAGCAGCCTCTCTGTCCTTCAAAATACTTCAGAACCATGTCAGCTAACAAACAGTCTTGGGGTCTCCACAGCTAGCAGCACTCCAGCTCTTGTATTAATTAGCTAGTAGGTCCTCTCAAGTTTCTCGTGAAACGGAAGTCTGTACCCTGTATCCAAAGTGGTACAGAGATTGAGACCCAGCCCTCCCAGCAGACACATCTCTTGATTCTGTGTCAATCAGCCATGAGTCCATAGTGATGTCTTTAACTCCTGTATTTATAACATCATCACGGACACACACACACACCCCCGCCCCAAATGTTCTCTGACTGGCACAGCTCTCAGAAGCTGACTAAAGTGTGACCTGCCTAATGGGTTGCCAACAGTGAAAAACTTCCTACACAGCCTCAGAAAACAGCTACTGAGCATGGCTAATAACTGTTCTGAATGTTTATGGGTTCTTTCAGATGAGTTGCTTGGTCCTGCTCTCTGTATGTGTGCAGAGATATGAAAATCCAACTAAGCTCTATGTCTACGCCCCACTGCTTCTCTCCTGATCTCCAGGAGAAACAAAGTCAAATGCTGCCGTCTAAAGCATGTGGGTTGCACAGGCAGGGGGAATAAGTAAGAACAGAGGACTGTGGAAGATAGAAGGAGTAGCAGACTAAGGAGGAGCCAGAGAAATATGGGATGGAGGAGAGAGACCAAAATGTTGCAAGAAGAGACAGAGGGATTGCAAGGCAATAGAGGTGGCAGAGAGAGAAAATATAGGGGATAAGAGAGAATAGGGAGATGGAGAAGAAAAATATGGAGGATAAGAGCATATAGGGCCCCAGTGGGGCACAGAGACAGATAGAGAGCATGAAGGTAGAATGCGAGGGGGGCTGGAGACTGGCTGGGACATGGAAAGAAACATGATAGTGATAAGGGAGGGGAATGGAGGGTGATAAAAAAGGCAGCTCCCTGTTTTAGGAAATGGCAAGTAGGGACTGCTTCTGAAGAGCTAGCTGGAAGGCCTGCATTTAAAGTTGAATTTTGATCCTGAAATGATCCCACTCACAGTGGGGAGATCATCTCCCCTAGTGACTCAAAAAACAGAAGGCAGATAATTAACAAACAACCTTTTAAAGCCAAACTCATGATTTTGTGGGGTCTGACTCATGGTTTTTGAAAGGTTGGCAATACTGCAGAGAGTAGGAGAGAGAACTTGAAGGATTTTATAGTAGGGGGGATTTATGTAAATTGGGGATGAGCACCTATTTAATATGCAAATTAAGATATTTCCCAATTTACATTAAAATCTCAAGCCTTCCAAACCTACAGCTCTAGCAGGTATATTACACAGTAAAGCTCATGTTCCACCTGTGGAACAGTCACTCACTCTAGTAAAGAGGAGTCTGAATTATTCTGGGCTCAGCCAGCACTAACCAGACACACCTGTGTCAGGCTTGCTTTGCCTGGAGGAAGGAAGCTTTAACAGGGAAAGCCTGCCACAGGAAAGGGGTGGTGACTAGGGAGATGACTGCAGAAACTGTTGGTTATAGAGACAGACCAGCAAAGAGGAAGGCTGTAACAAATCTTGTTGCTCCTGAGACTGAGTGGCTCAGGTATAAAGTGGGGGAAGGCTGGAGGAAAACCCTTACCAAAAAATTTGTATTTGCAGATAAGTTGCCCCCAGAGACTGACCACTTTTTTCTTTTTCTGCTGCTATCAGGGGAAGGAGAGGAAAAAGAACCTTTCTGTTTTGGTTTGAAGACTTCCTTGTGTGCCATATGTGGGAAGGACTCTGTAAGCTGTTTCAATTGTGGTCTGGTGGGGAGTTGGGGGAGCCTAGCATACTCCAAATAATACTCTAAATTTTGCTTTGGGACATACTTCTGATATAGTCTTCTCCACTTCACTTTGTAACAAGCCCCTTATGTATGACCACCTATTATTATTCTGACATGTTATTAATCCATGCTTATGTAGGAGTGACTGTGATTGGCTAAAAGATGATCTACCTTATGTATCTTTGACTTCTACTCCACACAAGTGGTATTTTTCCAGAGGCAATACAAACAGGTGTTTTTTGAACTTGTCTTGTTGTATATCTATAGTGAAGTTGATTATTGTCTCTTTTGCCTAGTTTCATGCTACTTTTACTAGCATGCAGGGGTGCTGCAACCATTTTTATAGTGGGGGTGCTGAGAGCCATTGAACCAAACCGTAAACCCTGTGTATAATGGAAACCACTTCAAGCCAGGGTGGTGCTGCAGCACACCCAGAACCCCTAGTTCTAGCACCTATGTTCGTATGTAAACCCAGTGTGCTCTGGCACCTGGGGATGTACACAAGGTGTCACGTCTTGATATGGTATATCAATTGCCATCTTATTTTTAAATAAAATGATTAGAAGCATCTACCTCAGAGGCAAATAGTAACCAACTGTTTTTAAAAGTACAATATACAGGCATAAGAAATAGCCTATCATAGATATAAGAATGCTTCATCAACATGGATGCACCTTCTCATGCAGAGGCAATATTAAGACATGACACCTTGTGTATTATTGACATCTGATTTGTGTCCATTTATTCTTTTACGTAGAGACTGTCCAGTTTGGCCAATGTATGTGGCAGAGGGGCATTGCTGGCACATGATGGCATATATCACATTGGTAGATGTGCAGATGAACGAGTCCCTGATAGTGTGGCTGATGTGATTAGGTCCTATGATGGTGTCCCTTGAATAGATCTGTGGAAAGAGTTGGCAATGAGCTTTTTTGCAAGGATAGGTTCCTGGGTTAGTTATTTCTTTTTGTTGTGTGGTTGCTGGAGAGTACTTGCTTCAGGTTGGGGGGCTGTCTGTAAGCAAGGACTGGCCTGTCTCCCAAGATCTGTGAGAGTGATGGGTTGTCCTTCAGGTTAGGTTGTAGATCCTTGATGATGCGCTGGAGAGGTTTTAGTTGGGGGCTGAAGGTGACTGCTAGTGGTGTTTTCTTACTCCAGGACAGGCCCAAAAAAGAAAGTAGGTGACTTCTGGGTACTCTTCTGGCTCTGTCAACCTGTTTCTTCTCTTCAGAAGGTGGGTATTGTAGTTGTAAGAATGCTTGATAGACATCTTGTAGGTGTTTATCTCTGTCTGAGGGGTTGGAGCAAATGTGGTTGTATCGCAGAGCTTGGCTGTAAACAACGGATCGTGTGGTGTGGTCTGGATGAAAGCTGGAGGCATGTAGGTAAGTACAGCGGTCAGTAGGTTTCCGGTATAGGGTGGTGTTATGTGATCATCGCTTATTAGCACTGTAGCGTCCAGGAAGTGGATCTCTTGTGTGGACTGGTCCAGGCTGAGGTTGATGGTGTTTCCAGAAAATACCATCCTGGCCGCTATGGATGTAGAAGCCCTCTACACCAACATTCCACACAAAGATGGACTACAAGCCATCAGGAACAGTATCCCCGATAATGTCACAGCAAACCTGGTGGCTGAACTTTGACTTTGTCCTCACCCACAACTATTTCACATTTGGGGACAATATATACCTTCAAGTCAGCAGCACTGCTATGGGTACCCGCTTGGCCCCACAGTATGCCAACATTTTTATGGCTGACTTAGAACAACACTTCCTCAGCTCTCGTCCCCTAATGCCCCTACTCTACTTGCGCTATATTGATGACATCTTCATCATCTGGACCCATGGAAAAGAAGCCCTTGAGGAATTCCACCATGATTTCAACAATTTCCATCCCACCATCAACCTCAGCCTGGACCAGTCCACAAGAGATCCACTTCCTGAGGATTAGAATTTAAAGACCCTTCATTGATGATTTGAGGGATGGCTTAAAGAAAACTGCAACTGGAAGATTGCCCTCCAAACGTCTTGCTGCCAGTGTCTATTTTTAAACTGTTTTAACAATCAAGAAGATAAAATGTGTTTTTGATGTCAAGACTGCAATCACTCTGTGTCTGTCAACTGCATTAAGATCATTTTGTTTTCAATTATTGTCTTTTGTTTAGCTTCATTATCACTCATCAGTCACTGAACAAATATCACATTGTCCATCTTTCCAGGCAAGTACTGTAATTACTCAATAACTGCAATGAGTCCTACTGGCTGGCATACAAAGTTGCTTACTAACTCAGAACAGAGTTCTTTTTAATGTACTTCCAAGCAAGAAGTTCCTCAAAGGAAATTTAAAGTTTCTCTCCCTTTTTGATGCCAAGAAACTCTGGAGTGGCTCTGAGTTTATTCTTTAAGCAGATTTGCATATGCATGTAAGATTCACATGCATGTGAGCTGTAAGATTCAAGCTACGTAAAGCTTTGCCAGAGGCCTGTAGAGCTCAGTGTAAGCGAAGGCATATCAGAGGTTGCACAGCCCCTTTAATAATGCATCTGCAATGTATTAACAAGATGTCATTTTGTGAAACATCAAAATCCATGAAGAGGGGTCCCAGAGTAAAACATCACACAAATATGGTCTGTATCCAGGCAGTGATTTCAGCTTCTCATTTCTGAAGCTGTTTTATCTTTCCCTCCTGTCTCACTGAAGTCTTTTCATAGCAGTGCTTCCCATGGTGAGCAAACACCACCACAAATCACATTACTTTTCTATAAGTATCTAAGCAAGGAACAAATATTTAATAATGGGCTTGTCAATCTAGCAGAGAAATGTAAACACAATCCAATGGCTGGAAGTTGAAGCTAGACAAATTCAGATTGGAAATAAGGTGGAAATTTTTAAGTGAGGGTAATTAACCATTGGAACAATTTACCAAACATCATGGTGGATTCTCCATCGCTGACAATTTTTAAATTGGGATTGGATATTTTTCTAAAATCTGCTGTAGGAATTATTCTGGGGAAGTTCTATGGCTTGTGTTCTATAGGAGGCCAGACTAGATGATTATAATGGTCCCTTCTGGCCTTGGAATTTAAGATCTCCATTGTAATTCATAATTCCATCTATTCAGTGGTCATATGTGGTAGGCCATGGAACCCACCATAGAAGTCTTTTGGGAGTTTATAAAGACTTGCCAAGAATTCCCAAGTAAACAAAAGGCCTCCTTCAAACAAACATCTTTGCATCTAGCACTGATAATTTGTTATAATTTGGAAGGTAGAATATACCTTTTGCTGCAGTCTTAAAGCTTGCAAATATCTTCAAATTCATGAGAGAAAGGGGCTTTGCTATTTATAAAGTGTCTTTCCTAGGTGGATTCTTTTCTGGTCCCTTCTCCCCGAATGAGCTACTGAACTGAGAGCAGCTGCACAATGCAGGATTTGTGTGCAAAATCCATCTGTGGGACTGGAGCCACATAGTGGGACCTACCTGAAATGATTATTTCTTAAACTTATTGGCTGCTGTCCTTTGTGTGTGTGGGGGGGGGGGGGGCAAATATAATGATTCAGCTCTGTGTGAAGAAAGGGCTCTTACACAGTCACTGCTCTCTAATGTAAAGGTTAGGTTGGCTCTATTTCAGATCCTTCATTGGGGTCCCTCTTGCATTCAACGGGCATTCAGTGCAGGAGGCCCTAGAAATTAAGAGGGCTTTCACTTCTTTCTATCCTTAAAGGAAACAAGTCTCTGGCAATGTAATTAACATAGAATTTTAGAAGGCAGAAAGCAAGTGGGATGGCAATTGCACTTTTTGGTGAGTTGACATGAGAAGCTCTGCTCTGTTTTTGTTTTGCTTTGTCTTCCTTTCTAAGGACCAGCTCCTTGCCCTAACCATTTGCTTTGCACCACCTATGTTAGCACTAAACCCGATGCAATGTTGATCAATCCAACCCTTGAGAGTTCCCCTTGCATATGGGACTCCTCGGGTGGCATAGACAAGCCATAGTAGCAGCTCCTGCACTATTGTCTCTGGGAAATGAGTGCCTCCGTACCCTATTGACACAAGGTGACCCCCTGGCTGTTTTGCTTTATACAAGAAACAATCCCTAAAGGCAGATTGGGCTGGAGGGACTATCTAGGGGCTAAGTGCTTTAACACCAGCTGTGATACCTTAAGTCATACTGATCCGGGACCCTGGGCACAGGCCCTGTTGGCCAAGTTGCTAATCCACTCCTAAAACCCCTTTCCAAAATGGTGTAAAGGGGCCTGAGGGTAGCTGATTATCCTGTCCCCAGCATTATATGTAACCACCTATTTTAGCTGATAGCCAGAATTTTTCAATACCAATTTGTATCAACTCTGTATATAGGACCAAAACAAACTGATCTGTATGGTCATTCCTAATTCCTAGCAACCTCTATGCTTAGAAACAGTTGCATTCATAAGCAGTCAGATTTGACTTCCGCTATAGGAACTTCTGCAATTGATTAGCTAATATGAAGAGTATCAATGTAGTTGAAGTAAATCACCACAGTAGGATGTAGGGGGCAGAGGTTGAAGATCTTTGTCTCATGAGGGGTGTGGATTTTTTTTTTTTTTTTTTAGCAGATGGACAGCTACCTGTTAGGGAAGCCGTGACAGGTGAATCCTCACTTTGCACGAAGCTGATGTAACCAGCTGCACAGCATCCACTCCCCACTACCTTCAACCTAGCAATTGATGGTGGGTGCAGAGGGACATACCAGAGGCAGGAGGGGAAGAGGCAGAGCACACCGTGTTCTTTCAGATCCTTGTCTGCAGCTACCAGGGACTGTTTCAGGCTTTACCCTGCCCAAGTGTGGGAGAGAGGAAAAGTAGCTTAGAACATAAATACAGCATAGCTGAAGATTCAGTTTAACTTCTGGCATTTCTGTGCTTTTTGAATGCTTTATTTCTCAACTCTAAAGTGTTATGGGCCTGGGGCAAATGCCAAATGAAGTCAATGGGCATCTTTCATTGACTTCACTGGCTTTGAATCAGGCCATGTATGCAGATTCAGAATTTAATTAAAAATCCATTTTAAAAGTATGAAGTGTAAGCCACATTGTTTTTATCTAAAGGCACCAAATCACTAGATAGGAGGGAGTGAAGAGAATATAAAGTTTCATAATTCCACAGCCTCTTAATCCTTTGGATGAATATTTCTTGCTAGAAAATGTGAGAAAAATTCTTCAGATATTCAGTGTGATGCTCAGACATCCAAGAGCTAAAAAGGTCCAGAATGAAGTTCAAGATAAGGGGTTGCTTCTCTTCTCACCCTGGTGTGAATCAGGAGCAACTCAACGAATGTAAAACTGGTGAGAGGGGAATCAGGCCAGGCAACATTAAACATAATAGGACAGATAACTGATGTCACTTAAGCTCCCTTGAGCTGCAGTTGTTTCAGTCCTTTTCAGCATCACCTCTTCTGAAGCTATTTCTCTTTTCTCCCCCCTTCCTCCATACTATTTTATCCCCTTTGCTTTTCAGGAAGCAACCACATTTTTGGCAATGAGTCACATAGTAACGTCTGTTTTGTTTCTACTGTTGCTTTTAGCTTGCTGCCCTGGGCCTGCCTTAAGAAGTACCTGTGCCAGTAATGTGCCAAGTCCTGAAGTGTCAAATCAGAGCAGGGGAGACAGGTGGGCAAGCAGCAGGAGCAGCAAAGCAATGTGACACATGAGATATGAAACAATGGCAGCCCACAAAGTCGTCTTTCCCTCCTCCCTCCACAAAAAAAAAACATTGGGCATGGCATCCCTTGAAACATCAAATTCACATGGAGGAAAAACAGACTTTGTTTTTTGTAGGAACAGTTAAAGGGCAAGATTAATCTCAACACATGGAAATTAAAATGGCTACACTGCCTAAGAAACCTTTTATCATTTGGAGACAACCATATAATGTTTCTCTTTGGATAATCAAAGAGACATTTGACATATTGCAAATCTCAGCCTGGATGGTTTAAAAAAGACTTCTTGTTGTGGGTGTGGTGTGTGGGGTTTTTTTGGCTTTTTGGTTTAGTTTTGTTTTTTAAACTGGAGTTCTTCTAAAGGAGCTACTGTAGCTTCCCCACTCCCACATATTTCCGGTTAACTACTAATCCTGTAGGAAGAAGGGGAGAAAAAGAAAACTCCACAAACATTCTGCTAGAAAAGAGAGGGTTTTTTTTCCTGGGGGAGGAGGAGACTTCTAAAAGATTACAGAAGGTCTCATGTTTTCTCATCTTTGAGGACACATACTAACTGTCTTCTTGTCTGAAATCTCAATATTCCTATGCCTGAGATTGCCTCAGTTGATACAAAGTGTAGAATTGTTTTGGTTTCTAAAATGACTAAATTGTTAAGTACAGTTTTTGCTTCTTTTTCCCCCCTTGAATATCTACTCCTTTGCCTGTCACTATGCCAATTAGCTTCATTATAGACAAGGTGGATGAGGTAATATCTGTTATTGGACCAACTTCTGGTGGTGGTGAGAGAAAAAGACAAGCTTTTGAGCTTACATAAAGTTCTTCTTCAGGTCTGGGAAATGTACTCAGTGTGGCAACTAAATACAAGGTGGTCTCTCTCACCAACAGAAGTTGGTCCGATAAAAGATATTGCCTCACCCACCTTATCTCTCTAATATCCTGGGACCAACATGGCTGCAACAACACTGCATGCAGTTAGCTTAATGTCGGGTGCTATTCATTGTTGGTTCCTGAGTGATATTCTTTCAGGTACAAAGTGCACTGGAGAGGGGACACTGGAAATGAGGTATTTAGATTCTAAACTCTGTGGGGCAGAGATTCTCATGGAGACAACTTGGGGATCTATATGTACAACTAGAATGGCTGCCGTTGGATACACTGATATATCTGGAGTCATCCATATACTGTCAGGGCTGTGTCAAGAATCTCCAAGAACAGGCTAAACCTTGTTGATGCCTATTCAAGTGGAAGCACCTCCAGACAACGGATGACTGAAGCCTAGATAAAACAGTCTGTCAGGTTTATCTGCAGGAAGGCGTTTGGGATATTTGAATTGCTCTAGAGGCAGAACAACAATCAAGTGTTAATACAAAGGTACTCACAAAGACAAAAGAAGTGTGGGGAGGACAAAGCTGAAGAGATGGGCATGCTTCTCATGCAGAGGGGTCTTGTTTAACTGTGGGATTAGCAAAAAAAGGAGGAAACTGGATGCCTGGGGGCAGGGTGGGAGAGAGACTCCTGCTTGGTCTATGCTACAGAGTTAGGTTAACATAAGATCGCTTACATCAACCTAATTATGTCAGTGTATACACTAGAATGCTGCTTCCACCGAAGTAAGTGGCTCGCTACACCAACATAATAACTCCACCTCCACGAGAGCCATAGTGCTTATGTCAATATAGTCATACTTACATCAGCTGCTGGCGGTCAGCCCCAAGTGGGGCTGACAGCATGGAGTCCCTCCATCCCCTGCTGCCAGGTGCTGACAGCTTGAGCTGCCAGCCTGGTGTGGGGCTCACAGCTGGAATTCCCTTTGTCCCAGGGCTGACAGCCTGAGCTGTGAGCTCAGGTGGTTCAATTTCACAACAGGGAGCCTATCCATAGCCGTGAAACTGACAAGAATATCAATTTCACAACTATTTCACATTTTGTCTCTGGCTTGCACTGTCAGCCTTGGGGGTGGGGGAGAGGGGGTTTTCCAATGCTGAGCCATGCATGGCTGTCACTGCCCAACAATGCCCCACTTTTGTCAATGCAAGCACTCCTGGTGAGAACATGCACCACTGGCAGAAGGAGAGCAGTGTGGATACCAACAAATGATTTTAATTGCTGCAGGGGCTATAGGTCAACCTTTCCTAAGTCAACCTAATTTTGAAGTGTAGAGAAGCCGTCAGTCATTTGGAGTATAAGCCATGTTCAGGAAAGGGAATTCTGGACTTCTTAAAGGAGTTTGACCTAACCCCAAACAGTGCTCAGGACTGGTAAAAATATGAGGCAAGGAAATGCATACAGGTGAGTTTATTATTTTGTCTAGAGCTATATATTCCTTGTGCTAGCTGAAGTAAAGAATGATTGATTGGTTTTTGGAACCCTTATAAAGTTTGTGTCTACTTTCACTATCATGTGTCCATGAAAAAGTGAATTGTAAAGACAGAGCACTCAAAAGCTTGGAGCTCTAGGAAAAGGTGTACTTAAACTAGTGAAGGGTACTAGTGTGTGTGGGGGTGGGGTGGGGGGAGGGGCAGCACTTGTCCTGAAGGCCTAGGACAGCTGGGCCACATGGTCTCATTTCCATGAAGGGATGACAGTCAGCCTGTGCCCAGGAAGTGTGCCAGAGAGGCTAAGGAAAAAGATACTCTGCAGCAAGGGAAGCTTAAGGGTGTATTTAGCCAGTGTGATGGGACACAAACACAGTAGCCTAGTGCATATCCAGCTGGGGAAGCTCTATCCAGGCCTTGTAAGACTCATACTTTGTGTCTGTACAGCTCCTAGCACACTGAGGCCCTGATCTTGATTGGCCTACTAGGCGCTACTGGAATACACACATGATAGGACACCAAAGAAGAATCCGATCTAAAGAAGGTAACCATAAAGAGCGTCATCCTTCACTACTAAAACTTATGGGAGTTAGTGTTCAGACTTCAGTGGGATCAAGATTGAGAACCAAAAGGATGAGAATGGGGTCAGGATGAGAGGACCATCAGTTCACTAAACCTTGTGATCTTATGCCTGTTACATACCCCTCCCAGTTACTTATCACATATCCTTTCACAGATGAAGTTGTGGGGGACAAACCCAGGTCTCTGTTTCCCTACAAAAAGTTAGGGGAAACTCTGCGAGGGTTGCAGAATTATCCACCCCCAGACCTTGTTTTTCAGGATTTCCACGGCAGGAGCATTGGGGCCTATAGCCTTTTTATTATAGGCTTTTAAATGTGATCTTAAAAGCTTGGTCCAAAAAAGAAGTAAAAAATACTAAAATGTTCCCATTTTTCTTAATTCCTTTGAATATTTATTTTTGGCTTGTATGTGAAGATTAGTCAGTTATCAAACTGTCTCCACAAACAATAAATCAGGAACTTTCTCTTCCACTTCTCTGCTGGGACTTATTTATTACATGAGGACAAAATCTGGTGCTTATAATGTGGTGGGTTTTTTTTTAACGGTAATATCCTGTGATGTGTCAAAAGGATGTGTTAACACCATCCTACAAAAAGGAGAAAGTGGATCATGAGAGAGAGCTCCTTTGTCAACAAATATTTAGTAACTAAATGCACATACTCTTAAGTAAATGAGTACAACTGGCTCGTCTCTAAGAGACCCCAAGTTCAGTTTGGGCACCCAGCAGAAAAATCTACACCACTTTAATTTGAGACTGGGATGTTGTGGGGTCTACTTTATCTCTTTTATTTAAAACAAAAACAAAAAAACTCTTCCCTCTCCCAATTATAATTATTGAACCAAGTAAACAATAGTTGAACCTGTCAGCACTATTTCATAAATGCCTGACATCCTAGTCTGTTCATGTTTTATAGTGTGCCCATCATTGTGGTATTAGCAGAGACTGTTCTCTGCTCACCTGCCCCTAGCAGTTGCCCTGTGCACACCAACTTCCAGTTCAAATAACTGCAATTGCGAGAAGGGCTGTTTAACCACTAATAACTCACTGAAAATGTGTCATTTCATTGGTGTGCGTGAAGCTATTCACATAGTTTGTAAAGTATTCTTTTGATCCTTTGGGCTGAGAGGTACTATATATGATTGTAAGCACATTTTCCAAAGCTAAAATATAACTATGTTATAAATAGCTATTGAACAGGTGAAGTTGGATTTTCAACTTCATTGGATTTTCCTTTGTTGGACTATTTTGCTGCAGGAGGAGGAGAGACCCTTATTCTCATAACTGACAATCCAAAATTATCTGAAGTGCAACAAAATATATCAGATGGAGGCTTGCTCAGAAAGTGAAAAACCTCAGATTAAATACACCTCCCATTAGAGCAGGTTAATCTATTCATTACAAATAATGGTTCCAATCTACAAATACTGGAAATTGTGGCCCTGCTGAAGTCAGTGTTTTGTCGTGGGGTCAGAATTTCACCCATTATCTTTATTTGTCTAATAAATGGCTTGCAGAATTGGGCTCAATATTTGTTATAAATTTAGCACCTCTTCTGTTTTGCGACTTCTTTTTTCTTTGAATGTATTCATCATTCAAGTGTAAGCAGTGTCAGGATGAGCTCCACCCTGACATCTGGTGGTGAGGTGTGGCAAGTTGTGGAAAAGAACTTCAGGGGCCGATCTCATTTGCATAGGCACACCCACCACGCCTAGAATGAGACCATAGCTGCCCAAATGGTCACTTTGGCTGCTGTGGGATCCCCAGTGTCTCTGTTATTGGGGCAGGAAGAATAAATTGTTATTACCCTGATTATGGGAACTGTGCTTGGAACTGTACGTGGCCTTTTGTTACGATGGAGGGATTCACCATCATCTAAGTAGCACTCGCTAGGCAAGGGTAATATTTAGGGATGGAGAGGACCCTGGAACTTATTTGTAGTAGGTTCTATTGGCCCTGAATGGCTGAAGATGTTCGCAGGAAATGTGAGACTTGCGCTCGATGTGTTCAAAGGAAAACTCTGCCCACGAGGGCTGCATATCTCAAGAACATCACCAGCAACAAACCTTTGGAGTTGGTATGCATTGATTTCTTGTCTGTAGAGGTAGACAAGAGGAATGTTGGAAACATTCTAGTAGTGACTGACCATTTTACACGGTATGCACAAGCATATCCCACACGTGATCAGAGGGCCACCACCGTTGCTCGAGTATTGTGGGACAAATATTTCTCAGTCTATGGATTCCCGGCTCGGATACACTCTGATCAGGGGCGGGATTTTGAGAGTCACCTTCTGAAGGAGGTGCTGAAGATAGCAGGAATTAAAAAGTCTAGGACAACGCCTTATCACCCCCAAGGTGATCCTCAGCCAGAGAGGTTCAATCGAACCCTATTAGATATGTTGGGAACTTTGCGACCAGAGCAGAAGGCAACCTGGAGCCAGCATGTCGCATTTCTGGTGCATGCCTACAATGCCACAAAGAACGATGCTACGGGAGTCACCCCATATCTCTTGATGTTTGGGCGAGAACCAAGATTACCCATAGACTTGTGCTTTGGTGTATCAGAGGATGGAGATAGCTATGAAACTCATCAGCAATATGTATCCCGACTAAGAGAAAAGCTGCGGGATGCTTATCGCTTAGCTACCGCTGCGGCTCGGAAGAACGCAGACCGCAACAAACATCGATATGATGCTAGAGTGCGTTTGCAGGAGCTCCACCTGGGGGACAGAGTCCTGCTGCGAAATTTGGGTATTGCTGGCAAACACAAGATAGCTGACAGATGGAAGGCAATACCTTACCTGGTGATGGAAAAGCTGGGAGATCTGCCGGTCTACAAGATCAAACCTGAAGACGGTCCAGGGCAAATAAAGACGGTGCATAGAAACCTTTTGCTCCCTGTGGGGGAATTGGTAAGCACCCCTTGTGAGATGGGCCATGGCAGGGCCGCCGGGCAGAACAGAGGTGCTAGACCAAAGCCGCCATCCAACACAGACAGTGGGCCCCCTGCAGCTAACTTACCCCTATTCTGCACATCTGAGAGTGAGTCTGAGGAGGAAGACACAACCCTGGTGTATCCTGGGATGGAGACAAGATTTCAGTCTCGATCAGCTGAACCAAACGAGAGTTTTCCCTCTTCCGCCCTAAACCCAATGGCGGAACTATTTAGGCCCCTTTCTGATACCCCAGTGCTGCTGATGAGACCCCCCTGTGATGACACACACAGGTTATTGGACAATGGGGACAGACAGGTAGAGGATGTCCTGGGCACCTTGGACCCTCCAGCGTTAGAACTAGGAGTGCAGGGGCCTACACCAGTAGCCGAGGGACCCTCCAGGGAAGCCTCTCCATCCGTCACTCAAGAGGATGTTCCCCTTACTTCGGCAACAGAGATTCTCAATAGACGAGACAGGGTGATAAGACCAGTGAAACGGTTAACTTATGATGCACCTGGGGTGACTAGTGAGGAGCCAATACATTTAGCACACAGGCTTGTGGAAGCTAAAGTGGGCTTCCTGAGGCCCTTTGGAGGAAACCAATGAGTTGGTATAAAGGGAGTGTGATTTGTCGGGACGACAAAGTCTCGGCTGGGGGGAGGATGTAAGCAGTGTCAGGATGAGCTCCACCCTGACATCTGGTGGTGAGGTGTGGCAAGTTGTGGAAAAGAACTTCAGGGGCCGATCTCATTTGCATAGGCACACCCACCACGCCTAGAATAAGACCATAGCTGCCCAAATGGTCACTTTGGCTGCTGTGGGATCCCCAGTGTCTCTGTTATTGGGGCAGGAAGAATAAATTGTTATTACCCTGATTATGGGAACTGTGCTTGGAACTGTACGTGGCCTTTTGTTACGATGGAGGGATTCACCATCATCTAAGTAGCACTCGCTAGGCAAGGGTCATGGGTTCCAAAACTGTGTGAATGGAGAGAGGCTGGGGACAAGTATTAATACTTGGTGGCATGGGCCCCTTGGTGAGGGCCTTACATGCTAATTGCACTTCCTCCTCTCTCCACTGTGGAATATCAGAGCTAATTTTGATTTCATTAGAAGTCTAGTTATAGGCTGCTGAGCTCACTTTGGGCTGACAGTGCACCAGCACTGGGGTTCCCCTATTATAAGCTGAATTCACCTAAGCGCTGAAATCACTGAGTGTTGTGTTAAGTAGTGGGGGAGCCTGAAGATATATTGTGGAGCAGTTTGCGGGACGGCTGGCGAAGCAGTTCGACACGGAGCAGTGTGTGGATGGCAGGAGCTGCTTGTGGGCCGTGGAGCTGAGCGAAGGAGTTCGTGGGGCGGCTGGCGGAGCGGAGCGCAGCTGAGCGAAGGAGCTCGTGGGGCGGCTGGCGGAGCGGAGCGCAGCTGAGCGAAGGAGTTCGTGGGGCGGCTGGCGGAGCGGAGCGCAGCTGAGCGAAGGAGTTCGTGGGGCGGCTGGCGGAGCGGAGCGCAGCTGAGCGAAGGAGTTCGTGGGGCGGCTGGCGGAGCGGAGCGCAGCTGAGCGAAGGAGTTCGTGGGGCGGCTGGCGGAGCGGAGCGCAGCTGAGCGAAGGAGTTCGTGGGGCGGCTGGCGGAGCGGAGCGCAGCTGAGCGAAGGAGTTCGTGGGGCGGCTGGCGGAGCGGAGCGCAGCTGAGCGAAGGAGTTCGTGGGGCGGCTGGCGGAGCGGAGCGCAGCTGAGCGAAGGAGTTCGTGGGGCGGCTGGCGGAGCGGAGCGCAGCTGAGCGAAGGAGTTCGTGGGGCGGCTGGCGGAGCGGAGCGCAGCTGAGCGAAGGAGTTCGTGGGGCGGCTGGCGGAGCGGAGCGCAGCTGAGCGAAGGAGTTCGTGGGGCGGCTGGCGGAGCGGAGCGCAGCTGAGCGAAGGAGTTCGTGGGGCGGCTGGCGGAGCGGAGCACAGCTGAGCGAAGGAGTTCGTGGGGCGGCTAGTGGAGCGGAGTGCAGCTGCGCGAAGGAGTTTTGTGGGGCGGCTGGCAGAGCGGAGCGGAGCGCCGCTATGGAGCTATGGGGCGGTCAGCTTCAGATCACGTAAGGTGCCTCTTACCCCCGTCCCATTTCCACCCAGGTTGGGAGGTAAAGCTCCGCCGATAAACTTTCAAACTCTGGGGCTGCCCTGACCAGGGACAGAGACTTTTGGGGCATTGGACTTTTGGGGTTGCTGGACTCAAGAACCAAAGGGAAAAGGGCATGCCCCAATTTGCCTGGGGTGGGGTTGTTTTTGCTCATGGGTTGTGTTATGAATCCTGTTGGTGGTGTTTCCCCAACATAATGCCACATTGTTTCTCTCTGTTATTAAAAGACTTTTGCTACACTCAGACTATGTGCTTGCGAGAGGGGAAGTATTGCCTCTTGGAGGCGCCCAGCGGGGGTGGTATATATTTGTCCCAGGTCACTGGGTGGGGGCTCGAGCCGGTTTGCATTGTGTTATTGGAATGGAACCCCTAGATATTGAACCCGGCCCTTGTTGCTGCCAACTCTGACGGGCAGAAGGGTTACACAAGTATTTGCCAAAAAGCTTGGTTGAATAATGTCAAACTATACGGTGTTTGTTCGGTGACTACTTGCTATTCATTATTCATGGTGTGTAATTGAAGCACTCAAATCACATGATACAGTTTTCACTGTATGGGTAGATGACCGAAGTATTTAAAATTACTAACAGTGACTAACAAATATCCTTTACTCTATAAATTTTAATAGAAAAAACTTTCAGAATTCATAAACCTTTATATCCGTGCTCAGTTGTCCATTTACTTATGAATAAGAAATCATATGATTCAGTGAATCATAACCGACTAGATGCAGCACTTTTATTCATGGAAACTAATCGCTGATTTTAAAAAACCTGTTCAGAGCACTTGTGCCCATCTTATCCATACTTGAACCAAACCTTGCTGGTCTGTCCACAAGGCCTGTAACAAGTTATATGCTGCTGCGAGAAATATTTATGAAAAGAAATAAAATAGCATAACTATGGACAATATTTTCCTTTTTCTTAGAGCTGTCAGATATTTCTGATCAGTTTCCAAACTTTTTCTGTATTGCAGGCATGCTTAAGACTATATAGGGCTTTTGAAGCCAAACCCCGCCCCTCCCAAAAATTGTTTGTGATGGCGGAAAGAATTAAGATCGATGGTTGCCAGGGCTGGTTACCCATACCAATTTGTACTGCAATTTATGAGAGCCATGTTTTGATGTTTGCTCTATAGATTTAGAGAAGAAAGGATACTGGGCACACGCAGTGGTAGATCACCTCTGCTAACAAATTCATGGGGCTGCCTTAACTTGGGTTCTAGATAGAACCGCATGGGTCTACCCACCTTTCTTTGAATTGGTAAACAATTTGAAAACATCAAAAGTGAAAATAAGTAAAATTACTTTTATACCGCTATTGTGGCAAATAAAACTTCCCTATAACAGACCATTTTATATTCATAGAAATATAACAATTAGATTAATATAACCAGCAACTATAATTTAAATGTATGAAAATTTAATAATCTCTCAATGAGTAGAGCTCCCTGATGCATACAAAGACACAGGTTTTTAATTCAGTCTAGTTCCTAGGAAACATCTCTGTTTAATACAAGTGAAAAATGTGTTTTTTCTTAACAATTTTTTTGGGGTAGGAGGAGTTCCAAGTAGATGAAATAGTTTGACCTTTTTACTTCCTATTTAAAATACAACCTCTATCCAACATCACAATATAGGTTCTTTAAACATAAATAGCTTGAGACCTCCAGAATTCAAACACATGGAGATGACAGCTCAAGTATACTAGAAATCCTAACATATCCCTTAAATTAAATTGTATAGAAATGAAATATCCTGCATTCCTACTAAGATGTGACAGAATTAGCACCTTTACCTGGAGTGCATAAGTATTTTAAACACTGCTGATCACTGTCTTTTCTCTCAATGTGAACAGAGAGTAAATTAAAAAGAAAATAGAAGGAATCACCAAAATTGATGTGATTCTTTTTTTTTAAGAAAGGTTTTACTATTACTAATCCCAGGAATTATATTAAATATTGAACACACTGTAGATTGCTTCATTAAAATGTCAAAAAGCAAATGTTACCTGAAGAAAAATTGTTCTTAACAAATGTATGGTTTGAAAAGTATATTTGAAGTTAAACAGCTGAAATATATTTATTCTTATTACGAGGACACTTAAATCTTGGCTGATTCTACTGCCAAGGCATCTTGCTACAAAACAAGGCCCTGAAACTGCCCTCACATCCACATAGTACAGGACCTGACAAGGACAAATGCTACTTTTGTGGTTCCTTGATCCCCAGAATCCCAAGGAGCCAGATTAGCTCCAGGTAAATTAATTAGACATCAGTTAGAGCAGCCTCAGGGACCATTACAGCAGCCTGGGGCACTGAACTGTAACAGCTTTCTGGCCAGCAATGGGGAGTGGATATAACATAGGTTTGGCCCACCCAGTGCATCAACTGGTACAGCTGAGCAAGTGGAAGGGGTGTTGTAATTTGCTGCTGGTATAGGCCAAGGGGAAATCAAGGGAGGGAAATGAGGCATGTTTCTACACCTCAAGTGGTGCAGTTTATGCACTTATCTCTTCCTCAGAGTTGTGCCTAAAAGAACAAAGGGTGTGTTTTCCAAGAAGTCTGTAGTGATGGACAATTTTATTATATGTCAGAGCTTAGTCTCCAGCTCCAGAATTTCAATTCTACCTTTGGGGGAGGGAGGTAAACTTTACAATTTCATCTGCACTGCTAAGAAATACAAGCTACCTAAATAACACTGTACCTGATCTTCTGAAAAAAGCTGTGCCTTTTATGACAGCAGCATACTACTACACTCCATCACACATGAACCTGAAGATCCAGAAGAGGAACCAGAAGGGGCTGGGAGCTGTAAAGTTTGAGGACTGTAATATGGGCTGGAGATCCTGGGCCTAAGCCAACCCTGAGTTCAGGATAAACTCCACTTGAGAGGAATGAGGTGATTCCAGTATAAAAGGAGAGGGAAGTTATACTAAATCTCAGGCAGCTGTGTTAGTGTGTGGAGAATAAGGAAAGCTCTCGAGGCAGTGAAGAGACTGCAAAGACCCCAGGCAGGAGGGTCTCTTACAGTCAAACTAATATATATATATAAGGCCTTGGGTAAAATTTTCAGTCACCTAAGTGATTTGGGAGCCTACGCCCCCTGGACTTTTAATTATTCCCAGCAAGTTCCTAAGGGACTTAAGTGCTTTTGAAAATTTTACCTTTTGCCTAAACAGGTATTTCAGCCATTAGCAGCCAACCAGGAGTGTAGCTGTACCTGATCTGGGAGGAGGAAGAGAAACCTTGCATTGTGTGGACTTATGAATGGACTGTTGTCAGGTTTTTTGTTTGTTGTGTTTTCTGTGGGGAAGGAGGTAGGGAGTTTTATTTATTTTATTAATACACCTTTTGAGTAAGGGGGGGAAGCTTTAAGTGAAATTTATTTGACGAATCTAAAAGGGGAAACTGAGGCAGGCTACTCATTGCATGTATAAGCCAGGAGGGGGTGCATAAGAGGCAGCTGGTCTGATTACAAGGACACTGACCGCCTAAAAGAAGTGATCTGACAAGCCCTTTTAGATCACATGGTTTCTCTGAATATACAATGTATGTTACAGAAGAGGGCTGCCTGCGCCGGCATTCTGGTTGAAGATGCGCCTATGGCAGATGACTGTATCAGCTCAAGCACAGACATGTCCAAGGTACTGGAGCATAAAATAGTTGTGCTCTGACAGCCAGGGGCACGTAATCCCAAAGGGTGTCCCAAATTGTGTTTGATGCCCTTTCCTGTGGAGGAACGTCAACCAGAAACTTTGCAAATGTGGGATTCTACAAGCCCTGTACGTGCCTCCTGGGATAAATCCTACACTATTAGCAAGTATGTAGGTGCCAGATCACCTTCAGGCACCAAGCAATCTTGTCACAGGTAAACAAAGAGAAATGTTAAGGACGAATAAATATTCATGGTGGAGCAGCACAAAATGATTTAGCACAGGTGATTCTGTAATTGTGATTCATTAGGGAATATTCACAGTGCTTAATGGCCCTCAAACACTTGCATAACCTGTGAGGTTGTCTGATATTAGTACGCTAACGATGCATTGTAAAACATGTAGACAGAAAGTCTCCTTTGCTGAAGTCCTGCTAAGGCATCTTTCTTTTACAGGTTTCAGAGTAGCAGCCGTGTTAGTCTGTATCGGCAAAAGGAAAAGGAGTACTTGTGGCACCTTAGAGACAAACAAATTTATTTGAGCATAAGCTTTCGTGAGCTACAGCTCACTTCATTGGATACACGCGGGTCTTTTACAGGTCTTCTAGATGTGCTTGCTTTTTTCAGCAAAAACCATGATGATTAGAAATGACATGTTGCTGTTTAATACCTTTTCATTTTTACTCTTGAGCAATGTGATTTTAACCAAATAGTTTTCCATATCTGGTCTCTTACAGTCAAACTAAGATATATAAGGCCTTGGGTAAAATTTTCAGTCACCTAAGTGATTTGGGAGACTAAGCTCCTTGACTTTTAATCATTCCAGCAGGTTCCTAAGGGACTGAAGTGCTTTTGAAAATTTTACCTTTTGCCTAAACAGGTATTTCAGCCATTAGCAGCCAACCAGGAGTGTAGCTGTACCCACGTAAACCATTTGTATAAACAGGAAAAGTCTCTGTAAGCTGCAATTTGCACCAGTACTCAAAGCAAGGGTAGACTACACCAGCTCATTATGGTTTATAGTAGCTTTTTGTCTATACTAGGATTTCACACTGGTGCTCTTACATCACTGGTTAGCTAGCCATGGCCGTGATCATGGGCAGTGGGTGGCGCTTCCCCTGGGAGATGCTAGCTCCCTGTCCTGTCTCTTCTGTCTGCCCACACTCCATCCCCCCTCAGCCCCCTCCCTGCTTGGCCCCCTCACTACCACTTACCATATCCCTCCCCACCCCCATTGGGGCAGAAGAGGGTGAGGAAGGATGCAGTCGGTGGGGGGGGGGGTCTCAGAGGATGAAGAGGGACACAGGGCAGGGGGGTCTTGCTGGAAGGGGGTGGGAGGGTGAGGAGGGATGTGGTGGGTGGGGAGGGTCTCATGGGGAAGGGGGTGGAGGAGAGGAGGGACGCGACAAGCAGTGGGGAGCTCCGGAGAGGGGCTGGTGGAGTGGAGGAGAAGAATGAGGAAGGACTCACCAGGCAGCAGTGGGCAGTGGGAGCCTCGGGGAAGGGGCAGAGCAAGGAGGGGCGGAGGCAGAGCACAGGTGTGGCCACCACTGCCCAGGATTGGAGTGGCCTATTATACCCGCTGTCCATGGCTATGACTGGGGCAAAGCCCCAGTGAAGATATGGCCTAAAACAATTTCTTTCTTCTACATTCATAGACACACATTCATCCCACATGGTTTTTTTTTGTTGTTTTTTTTTTAAAAGTCTCCAGAAATTGTTCTGAAAGAGGAATGGATAAACTGCACCCACTCTCCAATTAAATCCCCTTGAATCGAATTTAAAATATGAGGTGCAACTCGCAGGTATGGCCTCAGTAAGGATAGAAACAAAGGTTATGCAAACACTGTTCGAGCAGCAACTGCAGACGATAGTCTATGCTAACCATCACTATTAGCTCAGGTGTGGGAAAGCCTTATCTAATGCACAGGGGTATTCTAAGGTAGCACACAGTGTCAGCAGGAGCATGTACAGGGACAGTCCAAGTGCAGAGCTGAACCCTAGTAGAGAGAATAATCTCTGATAATGGAGGTCAGTCAGTTCGGTCTGATAACATACAGGTACCTGAACTGCGTATATAGAGAAACTGCCTCTGTTTCCTCTTTCCAACAGCTTCCTGCTCTACCTGTGCATGTCTGTCAGCTCTGGAATGCTCATTATTCATTTATTAAACAATACATTGTTTGCATATATGCACGCGGTGAATTCAGCAAAATAGCAACCTGACCAGAAGTCCTACCCCGAACACTATTCAGACTCAGTTGGAGATGACTATTACAGATGTCAATATGAAGACAGGAAAAGCAAATGTTATCAACCGTCACAGAGAAAGGAATATGTTAACAAAGAGTGAAAGTGGTAGCTTCCCTTCCAACTAACCAATGGATAAGATACCACTTATCTCCATACAGGAACAGCAAGAAAGCAGCATACAAAGATGGTATCACTGCAAGTGTCCTGTACAGTTCACTGGTGCACAGAGTCAGCCTATAATAAAGTCATTTGCATTCACATGCAGGCTTGCTTGTGTGGACAGCAGAACAGACTCTGGGAAGTGTTGTTTTACTGAATCAAAAGAAATTTGCACATAAAAGCCACATCCAGGTTAATTAACCCTGTGGCTCCTCAATATTGCCTTCCCAGTACTCCTAAACAAATCTCAACTGTATAATTAAATCCTCGGAAGAAGTGTCCCTTATATCTTTAAGGGCTCAGCTAGGCTTGACAAGTGTCAAATATACTCATAGCTGATATAGTTTTGAGTACCAGTTATCTACTCTCCATTTCCTATATCTCAGCCTACCTCCTTTCCAGAACACACATCCCAACAGAAGTTTTTAAAGCTTCCCAAGTGCACAGACAGTTGGCTTTTTAAGGTGGGAGCCTTAAAGGCATTCTAGTTTAATTACATACATTATTCTGCTGCACAACCAGGAATGAGAGGCACAGACATGCATGATAAATATTAATCTCACACTAGGTTGAAAATGGATTGCAGTAATGGACGTCAGTATTATGTTAGTGACAGAATCTGGAATCAAAAATGTGAGGGTTATAAGTTGACACTGGACCACAACACACTTAATGCTAATTTACCCGCCATGTGTATACAAAACAGTTCATAGTTTCTCAGTTGTGGTGGTAGATGAACAATTCTGTAGGAATACTAATACTGCTATATAATTTTTCACTTCTGAGGGGGTCAGCTTTAGCCCTCCAGTTCCTGACATCATTGTATTTCTCATATAAATGTATTCCTTCTTTTTAAATATAACCTTTTAAGTGACCTTAGTGCTTGCAAAAGATGACATACTATTGAATCTACTGAAAAATTAGGTCCTCTGCTTATCACTGAACATCTATATTGAAGCTAATGTGCTTCAACCCTGACCTGGAGAGATTTTTATGCTGATGGGGTAGCTTATTCACTCTTTGGCCTCTCTTCTGTGACTGTCAACAAGAGTGCAAATTAACACTAATTATTGTACTGTTTTATGTATTGGGCTGAGAACACCAACTCATTTTCCACAGGCCACCACACAGCTGACCTGCTTCAGCTTAATCAAGTGGCTTAGAGTAGAAAGGGTCTGTATCTCATTAATAAGAGATTGACCCAGCCAGTCTCCCATTACTTCCATTCACAAATCCATGTGTGTTTGTTTTCCCATCAAATAAAAAGGGTCAAATTTTCTGCAGGTGTAACTGTTGACATCAGTGGAGTTATGCCCAGTCTATTCAATCAGTTAAGAACAGCCATAATGGGTCAGACCAGTGATCCATCTAGTCCAGTATTTCGTCCTCTATCAGTGGCCAGTACCAGATGCTTCAGAGGGAGTGAACAGAGCAGGGCAATTACTGAGTGATCCATCCCTTGTCTTTCATCCCCAGCTTCTGACAGTCAGATGTTTCGGGACACTGTATAGGGCTGTGTCCCTGTCCATCTTCAGTGATCACCATTGATGGATGTAGGTTCAGGAAGGCTAATCCTTCTTCTTTTATACTTTTGACCTTCACAACATTTCTGGCAACAAGTTCTACAGGTAGACTGTCCATTGTGTGAAGCAGTATTTTGTTATGTTTGTTTTAAGTCTGCTGCCTCCTAATTTCAGTGGGTGACTCTTGGGTTCATGTGTTATGAGAAGGGATAAATAACACTTTCACTTTCTCCCCACCATTTATGATTTTATAGACCTCTGATATCCGCCCTCTCCTTCCCCCGCACCCAGTCATGTCTTTTTAATCTCTCCTTGTATAGAATCTGTTCCATAACCCAAATCATTTTTGTTGCTTTTCTCTGTACCTCTTCCAGTTCTAACATTTATTTTCTTAAGATGAGACAACCAGAACTGCACATAATATTTCATGTGTGGGAATGCTGTGGATTTGTACAGTGACACTATATTTTCCTGTCTTCTTTTCTATCCCTTTCCTAGTAGTTCTAACACTGTTAGCTTTTTTTGGACTGCTACTGCACACTGAGCAGACTTTTTCTGAGAACTATCTTCAATGATGCCAAGATCTTTCCTGAGAGGAAACAGCTAGTTTAGCACCCTCCCCTCCCATCATTTTGAACATCTAGTTGGGAATTTTTCACCTCAATGTGCAGTATTTGCACTTACCAACTCTGAATTTCATCTGCCATTTTGTCACCCAGTCCAGTGAGATCCTGTGGCAGAATGCACCCCTGTATTCATCCCCTATACTCTTGTAATAACCCTTGTACAAGGAATGCCTTGTGAGATATCATTTGAAAACTCATGACTTTCTGATTTGCAATATCATGGTAAAATGCATGTCGCAACATTATGTGTAAAGTTAGGAATATAAGCTGAAATCATGACTGAGGTGTGTTTCCCCCAGATAAGTCTGGGGAGGAGCTAAACCAATTTATCAAAGACAAAGGTCAAGCTGACACCCTACCCAGGTGTCAACAAAATTGATAGGCCATCACCTATCAAGCAGCCATTCTTTGACAAGAAATGGGGAAGGGCAAAGATCTGCATCTTTACAAAGAAATGGCATAAGGTCTCCTTCCTCCACTGTTGCATGGTTCTCAGCTGGAAATGCTTTTCAAAGAAGGATTGAAACTATAAAAAAGAAGGGCAAACATCCCAGCTCATTCTCTGCACCGGAGAAGACAAAGGAAGCAGCCATTGGATTCTGGAGGAGGGGTCCTGACCTGAAAGCTTGGTTAGTAATGCTATTGGAAACACATGGTGAGAAACTTTGCTTGGCATTGAATAGTTTCCTAAGCTAGGCACTAGAAAGTATTTTTATCTTGTAACCGTTTCTGACTTTTATACCTCATTGCTTGTACTCTTTGTAGTTAATAAACTTGTTTTGGTTTATCTAATTCAATGTTTGTCTGGGTAACTCCATTAAGGTGGTAAACCTTTGTATATTGTTCCCTTAAAAGAATAATGGACATAATTTATTTGGACTCTCCAGGAGAGAGTTGGACAGGACATATATATTTCTGTTGGAAAATACAGAACTGGGAATGTATTGGTGTCACCCTGCTGCATAACCACGGCTGGTGAGATCCAAAGCATAACCCACGTGTGGCTGGCAGGCTGCAGTTACACACAGACACCCAGGGTGTGACTTACATGCTGCAAGACTGTTTGAGCAGCCCAGCTGGGAGCTACCACCAGCAAGGTATTTAAGGCACCCAAAGTTGCAGGGCAGGGGAGACACAGCCCTTCGCTGGTCTGGATTGCACCCCAGTCTCTCACAGATCCCTTTGTAATTCTTCACAGTCACATTTGGACTTGACTATCTTGAGTAACTTTGTATCATCTGCAAATTTTGCCACCTTACTATTCACCCCCTCTGTTGATGAGCACAGGTCCCAGTACAATACATGGGGGATCCTACTATTTACCACTTTTCATTGTGAAGACTGACCAGTTATTCCTACCCTTTTGTTTCTTATCTTTTTACCAGATGGGAGGACCTTTTATCCCATGACTGCTTACTCTCCTTAATAGCCTTTGGTGTGGGACCTGTCAAAGGCTTTATGAAAGTGGGGATCACCCTTGTCCACATGTCTAACACCATAAAATAATTCTAATAGATATGTAAAAGGCAATCATGCCTCATCAAAGTGTTCCCCAACATATCATGTTGTGTCTGATTCTTTTCTTTCAACCAACTTGCCTGGTCCTGAAATTAGGCTTACTGGCCTGTAATTACCAGGATCACCTCTGGAGCCATTTTTAAAACAGTGTTATATTAGCATTTTCCAGTCAGATGATACAGAGATTAATTTAAGCAATAGGTTACATACCACAGTTAATAGTTCTGCAATTTCATATTTGAGTTCTTTCAGAACTCTTGCGTGACTACCATCTGGCCTTGGTGACTTATTACTGGTTAATTTATCAACTTGTTCCAAAACCTCCACTGACACCTCTATCATGGATAGTTCCTCAGATTTGTAATAAAAAAAGAATGATTCAAATGTGGGAATCTCCGCAGATCCACTGCAGCGAAGACCAATGTCGAGAATTTGTTCAGCTTCTCTGCAATCACTTTGTCATCTTTGAGTGCTCCCCTAGCACCTTGGTCCTTCAGTGTCCCCATTGATTGTTTGACAGGCTTCCTGCTTCTGATATACTTAAAAACAGTTTTAGTTTTTGTGTCTTTTTGCTAGTTCATCTTCAGATTTATTTTTTTTTGGCTTGCCTAATTAAAATGTTATACTTGACTTGCCAGAGCTTATGTTCCTTTCTAATTTCTTCACTAGGGTCCTGTTTCACTGGGGCCTGACAGTAGCAACTGTCCTTCAAGGTAGAGCTGCTCAAATAAAATAATATATTCACAAATGTGTCTGAACATTATGGGACCATCTATGAGGGTGGTAGAATAAAACACTTTTGTTTACAAATAATTTATGGATTCATAGATTCCAAGGCCGAGAGGGCCCACTGTGACCACTGTTAAAGGGCTTTCCCTTCACCCTCTCCGCTGGTTCTTATCACACAGACAGAAAGCCAGGAGTCCAAAGTGCAGACAATGCGATGTTTACTGGGGTTAGTTCCAAGCCAACATGTCCACAGCTCTACATGCCAGCAGAGTCTGGTTCCCAGTGTTCCAATCCCAGCTCTGAAACCGCAGAGCATTTATCCCACGACCCCCTTCCCAGCTCTGATTCCCCAAAGCCTTGCCTGGGTCCCTGTTCCCCATTCCTCATTCTCATTTCCCATTCCCACCTCCTCCTCCTTAGCAGGCCCAAATATACCTGCAACCCTTGGTCCCACCCCTTACAACTTAGGATCATGTTCCATTTTGGGTCTGGGCTCTTCATCCCACCCCTTTTGTACTCCATGGGAGGGGTAAGGAGTGAGGTTGTGCTCTGGTCATGGACTGGCATTTATTTGGTCTTCTAGTGTTTTATACCTTCCCCACAAGCCCATTTGTCCCTCCCGACTGGTGCTTGACTTTGCCTTGAGATCGGGATCCAGGCAATCTTAAAGTGTGCTCTCCAGTAACACTTTAACTGCTCTTATCTATTCCCATTGTATGAACAAATCCAGCTGACTAGGCAAAAGCAACATCACAGTGTCTGTGTTCCTTGTTTACACATTTTAGTATAAGAGTATCAAAAATTCAAACCCAGAATTCTATCGCAGGCTAACAAACAGACCTATATACTAACAACCACCTAATCTGATCTCCTGTATAAAACAGGCCCTACTTTCCCAAAATAATTCCTAGAACATATCTTTTAAAAAAAGATCTAATCTTGATTTAAAAACTGCCTGTGATGGAGAATCCAGGATGACCCTGGGTGAATAGTTCTGATTGCTCACAGTTAAAAATGTATTCATTATTTCCCATCTGATGTTGTCTAGTTTCAACTCCCAGCCAGTGGTTAGTGTTATAACTTTCTCTGCTAGGCTGAAGCGTCCATTATCAAATATTTTTCCCAATGGAGGCACTTAGAGACTATTAAGTCACCCTTAACTTCCTCTTTTGCTCAGCTAGATTGATTGATTCAAGGAGCTCAGTCACTGTAAGGCATGTTTTCTAATCCTTTAGTCGTTCTTGTGGCTCTTCTCTGAAATCACTCCAATTTATCAACATCCTTCTTGAATTGTGGACACCAGAACTGAACACAGTATTCCATCAGCAAATGCACCAGTTCCAAGTACAGAGGTAAAATAATCTCTCTACTCCTACTTGAGATTCTGATTTGTTTATCCAAGGATTTACTCCTGGGGGAATTCTGCACCAAAAAAATTCTGCACACAATATTTGAAAATTCTGCATATTTTATTTGTCAAAATAACACAACATAACCACACCAGTTTAAATTATTTTGGTTATTTATTTCAAAATACTTGTCAGCAAGTATGTCTGTAACAATACAGACAACAAAAAAGATTCCAGATTTTTTTTTTTTGACAAATAGATTCCTTACTAGGCATATTAATACAGAGCTTTGAGTAATGAATTTAAGCTACAATACAGACGTATTGTACACTCTCAGAAGTAGTGCAAAGGCTTGGAGGAGCTGAGATAATGGAGCCACTGAGGGAGAAGGAAGCAATTGCTGGGAAGGAGCCTGGGAGTGAATCTGGAGGGTTGTTGGGTTTGGGTGGGAAAATTATGGAACAGGGCTTTTTTGGGGAGGGAGGATTGTTAGGGACTTGGGGGACCTCCCCCTTGTAGACCCTGGCTGACCCCTAGCTCTCCCATTCAGTCAGGCACAGCTGCCCCTATTCCCATGTGGCCCTGGACCACTGTTCCCTGTAAGCTGTGCGTGCACGCACACAGATCCTAAACCCCGTGCACACGGCGAAACACCACGCACACAAAAATTTTCACAGAAGCAGAAAAATTTGCACAGAAGAAATGTTTTGTACACACAGCCTGTCAAAAATTAGAGGGAACATTGCCCTGGACCCCTACTCCCATTCAGTCCTGCCCCAATTTTGTCACCCCCACTAGCCCTTCTGAACTCCAGTCTGTGTGACTCCCCCCTCCAGCAGCCCTGTGGGCCCCACTCAGCCTGTCCCCACCATATCCCATGCCTCCTCACCGGCCCCACAGACACGGCACTGTGAGGAAGGTAGCCTTTCCCCCTCTCTCTCCACAGCTCGCTGCTCCAGCCTGTGAGCCCGGTGCCCTCTCCTGGTGCCACTTGGTGGGCAAAAGGTATAATTGCAGCTTTCCTTCACCTCTGTGGCAGAATCAATTATTCTACAGGGAAAAAAGTCTGCAGGGGACATTAATTCTGCGCTTGCACAGTGGCATAGAATTCCCTCAGTAGTAAAGGATTGCATTAGTCTTTTTGGTCACAGCATTACAGTGGGAGCTCATGTTCAGCTGATTATCCACCACAAGCCCCAAACCTTTTTCAGAGTCACTGCTGCTCCAGGATAGAGTCCTTGCCCTTATTCTTTTATTCCTGGATGTGTATATTTAGCCATATTAAAACACACATTGTTTTGCTGGTATTCAGCTTTACCAAGTGATCCAGATTGCTCTGTATCAGTGAACTGTCCTCATTTACTATTCCCCCAATTTGTGTCATCTGCCACCTTTATCACTGATTATCTTGTTTTCTTCCAGGTCATTTGTAAAAATATTATATAGGATGGGACCAAGAGCTGATCCCTGTGGGATGGCTCTAGAAACCCACCCACCTGATGATGATTCCCTGGTTAAAATTACATTTTGAGACCTAACATGTAGTCAGCTTTTAATCCATTTAGTGTTTGTCATGTTAATTTTCTATCATTCCGATTTTTTACTCAGTGTTCTGCAATACAAACTCAAACACTTTACAGAAGTCTAAGTGTATTACATCAACACTATTACCTTTATCAGCTAAACTTGTGATGCCATCCAAAAAAACTGTTATTGACCAGATCTATTTTCCATAAAATCATGTTGACTGGCATTAATTATATTACTCTCCTGGGAAGTGTAACAGGCCTTAAAGGAGGTATACATTTACAACAGTTAGTTGTCAATAGCTCTGGCTGCCTGGAATTGGGAGAACTCTGACCACAGCCCACTTCTCCAAGGAAAGTCCAGTATGCCAGAGTCTACGAATAAGGAGTGGTGTAGATCAGGCCATGCTATCTCTGGGCCACCCAGATTATTCCCTCATTTGGGTAAATCCTTACTAGCCAGATTCACTAGTAAAAAGCAGACTTAAAGGGGCAGAAGATGTGACTCCACGTGCTGTGTGACAGTCTTATGTTTACTGGGTTGGGGAAATAATCTTTCCAAATAGGCAACTTTTGTTCTGGGGGACTGTAGAGGTAAACTCTGTATCAGTAGCAGCTTGCCTGTGCAACCCGGTACAGTCGTAAAGTGAATGTTTGTGTATGGGTAGATGGTCTACAAACTGCTGAACCAATGGACTACAACCTTACAGGCACCCTGTGTCAAGATTGCGGAAGAAGATGCTGTCCCATCAATCCTTGTGTATGTCAGCATGAGGAATATGATTTGGCCCTGTCTCTTCCCCCTTGCACCCAGCAGATGATAGTATTTGGACAACTAACATTACATGAGCAGCTTCCAGGGAGGAACACACATCATTGCTCCTTCAAATTTGTTACTGGGAAGATTTGTGCCATATCCAGGACCCAGTCGCCACCATCGTGTTAAGAGGTGTTAAGAGGTAACTGAACCCTTGAGGACAAAGATGGTGAATCTCTGAGCAAACACTTTCCCATTACAATACTTCACACAGAAGACCCTTATAGGCCAGCATGGTAAGTATTGTATTTTGCAAAAAAAAAGAAGTGCTAACAAAACATTAAATTATCACATTTGAAAGGCACAGTCAGGAAGGATACTGATAGTCATTTGGTTCTGTGGTTACCTGTTGTGTGTATTCACGTTCCATTCAGTTTAATGGTCTAGTGCTAAAGCAAGTATTCCTGTTGACTATAGACTGAATTCAAATGGTTAAACATTTTAAATGTCTACATGCTTAAATTAGATTTTATTAAGCCAGTTATTATAGGCTAAATAATTACCATTAGATTATTGAAAGCATATTTGTTGAGGATTAACTGTGCAATAGGTGCTTATTAAGATTACGTGAAACAAGAAATAATAATGCAAGTTTTATTTATATAATAACCCCCAGTGCTGCACGGAAGCACTTCCAGTGGTATGCAAATAGTTACACTTCAGAACTGAATGCAGTCTATGCAAAATAAGAGTAAATCTTAAACTGCAGAAAAATTGTGGGTTTTTTTCAGACAAAAATTCTCCTCTTCACTTTCTCTGCCATACAACTTTTTAAATCCTTGGGAAAATATTATAAGAGAACTGTCATATCTTTAGCTGTGCTGTCTGGCAAAGTACCAGCGTGTTTGTGGAATTTATGGTGTTACTCAGTAGCATCTCTTGCAAACAGCTCAGCAAATATGACACAAGTTTTCTGGCTCTCTCTCCAACTACAAAATAAGAAAAGGAAATAGAAGCCTGTTTTTATTACCTCCAGTCTCTAAAAGTACAAGGTTTATTTATGTGTATCCTTAGTGGATACAAAGCAAAGATATGTAACACTAAGACTCTGACACAGTATAGTTGTTTACAAAAATAAAATTAATGTTCTAACTGACACTGTCTACCATCTTCTAAAATTATGATCATCACAACCCCCACCTTCACTTGTATGGATAAAGCTGTTTCTTTATGCTGTTCATCACAAGTACAATAATGCATATCTCTGCAAAATAACTCCTCACTCTGAGACATTTATTATAAAGAAAATGGGAACACTAGTAAACATCACTATTTACCACCCCAAACCTGAAGTCAAAACCAAAGTATGGAGGGATTAGTTATTAGATGTAAACAAAGCATTAGGGATGAATTCTGTCTTGAAAATCCACGTGTATTGCATGGCTTATTGACTGGGGGGGGGCAAGTGAATTGTTGTTGATAATTTGTTAGTATTGCAGTAGTTCTTGGGGTCTCCAGTCAGAGAGCTGGACCTGGGGTGCCAGAATGGTGAGTGGGGCAGGGGTCCATGGCCCCCTCACTTTTAAAAGTAGGAGGGCTATGCCCCCACATTTTTTACCAGCCATAAGGGCAAGTGGAGGAAGGGGCAGAGATGAGTAGGAGCAGGGCCTCGGTGGAAGGGGTGGCGCGAGGGAGTGGGACCATGGTTCAGGCACTGATGGCTCCCCTCACTTTTAGAAAGCTTCCACTGCTCCTGGATCCCATCATGCTAGACACTGTACAGACATAGAAGAAAAGACAGTACTGGCCCCAAATAATTAACAGTCTGCAAAAAAACTAACCAAATAGGAATAGATGAAAGAAACAAAAAAATGCAAACTTATCAAAAGTGAAGAACCTGTTAGTTAAAATCTCCCCATACTATTCTGAACACCACAGCCCCACTCCCCACCACTAAGTCTTCTCTTCCCCCCTTCCCTAACACAATCCTCCTCCCTCAAGGCCACAGCCAGCTCAGCATTTTGCCATTACAGTTGTTCTTATAAAGAGGGACAGTGATCAATATTTTATTGGGACTAGATTTAATACATACTTGATCTTGATTCTGCAATTTAGAAATCTTTTTCAGAGGCCACAAGCATCCTGATTATTTTCTGGGTTAATACAGCCTTGTCGGGATCTCTGCAGAACAGAAGCTGGATGGGGAATTTTTCTTTTATTTGCTTTTTAATTTTCCGTGATGAATTATAACACAATCTGCTGGCTCTTACACTCCCCTGCTTTTCTTAGTGAAGTAAATATTGGTCTAGATCAAGCTTCACCCAACAGATTTAATGTATATGGATTATTATGAAGCTTTTGACAAAGTTTGTCATGATGGATTAATGTATAAACTCTTTAAATAACAGTATGATAGTAAGTTATCAAAAAAAGTATTTTCAGGCAGAAAGTTAAGAGTTGGAATTAAAGGGTGAGTATTGGATGATGACATGGTTCTGTATTGGAACCTGCACTGTTTTTTGTGATTTTAGACAAAACCTTTAAGATCATAATGATTCCCACTGAAAACGTGAAGAGTCAGGGGAATGTACGACTTAGAGTGTGTGCCAATAAAATTAAACCTTTATCAATAGTTACCGCAAAGTGACAGTTTTTTACTTCATACTTAAAATAATAAATAAATGACCTACCACATACCACTGCATAGTAACAATTGGTAAATGTTTACAAATAATGGCAACCATTGGAATAGTTTTGCAGAATCTTGATAGAGGTTAAGGGAATAGGTTAGAAGGTATTTCAAATAATTAGCTGCCACTATACATCATGACAGCCACCCAGAGTCTGTCCAAAGATCATCAAAATGGTGCCACTTCAGGGCAGGGTTCTTCTGGACTTCACAGATATTTAACCCCATGCAATGCCTATTAAGGATATTTACTCCCACTTGTAGCTGATAGGAGACTGTCCACTATTTATAGATACACTAATATCCTATTAGTTAAGTAATAAAAAATGAACTACATTTGTTGCAGTGTGTCATGGAAAAGAAATAAGAAGCAAGGATAAATTCTAAATAAACTTGCAGTTGGTGTAATTCTATTGGAGGAAGCAGACTTGGAGGATTTTGTTCTGTTTTATGACAAATGACAGTTGGCATGAAAAATAAAATATGGGCATGCAAATGAGTCAGGTTTTAGGTGTATTATAAAAGTTGCTCAGCAGCATTTTGGCAACCCCATAGCTAAGGCTACATTCAACAAGGAGACCTCTGTGAAAGAACCCTTTCTTTAACACCAGAGACAGGAAATCTTTTTTTCTCTTTTGCCCTCAAATAAGAGGCGTTTTTAACCCATTATCCCATCCCTTGTTCTCCTTCATAAGCACCTAAGAAAAAGGGGAGGCTCACAAGCTAACTTTTTATGGGAGGGTTATGTTTGTTTTAATGGTTTAAGTGAATCCAAAGGAAAATGTTTCCTTTTCACACAGTTGTGAAATCCCCAAATGAGTGTATGAGTATGTTGTAGCACAGTGTCCAAAAACTGAGTAATGGCACCACCTGGACACACAAGGTTGACTCATGTATGGCACTTCCTTTTTCCATTGGAAGGAACCCAGCTCTAGTAACTACAGAAAGTACTGTTTCTAGCACAGGAAGGGAATGACATTGCATTGACCCATTCTCCAGCTGCCCAGACAGTAGCTCAAACACAGGTCTATGATTGTTCTCCTAACCAAAAGGAAGCTTTGGATGAATTACTCATTCAGCATCCCCACTTCATTAATTCAGGCTCTCCCTCTGTGTTGTTGCGCTATTATTCCTCAATATTAGAGAAGACGCCAAGGTTAGCTAATGTTAAGACAAACAAGATAACTCGGTCTTCCTAGCTGTTGTGCAGTGGGCTTTCAATACTAATCTGTCTTTATAAATGGGTATGATCCAAAGTGGAGGAAAGATTAATAGAGTATGTGTTAAAAGACCGAACTGAATATAAATACTGGTGTATCTGTCTCAAAATGAAAGGGGTCTGTGCTATCTTTCTCTCTCCAGGACTGCACGACCCAGCACCTTTCTTACGCATGCTCATTAACTCAGGAGCTAATAATTCCAAATAGAACAAATACGTATGTACAAAGAAGAGATGTTCAAACAAAGGCACAAAAGTTACTACTACTTATATACTAAGTATACTAAGGAATGCTACTTATATACTACTAGTAGAACAAAGCTCTACATGACCTCTGCATATATAGCCGTGGATAGTACTGAAATAACCCACAGTGGTGACAACTGTGTTATTGTGTATACTTGAATATGCAATAGAAAATTTGTGTTGGGTAATTACATAAGACAACCAAAGAAGTAAGAGAAATATATCTTATCTATCTTCCGTATTTATATAGCCCCTCATTACTGTATAAATAGAGCACCTCAGAATCTTTAATGTATTTATCCTTAAAACATCCTTGAGAGGTTGGGAGGTTCTATTATCTCCATTTTATAGATGGGGAACTGAGGCAGAGAGGCTAAGTGTCTTGTCTGAAGTCACACTGGGTATCTATGTTTGGAGCAGGGAACTGAACCCACGTCTCTGGAGTCCCACTCTAGCTCCCTAACCAGCATGTGTCTGATATAACTAGTCAATGCAAGATACATTGTGAATTCCAGATAGGTGCAAGGAAACTATTCATAAATGGTCTGCAAACCAATGATTATTTGCTGAAAAAAAGTTCTGCAACTTATTCATGGATGCTGTCATAAATATAAAGGGAAGGGTAACCACCTTTCTGTATACAGTGCTATAAAATCCCTCCTGGCCAGAGGCAAACTCCTTTTACCTGTAAAGTGTTAAGAAGCTCAGGTAACCTGGCTGGCACCTGACCCAAAATGACCAATCAGGGGACAAGATACTTTCAAATCTGGAGGGGGGAGGGAAAGGCTTTTTGTCTGTCTGTGTAATATCTTTGCAGGGAACAGATCAAGGATGCAAGCCCTCCAACTCCTGTAAAGTTAAGTAATCTAGCTAGAAAATGCGTTAGGTTTTCTTTGTTTTGGCTTGTGAAATTCGCTGTGCCGGAGGAAATGTGTATTCCTGTTTTTGTGTCTTTTTGTAACTTAAGATTTTGCCTAGAGGGATTCTCTATGTTTTGAATCTGATTTACCCTGTAAGATTATCTTCCACTCTGATATTACAAAGTTGTTCTCTTATCTTTTTTTTGTTCTTCTAATAAAGTTCTGTTTTTTAAGAATCTGATTGGGTTTTTTGGGTCTTAAAAATCCAAGGCAGGTTTGTGCTCATCTTGTTTATTCTCAAGCCTCCCCAGGAAAGGGGGCATAAGGGCTTGGGGGGGGGGGGATATTTTGGGGGAAGAAGTCTCCAAGTAGTCTCTTGCCCGATTCTTTGTTAAATTGCTTGGTGATGGCTGCGTACCAGGTTTTAACCTAAGCTGGTAAAATAAGCTTAGGGGTTTTTTTCATGCGGGTCCCCACATCTGTACCCTAGAGTTCAGAGTGGGGAAGGAACCCTGACAGATGCTTTGTAAATAAACAGGTGAAATTCACAGAGTAATATATTGTGAATTATTCCCCCTAGCTGTTTTTGTAAAGAGTTTTGCTAATGGTTTTTTTCTTTGATTGATTTTGTTTTGAGTTTTCAGGTTCACACATATCCAAATCTCCATGTGTACTTGAAGGGTATGAACCAATCTTTCTGGTTTTGTTGTTTCAAAACTGCCAACTACAATTGGTCTGCTTTGTATGCCTTTATGTGTAGCGTTTTCTAGCTTTGGGGGGGAAAAAGTTGATCTTTCTCTGCAGTAGTTGAATGAGAGTCACAGTATGGGCTGGTCCTTTAAGGGAGTTCATCTGTGCTTTGTGAGGTGCCTTAAAGTCCATCAGCTGCCGAAGGAGGCAGCTAGAAAAAGAACCCTGCTCAGCTCAGCTGAGAAGAGCTGTAGGGAGAAGAGCTGTTTTACAATAAGCCAGGTGGGTCATGGGAAGTGCTGAGAGGCTCAGGAACCAGGCAGGCACAGAGAACCCAGGAAGGGACTGTGGGTAAGGCTGAGAGGTAGGCACAATTAGGAAGTTGTCCAGTGAAGTAAGTTGGGGTCAGAGTAGGTGGATCTTTTCTCTTTAATAATGGTCCCTGGACTGGAATCCAGAGTATATAGAAGGCCTGGGTTCCTCTACAGGCAAACTAAAGAAGGTGCTGTGACAAATCCCCACAACAGGAGTGGAAAGGCTGTGGAGTTTGGCTGAAGATCCAGGATGAAGATGCAGTATGGCCTTCCTGTTTAACTCTTAGACGTCCAATCTTCTGACTTAGCTGGAGGGCTAAGTCTCCTCAGGTATCTCACAGTGATACAGGGAACAGGGGGACCACCATGGGGAGACACTAAGTTGACAGAGGTGCAGACATGACAGGAAGCCAAGGGATGTAAGGCCATCGTGTTGTGGAAAGAAAAATTAATCTAGTAATGCTATTTCACAAGCATTCACTCTCCTTCCATCTTTAATAATGGTTGAAATCACTGTCCTGTGACACAGTACCAGATCAATATTGCCTTGATCGAGAACTTCCAAAACATAACTAATATACTTTCTAGCACTTATTGCACAATTCATGTGTTAATCTTAAATTTATATTGTTTTGGAAATCTTGAGTTTATCCAAACACTTCACACTTACAAAACTGCCAAGTTGAAAGAAGTCATCTGCAAAAGTGGCCATGTTAGAAATGGATGAAGAGCCATATACTATCTCATTTACATCCTTTAATTCAGTGGAATTGCACAAGTGTGACTTGAACACAATTTTGATCTAATATTTAAGTGTTCAAGTTATCCCAAGCGATATGTTGATTAAAGTAAGCCCTGGAAAAGTGTGCAGCCTCCATTTGTAAATGCTGGACTGAGGAGGTGGGAATTAAATTAGTCCTAATGTTGAGTGGGAAGAGATACTCTTAATGCTAATAAAACTAGGTTACTGATACCAACAGAGGGCCTCCAAAGTTTTGGTTCTAGTGGAGCTGTCTTAAAATATATTTGAGAGGTTTATTTGGCTGAAAACCTGAGCTCTCGATATTTCTGTCTTTTTATCCAGGTACTTAAATAGCCCAAATCATTGTAGCATCTGAATGCTTAAGTTTGGGATCTCTGAGAAATTAAATGGATGAGCTATAACTGAAGTGGCTGCGACCAATATAGTTAATATTGCATAACAATTTCCATTATAATATCCTGTTTTCAGTTGCTTGTAACTTTCTGAAACGTTAGACTTATTGGGCTACACATTTCCAAGCTTAGTTTCTGCTCAAAAGGGAGAAAAATTGGTTCTGAATATTTAAATGAAACCATTTTTGAATGTAAGCAATGTGAAAAATATATACTTTTCTTATATAAAATTCTTGCACTCTTTAATGAGCAGTTCTACAGCCAAAGCAGCCAGGGTAGAAGTGTTTGAAATAGCAAAGAGATTAGTCCTCAGTGAGAAGTGCTGTTTAGTGTTCAAGTTGAGTTTATATGGCCGCCCAACATCCTTGACAGATACAAGGAGATGTGACAAAGTCAGTCCATCAGTAGTGCTTAGCAATGGTATAGGAAAAGAGCCAAATGCGCAAGCAGCAAACCTGCCTACAGTGGCTGCAGGACCACTCGCCAGATGGAAGTTGATGCATTCTCTGCTTCCTGCGAGCCTCAGCCTGGGCTCTCTGATGGCTCTCTGTGGTAACTGCACCAGTTTTAACCTGGCTTCTCCAAACGGAACAAACGGGCAGAATTTTCTGTTATCAGTGACAGGTTTCAGAGTAACACCCGTGTTAGTCTGTATTCGCAAAAAGAAAAGGAGTACTTGTGGCACCTTAGAGACTAACCAATTTATTTGAGCACAAGCTTTCGTGAGCTACAGCTCACAAGTGCTGTATCGGAGCTTTGGCCTTCTTCTGAGTTATAAGACTTGTAAAGTAGATGTTTGGTGGTTGTTGCACAAGGGTAAAATTCACCCCATGCAAAATGAGGCTAGAGTGTTGTACAGGCCTTGTATGGACTCTCTGCATAGAAGTGAATTTCACCACAAGTGTGCAGCTGAGAAGGCCATGCTTCATTTGTTTATGGAACTGCTATACCTGCATTCTGAAAATAGAGTGAGAGAGTGCACAGTCTGAGACAAAAGTTCTGCAAAAGATCTCTCCTCAGTCAAGGCCTGATCAAAAGTCTATTGAGTCAGTAGAAAGATTCCCATTACTTCAATAGTTTTAGATAAGACACTAAGTGGAGAGAGGTGAAGGAAGGCTGACAGCAGGAACCCTCCTTCAACTAATTTTCAACACTTACAATGTTTTGGTCTTGGGAACTGCAGGGCTAATGCACAGTTACTTCTGAGACTGAAAGGGTTGATTGTAAATGAATAGTTATTGGTTCTTCCTAACTGATCAGTATAATTGTTGTTCTCAAAGGTCTTAGGATTCACAAGAGCCTTGGTCTGTCTGCTGTACATCACAGTGCTAGGTGCTACGCCTGTGTATCTAATGTAGAAAAAGCATGATATTCTATTGCAGTGTTTGAGAAATAGTACGTAACTGTAAGCGGGGGAATAGTCCCGCTATTGTGTGGAACCTTCCTGGCTTCTGTACTACCCCGGTGAAGTGGGCTAGTGAAAGGATCTGAGTCCTTGCTCCCACTTCCTTTACCCAGTGGCCTCCCTGCCCTTGAGGACTCCCCTTCCACTCTCCTGTCTGGCACAATCCTCGTAACCCCAACAAGGCTGGGCCCAGGATTCCTGGGGGGCTCGACCCCCCAACCCTGCTGTGGTCACCTAGGACAGGGGCTAGGGTGTCCCCACTCTGGGGTACTCTCTCTGCACTGGGCACTTTTCTGACCCACTGACCATTACATACAATTTAAAGCAAACACAAGTTATTTAATCAACAATTAATTTTTAAAAGGATAAGGAAAAATGGGAAAGGTTAAAGGAAACACATCAACCCGCTCTGTGGCAGGGAACATCACAAACAGTGTCTCTGGAACGTCAGGGCAGTTCACAGTCTGTTCCTTGTAAGTCCCAGGCCTTCTTCTCAGGCCCTGGCTTTCCTGCAGGGATGCTGTGAGTTGGACACTTGCTCTGGTGGTGGCCACACGCTCTCAGGCTCTAGGTGGTAGGACCCTTCTTCCAGGTGTCGCCCCCACCCTCTCTGGGTTATGATCCAAGCCTGGCCTGCAGAGCCTCTTGGCTGAGCTCTTGTGCTGGACCTGCTGCCCCGGGTCCCCCTCGGTCTTCCGAGCTGCTCACCGTACCCAGCTCCAGACTGCTCCAGCCCCAGCTCCACCACTCTGTCTCTGCACTGCTGCTGCTGCTCTGCCTCTAGCTCCCTGGGCTGCTTCTCTGGCCCCTCTGCCTCTGGTTGCTACAGCTCTGCCCCCAGGACAGGTCTGCTCTGCAGGCTGCTTCTGTGACTCTGCTCCCAGCACTGACCTGCTTCCTGGGCTGCTTTTCTGGCCCCTCTGGCTCTGGTTGCTGCCGCTCTGCTCCCAGGGCAAGTCTGCTCTCTCTGGGCTGTGCCTCTAGCTTTGGGGCTGCAGCTCTGCTCCGAGCACAGGGTCTGCTCTCTCTGGGCTGCTTTTCTGGTCCCTCTGGATCTGGCACAGCTCTGCTCCCCAGCTCAGCTCAGGCCGCTGCTTTCTCCTTAGCTCGGCCCCACTCTGTCTGACCCAGGCAATTTCAGCTCACACAGAGGACAGGACCTCCCTGGCCTCCTGACTCCCTGATTAGCCTGCCCACCCTGTCATTCAGGCTGACCTGGAGCATTGGCTCTCCCCATTGTTCCTGGGGACTATCAGTCTCAGGGTCCTGATTCCCCATCGACCCTTCCCCCTTTTTAGTACTGGGAGCTAGCAACCAAAACACCCCCACTGAATGTTAGAAAGCAGGCAACAGTCCCCTTACATAATCACAAACACAAAAAAGCATAGTTAAGGTAACAAGGGCCAACTTACCTCTGAAATGTTTTGATTCTTGTGAATGCTTCATTGTGCACCCTTAATGATACCTTATATTGGTTTTTGGTTTGGAATTAATATAGAAGCCAACTGAAAAGTAAGAATGAGAATTGCCTGTCCCTTCTGGACAGTTCCCACTTTGTTTAATGACCCAAAATGCCTGGATAGTGGAGTGATTGGTGCTTTAAAAATACTGATCTCTGCATTTCAGAATAAATTTGGGGCCTATCTCAAATATTTTGAGTTTGATTCAGTTTCAGTATTTTAGATACTCATTCAAACCAGTTTGGGCTGGAAACAGCCTAACAGTCTCTCTTGATATTTCTATTATTTCCAAGTCTGTCTGGAACATAAATACCTCAAGAATCTTTTGCTTGTATTTTTGCTCATTCCACTCCCAGCTAAAACCTGGGACTTCATAGTTAAAAGCAAGTGGGAAAATAAAGATAGTCACAACTACTTCAAACAACAAAAATGGAGTTCAGTCTTGAACAAAAGTTTAGATCAGTTCTTGCTTTATCTAAATGATTACTTCCATCCCTATTCACGACGTTTCTAGTTCACTCATATAAAAGAACGGCTTGTCGGAGTGCTGGGATAAGACTGTCGGCTGTTCCATCCCATCTCCTACTGGGACACGCTAATCTGGCACTTTTTTTTTATTTCAAAACAAATGTTAATTCACTCTAACATCGTTGATGGTCTGATCGTTTCCCCTCTCCCCCACCAAACACTTTCCATTTTAGCACTGTAGATCTGATTTCCACATATTCCCAGCCCATTTAATTCACTAGGAAAACTCCCTTTGATTTCAATGATTCAGGGTGGGGGTCCTAGGGCATGACTAGGTCTCCTAGGGAAGAAGATAATAATCATAATAAGATAAGTATCGGAAACTATAAGAATTGGTCTTCTGCTGGACAAACAAGGCTATGGTGATACAAGGAAAACTTAAATAAATGGGTTGTGGCTGCTTCCCTGGGAAACTTTGAAATACCAGCTGCTATTTCCTGCATATTAAGATTTTTAGGCCAAATTTGAAGCAACACGTTTGTACAGGCACCTTAAGTCTGCATTTCTTAACTCTTTCATGCTTGACATTTTGCCACCTTAATTATGTTCTAAGGTAGCACATACATCTTAATTAATACCATGCCTTTAGTAATGTACTTATTTGCAATTAGCTTTGAATCTTTTTTTTTTCTTGTGAAGTCTTCCCCCAAGTTCTCACTATCCTATTACTATTGTGAATATGTTATTGTTTCTTGGGCATGTTTACAATCAGCAAGATTTTGTCATCCTAAACTTGCCAGATATACCATAGATGTCATAATCAATTAGCCCAAAGGTGATACTCCATTTTATTCTATTATGAGAATTCTTCAAAGATACAGCTGCTTTGCTGGTAAAGTAACTGGGGAGAGAGATTTGGCAGATAACATTATGCTCTTGTCAACCTTCAGTGCGTAAACCAAATATTTCAGCATGATCGACAAAACAGTTTTGAAAAAGAGACTGCAGCTGATTGAGAATGACCAAACTGGTTTGAAAAGGAGTACTTGTGGCACCTTAGAGACTAACAAATTTATTTGAGCGTAAGCTTCACGAAAGCTCATGCCCAAATAAATTTGTTAGTCTCTAAGGTGCCACAAGTCCTCCTTTTCTGTTTGCGGATACAGACTAACACAGCTGCTACTCTGAAACCAATCTGGATTGGATATAATCCATGCAGAAATGATACTAAAATGATTTATTCAGGGAATTAAAGTATAAGGCTGAGATTGTGAGCAGTGCTACAACAGTCCTCCTTAGACTGAACAGCAATCTGTGTTTATGGGTGAGGGAAGGGTGTGAAATTAGAAAGTTAGCTGCACACAAACAGTAACACAACTTTCAATAACACTGTTTATGCAAACTGGATGGAGTATTCAGATTTGGCTATGTGCATAGTTTCCATCTCTGTACTCATAGATAATGTGTCTAGTGTCTATCTCAGCTCTGATAATACATACACTGATTTATCTCTTTTCTGGTTGTTCGGTAGACAGCTCGTTTCCTACTATTTTTTTTAGGGATATAATGTAGACCAGTTTAGTAATAGAGACTAGCATTATGTTGGAAATAAAGCTTCTGGCTGCAACAACAAAGTTCAGTGTTGATACCCAACAAATACTTGAGCAGGAAATACAAAATGGATAACGCTGTCCCCACTTCTCATATTCTGCCTGACTACTGTAATCACATACCGCCTAAGAATGCTACACAGTTTACCTGTCCAATATGTATTGCATCACTTTTCAGTAAGACTGCAATATCCTGTGACACTTGGAGTGCCTTTCAGTGAAGTGAAAGTCATCTTACAATCTGTCAATTGGCAGTGTAATGCCACCTCAGCTACAGCATACCAGTGTATGACAAGCCTTCACTTCACTGACAACTGTGTCAAACTACTGCAGTCCTCTCTCTCTCTCTCTCTCTCATAGTGTATGAGTTATTTCCATTTATTTGTGTTCTCTGTCACACGTGGTCCCGATTCATTAAAATGCAGACAGTTGCTGTTAAATCAGTAGCTATAGAAACATACTTGAAATATTTATTAAATGAAGAACATGGTCCATGTTTTAACTGTTGTCAGTGAAAACCACTATGTAGATAATGTGCAGTCCATTCACTGGTTAATGGACCCTCATTTCTCCAGATATCCACATGATGCCTCTAGGTGCTGGTGTTTGCATTTGAATCTGAGTTAGCTGGCAGATGTGTTTTAAAACCTCATGTAGACAGACAGCTCCCTGTTGAATGAGTACACATCAGAGGAGGCTCATGTGCATTATTAATTCCCATACACTGTGCTCATGAAATGTGTCCAGAATTACTGGTTTCAGACAGGAATATATGAAGAAAAGCATTCTGGACCTGAGTATCTCCAATACCCTATTACAGGAGAGTAGTATTCTGGCACATCTACAGTTTTGAGTAGAGGCTGATGCTTGCTCCACAAACAAATATGCTGTTCCACTTCTGCTGCAATGTACATATTTGAGCTCTTATATTTAAAATGAGGACCATCTTTAAGAGGCACACAGAAGGACTGGCGTACTTGTTAAAATGCTGTCTCCCTTTTTCTGAGCTACTACTCTGCCTCACTGATCCACAGCTGTTACCTAATCGTATAGCATTGGTTCAGTTTTCTTGTCACAGCATCCTAGGTTAGAGTGAACATCTTTGGTGTTCATTGCTCCTAAAGGAAAATGTCATAGCTCTGTTGCCTTGAAGTCAATGGAGTTATGACAATTTATACCAGCTGAAGACCTGCTCTGACCTCTTCTTTTAAACATGATCTGCTGCAAGAAGTTGCCACTAAATATAACAACCCCATCTCTGATAGCTTACACAGTAATGAAAATGGAAAACTTCATCTCCAGCATATAATGGAGGGCCATAATATAAAGCCAAGCTCCTCTGAGTTACATGAGAGCAACTTATCAGAGCAGAGTTTAGCGCCCTTAGAGTTTCAATTTATTTTGTCATACTGGTGGAATGGGGAGATGCTAACTGTGCATTTGTGTTCAGTAATTCACAGATGTTAGTTGTCGGGATGGGATGGGGAGAGGCATATCTCTGAAGATGAGGCAGTATGACCTACTGGAAAAAGCACTAGGCTGGCAGTCTGGAAACCTGTAGTCTATTTTGGGATCTGCCACTGGTGACCTTGGACAAGTCATTTTACCCTTTTGCGCCTCCACTTCCCTGAGTGTAAAATGTGGATTAAAGCACTTTCAAATGAGGCAAAGTATTACCTATGGCTTGGAAGTGCTACATTAAAGCTAAACATTAGTGTGTGCATTTTAAAGATAATGTACAGTAATAAATATAGGGATATCAAAGGCTCCATATTCCCTGAAAATACTGTCATTTGGACAGAGGGAAAAGAAGTAAAAGGAGTTAGGGAAATAAAACTAAAAGTTTCAGGATGACATGAAGCTCCAAACTGGGGCAGATTTGCCAGCAAATTTTGCATATAACTCAAATGTATTCCTAATATACGAACATCTACTTTTGATATATAGTAGCCATTAAAGGGAAAAAGAAAAGGAGTACTTGTGGCACCTTAGAGACTAACCAATTTATTTGAGCATGAGCTTTCGTGAGCTACAGCTCACTTCATCAGATGCATACCATGGAAACTGCAGAAGACATTATATACACACAGAGACCATGAAACAATACCTCCTCCCACCCCACTGTCCTGCTGGTAATAGCTTATCTAAAGTGATCATCAAGTTGGGCCATTTCCAGCACAAATCCAGGTTTTCTCACCCTCCGCCCCCCCACACACAAACTCACTCTCCTGCTGGTAATAGCCCATCCAAAGTGACCACTCTCTTCACAATGTGTGTGATAATTAAGGTGGGCCATTTCCTGCACAAATCCAGGGTCTCTCACTCCCTCACCCCCCTCCAAAAACCACACACACAAACTCACTCTCCTGCTGGTAATAGCTTATCCAAAGTGACCACTCTCCCTATAATGTGCATGATAATCAAGGTGGGCCATTTCCAGCACAAATCCAGGTTTTCTCACCCCCCCCACCCCCATACACACACAAACTCACTCTCCTGCTGGTAATAGCTTATCTAAAGTGATCATCAAGTTGGTTATGATATACATAAAGGTGGCATACATCTTTTGTTACAAGATTCTTTTCAAATATTAAATAACATAGCCTTAGTCAAATAAGGGAGATATGCATTTATTTTCGTCCTTACAGTTCATTATTCCACACATACAGAGACACACAAGAATCTGGGCTTTCAGTTTTCTTATGCCTCCAAGAAAATATTCAGTAGTTTGAGCTTATTTTGTTGGAAGAACACTGATTGATATTGTCACTGGAAAATCAACCACATTTAGCCACTTGCAAAGAAAACACTATGACCAATATCTTAGTCAAGTTCTTTCTGCTGCTGCTTCAGCTGTCAGAGTTACTGGTGCACTGCAGCATTCAAGGTAATTTCCATTTAGTGGTGAAAGCTGTTTTCTTCAATTTCTTGGCTTCTTTGTCTTTCTGCTTGCCCCCTATCCATCTAATACCACTCAGATGTCATTGGCACGCTTACATTTACCACACTCCAGTGATTCCTATCCACCTGCATGACATGCCTATAGCATTAAGGCTGATGATGCATTATATGTCCAGCAGTTTCTGTTGCAGTGACATTCCACAACAAAGCACTGCCTGTGGGCATCTACCAGTGTGTAGGAGCTCTCCTATGCAACAGTTATTCAGTCTGATTACATGCTGACAAGCTATTAAAAGGCACTCATGCAGGACTTTATATTTACCAAAAATCACAACCTTTCGCTTTTCTTCTCCCATCTATGAATCTAACTTGTGGAGTTAACATGTTGCAGACATTTACAGTTTGTGCAGTACACTGGATTAATGAGTCCTACGGTACAAATATCTGTATTAGCTTCCAAAACTAAAGCTTAGAAAGCGAGTGAGAGGGGGAGGAAGGAGAGAGACTTACTGTAGTTAAAAAATAACCAAGCTCTTCAACTAGCCCTGTGAAACATACCCAGGTGCAATCCAGACCAGTGAAGGGCTGTGTCACCCTTGCCCTGCAATTTTTGGTGCCTTATAATACCTTGCTAGCAGTAGCTCCCATCTGAGCTGCTCACAGTCTTTCAGCATGCAAGTCATACCCTGAGCATCTGTGTGTAACTGCAGCCTGCCAGCCACACATGGGTTACACTCTGGTTCTCACCAGCCTTGGTTATGCAGCAGGGTGACCCCAACACTGTCCCAGTCATATATTTCCCCCTAGAAATGTAAGTCCTGTCCTGCCCAATCCTCTACTGGACAGTCCAAATATATTAAGTCTATTATTCCTTTAAGGGAAGTACATACATCAGCTTACCACCTTAAATGGAGTTACTGAGACATTTTAACTTAAACACAGTGAATTAAAGAAGACAATAAAACAAGCTTATTAACTACAAAAAGAAAGAGATTTTAAGTGAGTCCAAGCAATGAGGGATGAAAATGGTTACAAGAAAATAAAGGTTAAAATGCTTTCTTGTGCCTGCTTTAACAAACTATTAGATTCAAAACAAAGTTTCTCACCATGTGCTTCCAACAGCATTACTGATCAAACTTTCTGGTCAGGACCCTCCTCCAGATTTCATTGGCTGCTTCCTTTGTCTTCTCAGGTGCAGAGAATGAGATGGGAGGTTTATCCCTCCTTTTTATAGTTTCAGTCCCTCTTTGAAAAGCATTTTCAGCTGAGAACCAAGAGATTGGGGTCTGGTAGAGGAAAGAGACCTTATACTGTTTCTTTGCTAAGATCCAGATCTCTTTGATCCTGCCCCCCCTTTCTTGTCAAAGAATGGCCACTTGATAGGTGATGGCCCATCAGCTTTGTTGACACCTGACTGGTGCACCATCTTGGCATTTATCTTGAGAAACTGATTTAGCCCTTCCCCAGACTTACCTGGAAACACACTTCAGTCATGATTTCAGCTTCTGTTCATAACTTTACACACATTTCATTGCTACATGTATTTTACCATGATATTACTGATCAGTAAGTTATAAGTTTTCAAATGATACCTCACAAGACAAACCTTATACAAAGATTATTACAATAGTGTGTAGATTGTGTATACCGGGGTGCATTTCATAACACATGCTTCTTAGATTTCAAACTACTTGGGGAAAGTTCAGTTGTAAAAATATGTATATCTATATGCATACCATGTTTATAAGTCTTACACTGATAATTTACTAGGACAGCATGGAACCAGAACCTAAATACAGCTGGTGACTAAGCAGGTAAGGAAAGCAGCTTTTTACAATGACTACATGCAAATGACATCCAGAAGAACCTCAAGTAGACTGTGCGTTATATCCAGGTGATGTTCATTTTCATCTAACAAAGCTACCTCATCTGAGTTAGCAATTCATGAACTGAAGTAGGATCTGAACTTCAATTTATCTGAATTATTGGCGTGTCTTGTATGGGGAAAAAGATGGCCTGGAAGCTTCACAAGACCATGCTTTCTGATGAGATTTCCAATATCTCCTATTCCCTCTTGAGTAAACCTTTTTTCTATTTCTATCTTCCTTTATCTTTGTTCTTCATCCTGCACAATGGGGTACCATTCATGACTAGAGATATCTGGTACTACCATACCATACAAATTAAAGCTGGTCAGGAATTTTTCAATGAAATGTTATTATCACTGGAAAATTTCATAACTGAAATTTTCACAGGAGTCAATTCAACAGGTTATTTAAAATAAAATTGAAAAGTTTTGAAATTTTTGAAACATCTTGATTGACCCATTCCTATTTTATTTTATTTTATTTTGAATTTTTGGCTTCTCACCAAATCAATAAACTAAAAAAAATACTGTGTGGATCAAATGTAGAGTCAAAAAGGGTGACTTCAAAAACAATTTTGTGGGGAGGGGGTTGGTGAAATTATTTGTGAAAGTGACCCGAATTTGCAAATAGCTTTGCTGAGTTTACTATTTGGCAAGAAAACATCATCCAGCTCTAGCAGATGGTAAAAGTTGAGGTTAATATAAAGAAATATCTATTCTAAGGAGTCAACAAGATTACTTTAGTAAAACCTATAGGCAATGCTTGCCTATGTTTTTTTTTTATTATAGTTTACTTCACAGCCAAAGTAGCTGATAAATAACTGACATTCTTTGAAAATATTTGGAAGCAAAATATTAGGATTACTAGCAAATAGTTTAGTCTAAATACAGCACTATGCAGTGATCAGCATCTCCCAGTTGGCCACCTGTAATTTGTCATCTAAAGCTAATTTTGTGTGCTACAAGATCCATAGCTAATGCAAAGAGCAAGGATAACAGGGTGTGCTCTGTCCCCATCCTCAGATGCACCAGGAATCTCTGATGCTTTCTGAGTGGCAACTTCATGTCATTTATTTACATTCCCATCACTACCACAGTCCTGTATAGCAGTATAATATACAGCGTTTCTCCAATTTTAGCTCTTTCCTACAGTCCCAGGGAAGACCAGAGGTCTTGAGATCACTGTACACACTGGACTCAGCTAGCCCTGGTCATTCCCTGTCTCCCCCTGGTACTTCATTCCTGTGTCCTTTTTATACCCCTCAGTGGCTGGACTAAGTGGTTGTCATTCAGCCTGATCAGCTAAATATCCCGCATGGCCCCAATTAGCCATCTCCAGAGGAGCTGATTGATGCCTAGCTCACATACTAGTTTCTGGCACGTGGAAGGGGTCTTTAGCTTTGGACGGGCACAAGAACTGGAACTCAGTAGGTGCTGTTTCCGGCACTCAGTCAGACACTCTTGTATAATGCTTTAGTTTATGCTAATATCTCCTGATTCCGTAACAGTACCAATATTTTTGGCCATTGGGCTAGAGTACATCAGCTTGTACAAATATATACACCTAGGACCTAATCCCATGGTTCCAAGAAGATGCCCAAGACATCCAAACACTTCAGGTAACTAGGGGTTTGGATAATCAACAGGCTCTTAATGCTAAAGAACCTGAGCTTTCTGGAAAATTCTCTTGTCCATCCATGTTCCCCGGGGCACCAGGGTTATCTAATGATAATGGCATAAAGGTAGAGAGACTGATATACTGCTGAGTCAATGGCTTTTGGAGAAACCTGACCATTCCCAATCATGGAGGAAACACAACAGGGAAGAAGCTTTAGCTGAATGAAGAATGTAGAAGAGCAGTATTGGCAGGCGCAACTATTCAGAGCTCACTTGCCTGAAACTCCCATGCAACATAACCCTGTTTTGGGATGCAAAGGGATTTGGATAAATGAAGTTCAAATAATCAAGACTGTACTTTAATAAATATCTCCCAGGCTAGCAAGGGTATTATTTTCTGCTGCCATAGTTTAAAAGTTCTAGTCTCCCATGAAATTCCATTAATATATTGTAGAAGCATGTATGGTGTCTCAAACTGTTTTTTTGCAAGGAAAAGACTGGAAATGTGACAAAATGCTTTTGTTGTTGTTGTTGTTGTTTTGGGGTTTTTTTTAGGGATGAGATCATCATGCTATGTTAAAACATGGAAGCTATCAAACTAACCAAACTTAGGATCAAAGATTTATAAAGTGTGTAAAGATAACAAAACCTAGAACTGTTAAAAATGTGACTTTCTTTGTCAATTACCCAACCCACATTTAAACATAAAGAAGAAAATCACAGCAAAAGTTAATAACATATAACTAAAATATATCAAATAGCAACTTTGGAATTTCTGCGTAGAACTCTTTTGGGTAAAAGTTTCCCTTAAGACTTAAATACATATCCTCAGCTTCATAGGACTTTAAATTGAAATGCCCATCGATCTCTAAGGTAATAAAAATGAATCCCTGCCTATCTTGCAGGACCCTAGTCGGCTGTCTTGCTGCCAATATCTATAGCTTATAGCAGTAAACATTTATTTTGCAATACTTGTATGCTGTAACAAAAATTTTACTTTGAGTATTTTATTATACTAGAAAAATACACAGATGTGTATAATTCACATGCAGTGGAATATATTTGTCTATTTTCTTGTACTCCATACTTTTTTGCTTTCTTTAAAATTGTGAGAGGGAGAGTGAGCATGCATGAATATGTTAGTATTTCTTAACTGAGTCAGCTAGAGAGGATTCGAATGTGATATAGACGTATTGCTTCTTACATTTTATTTTTTTAACTGAAATTCTTATACTAGTACAGCCCCTACCAAAGACACAGTTATACAGCTCATTTGCCATACAAGAAGGGAAATAAGATAAATTGGTAGAACTTTTAAAACAGTGTCCACACTAGAGGGGTCTGCCAGGTAACTATACTGGCATAATTAAAGCAATACAACTTTCATGTGTGGACAAGCCCTGAGAGACTGAAGGCCTTTAGATATTCACAGAACAGATACAGCATGCATACTAGTAGTGCTAGTTTCAGTACGTCACCTTCCACAAATTTCTTCCGAGTCTCATAAAACTTGGTATCATTTGATGAAGCCCCACCTCCTGCAGTAAAATGATTAGGTGAAAATCTCCATTTTCATTAAATGAGAAAGTTTATAGCTGTCATAGTATGGAAAAACGCTTGAAAATGTGACCCACATACACCACAAAGGCTTAAAAAAAAAACAGAAGGTGAATTCAATGCCCCAAGATTTAATTTGTTTTGTCTTTCAAAAATCATGAGACTAAAAATAAAAATTATGATGTTTAAGCCAGAGTGTTTGGCTTGGCAATACTGTTCCATGACCTGCCATGTCATTGTACCTTAGTACTGTGCTTGAGGGACCAGGATCATTCAGTCTCTGTGCTTACTGTTTAGGTAGCCAAACATATTATCTTACTCTTAAATTATGTGGAATCTGTCCACTGAGAAATAGAGTTAATGTATTGTTGAAGCTTCTAAGTAGTTGAAGGAAGGTTTGGGTTCCTGGAGTGGGTTAATTCCTTGCTGGGAGGGAGATGAATGAACATAAATTTATCCTAGTTTGGTCATAAATTCTTAATGTTGTTAACTCAGAGTCATAAATTTTGTTTTACATAGTTCCTGTTTACCTTGAATGACAATGGATTAGACTGCAAAACTTATATAAAAAATCCTCCATTTTAAAAACTCCAGTAAAACACACACCAAACCAAACTGTTACTTTCTACAAACTGCTCCTCATTAATGTGTCACTGAGTTTCTTCAAACGCACCCCAAACACACTAAACACCTCTCTGTGAGAAGTGCCAGTCAGTCACCCCATCAGACAGTTGTCAGTACAAACATCCAAACTGGAATTGCCTTGTGTGGGATTTTACATCCAGACAAGAAGGTAGCCACACCCAGAAACCCCCATGTTAAAATAGTGAAGTACTTTCTTATGAAAAAGCTTTAACATTGTGAGATCGTTGTTAACTATTGGGAGAGTCTCTTGTCATGGTTTCAAATGCAACCTTTCAGTGGAGAGTTTCAACTCAGGTATTTTATTTCAATAAAGTTATTAAATTAATAGCAACACATTAACTACTGCAGAATCATTGTCCCAGGTGAAGCTTAGAGTAATATGATTAATAGTAAATAATGCCATACATATACCGTATCCCTGTCAGAAAATAAATGCAGCCTAATACAAACTATATGCTTAATGTTAATATTTATAGAGGGACATGCAGTAATGTGATTCAGGGCCTAAATCCCACTTTCCAAAGTGACTTAGGGTAACTAAAGCATCTTTTGAAAATCGCACTAGGTGCCTTTAATTTCAAAAGAGAGTTGAGCACCTATCTGCATCTTTAGGTACCTAAATGCCTTTAAAAATCCTACAGACTTTTAACAGGACTTGGGCTTCTAAGGCCTAAGACTGGTCTACATATTGATTTTTGTATTGGTATAACTATTTTGATTAGGGGGGTGAATTTTTTTTAATGGAACTAGTTATACAGGCACAGTGCTTAGCATGAATGCAGTTATACTGGTATAAGTGAGACATATATATTGCTTAGTCTCCTTCCCGTACTGGAACAAGCTATACCAGGTTAAGCACACTTTGGGGGAAGTAAAAGTGGGCAGTACCACTTCAACTATATTAGTGCAATTAAAGCCGTACAACTTTTGTGTGCAGACAAAGCCTGAAAGTCACTATTGAAAATAGGATTTAGGCATTAAGCATTTGAGCACTTGCAAAAATTTTACCTCTAATGTTCTTCTTTCTCAGTATTATGCCACTGTTTCCCAAATTTGTGTACTTTCCCATATTTATCTATCTACAGTCTCTTATTCCCTATATAGTCCTCTCAGCAGGCTACTTAGAACCACTTTCAATCACTTCCAGTAATGTGGCAGTTTTTTGCTCTGGACTCTGGCATCTGACATTGCTAAGTGCCTCAGTAGAGCCTATTCTAATGGCACTTTCACGCCCATCACAATTGTTCCAATCTCAGTTTCCACAGTTGCACTTTCAGTTCCTGCATCTAGCCAAGAAGAAATTATCTTTCAGATGAACCATTGATCTGGGTCTGATTTGAGTCATCTCTGTCTCCCTCTCTTTCTCTGTCTCCAGTGCGTCCATCCCAGGCAGGGAGAACAGAATACTGTACATTGACCTTAAAACACAATTCTGTGCTCACTTTGCTAAATGATTTAGGAAGATGGAATTTTTTGTTAGGTTATTGTGCTATCAAATTTTGATTTCTTATTTTTTTCATTTATATTCAGTTTAATAAACTGATACCCCACGGGTGTGAATTATCTTAATACATATACATAAAATTCCCATTAAAAGAGAGTTGTGAGACACTAGGTAAAAGACCCTTAAAATTCCTTCCAGGCATCCAACAATATCCTGTGCAATAATGGAATGTTGTACATTAAAATCATGTTTTGTGTCTTTCAAGACAGGAATAAAATAAATTTCTAAGTGAAGAAGAAGCTCAGTGGTTTTCCGAACTGTCTGACCCCATACCCAGAGAAGTGATTTATAAAAACTAGGGTGGTTGGTAGATTTATTTTCTATTCTTCAGATGCTTGTGACAAAGCATCCACTAGTTAGAGTGCTGCTGATATTATGTATTGGTTTCTGTTTTATATGAATTTAATGCTGCTTTAAAAAAAATTGACCTTTAGTTTATGATACCTGATACATTATATTTAAATATGTCATCTGTAATAATAAAGCAAGTCAAAATTATTATTTCAGAGATTAGCTATATAAGTGCCCATGTAAACCAACCCCCCCTCCACCAAGCATTATAACCAGAAATATAGTATTGTATTTCACAATTTACGGCTTTTTGGAGGTTTGCATTGTGGTCAAACGAACCCTATTATCCAATAGTCCGTTTGCTTTAGCCTTTCTTTAAAAAGTTAATCTGCCTTTCCCCAGAACAATTATCAATATACTGTTTTAATGAATAGCATTTTAAAATAAAAGACTTTAGCAGAGTGATTTAAAACAGCAATGTTCCTCTGGGACATTGAACTCCATGTGACCTTACTGTAGGCATATGGTCATGACAGAAAAATACTATTTGAAAAAAAACTTTTTTTATTAACATGCAGCTGTTTTGCTTCACTCTTTCCAGTTCAGTGATTTCCTTTCCAACCACAATTTACAGTATTTAAGTGTTGTAAATAAACCACATGTATAATATTAACTGTTGTGTTCTGATGTCCTTGTATAAGATTGTATAAATTTAAAACCTTTACAAACTAAACTGAAGGTTTTTAGGCTGGTATAATATGAAAACATGCCAAGTTTGGTGGCAAATTCCCAACAGATAGTGATACTGGGAATATATCTACTGTCACCCTTTCATACAAACTTAGCTTTAGGCAAGATGTGTTGACATTTATCTTTGTTTATAGTTGTGAATGGGATTTTCTTTACAGGGCTCTCTCAATGGTGGACTTCAAACTGTTCTGACGGACTACAAAGGATCGTGCATTTCTGAGGGAAGTGTGCCAAAGAGTACAAGTATCACCAAGTGTAAATAGAGAGGCTGCTTGGAAGTGAGACTTAGATGCTGACTATACATTCAAAAAAATTAGTACTGTGTACAAAGGTTATAAGATCTGTCAAGATACAAAAAAACTTTTAATGATATCTGACTTTCTAATTTTTAAATAACAGTCTGCTGAACAATTGCATTGTTCTTGTAGCTTTATTAGAAAGGATTGTCTAGTGGATAGGGCTTTGATTGGCCTTTGAACCAACATCTCCTGAGTAAATACGTAGCTTGGTCTCAGACTTCCCCTCTGACACCTTGGTCAAGTCAGTTAAGGTACCCTGTGTTTCAATTCTCCATCTGTGAATTGAGGATAATACCTCACTTTCTCACAAGAGTCAGCTGTTCAGACAATATAGTGAAGAAGCTCACAGAAGTATGTACATAGACATATTATTGTTAAACATAAGTATTGTGGAAAGAAAAGGAGTACTTGTGGCACCTTAGAGACTAACCAATTTATTTGAGCATGAGCTTTCGTGAGCTACAGCTCACTTCATCGGATGCATACCGTGGAAACTGCAGCAGACTTTATATACACACAGAGAATATGAAACAATACCTCCTCCCACCCCACTGTCCTGCTGGTAATAGCTTATCTAAAGTGATCATCAAGTTGGGCCATTTCCAGCACAAATCCAGGTTAAGTATTGTGGAAGCATCTAGAGGTGAATCAAGTGAGAGCCTCACTGTCTAGCCCCTTATAAACATAAAGAAAATGACAGTTCCAGCCCCAAAGAGCATAGAAATCTCATGTCATCTGGTTGTTCAGCTGCCAAATATTGCAAGCCAGATCAGTCTATAAGTATCTACCATGTTCTGCAAGAACTTATGAAGGCGAAAGATTGTTCATAATAGGTGGCTTTTAATCAAGCAGAAAATAGGCATAATGAGATCCAGTGGTTAGGAGTTGAAGCTAAACAAATGCAGACTAGAAATAAGGCATAAAATTTAATAGTGAGGGTGATTAGACATTGGAACAACTTACGAGGGGATATGGTTAATTCTCTATCACCAGAAGTGTTTACATTAAGACTGGATATCTTTTCTAAAAGAGAGGCTATAGCTCAAATATGAATTATGGGATTGATTCAGGAATAACTGGGTGAGGTTCAGGAATAACTGTTATGAAAGGGGAATAGATAATGATGATGATGATGGTCCCTTCTGGCCTTAATCTATGAATCAGATACCTGTTGGAGCACCCATTTTTAATCAGGAGACTTGCATGGGACAGATACAAACTAGTATATTTTCCTGCTGAAGTTTATTTTGTTTTTTGCTATTTTTAGATTTAGTCCAATTCCTTTGTAGAGATGGATAAGTATATGTAATATTGTGAAATGTTTTCTTAGTATTTTTACTAGTAAAATATATGGCCAATAACGTTTATGTACATTTTACATACAAATGCTATGCTAATTTTAGAATTATGTAATTACTCTAAAACTACACTTGCTAAACTGCAGTGTGCTCACTGACATATGGAAAGATGCATAAATGATGGAACCTAAGGTCTAAAGGGGCCTAACATAAGACATTACAGACATTGTTTTTAATTGACTTATTTTAAAATTACTGTAAAACGTTTTGGGGTTGTTATTTTTTTTTCATTCAGAATATCTAGGTAAGAAGGACAGCCAGAGTTCCCATTTCATATGCAGGATCATTAACCTGTGTCTATTAGCAGGCAACACTGTGAGTTCTATACTGTCCTTCATCCATATGTACAATTCCCTATGACATCAGCAGGAAGTTTGCAATGGATTCCAGGCAGTATATGGCCCTAGACTTAAAAATTACCACTGCATTGAATTTGTTGCAGAGGAGCCATGTGATGAAATCAAAGTACTACTTCTCTCTTCTCTGGGTTGATCATGTCTGATAATGGTAAATATGGTTTATATCATGAACGATGGGGCAAGTGGGTATATCCCACACTTTGCGTGCTCTTTTCATTCAGTAGTCAATGACACAACCAAAGAATGGAGGGAAAATGCTCATCATTGCACACAAGCTGCATAGTCAATTTAACTCTTACTTCGAAGTTCATTATCCCACATAAGTGTACATGTTCTAGTTCAAAAAGAAAGTAACTCAAGTGAAATTCCACCTTTTATAGTATATGATTGAGAGACTCCAACTCAATTCAAAATATTAAGGACTTTGCAAAGCTGTAGAATGATTGCAAGGTAGACAATCAGAATCTAACAGAAAGATCATCTGCAGTCTTTGTCTATATAAGTCATGAGCTACAGTCACAATCTGTATTATCCATCTTCTTTGCCTACTGCAGAAGGAAATATGCTGCATTGTTTCCCAGTGCTTGAAGCTAACCTAGAGCAACTGAAATAACATTTTCCTCTCAAAGATACTGAGTGGATATCTAAAACCATAAATGAAAAAGATGTTCTTGAATTGACCTTAGAGACAAAACAGACATCTATGAAACATACTGAAAAGCAATCAGCACAAGTAAGGGAAGGATTCTTCCCAGAAGTACAACTACCTGAAAATTATAGGTCACTATGAAGTATCGCATTCTTCTATATATATTCCAAATGTTTCTCCAAAAGTGGCTCCCAGCTGTTGACTGAAGGTAGACAAAAGAATACCACAATGTACACTATTTTAAGGTTGATCTAAGAATACTAATGTAGTGCAACATGCATTAAATCTGAATTTCAGATATTTTAATGATTCTCAAAGCTTTTCACATGATTTCAGAAGATTTTATTTTTCCAGCAGACTTGTAGTCTTGGTCAGTCTCTGGTTTCCTCATCTTACAACTAGTTTCATATCCAGCCAGTGTCCGATTGCAAGACTTATCTGTCGTTGAAATTGTGAGGCCACTCAGAAATTAAACTATGTTGGTAAGACTTTTCACTGTTCACCTTAAAGCTATTAATTATCTAAACATTACACTCTGACACTAGATATTAGGAGTAACATTTTCAAAAGCAGCTAAGTGACTTTTAGGGAATGTCTACAGTTTGAGCTGGAGGAGTAAATTGCAGATTGAAACATACCTGTGCTAGCTTTGATCAAGCTCGTGTGCTAAAAATAGAGTGTAGCTGAGGTGGTGGGAGTAATGGGAGGGGATTGCTGTCCAACTGCGTATCTAGTGTCTTGGATGGGACATACTTGGGGTCCTAGCTATTCCTGTCCCATGCACTGCCATGGCTACACTCTATTTTTAGCATGCTAGCTCAATGAGAGAGAGAATGAGTATGTCTCTTCAAGCTGGAATTTACTCCTCCAGCTTGAAGTGTAGATCTATCCTTCAGCTCCCGCTTTCAGAAAAGACATAGGCACTTATGACAGATTTGTAAAGGTATTTACAGGGAGGTTTCAGATAAGCATCTAGGTACATTAAAAAATCCCACTGGTACCTAACTCCTATTAATTTCAGTGTAAATGAGTGCTTACGCACTTTTGAAAATCCCACAATGTATCTATCTGCATATTTAGGCACCTCCATACCTCTTAAAAATCTGCCCCTTCAGTGCTTTTGAAAATTTTACCCTTAGACTCTTAAATCATTTATGTGCATTTCTGGTGCAGAAGACAAGAAACAATTTTAAATTTGCAAAGTTTCCTTGCTGTGCATTTTTTATGTCTTTCTGTAGATTCAAAACTAATAATGTCTTTAGGCAGGCACTACTCCTGTTTATTCAGGTTAGGCCATGCGGTTGGAGGTGCGGGGGAACCAAAAACCACCATGTCTAGGTAAAAGACTGCTAGAACACAAAATACATCTATCAGAATATCAATTGTTGGTATCAAGAGTAAATGTAGATCCATAGGCCCAAATAGTTTCATAAACACTTTGTCAAACAGTTGTGAATCATGAAAATTTTGGATAAATCATGATTAGGTTGGGTATAATCACAAAAGTTATTTTTCCTCCCTTGGTATCCTGCTGTTAATTAATTTATCTCATAAGTCTGACCTCACACTTGGTAAAGCAACCCCGCATCCTTTTATGTATTTATACCTGCTTCTGTATTTTCACTCCCATGCATCTGATGAAGTGGATTCTAGCCCATGAAAGCTTATGCCCAAATAAATGTTTTAGTCTCTAAGGTGCCACAAGGACTCCTTGTTGTTTATATAGAAAATAGGGCTAATTGACAATAAATTAAATATTTACAAAGGGATAGTTTGAACAGGAGTTAAATTTTCAAAAGTGCTTAAGTGATTGAGGAATCATCTTTTTTAATAGTGAATTAGGCTTTTAAGTCCCTGTGATGGGGTGTTCACCACATACAAGCCCAGAGCAGGTTAATGTGGGCACAGGGGGTGGCAGTTAACCTGAGATGCTGCCACTTGAAGAGGAACCAGAGATTAATAGGTCTTAACAGCAGATGAAGCCCAGCTGGTGGAGGAGTTGAGATAATACTATAAAACCAGGAAGTGAGAGCAGGAAGTTGCAGTAGGGAAGGGACCTGCAGTCTCTTTCTAGAGTGAAAAAGTTGGGAAGGTACAAGGAAGAAGTCCAATGGGAAAATAAGCGCTGGGATCCTGTTCTGGACTAGAGAGTCTGGCAAGAGGCTAAGAAGGGTACAGTAGCCATGAAGAGCAAAGGAAGCTCTGGTGGTGAACCTGAGATAAGTAAGGAGCGGTGCCATAACTAGGAGTGGAAATCTGTGTGGGCCCCAACTTTTGGGTGAATAGTCAATGACAGACTATGCTAGCTCAGCTTCTGCCATGCCCTCTTCCTAGCCCTGGTGCCCCAGACACAGGGCTTCACCAGCCGAGCTGGGCACACACATGGTACGGCGCAGAAAATGGCAAGGCAGAGTTGCTGGAGTGTAGCTTTCTGAAGGGTGGGTGCATAACTCCATCCCATATTTCAGGTGCCCAAGTGACACTCTGGGCCACTGTGGCAGCACTACACCCCTGCTCAGATTTGGCTATGCCCCTGGTAAGGAGATAGAGAGGTAGGCTAGGAAGGAGTCCAGGGAAAAAGCAACAGGACCTGGGACTGAGCAGACCTAGGTTGCTAGTCAGAGGGTCCCTGGGCTGGAACCAGGGGGTGGGCAGGAGGGATGGGTTCCCCTACGAGCCACTGGCAAAGTGGCACAGAACCTAGAGTTGGAACAGAAAACGTCCAGAAACAGCATGTGAGCATCTCGTTACCCTAGAAGTGGGGGACGATATAGTGACCTGGCTGGACGGCCAAGTCACAAAGATGGGGGTGGGGAGAAAGGGGACATATTGTGAGCAACTGTTGGAAGGGGGTGCCAGATGGGGTGAGAGCTAATTCTCAGACCTACCTGCAAGGTGATGTACCTGCAGTGAGTGGAATCCCTCTAGAGTCCCACTGACTTTCAAAGTGTCTATTACTTTTTCAAAATAGGATTTAGTCTCCCAGATCGCTTAGCCACATGTCATCATTCAGGGGCAGTAAATGGACTGTACACCAACTAGATATTTAGGTCTAAGTAGTCTAATACCCCACCTGTTGTACTCATGCACTTCCAGGTAATTCTGTGGTGGGAGCCACCTAAGTATGTGCTGGCATGTCTGCTTTTCCTAAATATTTGCCTATTTTATATTCCTACACAAATCCACACCCGAATAGGATAATGTACAATAATGCATTAATTACTGGATCTGAATAAGAGGTTATAAAAATTACTCACTATATTTAAACATAACATTTAATGATACTGTTACAGTAATTATCCAAGTTTCTGTGCAACATTCTCAATGGGGATATACTTCCTCGTTTCCATCTTCCATCCCTAGGGATCTGATTTTGGCAAGTCACATTTTCCTCTCTCAACTGTATGGAAAAATAATAAATCAAACAATGTTCAGCAGTGCATCTAGCCACTGTGAAGTCACATACTCATCATCCAAATAAGTTTTCAGGTTCCTCATAATTCTCACAACTATCTCAAACTGACATGGCTAAGAAAATTCATATAGTCTGGTATATGCCTTCCCTTTCTGCTCAGGAAGTCTATATAACTACTTTCTAAGACAGCCTTTTAAAACTTTGACCTCCACTCAGATATCCCTGCTGTGATAGACGATGAATGTGAGCTGTTTCCTTTAATCGTTATGCTCTTCATTTCATCACGTATGCACAGGCTCACTTTATAGTTTATCCTTTCTGTGGACTCTGTATCTCAGTAATTTAATATCCCAGGCAGTCTCCTGACTTTGAAAAACTTGGGGATTTAAAATTACATTTCTTCTTGTCTTTAAATATATAATATTGTAGCACTCCTATATTACTAATGCATAATACAGTATTTCTCTCCTAAAACAGTGCGGCTTTTTCTTATTAATTTCCATTTTCTCCAGGTAGCTTCCCCAACCAAATATCACCATCTCCATCATCTGAGTATGCTCTAGCTAGCCCTCTTCCAATCTTGATCTTGGCCAGACAGTGGGAAAATCAAGTGCTTGCACCACCAGAATTTGATGGAAAAGAGACAGATGAGTGTCAACTCCAGAGAGATGGAACAGCAGCTCATATAACTTCACTCTCCCAGTAATTTCACATATATATTGATCAGGATGTGCAAGAGAAAGGAACCTTGTGGTACCCCAAACAACAGAACCAGAAGGGCAAAAGGAAAAAATTCCTCTAGGCTCTCAGAGAGAGTACTGAAGCAATTCAAGCCCAACTCCATCTATCTCTAGTATCGTCCATAAATGTGTCAGCAAACCCCATAATCAGTGTGTCAGACTGCTGACAAATCCAAAATATCTGAATAAACACTTGTTCTTTGTACATTGCTAAAAGGAGATAATCTATCTCTGAACTATAACCAGTTATAATTCCTGGCCTGAGAGGACTGCTAGAAATCCTGAATCCTTTCATAATGGCAAAGCTGTATTGACAAAACTTTTTCAATAAACTTCACCAAGAAAAGCTAGAGAAAGAGTGTTATAAGCAAGAATAAAGGTACCAGGAGATAATTTCTTGACTTCTATCTTTACCAAATCATACTGTTTGTGGTGACTAATAGAGAAAGTGCACATGAGCGCTATTCCTACCTACATGGCTCCAGCTTTCACCCAGACCACACCACACGATCCATTGTCTACAGCCAAGCTGTACGATAGAACCGCATTTACTCCAACCCCTCAGACAGAGACAAACACCTACAAGATCTCTATCAAGCATTCTTACAACTACAATACCTACCTGCTGAAGTGAAGAAACAGATTGACAGAGCCAGAAGAGTACCTAGAAGTCACCTACTACAGGACAGGCCCAACAAAGAAAATAACAGAATGCCACTAGCCATCACCTTCAGCCCCCAACTAAAACCTCTCCAACGCATCATCAAGGATCTACAACCTATCCTGAAGGACAACCCGTCACTCTCACAGATCTTGGGAGACAGGCCAGTCCTTGCTTACAGACAGTCCCCCAACCTGAAGCAAATACTCACCAGCAACCACACACCACACAACAGAACCACTAACCTAGGAACCTATCCTGGCAACAAAGCCCATTGCCAACTGTGTCCACATATCTATTCAGGGAACACCATCATAGGGCCTAATCACATCAGCCACACTATCAGAGGCTCTTTCACCTGCACATCTACCAATGTGCCAGCAATGCCCCTCTGCCATGTACATTGGTCAAACTGGACAGTCTCTACGTAAAATAATAAATGGACACAAATCAGACATCAAGAATTATAACATTCAAAAATCAGTTGGAGAACACTTCAATTTCTTTGGTCACTCGATTACAGACCTAAAAGTGCCAATTCTTCAACAAAAAAACTTTAAAAGCAGACTCCAGTGAGAGACTGCTGAATTGGAATTAATTTGCAAACTGGATACAATTATAGAATAGAGACTTGGAGTGGATGGGTCATTACACAAATTAAAACTATTTCCCCATGTTTATTCCCCCCCTCCACCCCCCACAGTTCCTCAGACGTTCTTGTCAACTGCTGGAAATGGCCCATCTTGATTATCACTGCAAAATGTTCCTCCCTCCCCCCCCCGCGCCCCCCCGCCCCCGCTCTCCTGCTGGTAATCGCTCACCTTAAGTGATCACTCTCCTTATAGTGTGTGTGGTAACACCCTTTGTTTCATGTTCTCTATGTATATAAATCTCCCCACTGTATTTTCCACTGAATGCATCCCATGAAGTGAGCTGTAGCTCACGAAAGCTTATGCTCAAATAAATTTGTTAGTCTCTAAGGTGCCACAAGTACTCCTTTTCTTTTAACTATTTCCCTGTCACCTTAGTTTCACAATGTTGTCACCTTTATCTTCCCACTGCCCAGCCATGATTTCAAAGAGCCTGTTTTCACTGCAGGTGACCAGTTTGCTTCTGAAATTTTCCTTGGATACCTTGTAATCTAAAGATTGTTTTGTTCTCAAAATAGTCCCAGAATTCCATTTTTTTCTCATTTGCAGTGACTAAACCAAACAGTTATACTCAAATCCTGGTTTCAGAGTAGCAGCCGTGTTAGTCTGTATTCACAAAAATAAAAGGAGCTAGTACTCAAATCCTGGTTAACAATTCAGAGACTCATTTCAACTGATTTTACATCTGTGTGAACCATTCTGTTTTATTATAATTTCTTAAAAAAAACAGTCTGAAACTCATCTTCATAACCAAGATTTCTTTTCTCTTATGCCCTCTGTGCCTAGCTTCTCTCTTATACTTTTAACCTTAATTCCTGACAGACAAATTACTGACTTATGGTTTTGTCTAAAAGAGTCCCTAGCTATCGTAGTAGGCCTATGGGGTCTGTTCCTTCTACTTCTTGCTTCTTTCTTCTTGCTCTTTCCTGTGCCTTCCTGTAATTTAGTTTTATATTTCTATCCCTCTCTTTCCATCTACTCTCTTATGCCTTAGTCTATTCATGTAGTGAGGGTCACCTTGTAATTGGATTTTTACCACCCATGAATGTGCTATTTCACATTCTTAGTATTAGCATTAGGAATAAACCAAAAACTGTGATAAAGTTTAAGTATTGCAGTGCAGTGAATAAGGGATTTTTAATGGGACAATACTTTGTATTTTCTGAAGACCTAATCCCAAATTATCTTTGACTTTAATGGACTTTGGATCAGACCTTTTTTACTCTGCAGTTGTTTTTCATCCCTTTTCAAAAATTTTCTCTGTTCCCCAAAGCATCTTTCATGGTATCTCTCTTTCTATATCTACCTCAAGCCATTTCAGCTCTGAATCGCTAATATTCATTCACCAAGATACATTTTTCCTCTTGCTTTGTAAGGCTGGAAAACTTTTTTTTTAATGGATAATTGTTCATATAATAGCAAATATAATACACAACCTTTGGGCACTTCAGAAGTTTATAATACAGCCAAGTGATTTTTTTTAATACAAAATTATTTGATCACATTTAAAATGAATTCCCTCTAGTCATATTTTAAACCCTCTGTGTTCATTCCCCACAGGCAATTCAGCAATCAAGTTTACCTGCATGAATGCCCATAGAAAACACCATTTTGAGCCTGTACACTCCTATTTATAGATAGCAAATTTTAAACACACATTCCCAGAGGAAGTACTATAGTATATATGGAATGGAGCATTTACTAAGACAGAGTGTCAGTGTTCCCAAATCCCTCATTGTAACCTTTGCACAGACAAAGAGCCTGACTGTACCCTTTGCATCTTGAATCAAGTCTGCACACACAAATATTATGTGTGGCTCCAATGAGAGTCTTCATCCACCCAATAAATCTTACATTAGCTTCTCTCAGACTGATGTTATGTACAAAGCTTCTGTGACCCAGAAGCAGGAAAGGTTCAAAATATTCTAAAATTCCTTTTCTGATGCCTCTATAAACCACTACCTCTTCCTGAGAGATTCACACCTCTAGTAGCTTCATCAAATCTACCTGATTAGAGTTTCTCTTGTCCAATCAGAAAATAGGAACAGTGATTCATGACCTGTCTAACTAATCACAACTAACCAGCACAAATTTCAAAGAAGTACTGATTAAACGTAAAATTTAAAAATGGTTGATCCTTTGAAGTGCTTAACGTCTTCACCTGCTACTGGGAGTTGTGGCTGCCCAGCACCTTGCAGAATTGTGCCCTAAGGGCCAGATTTTTAAAAGTATTTAGGCTGCTAAAGAGGCAGATAGGTGCCTAGTTGGATTTTTAAGTGTCTAGGCACCTAAGTGACTTAGGAGACTAAGTCTAACTGATATTCCCTTCATTTATTTAATTTGTTTTAAAATTACATTATTGAATATTTTTCTTGTTTTAATCCATTTTATACAGCTGGTAAAATAATACACACATTTGCTAAATGAAATATTTCACCAAATATTTAAAATAAATTATTCACCACATTTTCTTCTTATTCAGCCAAGTCTCCTATATTCCTTACTACCTGTTTTTCAAACTAGTTTGTCTCATCTCTTCTCGAAGTGCACGCGCACACACACACACACCCCACACACACGTGGATGTGTGTATATGTATAAAAAATTATTTTTAAGTAGGTTTGTTCCTCCTGTGGATGGATAAGGAAAAGATGCCTTTCTAAATAGAAGTGTGAACACATTTGCACATTTAATATCATGAAAGGTTAATGAAATAAAAAGGACACTAAGAGAACTGAAAACTGATATAAACGAGTTTCCTATTATTAATATCATTTTACTCTATTTTATATACAGTTATATGTTCCCTATCATTTAAATGATAGCCTGAAAAATGTAACTTAAAAATGTGCTTGACATTTATTATTTAAATTCTCATTTTTTAGAGACTCTAGGCCAATTAATGTTCCCAAAAGGAAATGCAGCCTCTGCTTTAAAGTAACAATAATTATTTCACAAAATTCCCTCTGGGGCTGAAGCAAATGCAATTGACACAATATACATGTGGGTATTTGTTTTGAAGGTTGGGATTAGAGTTTGGATTCTGCTGAATCTGGAGGGAAATGGATTAATTCAAACAAATTAGCATACCCAAAGTCTCGTGACCCATCTTTTTAACTAAAGATATACCCTTTTAATGCATTTTTTTCACATTTGCTTAATATAAATCATTGAGGTAGAGTTATTAAACTGCAGAGAGGTTTGTTTTCTTAGCGTATGATCCTGCTCCCACAGAAATTATTATTTTTGTTGCAACGGGCTCCTTAATCTGAAAGGAGGCTCACATAGAGTCAAGCCAGTTACCATGTGGATGATCAGCTTATGTTAATAGTTGGATCTTTTCTACTATTCCAACTAGTATGCACTTAAATGAAGGCAACAAAGCACTGCCATTCAGGAAACGTAGCAATGAGTTGCAAAATAAAATTGTTTGGATGATGTACACCCTGGAGGTGCTGTGGTTTGCTGTATTATAAATAAGGCAGTTCGCATTATCCCTCCTGTGTTTCTGCAGCATAGCAGAGCTAATAATGTGTAACTGATGGAATTTCAAATGAAGTAGTATTAAAATATTTGTTCAGTGACCTTTTTGCCCTTTACTTTGTCGACTTCTGACTGTTATATTCTAGTACAATTTCTGACCATTTTCACATTCTTCCTTCTGCTCTATATTGTGATGTTCTCTTAATTAGTTTAGTGAGTCTATTTTTTTAACAACTGGTCTTAGAAAAGTGAGTGATATAATTTTTTTAATGGTTTTATGTCCTATTTACCTCACAAAGTGGGCGAAGTAATGTCTTTTAATGGACCAACTTCAGTTGGTGAAAAAGACAAGCTTAGAAAGATATGACCAGTATTGTGTGGCAGAGGGTGCAACACTACATTTCTCTAACCCTCTCAGCATGTTAATTCAATTGGAATAACGGAGATTATGGTCTGCAGTGGTTTTCCATTCCTGTCCGCATTCACCAATGGCTAAGACCTTTTGCCCAGATTCAGAAACAGTTCTCAGCAAACTGGCAAACTCCAAAACAAATCCTTGCTACAGCTTGAATGGTGTTGGCAGCAATTATAATATAATACATATTTTAAATGAGGAGAATGGGTTACCTGAAGGAAGGGTTGGGGGAAGACTGAACTCTGCATTTCATGGTTCACTCTGAAGCAAATACCTGAAGTTCATGTCAGGCTTGTGAGATATGGGGGCCTTGCCTCTCTGGGTTATTTGAGCCTGTTCCATGCCCCCTTGTGTATCAGGATCAGGGAGACCCCTGCCTATATATGGGGGTAGGATGACCAGATGTTCTGATTTTATAGGGACCATCCCAATATTTGTGGGGTTGTCTTATATAGCTGGCTATTACCCCCAAACTTCATCCCAATTTTTCACACTTGCTATCTGGTCACCCTATATGGGGGTCTGACCTTCCTCCTTGTCTCCTGTCATAGGAGTTTACCTCTCTGGAGGTAGTTTGAGAGTCACTCCTTACCCTCTCATGTGAGCTGGGATCCGGGGATTTCCTCCTCCTCCCACCCCAGGGTGTCTGAGCCCTATTCCTAGACTGGTCAACTGGTGGACAGAATACAACTCCACTTCAGAAAATGGTGATGGCACTTAAAAGAGCCTTTGGGTTTCATCAACAGGGGGAAAGCTGGATTCCAAGACCAGATCCACTTGGAAACCTGGGTACTCCACCACATAAACAAATCAGGGACCATGCTTGGGGTAGGGAAAAGTCTGGACAAAATAGCGTGGTGGGGGCTGGCTGCGAGGGTGGCCAGAGTGGAAGAGACAGCGCAGGTTGGTGGAGCTGAGCAGCGGGGGAGGGGGAATGGTTGTTGGACCAGGATCGGTATTCCACTTGGCCTGCATGCTGCCACGAGACCACTAACTCCTACCAACACATTTTCTTACTGTTTAAAAACAAAAACCCAGGACATTAAATGGGATGGGGAGGAAAATCAGTAATGCAGAGTTAAGGTTTACTGGTGACAGCTCATACACTTGCAGAACATCAAGTTCAGCAAGACTCAGACTTCAGAAAACCAGGAACTACAAGCATAAGGTACTTCCCCTGTAACCTTAACTCTGCCTTCTTTGAGCAAAACACTCACAGCACACATATTCACACTGCCTTTTCACTGGAAAGCAAAGGAGTTACCTGCACCTGCCCTACACTAAGACACTTAGCTTACTCTCCTGACAGAATAATCACACTTGTGAAATAAGCAACCACTTAACATTTACTCACAGGATATCATCTAAGCCTATACTTTTCTTTGCCCAACATTAAACCCCAAAACTGCTCTCACATCCCACCTTATTACTGACAATTCCCATGGTAAGACACCCCCGACCCCCAAGCATCTTGCTACTGAAAAAACCTACACACATTTTTCAATAAAACGATGCAGACTAGCTCCTCAATGTACACATGCTCCCCTTTCTTTTACTCATACACATGGAGTGGATGCAAACTCTGATCTCATATCATAATCACAGCTCATGTCCCTTCTCAGCTCCCAAAACCCACTTATACCAACCTGCCCCACTTACTGCCTCTGCCATTCAATACAGCTACAATACTGAATGTGAATAATTCCCATCCCCTATTGCCAGTTCCAGTAGAGGGCAGAGTCATGAGAGTTTACCTTTCTGACAGGATCCCCAGGGTGCAGCCTGGGACTGTGGGACCACCATGACCCCTGAACTCTCTCCAGCCTGGGCTGTATTTCATAATACCTTGCTGGTGACAAGCAGCAAACCCCTCCAGGTGCTGTGATCACTCATCACAACAGCATGTGGAGACCCCACACCCACCTAGATTGCATGAATGCTCCCAGAGCCACTCATGAATCGCACAGAGAAAGGCACCAGAGCCAAATCACCCCGCTCCCATCACTGTATCTCAACTGTATCTCAAGTTGGGCAGTGCAAATTTATTAATTGGTTCACCACTTCATCAATGGAAAGTGGATAGACACCAGCCTTTGCAAAACCTGAGCAGATCTTCCACACACTTCATGCAAACTCATTGGTAAAGATAAACAGTAAAACAAATTTATGATAGATTTTAAGTGACTATAAGTGTTAGGCAAAAAGTCAGAGTTAGTTACCAAAAGAAAAGAAAATATAAACATGCAGTCTAAACTCTCAACCCTATTAGACTGGGCAACATCCAGATTAAGCCGTTTTTCTCACCCCACTGGATATTTCAGTCCATAATATACAGGTTTGTTCCTTAAACCTGGGCCAATCTCCTCTACTGGAGTCTTGTCTTCTTCTCAATGTCTTAGTTGCTTGCAGTGTAGGTGGGAACAGGAGAAAAGGCCAAGCATGTGGCTACTGTGTCTGTTTTATACCCTCAGTCCATGTCCTTGGAAAACACAAGTCCAGGCCTGTCTGGGTGCATAGCTGAGTCTCCAGGCAAGGTTGAACAATTCCCCTGTTGTGGCCTCATACAGATGAGTCATTGAATTGTAGCTCCCTTGCTGGACAATGGTTGTTGATGGGTAGATCGACAGCCCACCCGGTTGTTTGCTACTTTCCTTGCTGTTGCGTCTGGGGAGCTAATGTCTGGTTGATTCCCCAACTTATAGCATAATGACCACCATACAACATAATTCTCATAACTTCACATGCATTAATGATATGCATATATGGATAGAGAAATGACTTTCATCAGATCATAACTTTTCCCCTGATAACTTACCAGGCATGCTTTATGTGTAAGATCATGATTATATAAAAATGAGGAATATGCGGGTTCCACGATGCTCTCCCAAGGTAGAGAATGTCACAAACTTAACTCTGTATTTCCTGATTTTCTGAAGTTTGAGTTTTGCTTAACTTAATATGCTGAAAGGGCATGAGCTGTCACCAGAAAACCTTCACTCTTCATTAACCAAGTTCTTTGCCATTTAAAGCCATTAAAGTTCATGTGAGGCTTTTTTAGCCATAGCACTTAGATATCATTGACAGTCAACTCAAAAGAAGTGAGGATTAAAATGGAAGTAAGAGTTAGATGGGAACACATTATTATTATAAAATAAAAGAAGCAATATTGAGATTTTTTGCAGGGTGAACTCATTCTGGAATATGAGGTTTACTATTAGTATAAATTTCTTTTCTCTTTACAGCAATTTACAGTTAAATGACAGAAGCTGTTTCTTGCATAAGATCATTTAAAAATATATTTGAGTAATTAGTCACTGTTTAGTGTAATATAACATAATTGGCATTTAAGACAGTACACGGATGTACACAAATAAAAGAACATACTTGAGACTAAAAAAAGGAAAATTTGGACTTTATCTTGAAATTTGGTTACCTTTTCCAGCATTCTTGGAAAAATATGACTAAGGTGTCATGGCTACACAGTTATGCTCATTTTTACTACTCAATGACAAATAGCAATGATTAGGTCTTCATTAGTGAATGTTTTCTTTTGGATTATTGACAAATGTTATTTCAATGGGAGTAAAAACCCATCACATTAAGAAGAAAAAGAAAAAGTATTTGGTTCAAGAGCTTTAAGCATTTATTGAAATGAATTGTGTAGAAAAAATTGCCATACTGTTCACAGTATGAGACCTAAATATAATAGCATTTATCATACAGTAATAGGGTTTCAGTATTTGACTAACACCACAAGAAACAAAAACCAGACAGGCCCTGTCTCGAAGGATATTTTCCACTGACCCCTCCCATTTTTCAAAGGTCCCACCACTGCATATTAGATTGGCAGAGGTCAGGTTTCAGCTGTTGTGGAACTTAGCTTGTGGAATTCACTCTCCCTTTTCATCTATGGTAGTTCATTATGACCCACTTTTAAGGGATACTATAAATCTTTTCTTTTGCTTGTCCAATATTTTGTTCCATTGCTTATATCCTGTCTTTCCCCCATTTTAGACATGCCTAGTTTTAGGAGGGTAGGGTCCAACTTTTTTTTTTATTGCTGTATGATTTATATATTTTACTGTATTTTGTTGTACTCTTCCCTGAGTGCCTCAGTGGAAATATCAGAGAAAAGGGGAGCAGGTTATAACTGATGTCAGTGATGATTAGCTAGGTTCTCACTAGTATTTTTCCATACCCTTTACTGGATAAAAAGTGTGAGTGACTGCAGCCTACAGTACACAAACCATGAGTCCTAATACAAATGAAATGTGGAGAAATTGCTAAGGGGAAGAGCAGAAAGAGATTGGGTAGTGAAGGAAAAGAAGAGGGAGGACAAGGGAGAAAAGGATGGAGAGAAGAGAAAGGCGTGAAGAAGAGAAAATGAGGAGGTAAACAATCGAGTCATGACAAGATGCAAAAATAGAAATATAGGAAAAAGGGAAAGATGTGAAGGAAGGACAGGGTAAGAGAAGAGGAACTGCAGGAGAACATAAAATATGAACAGGAAGGAGGGGAAAGTGGCAGGAAAGGGAAAATGTAAGAGGGTGACAAGTGGAATATCCTAGGAGAAGAACTAGGAGAAGAAGAGGTGGGGGGAAAGAGAATGGAGGAAGAATGACTATTATGGATGTCACAATCTCCAAACCATGAATTTTTCACAGGTACTTAGTAATAATGGAAGTAGAGTATGTGGAAATATTCAAGTTTAAAATCTAGGGCCCTTAAAATATAAATAAGCTCCTCTTCATATCTTACTGTCAAACTTTAACAGTAATTGTACTATGGCAGTTTACCTAATGATTTTTTATTACTTTACACAGCCAACATGTATAACTGCTTAGAAGATTAGCATTAAAACCTGCTATGTTGTCATTTGGGGGAAACAAAAATGGTGAATCCAAACTTTTAAGAGGCTAGTCAAATGTTTTTAAGTTTTTGCCTGCCTGTGAACTTCTTGGCTTTGACTAGGCCCAGAAACAGAAATAAACCAAGTAACAATGGAACTCTCACAAGGAGGTTTATTTTTATGAGATTACAAACATCAAAGAGGCTTCAGATTTTATCCATTCAAATCTGGGGTGTGTATCCAAATGAAAACAAACTTCTGAAACTTTTGAGATTTGCTTTTCAAGCTTTACATGCATTCCCCAAAGCACCAGAATCCTGAGGAACAGCTGTGGCATGGTGTAACCAGGTTGGCTAAGCAGTACCATTTTATGGCCTGTCATGGCACAATGCCCATCCTAGTGCAGGTCCTCAGGCATCACCCTTTACACATTAAGTGTCATGGTGCCTTAGCCATCTGGCTATGACATGCTTGAGTCCCACCCATTTCAGGGTGTCATAGTGCAAAAAAAAAAGGAAAACAACAAACTTCAGAATCAAGGCCATCTGAAGGTTTGTCAGGAGGACCCTTGCCCATCTGCTCTCGGCTTGTTTCCAGGCAGCTAGTCCCTTTGTGTCAGTTTTCCTGGGCCTAGTTCTCCCATCCACCAAATGACTCACCCAGGTAGCAAGCTACCTTAGGCTCTCAGCGGGAAGGAGACTTCCCTCCTCAACAAAGTAGTAGAATTCTGCTCTCCTTCCTGGTTAGCTCTAAATTGAGCTAGGTCTCCCACTTTTAGCCCTGCTCCCCACACCTGTCATCATCTGCAATGTTAGCAGGATGGGGTTAACTTGGTTCACAGGCTCCCCTTTCATTGCCAGTAGACAGCCTCTGTCTTCTTAACCCCCTTGCTGCCAGTGTGGGACAGACAGTCCTTATCACACATGGATAAAGCATTCCAAGCCCAAATTACATTTTGATGAGTGAGGCATCACACTCACTGCATTTCAGTAGTGTTCAGTGAAGGACACAAAAACGTGATTGTGTATGTGAAAGTAAAAAGTAGCTATCAAATTTCTCCCTTATCTCCACTTTGTGGCTACTCCATCTCTACATAGATTAATAGATTTTAAGGCCAGAAGGGACCATGATCATCTCATGTGACATCTTACATCAACAGGCCATAGAATTTTATGCAGTGATTCTTGTATTTTTCCAGTAAATTGTGGTTGAGCTAGAGCATATCATTTAGCAAGAGATCCAATACTGATTTAAAGACTCCAAGTGATGGAAACATTCCACATCCATTGCACCTTATCTCAACTTTGAATTTGTTTAGATTCAACTTCCAGTCACTGGATCTTGTTATGACTTTGTCTTCTCGATTAAAGAGCCCTGTAATATTTCATATCTCCTCTCTGGCTATGTGTACACTTCAAGCTGGAGGTGGAAATTCCAGCTTGAGGGCACATGCCCACAATAGCTCTGATTGAGCTAGGGCACTAAAAACATAAGAACATAAGAATGGCCAAACTAGGTCAGACCAAGGTCCATCCAGCCCAATAGCCTGTCTACCGACAGTGGCCAATCCCAGGTGCCCCAGAGGGAGTGAACCTTACAGGTAATGATCAAGTGATCTCTCTCCTGCCATCCACCTCCATCCTTTGACAAACAGAGGCTAGGGACACCATTCCTTACCCATCCTGGCTAATAGCCATTAATGGACTTAAAACAGAGTGCAGTTGCAGTGACAGGAAAGCCTATCCACCCCAACTACATACTTGACATCTTAGATGGGTACCTACTTGTGTGGCTAGCCCCTCCTGCTGCTTCCACCATCATAGTTAGATGATTAGAGCTAGTACGGTTAAATCTCCTTGTGGACATATCCACTGCACAGGTAGTTGCAGAATGTGACCAAAGTTTGCTTCTTAACCTTCTGTTTTATACACTAAATAGATTGAGGTCCCTTATTCTCTTATTGTAATGTGTGTTTTCCATACCATGAATCATTTGTTAACTCTTCTATGAACGCTTTGCAATTTTTCAACATCCTTTTGTAAAGTATGGATATCAGAATGGGACACAGTATTCCAGGAGTGGTCTCACAAGTGCTGTGTGCAAAGGCAGCATGACCTTTTTGTTCTAGCTCAATATTACCTTCCTTATCATGAAAGTATTATTTTAGCTCTTTTTGACACAGGAACACACTGGGTGTTCATAGGCATTTGGTTGTCTAAGTAATCCTTAAATCCTTCTCGGACAGAGTGCCCTCCCCACCCATCCTGTAAGTGTGACCTACGTTCTTTATTCTCAAATGTATGGCATTGCAGTTGTCTGGATTAAAACACTTAGGGTGAAATCTTGGCCCAATTGAAGTTAATGGGAAAAATTTCCATTTTTAGCCATATATTTTGATTGTTTCCAGCTTCCAAAACAATCCAAATCACTTTGTATCAGTGACCTGCCCATATTGCTATTTACCGTTCCACCAGGCTTTGTGTCATCTACAAACTTTATCAGTAGGGATTCTATATTTTCTTCCAGATGATTGATAAAAATAATTGAATAAATATTTAAAGATCTGGCACACATAGCAAACCTCTATCATTATTTCACACAGTTTAAAATATACCAAGAAACCATTCTGTGTTTGTTATAGGGTGTGGGGAACTTTCTGATCACTCTCCTGTCTTACACTCTACTGTATATTAGGGAAACAGCTTGGATAAAGAAACATAATATTGGAGATGGTTATATACATCCATCAATTTTCGCACTTTTCCATTCTTAACCAAAGTTCCTTATGTTGGAGACACTTCATCCATAAACTAAGCTAACAGTGTGTAGTTCTCTAGTCATGCCCTACTCTATGAAAAGGCAATACAATGAATCCTCCTCCCCCCCACAAAGTATGAAATCAAACACTCAAAATTATAAAGTGTTTTTAAAAGGAGGATGGCAAGTAGCTATGGCAAGAAAGTCTTTCTTTTTGATATTGTCAGATCATCTGCATTACAGCCCTGATCGATGGAAAGATTCCCTGTGACACAGAGACCCTTTAGCAAAGAGTCCCATGTTCTTTGCAAACATCTCTCACCTCACACCTGACACTCTTACTGCACTAAACACGTTTTACAGGATATTTATCCGTAAAGAATAGCATACCTACAGAAAGCCCCTAACTTGTCAAGATTCATAAGCATGTTGGAATGCATGTTAATATTATTTATAATATTTAAGGAATAAGATATTTATATTGAAAGTATGCCTTGTGGAATTGGAGTAGAAATCAGACATCGGGAGACTGGGCCATCATTGAGACAGTTTCAGGCAAGGGGGAGTTTTCACTCCACCCTGTTTGGCTGGTGATGCAGTGCAAGGCTCCATTGTTTAGCTGTGAACAATACTAAGTTTTTGAATGAGAAACCATCAGAGCAATGACAAACAATCGAAAACACTTAAGGTTAAAAAAGAAATTTTACAATAAGACAGGGGTTTGCCCTATCTGTGAATAGAAATGGTAGGCTGCTTTCAATATAATCCAGAGTAGGGGGGGGGGTGACATTTGGATCCTGGTTCCTGTGAAACCAACCATCTGCAACAGACTGAATTTATTTTGGTGCAGGGGGTGAGGTGGGAATCTACTTTATTACATAGGAAAGTTAACTTTCATTAGAATAGACCCAGGTTCATGTTTTATTATTTTGTCTCGTATTGTAACCATTTGTTTCCACAACTCTCTTGTTTCTAGTTAAATATTTTTCTTAAACCTACTTTTGTTTTAAGTGCTTGCATGTGCAGTGTGGTTTATAGGAGTGGAGGTTTAAGGTAAAACTGATAAACTGTGACACACAACTCCTTTGGGGGAAAAGGATCAGGGATTTCTGAGAGTAGCCAGTGGCAGGGGCTGGATATCACAGGGGAACGATTCAAACAGACTCAGGAATTGGGGTGCACCTACTGTTAACCTGCAAGGCAAAGTTAGGGCTTGTATAGCCCAGTGAAGGGTGCCTGAGTAGCTGAAAGGCTGATAGTGTTAGAGATCTGACATGCAGCTACCACACACAAGACTTGCTGGAGGGAGAAGATAACGATATGACTCACACTCCTGGATGGCCCAACAACCATGTCACTCCCATTGACGCAAATGGATTTGGATGAGGGCCTCTGCAGACACTAGTTATTAGGAATGTATATTATGTCAGGGTGCAGAAAGGAAATGTGTTTGGGACACTTCCAAAACTAAAAACTTAACATGCATACCTCTTTTAAAGTTGGAAATAGCCTGCTTATGATTACTTCCAGCTAGGCGCTGTTGCAAATGTGATCGTTCCATGCCTAGTAACAAGTCACTGGTTGCTGGAGTCCATCTTATTGGAAAGATAATCATTCACTCCACGTTGAGAGGAGAACATAGTGAATGTGGCAAAACTATTTTTACACCTACAGAAACTTGAGGAGATGATCTGAACCTTGCACCTTTCTTTTATTGTGCTGTAAGCCTGACACTTCCTTGGTAGATAATAACTGCCCCATTATGTCTATTATCAAAAAAGCTATTCTCCCACGAAACCTCATGCTGGTTCTCCCCCTCAACTCTCTGAGTGTTAGCATTGTTCCAGCCTTTTCACAGTAAATGTATGAGGTTATCTTTCAGGGTTTTTTGCTCAAGTTCTTCCTCTTCAACAGAGCTGTCAAAGCACTACGTGCAAAACACAAAACACCATCTCGACAGAAAGTCTTCATCCTTGACTTGCCCATAGCCTTCAAACATATGCTTTGATAAAAGCAATAGACTTTTCCTATGATACTTTGTTTAAAAATATCAAACCTTTAAAATAATCTCAAATGGATTAGTTTCTGATGCCAAGTCAATCTATTCTCCTCAGCAGATGAGCCAGAGTTAAAATACAAGTAACCAATGCAGACATTGCAGTTTGCTTGTGCTGGTGAGTAAGCCGGCAGGACATTGAACTCCAATTTGTCACAAAAATTCAAGTTGGGTGTTTACTTGGACCTGAATTTGAATCAAATACTCAACCATTTGCATTCATTAACATTGCCAAAACATTAATCAGCATTGCCACTGTGAAAGAAAAGCGATAAGAATATGTGAAAGAAAGAGATAAAAGGAGAGAGCTATAGTCCAACAGTTCATGAATGATTACCCTTTATGAACTTGATCCAAAGTTTGACTAATGTCAATACAATCAAAAGTTCCTATTGACTTAAATGGATTTTTGGATCAGGCCCTGTATCCAATTCTTCCCTCCATAAATCCAAAGTAACTTTTAGCTCTCTTGGAGTCAGTGGAAGTATTCTGAATTTAAACCTGTGTCCCATTTAAACCTATGTCTCATCCACAGTTTTGTGAAGTGATTTGATTTCCTTTGAAATTGAAGATATGGGAAGATATGGGATAATATGCTACTCTTTTGTTTTTAAACGCCTACAATCAGTAGAATTGAGTCAATACTGAATCAACACCTCAGCATGGAGTGGTGGTAATATGCTACTGGAATGGATGAGGCATAAATCTGAATTGAAGTCCGGACCCCTTTTGTGGTCATTAGTGGGCTATTATCTATATCAAACACTGTATCTATAACTAGACATTTTAAAACAAATTTCTTTACTTGTTTTTCTAATACCCTCTATCATTTATTTATTATGTACAAGCAATTTGCTTAGTGCTGTAAATGACACAAATTAAGGACAGCTGCTGCCAATTTAAAAGCCAGGCACACTGAAGACAAGATGTACAGGAGGATTCAAAATGAGTTAACTTTTTAATGTTTCAGTTATTTGTTTATTCTGGGCTAAATTGCTACATCTCCAGTGTATGCTTAGTATGTGCAGCAGGGTATTCTACTTTGGCTAGTGTTTGTGTGTTACATGGAAAAAAATTGGTCTTCAGAAGAGATTTGAGTGAGGAGGCTGCTGGATCTGAGAGGTAGTTCCATGTGTAGGGAACTGGGGTTGGGTGGAGACTGCACAAAGGGTGGACAGTACAGTACAATAGATGAGATCCAAGATGTAGGGTAAGGTAAAGTTGCCTACAGCTTTGAAGGTGAAGACAAACAAGGAGAGGGATTCAGAAAGGGAGTGATATGGTCTAAGTAAAATGCAAGGAAGATAATTTCACAACAGCACTCTTGATAGACCAAAGGGCAAAATATGCATATCAGGGAGGCCAAAGAACTATAAATAGATAACATTTGTAAAATTTGTATTCTATTTGTAGATAATTAGTGGATAGTTAAAAGGGGATAGGTTCTGCCTAATGTATTTTTCACAGCAAATTGTTTACTCCACTCTGTTGGCATGTTAATAGATAGGAGATCGTGGAAGAGCCAGCTGGAAGGATTGGCTGCAGGGCAAGAATTTGAAATGTTCAAGGAAATCTGGCGGTTACCAGACAGAGAGAACTTGATTAGTGAGAAGTCAGCTCCACGGAGTGACTATCTGATAGTGGGTGGAAAAGGTGGTCCACAGATAAAGACTGAAGCAGGGAAATGGCAGGTTCTTAAGGAGAATCACCATAAAAACGGAAGTTGCAGTGGATTAAGTTAAGGGATTAGGAAGAGAGGAAGAGCCAAAGATCAAAACCAGAAGAGGATAAAAAAGAGCTAAGGTGTTGGGGAGATAAACACCACTTACCAAGTGAGGAAGAAATAGTGAAGCCTGCATAGTAGGCTAGATGTGGACGTGAGACTATTTTGAACTGAAAAGAATATCCTGCTTCTTATGTCCTCTGCATTTCATTCCGTTTAAAAAGAAAACTGATCTGCTATTTTGATTTTCTGGTTCTGATGCGCTAATATAGAAACACTGTTTTCCTTAGAATTTTTTAAAAATACAAAATTGTATTGATTTTAGGTTTTCTAAAGACTAGCTTATACAACACCTACTTTTTAGTGCTACATCAACCTGACAATGTCCCTTTAATCCTCCAAAGGTGCTTTTTTCAAGAGCTGGGTCAGTTCATGTTAGCAGTGCACTGTCTGGTCCCTCAGCTGATCTTCCTTTTCCCTTGGCACAGGTGCTCAGGAGAAAGAGTATAAATTGAGGCTTGGGAAACAGAGAGGGGAAAATTAGTCTGTGGAAAATTAGGGCTGTACATTCAGGCTCAAAGCATAGCATAGAATCCAAGGCTGGAGATATATTCTGTTGCTCCTTATTTCTGTGTTCCAGGATTTTTTTTTTTTTGGTTGGTTGATTTCTTCCCCACTTCCACCCCTCCTCCCCTCCCCCAGCATTTTCTTTTGAGGAAAATTCTGGTTGATTGTAACTGTGTTCTGTTTCTGCTGAGTCAGTCCTCCAACTGACATGAGAGTTAGCCCTGGTCTCATTGGCAATTGCATTTCCCTTAAATAAATACACTTGTAGTTCCAGTTGTCCATGTCCTTCATTCCTGCCCCAGCGATGCCCTGTTAGATGGTTACTGGGTTCTACCGCAGTAATGCCTGTATTTCAGTTGTGGGTAAATTGATCCCTAAATATGTAACTGAAAAGCACTTTGGGATCCTTTGTTAAGAAATATTCACAGGTGTTTTGTTAATAACGCTCCTTAGTGTACAAACCTACCATACGCAGTAGAGCAGCTACTATGTAGCATAACCAGCTAACAGCAGTAGCAATGTATGGTGATATAAATGGTATTTTGAACAGTTTAATTTTTATATGTGATACACTCAGCTAGATTTTAAAGGGTTCCCACATAGTTGCTACACAGAGAGGATACTTTATTTTTCAGCAGGCTTATCTTCTGTATTTATCCTCCAGCTAGCTCCTGTTCTCTCTCCAGTTTCCATGCCTCTGAAAAGTTTAAAGAAAACCCTTCAAAGTGTTGTTTTGAAATATTTCGTACTTATGATACATTCCCCTCCAATGTTAAACTCACTTCATGCCCCTCAACTCACACATTCACATCCTCTCTTCCCATCTCCATCTTTGTCACTGTCACATACAATCAAGCCTTGGGCTCGCCTCCAATGCCCAATTCCATTCAGAAAAAAAAGGGTGATGTTGTAATCTTGTTCTAAACATTAACTTTTACTTCAGTAGCTTTCTCTACTTTGGGCAGTTTACAATTCTAGCCAGATCAATTGTTTGATTTCTAGTATATTTTTCTAGGTTCAGACTTCTTCAGGAGTCCAATATACCTCCCCATCCCAGATCACCAAGCAAATAAATGGCAAAAGGTTGTGTGCTTGGAGGTGTTTCTTTATGAGATGTGGCATGGTTCAACTCTGAGCAGCTTCCTATCATAGTAGTTTTATGAGCATCCACATAGGATAAGCAGTTTCTTGCCCTCAGGTTCTTGACCAAGACTATCAAACAAGCATTAAAGAGACATTGTCAATCTATTTAATACCTAATATGTACTGGCTGAGATTTCAAAGCAGCCTAAAGGAGTCAGTTGGCCAATTTATATTGAATTTCAATGGCAGTTAAAAGAAGGTAAATCCCATGCAGTATCCTTGTTTTGGAAGATACTATCTGTTTGTCTCTATATGTACCCCCATCTATCATCTGTTCAGTATATATCAGTGGTTCTCAATCTGTGGGTCGGAACCCCCAAAGTGGGTGGTGACCCTGTTTTAATGGGGTGGCCAGGGCTGGCTTAGACTTGCTCAGGCCTGGGGCTGAAGCCCAAGCCCCACTGCCCAGGGCTGAAGCCAAAGCCCAAGGGCTTCAGCTTTGCACTCACCCCACCTCCACTGCCCAGGGGTTTGACTTTGGCCCTCACACCTGGAGCGGCAGGGCTTAGGCTTTGCTCCCTCCTCCTGGGGTCGTGAAGTAATTTTTTTTGTCAGAAGGGGGTTGCAGTACAATGAAGTTTGAGAACCCCTGATATATCTAATACCCATTTTAAGACTCAAAGCAGAAGTTCTCCTTTTCTTCTCCCAGGGTGCAAAAGCTGCATTTGAAAAATGCACTGTCATCGTTCATGTGCCATGTAAAAGGAGTGTAGAAATATTCAGTATATATGTCATAATGCAGGTTTATGTGACCATGGGCGTGACTTACAAGTGAGAAACTCTGTCAAATATGGGCATACCCTCCACCTTGGAGAATTTTGCATTTAACATAATTCCTAGGGTTTATATATTTGCAGTATACCATTATGTTACTCAAACACAATGGAGTGTACATAACTCCCCACAATCACAGGTACAGGTATCCCAGTCAACACAATGATAAAACTATCATCCTTGGTGCCATTTTGTACCCATGTTGCCACAATGTTATAACTCCAATGTGTTGCTATTCACACAGCACCAGAAGCAGGATTTGTGTCAGCCAGTAGTCAGGAGTCAGACAGATAAGCAATTCTGGAAGGTGTCTGGTTCAGTGTTACCTTTTATAGTGATTGTGTGTGTCATTCAATGCAAACAGGTCAAGTGGCCCCTGGTCTGCTTGTTAGTATGCACTGTCAATCGGCACCCTGCATCACCACATGCTCTTTCCCCAGCAAGACAGAACAAGACTGTTATGTTCTGACAAAAGGAAATGCACCATCTCAATCATTCACACAGCCACTGAGGCAAAGGAGAGCACTCCTGTGAGACAGCATGGGATGGTAGATTATATGTGGCAATTGTCTTGCCAGTCATTCCATCCCATATTGTCCCCTCTAGTTCATCAACACAAAGGAATGTGCAATAGTTACATTGTTGGTTTAGTTGACCTCTATGCATGGTACCCTTCCTTGGCTTTAGGGTTAGTAGCACTGGAAGGTGTGCTGGATAGCTGTTCATACCCCCAATTGACTATGACAGGACGAAGGCAATGGCAGTAACAGTCCACAACACGGTCAGCATCTGTCATGGCCAGGTCGTAGGCAGCCAGACTTAATTGTCAGAGCTGGAGGCCAGTCATGAATCAAAAATCAGCTGGGTCAGGATACGGGGAGATCAGAAGCAAGAGACAAACCAGAGATCAGAACAAGTTGGTAACCAGAGTCAGGCTGGGACAGGATACCAGGGGGTCAGAGGCAGGAGAAAAACCAGAAATTAGAACCAGAAGTCAGACATCAGGAGCCAAACCAGGTAAGGATGCCAGGAAGTCAAGCCAGAGGAGCAGGAGTCACAAGGTACACAGTACAGAGCAGGGTGTATCACAGTTGTTCAGACAGCTTCCTGAGCCTGTTTCTGGCTATGTTGGGCCAGCGGCCCAATCAGCTGCTTTGGGTCTTTATCAATGGGACATCAGGGGCAGAGTATCAAACTGGAGCTGGGCTTCATGGGTCCTGAGTCCGGAGTTAACAGCAGGCCAACAAGTGGAGGGTTGAAGTGTGGCTGCTCCTCTGGACCCAGGTTCAAGGCCCATATGTCATGACATCACCTCCCCCCCAGCGGTCTCTGGGTGGCATTGATTCAGATTTCTTAGGATGGCTCCTATTAAAAACCTGAACCAAGGCAAGAGCGTGAATCATAGAATCATAGAATATCAGGGTTGGAAGGGACCTCAGGAGGTCATCTAGTCCAACCCCCTGCTCAAAGCAGGACCAATCCCCAACTAAATCATCCCAGCCAGGGCTTCGTCAAGTTTGATCTTAAAAACCTCAAAGGAAGGAGATTCCACCACCTCCCTAGGTAACGCATTCCAGCGCTTCACCACCCTCCTAGTGAAAAAGTTTTTCCTATTATTCAACCTAAACCTCCCCCACTGCAACTTGAGACCATTACTTGAGAACAGTCTAGATCCATCCTCTTTGGAACCCCCTTTCCGGTAGTTGAAAGCAGCTATCAAATCCCCCCTCATTCTTTTCTTCCGCAGACTAAACAATCCCAGTTCCCTCAGCCTCTCCTCATAAGTCATGTGTTCCAGTGCCTAATCATTTTTGTTGCCCTCCGCTGGACGCCTTCCATTTTTTCCACATCCTTCTTGTAGTGTGGGGCCCAAAACTGGACACAGTACTCCAGATGAGGCCTCACCAATGACATTGGTGAGACTCAATGAGAATTTGGCAAGATGGGCACTGGCCCATCAAAGCTACAGTGATCAAAGAAAAGTCACCTCATTCATACTCAGTCATCACAGATGAATGCAAAATCTTACAAAGGAATTGTAAGCATTTCATCAGGACACCTGACAATTTGGTTGAGAAAAGTGAATTGAGAGCAGATGTACAAGTTGAAAACAATTTAGAAACTGACTGTATTATTGATCATGAGACTGAACAGTCTATTACAGTCAAAGACTTGGGAAAAGAGGGTTTGCAACTCAGTAGATCAGGAAGATTACTGAAAAGCCCCCATGAGACAGTCTGAGACATGTTACAGTTGTGTTTAAGCAACTCAAAAAGTAAGGTATTATATTTATAATAGTATGATAGTTTTATTTTAATACTGTTTTAGTTAAGTCAGGAAATTTTAAAAAGTGATCTAAAAAGGGGAAGATGTGGTATAGAGTAAGTCTCCAGGAATTGTAACAACTTTCAGGTAGTTGAAAGCAGCTATCAAATCCCCACCTCATTCTTCTCTTCTGCAGACTAAACAATCCCAGTTCCCTCAACCTTTCTTCATAAGTCATGTGTTCCAGTCCCCTAATCATTTTTGTTGCTCTCTGCTGAACACTTTCCATTTTTTTCACATCCTTCTTGTAGTGTGGGGCCCAAAACTGGACACAGTACTCCAGATGAGGCTTCAGCAGTGTCGAATAGACGGGAATGATCATGTCCCTCGATCTGCTGGCAATGCCCCTACTTATACATCCCAAAATGCCATTGGCCTTCCTGGCAGCAAGGGCATACTGTTGACTCATATCCAGCTTCCTGTCCACCGTAACCCCTAGGTCCTTTTCTGCAGAACTTCTGCCTAGCCATTCGGTCTCTAATCTGTAATGGTGCATGGGATTCTTCCATCCTAAGTGCAGGACTCTGCACTTGTCCTTGTTGAACCTCATCAGATTTATTTTGGCCCAATCCTCTAATTTATCTAGGTCCCTCTGTATCCTATCCCTACTCTCCAGCCTATCTACCTCTCCTCCCAGTTTTGTGTCATCTGCAAACCTGGAGAAGGTGCAACCCACGCCATCCTCCAGATCATTAATTAAGATATTGAACAAAACCACCCAGGAGCAACCTTTGGGGCACTCTGCTTGATACTGTCTGCCAAGTAAACATGGAGCCATTGATCACTACCCATTGAGCCTGACAATCTAGCCAGCTTTCTATCCACCTTATAGTCCATTCATCCAGCCCATACTTCTTTAACTTGCTGGCAAGAATACTGTGGGAGACCATATCAAAAGCTTTGCTAAAGTCAAGGAATAACACATCCACTGTTTTCCCCACATCCACAGAGCCAGTTATCTCATCATAGAAGGCAATTAGTTTAGTCAGGCATGATTTGCACTTGGTGAATCCATGCTGACTGTTCCTGATCACTTTCCTCTCCTCTAAGTGCTTCAGAATTGGTTCCTGCTCCATAATTTTTCCAGGGACTGAGGTGAGGCTGACTGGCCTGTAGTTTCCCAGATCCTCCTCCTTCCCTTTTTTAAAGGTGTGCACTACATTAGCCTTTTTCCAGTCGTCCAGGACCTCCCGTGATCACCATGAGTTTTCAAAGATAATGGCCAATGGCTCTGCAATCACATCTGCCAACTCCTTTAGCACTCTCGGATTCAGCGCATCTGGCCTCATGCATGGACATTCTCCTCTGGCTCCTAAGTGTGTTCCTCAGGGCCATAACTTTCCCAGTGAATGAGGTGCCACAATTTACCTCGCTTGACCTTGGAATAAATTTCCTCCTGACCTTGTACTTGCACTGGTGGGAGCAGTAATTGAGCTCTATGGGGAAATGTGATCTCAGCATAGGGTTTTAGGAGTGAGACATGGAAATTGGGGTGGTCTCTACGAGCTCAAGAGAGCCAGTGAACCTATTGATTTGTCACTGAATCTGATATGGGCCAAAGAACTGATGACCTGATTTCCAAGAGGATCTGCCTGTGACAAGGTGTTCTGTAGAAGGCCGTACCTTTTGTCCTAAAGAGTAGGTCGGGGCTTGTTTGCGATGCTTGTCCACATGGTTTTTGTAGTCCTCCTTTTACCTTCTCAAGGTGTCCCGTCACCTCTGCTGAGATGTGATGGATATGGTGTACTAGGCCCAAAACCAATGGGTTGGGGGAGGATGTCGGTAGTTGTGGGTGAAACCTGGGGTGGTTCCTATAGTTAACAAAGAAGGGGTTGTGGCCCATTGATGCATGGTCTGCATTATTATATGAGAACTCAGAATATGGTGATAGTGCAGACCAGTCGTCCTGGTGATGGCTGCTGTAGCACTGTAGGTATTGCGCTAAGATCTGTTTGATTTTTTCCATTTGGTCATTCAACTAAAGATGGTAGGCAGGACAGGGGCACAGAGACCCCTAACAGATGTAGGGCTGTGTGCCAGAAGTGGACAGTGAACTTGGGTTCCCGGTCAGAGGTGGTATGATCTGGGAAGGACATGAAAATGGACTACATTGTTTATTCAGAGCCAGGCAGTCTCCCCTGCAGAGGGTAGAGCCATGCAGGGAATGAAGTGGGCCATTTTTTAAAAGCGATCCACCATTGTTGGGATGGTCATGAAGCCACTGGATTCTGTTATTTCTACCACAAAGTCCAAGGAAATGGCCTCCACCAGGGCCAAGATGGGGCATCCGATGAAGTGAGCTGTAGCTCATGAAAGCTCATGCTCAAATAAATTGGTTAGTCTCTAAGGTGCCACAAGTACTCCTTTTCTCTCTGATGAACGTGATCCCCTCCCAGGTACTGTGTGGTTATCTGTCGATTACGGCCATCATGTCAAGTGGAATTTTAGAGACAGAGGCAGAGTAAATGAGCATGAGCAAGCCCTGGTGGTGGGTTGCACTGAGGAAGTTACAGAAATTGAGAATGTGGGCTAGTTCCAGACTGGAGTCTCATGGATCAGAGCTATACCTTGTGCGAGTCCATTTTGATTCCTTCCAGGGACAGGATGAAACCCAGGAACTCAATCGAGGTCTAATGGAGCACATGCTTTTTGAGTTTAGCTGAGACTGTATTGTCAGTCTTTCCAGGACTGTGCAGACATGAGTGGTGTGTTGGTCCAGATCATCCAAGAAGATCAATATATCATCTAGGTATACCAATACAAACTGTTCTAGTCAGTCTTGCAGCACATTGTTAATGAAGTGCTAGCATATTGCTGGGGCATTAGTCAATCTGAATAGAATGCCTAAATATTCAAAGTGGCCATAATGGGTTTGAAAGGCAATCTTCCTTTTGTCCCCATATCCGATCTGGACAAGATTGTAAAATCCCTGGAGATCCAGATTAGTGAATATGTGGGCAGCCCTCACATGATCCAACAACTCAGGAACTGGAGTAGCAGGTAATGATTGTTATCTGGTTTACAGCTTGGTAATTGATGCAGAGACGGGGCACTGGATGGTGAGGTTGACTTGTTGATGAATCCCATGCCAGGTTTTCGTGGAGGTATTCTCGTAATGTTATCACTTCAGGCTCTGACATTCCATAGATCAGCCCAAATGGAATCTTCACCTCTGGCTGGAGTTCTATGAGGCAGTCATAGTCCCGATGTGGGGGGGGGAGTCTTTCTGCATTCTTCTTTTTGAAGATGTCAGCATAGTCACAGTACTTGGGGGGCGGGGCGGAGTTTCATAGTTATTTCAATACAAGCGACTAAACCTGCTTGGACTTTCTTGGGCCTGGGTACAACACTCACTGATCCCTGGCCATGCTGTCAACAGAATTTTGACAGGAAAGCAGCCTTCTATTCTCGCCACTTAATGAGGGGGCCATGAAGGGTTAGCCAGAAGATGCCAAGGATCAGGGGAAAATGTGGGGAATGGATCATGCCAAATCCAATGATCTCTCTGTGTCCCTAATTAATGACCTGCAGGGGGACAATCTCCTCCACAACTGGACCTGAAGACAGTGGGGAACCATTAATAGTTTCAATCATGTCTGGCGTAGACTTTTGTTGCAGGGAAATCTGGAGGGCTTGAATTGTAGCTGCATCCATAAAATTGTCCACTGCTCCCAAATCAATGAGGGCCTGTTGGAGAGGGATATGCAGCCAGATAGTCACCTGCAAATGGGAAGCCCTTGGTTGGGGCTTGGGGTTCGTCTCAGTGAGGAGCAGGATACAGAGAAATTCTTTTCCCTCAGGGACCAGGCCAATTCCCCCGAGTGTGTTTGAATCAGTTCGTTTCCCAAAGGTCCACAGGGTTTGTGTGAGGCAAGTTGAGATGGCATGGCCACACTCACTGCAGGAGAAGCACAGATGGTGCCGTTCTTCTTCTTTGGGGTCAGCCACTGATGAGTCAGATGGGCTTGCATGCGTTTTGCAGGCAATTCAGAAGGTGAGGTCCCAGGATGCATGGTTCCTGGCTCAGGCGTTGTCAGCAGGCTGCCCAAGGGAAGGTTGAAGTGTGGCTGCTCCCATGGACCTGAGTTTGAGGCCCATAAATCAACAGTATCATTTACAGCGTGTGGCTATTGTTCCTTAGGCAGGAATGTGTTCAGGGGCAGAATTTAGCTGCCTTTTTCTTTCTTTTTATTTTTTTTAAGACTAGATGCTCAGAAACCAATAATAGTCCTTTTAAAAAAATGTTTGTGTGATTTACTTTCCCTTAAAAAAGCTAAAATTTGGAGTAATCTATGCAAATTGATACAATCCCTGTAACTATGGCCCTGACTCAGCAAAGCACGTCAGCACTTACTGGGCTTCAAGCACTCAAGTTCCATTTATTTGGCATGTACATAAGTCCTTTGTTGAATTGGGGGCCTATAATGTTTGCAGTGGCATTACCACATAAATAAATCTCCACCTTTGATTGGTATACAGCAACAGGCAAACTATTAAGAGGCAATAATATCAGAGGGGTAACTGTGTTAGTCTGGATCTGTAAAAGTGGCAAAGAGTCCTGTGGCACCTTAGAGACTAACAGACGTACTGGATCCTAAGCTTTCGTGGGTGAATACCCACTTCATCGGATTCATGTAGTGGAAATTTCCAGAGGCAGGTACAAATATGCAAGCAAGAATCAGGCTAGGGATAACAAGGTTAGTTCAATCAAGGAGGATGAGGAATACTCTTCTAGTATTCTCAAAACTACGATACCCACATGAGGAAATAAGGAAACAGATCAACAGAGCCAGACTTGTACAGAAGCCTCCTGCTGCGAGACAAGCCCAAGAAAGAAACCAACAGAACTCCACTGGCCATCACATACAGTCCTCAGCTAAAACTCCCCAATGCATCATCAGTGATCTACAACCCATCCCGGACAACGATCCCTCACTTTCACAGGCCTTGGGAGGCAGGCCAGTCCTTGCCCTCAGACAACCCACCACGCTGAAGCATATTCTCACCAGCAACTACACACCGCACCATAGTAACTCTAACTCAGGAACCAATCCATGCAACAAACCTCGGTACCAACTCTGCCCACATATCTACCCCAGTGACACCATCACAGGAGCTAACCAGATCAGCCACACCATCACCGGTTCATTCATCTGCACGTCCACCAATGTAATATATGCCATCATGTGCCAGAAGTGCCACTCTGCTATGTACATCGGCCAAACTGGACAGTCTCTACATAAAATAATAAATGGACACAAATCAGATATTAGGAATGGCAATATACAAAAACACTTCAACCTCCCTGGACACACAATAGCAGATTTAAAGGTAGCCACCCTGCAGCACAAAAACTTCAGGACCAGACTTCAAAGAGAAACTGCTGAGCTTCAGTTCATTTGCAAATTTGACACCATCAGCTCAGGATTAAACAAAGACTGTGAATGGCTAGTCAACTACAAAAGCAGTTTCTCCTCCCTTGGTGTTCACACCTCAACCGCTAGAAGAGGGCCTCATCCTCCCTGATTGAACTAACCTCGTTATCCCTAGCCTGATTCTTGCTTGCATACTTATACCTGCTTCTGGAAATTTCCACTGCATGCATCTGATGAAGTGGGTATTCACCCACGAAAGCTTCGGCTCCAATAAGTCTGTTAGTCTATAAGGTGCCACGGGACTCTTTGCCACTTATTAAGAGGCAGTTCATTTAGTAACTCTCCTATCTTCACAGACAATGTATAAATGACACCTTACAGCCAGCCATACAACCAGTTCCCTCTTCGGTTTTTTCCCCTCACCCTCTCTTTCAAACATCTAAAAAAGACTAACTCACGTACTGTGTTCTACAGCTATAAATAGTAACTAATTTTACCAACTTGTCATTTCTGGGTTTTTTAAAGGAAAAATAATAAAAGAAAACCTTGTTCCTCATTCTGGGAACTATGCTATCATTTAGACGAGTGGAATTTGATCTAAGAAGGTTTCCCATGTTTTGATGAAGGAAAGTCAACAAGAAAAGGACAATACATCCAGGTGAACAAAAGCTGTAATAATGTGTGAACCTCTAAACGTTAAGAAATTGACATCAACTAAGCAACTTGAGATGTGAATGTTTGGTTAAAGCTTAGCAGAGCTAGTCATACTTTCATAGGCCATTTCGCTGTAGCAACACCCTACCACTGGCTCCCCCATCTCCCACCTTTGATCTTAAGGAGTGGCTATCCAGTGGCATCATGCCTCACTCCAGGCAGCTGTTATCTGAGGGATAGATCTGAGTTGCTGAGTCCCCATCCCCAATTTTCTCGTGGAACAAGAGATATGTAGAAGATGGGGGTTCAGATGCTCAAGGCTTTTTTTCCCCTCTTTCCTTGCACTTCTTTTTTGAGACAGCAACAGAACACAGCCATCCTTCCACACTCCAAATAGCCCTTCTGTTTTAGACAGCACGACTCAGTATGCTTCTTCCCTTTCCTGCCATGTCTTCTCAGAGAATAGGCTCAAAGTTGCCTCACCTCCCGAACCTTTCAGTTTTGGAGGAAGTCAGATCAAAGGCCTCTCTCTCTGTCACAGAATCAATGGGACCCAAATATCTCTAACCACTTCTTTTTTTAGGTCCTGTTGCTGTTGATTCAAATTCCTTGTGTTCTGGAAGTTTGAATGAAGCAGCAACAAGAGACCAGCAGTGGGTATAAGAGGAGTTGGGCCCTGTAACCCAATCCAAGAAAGGAAAAGCAGGCCTGGCTGGAATCTAAAGAGTTGCAGAGATGGTGAGACTTCATAAAGGATATATTGGCACTAGTTTGGAAAAGAAAGCTACAAGGATGTGGGGGGCAACAGAGACCCTTCACTTTACTTTTCATCACTAGCATTTTTCTTGTTGTAGGATATTATTTCTTAAACCTGCATTTTTAATTTAACAACAGTACAAGGTCCTCATTAAGTTATTGTGTTCTGCTACCTACTCCTATGTTTTAAGTACAAGAATTAATGTGGCAGCAGAATGCTAATAACAGCACAGTGATTTATGGCCACAGGCTACTGAATAACTTCACATTTGAGTGCTCATTGGAACTTCGGTGAATCCTTATAAATAATAATACAGAACATTAGGAACCCATAAATAGCAAACACAAAGGCCAGGAAAAAAATCCAAACAATGCCCTATACGTGAGGTGATAATATAATAGGTAGTATTCTTTATCTACTCTTCTAGAGATGCATTTACAGGTCAGATTTGGATCTCAGGGACAGTTGTGTAATTCCATCTTCATTGGAGTTACGCTGAATTTACACCACTGACACTAAGATCGGAATTTGATTCATAGGCTATAATCAATTTCTGGGGTTCTTTGGGTGAGAAAAATAAATGTGACTATGGCCTCAAGTGACATTGTATGGTATAGTATTATTTCCTGTTTGTGTTCCAAAAATACAAATTAGTATAACAATGGTACTATTAACACTGGTAACTCGTTGTTGAAAAAGGTCTAATTGGATCTGTTCCTTCTTATATTTCACTGAACATTAATCAAATACTCAGTAAACTATTGATTAATACACAAATTGGAGAGTATTAGGTTTTACTCACCTTGAAATGGTGATACTGTGATCTATAATACATTTTAAAATACAACTTTACAATTTTTAAGGCCAGTTTGTGAATCATACATGGGATTTCAGATGTTTCCCTGTTTCATCAGTTATTCATCTCAGAGTGTTCTGGTGCATGAAATCTGCAATTGAAATCAAATGCAAAACAGAATTCTGGTCCTTTAATATGTAAAGTCAGGATTTTGCATTCCACTTAGATCTGTGCAGAAATACAACTGGGATCCATCAAAGCATAAATTTTGTTTGCCTAAAAAGATTACATGTTGCCAATTAAGTGATAAAATGTTAAATTTTTTGCATCTGGTTGCAAATGAAATGAAGTTACTTTGGTCCGCCCCAAGCCAACACAAACTGGAAGTCTTATTCATAACCATAATTTTCTTTTATTACTTGTACTTTTCCTCTCTCAATTCTTCCAGCTGCCTGCAGTCTTCATTAACCTACACATTTATGATCCCAGAAAAGGGTGCAACATTGTCACTATGAGCCTTTAATAGTTTTACTCTAGTTGCTGATGAAGATAAATTTCAACAGTTGTTAGACAGCAGATATATGTTGAAGAAATTATTGATTTTTACCTATAGTATATAAAAGTTGTAACTTCTGTTTTCATAAAACTCTGATTTTAAATGTCATTTTTAGCCTCTTCTTTTGCAAGCATTAGTGGTAAGTAAACATGCTTTGGTTTGGCATGAGCATATGTATCCTTTACACATGCATGCATACACACACACATGGAAAGATGTTCTCTGCAGTGTTTTCTTTGTGATATTGTGGAGTGTCACAAGACAGGCTCAGTTCTCCAGTTATTGTGCTTCTGTATCTTTTTTTATTCTTTTTATATTTTATGCAATTAATCTTTGCCTCTTTCTCCTTCAATAAAGCTGCAGTATAGAGACACCTGCTGGGAAATGAATGAACAGAAACAAATGCAAATATGTCTCTCCCAAACAAAACAATAGGTAGGTTTAGACAGTTAGGGTCTTATTTTCTGTGGTTAAAAATGGCATTTCTAGTCTCTTTGCAGAACCACTTATAACTGAATCAAAACCCACCTTAGGTATGAATGCTGGATTTGAGCTCACAGCAATAGTAAACTAAGAACACAGCAGATTAAGACAATCATGAAATTGTACCAAGATAATTTCCGTATCTCAGTGTTATTTCCCCCCCGCAATTTTAAAATCTGTGGGCAGATGGAGATGGATTTGATCACAACAGAATCTAGGGCTGGCCCAAAACACAGCCTTTGCACCCTCCATGAGACTTTGAAAGGAATACCCACTTCAAGCTTTAGTTGTACAGAGGGAATCCTTGTTATTGAGGCCCCGCAGCAACAGATGCCTAGAGCTAGGTCTGACTGAATCTACTTCTGAATAAAATGTGGATCAAAAAGATCAAGGCATTATTTTTGAGGAGTCAGCCCTGATCCATTCCTTACAAGGCTGAGAAAGGATGGGGATCCAAAAGACTAGGTATTATTATTATTATTTATTATTATTATTTTATTATTATTATAATGTTAAAAGGAGCAAATGGAGCTATCAAAACCTATGCCTAGACCAAAATATATTTATTTTAGGCAGAGGGTATGTTAAAATAATGTTCAATCTTCTATTTAAATTATATCAGTGAAGGATTTCTTTAACTTATACTTTTTAATTGAATCCTACTATTTGAATTATTATTCAGTAATTTCCTTAGGGAAGGTGGTCTGGACTTTGCAGGGTAAAACTCTGGGCTGAGAACAATTTTAATTTTTTGTATTTAAAAATGTGTATGGTATTTTAAATCACTTACTGTTTGCAAGCTTCGAAAGTAACCATCATGATTGTTGCTTGTCTCCTCATTTCTATATCCTATGGAGTAATTCACTAGAATACACATTATAGCATTCTCCTGGTAGTGAATGTTACAGCCCAGGTTCCAAAACAGTTTAGCTGATAACTCTGTTTTCACATGTTCATAACTTACTGAAAAAACCACTCTACTTGTTCTCTTACATAAATTCTTTAAAAAACGTTTATGTAAAATCCGTTTCACTATATTTGTGTTCTGCAAGAATGGAAAAAAAAGGGGGAAGAGTTTTCAAAGACCTAAGTGGGGGCTAGGTGCCAATTCCAATTGATTTTCAATGGGACTAGGGTGATTAAGACTCCTTGGCATCTCTGACAATCTCTCCCTTAATGTCTTATTTTGAAAAAAAAATACCGTGACATTCTTTTTTTCTTACAAATAACTCAAAAATGGATGACTTTTGACTTGTCAAACATAGCATTTTAAGTTGTCATTAAGCAGTACATCCCCCCAAGTATGAAAAAATTGGTTCAGCAATAAAGTTAATAAAAGGAATGTTTTCGACCACATATGTGCTCAGAAGTTTATCCATATAAGTCTGAGTGTTCATCATACGTGTGGTTTTCTTTAAAGGTCACCTATTAAGGTGCCTCATTAAGACTCTGAACCTGCAAGGAATTCTACACAGATGTGGACTCCTTGCAGGACTGGGACCTATCTTTGTACTTTGCAATGTTTATGTTGGCCATAAAGTGTCTTAAATTATTTCCTAAGTGCATATATTAGTGACTTTAATGGGAAATACCAATTTTTCTTTTAGCCACTCAGCCACTTCCTTCTTAAATTTCTTCAGAAGCCTTGGATGTACACCATCTGGTCCAGGTGATTTGTTGCTACACATCTTCTCATTTTGTTCTAATACCTCCTCTTTTGATTCATTAATGACTGACAATGCCTTACTCTTTCCAGGTATTAAAAACATGTCAGGAATAGGTATCTCCACAACATTCTCCATGGTGAAGACTAATGCAAATAAATCATTTAGCTTCTCTACATAGTCCTTATTCTTTTTACTTATTCTGCTCCCTTTACTGCTGATAAGAACATAAGAATATAAGAATGGCCATACTGGGTCAGATCAAAGGTCCATCCAGCCCAGTATCCTGTCTACCGACAGTAGCCAATGCCAGGTGCCCCACAGAGAGTGAACCTAACAGGTAATGATCAAGTGATCTCTCTCCTGCCATCCATCTCTATCCTCTAACTAACAGAGGCTAGGGACACCATTCCTTACCCATCCTGGCTAATAGCCATTAATGGACTTAACCTCCATGAATTTATCCAGTTCTCTTTTAAACCCTGTTATAGTCCTAGCCTTCACAACCTCCTCAGGCAAGGAGTTCCACGGGTTGACTGTGCGCTGAGTGAAGAAGAACTTCCTTTTATTTGTTTTGATGCTACCCATTAACTTCATTTGGTGTCCCCTAGTTCTTATATTATGGGAACAAGTAAATAACTTTTCCTTATTCACTTTCTCCACACCACTCATGATTTTATATACCTCTATCATATCCCCCCTTAGTCTCCTCTTTTCCAAGTGGAAAAGTCCTAGCCTCTTTAATCTCTCCTCATATGGGACCCGTTCCAAACCCCTAATTATTTTAGTTGCCCTTTTCTGAACCTTTTCTAATGCCAGTATGTCTTTTTTGAGATGAGGGGACCACATCTGTACACGGTATTCAAGATGTAGGCGTACCATGGATTTATATAAGGGCAATAAGATATTCTCCGTCTTATTCTCTATCCCTTTTTAAATTATTCCTAACATCCCGTTTGCTTTTCTGAGTGCAGCTGCACACTGCGTGGACATCTTCAGAAACTATCCACAATGATTCCAAGATCTTTCTCCTGATTAGTTGTAGCTAAATTAGCCCCCATCATATTGTATGTATAGTTGGGGTCATTTTTTCCAATGTGCATTACTTTACATTTATCCACATTAAATTTCATTTGCCATTTTGTTGCCCAATCACTGAGTTTTGGGAGATCTTTTTGAAGTTCTTCACCGTCTGCTTTGGTCTTAACTATCTTGAGCAGTTTAGTATCATCTGCAAACTTTGCCACCTCACTGTTTACCCTTTTCTCCAGATCATTTATGAATAAGTTGAATAGGATTGGTCTTAGGACTGACCCTTGGGGAACACCACTAATTACCCCTCTCCATTCTGAAAATTTAGCATTTATTCCTACCCTTTGTTCCCTGTCTTTCAACCAGTTCTCAATCCATGAAAGGATCTTCCCTCTTATCCCATGACAACTTAATTTATGTAAGAGCCTTTGGTGAGGGACCTTGTCAAAGGCTTTCTGGAAATCTAAGTACCCTATGTCCACTGAATCCCCCTTGTCCACATATTTGTTGAACCCCTCAAAGAACTCTAATAGATTAGTAAGACATGATTTCCCTTTACAGAAACCATGTTGACTTTTGCGCAACAATTTATGTTCTTTTAAGTGTCTGACAATTTTATTCTTTACTATTGTTTCAACTAATTTGCCTGGTACTGAATTTAGACTTACCAGGCTGTAATTGCCTAGATCACCTCTAGAGCCCTTCTTAAATATTGGCATTACATTAGCTATCTTCCAGTCATTGGGTACAGTAGCTGATTTAAAGGACAGGTTATAAACCATAGTTAATAGTTCTGCAATTTCACATTTGAGTTCTTTCAGAACTCTTGGGTGAATGCCATCTGGTCCTGGTGACTTGTTACTGTTAAGTTTCTCAATTAATTCCAAAACCTCCTCTAGTGACACTTCAATCTGTGACAATTCCTCAGATGTGTCACCTACAAAAGACGGCTCAGTTTTGAGAATCTCCCTAATATCCTCAGCCATGAAGACTGAAGCAAAGAATTCATTTAGTTTCTCTGCGATGACTTTATTGTCTTTAAAAGTGCTCCTTTTGTATCTCGATTGTCCAGGGGCCCCACTGGTTGTTTAGCAGGCTTCCTGCTTCTGATGTACTTATATATTTGTTGCTATGACTTTCCAGAGTCCAGCTTAGTCTTCCTGATTTCTATCTTGCATTTTACTCAACATAATTTTGGTTACTGTCATTGGATTCACTTGAACTAGTTTCCTATCACGCACTTTGCCATTTAACCATAGTTTTCTTTTTTTACTTGCCTTCCAGCTTGTTTTTTTGTTTGTTTGTTTGTTTGTTTTTTGATTTAGGAATATGCATCCCTTCTGTGACTTAACTATGATGTGTTTCTATGCTGAGACTAACAATTTTTCATTTCCTCATTTTGATTTTGGGGTCATTTTGATTAGCTCTCTTATGTTTTAAAACATAATCTCTCTTTCTAAATAATGTGTATCTCTGATACAACACTCTTTTATCTATAGATCTCAAGGGGTTTTACAAAGCAGGATAAGTATCATTGTCCCCATTTTACAGAGGGGAAAACTGAGGCACACAGGGATCTATTGATATTTTTAAGTTTATATAGCGATTCACTATTTTTTAGTACTTCTTGAATCAGCTCCTGTGTGTGTTAAGGCTAGGTCAAAAGTAAATTCTTCTCTTGAATGCTATAGATCTAATTGTTTGCCCTACTCATTCCAAGGAGCAATTGTTTCTCCAAACCTTGTCCTGATAACATTTTTCCAGTTCAAATGTGGACAGTTGAAACCACCCATTATTACTGTTTTATTAGATTTTGTCAACATATTGTAGCCCGTGGTAATTTTTTTTTCCGTTACACCACCTTTCAGAAATGTCTATTATATCAAGGTCACCTAGTTTTCATTTAAGCTTCTCACAGTTGTATATTGTATAGACACCGTTTTTATTTTTGATTGTATGCTTGCTGCTTAATTCCTTTATGACACCCTGTAATTTTTCTGGAATGCACCCTTGTGATCTTAACTTATCCCTCCCCAGTTCAGCTGTATTTCTGCCCTATCCTTTACTACAAGATAGAGTTTTTTTGTTTTACTGATATTCCAAGGAGAAGTCTTTGTCCAAAATGAGCGTTTCCATCAGCTCTTGGTTTAAATAATCCCTCAAACACTGTCAGTTCTCTGTGTCAGTAGCATGACTTGGTTGAGCCCATCACTATTGATATGGCCTCTTCCCACTCCACAAAGTTCTCTGGTGCCTAATGCATTTAAACCCATCTTCCCAAATTGATGCCCAGTTCTCCTAGTCCAGTTGGCTCTGAACTTGGAAACAAAAACATTTCAGAGAAAGTTTTTGTAGTGGAACTGAATTTGAGTGTTTTCCATATAATCTAAATTTAGCTTCTAGGACATGTAACTACTACTTCTTCTGCTTCCCTTAGTCATTGGTACTAATATGACCCATGACCAAAGGCTTCTCACCAGCGCTCCCAGAAGTTTGTCTTGCCAAGATCTATCTCGATCTTTAGCAGAGAAGTCAAACTTTATTTACAAGTTGGGGGAGTGAGGCTGATATATGTAGTATCTTTTTGACAAGCAGAGATCAGTGTAAAGATAAGCCCTTTTCCATGAAAGAACTATACCTAATGTATAGAAATGAGGTAACAAACTTTCTTTTACTATGTAGCTGCAACTTATGACTGCCCTGTCCTGGGTTTCTTTGTTTCTGCTCCACCAGGAAATGCCTCAGAAAACCAAAGACTGCCCTTTGAGTTTACAGGATGTGTGGCATGTTACAATTCCTGGAGACTTACTCTATGCCACATCTTCCCCTTTTTAGATCACTTTTTAAAATTTCCTGACTTAACTAAAACAGTATTAAATTAAAACTATCAAACTATTATAAATATAATACCTTACTTTTTGAGTTGCTTAAACACAACTCTAGCATGTCTCAGACTGTCTCATGGGGGCTTTTCAGTAATCTTCCTGATCTACTGAGTTGCAAACCCTCTTTCCCCAAGTCTTTGACTGTAATAGACTGTTCAGTCTCATGATCAATAATACGATCAGTTTGTAAGTTGTTTTCAACTTGTACAGCTGCTCTCAATTCACTTTTCTCAACCAAATTGTCAGGTGTCCTGATGAAATGCTTACAATTCCTTTGTAAGATTTTGCATTCATCTGTAATGACTGAGTATGAATGACTTTTCTTTGATCACTGTAGCTTTGATGGGCCCGTGCCCATCTTGCCAAATTCTCATTGAGTCTCACCAATGTCATTGGTGAGGCCTCATCTGGAGTACTGTGTCCAGTTTTGGGCCCCACACTACAAGAAGAATGTGGAAAAAATGGAAGGCGTCCAGCGGAGGGCAACAAAAATGATTAGGCACTGGAACACATGACTTATGAGGAGAGGCTGAGGGAACTGGGATTGTTTAGTCTGCGGAAGAAAAGAATGAGGGGGGATTTGATAGCTGCTTTCAACTACCTGAAAGGAGGTTCCAAAGAGGATGGATCTAGACTGTTCTCAGTGGTAGCAGATGACAGAACGAGGAATAATGGTCTCAAGTTGCAGTGGGGGAGGTTTAGATTGGATATTATGAAAAAGTTTTTCACTACGAGGGTGGTGAAGTACTGGAATGTGTTCCCTAGGGAGGTGGTGGAATCTCCTTCCTTTGAGATTTTTAAGGTCAGGCTTGACGAAGCCCTGGCTGGGATGATTTATTTGGGGATCAGTCCTGCTTTGAGCAGGGGGTTGGACTAGACCTCCTGAGGTCCCTTCCAACCCTGATATTCTATGATTCTATGAGGCCTCACCAATGTCGAATTGAGGGGAATAATCATGTCCCTCACTGTGCTGGCAATGCCCCCACTTATACATCCCAAAATGCCATTGGCCTTCTTGGCAACAAGGGCACACTGTTGACTCATATCCAGCTTCTCATCCACTGTAACCTCTAGGTCCTTTTCTGCAGAATTGCTTCCTAGCCATTAAGTCCCTAGTCTGTAGCGATGCATGGGATTCTTCCATCCTAAGTGCAGGACTCTGCATTTGTCCTTGTTGAACCTCACCAGATTTCTATTGGCCCAATTGAAAATTTGGAATGACTGAGGAGAGCACTGGAAATTTGCAAGCATGTGACGGAAAGTACCCCAGTATTCACAACGTGTACACTATTGTAATAATCTTTGTATAGGTAAAATGCCTTGTGAGATATCATTTGAATCCTCATAACTTGCTGATCATGTCATAACTTTACTGAACATGAGCTGAAATCATGACTCAGTGTGTTTCCCTGATAAGTCCAAGGGGTGGATTTCTTAAAGACAAAAGGCAAGCTGATGCCCCAGCCAGGTGTCAACAAAGCAGATGGGCCATTCTTTGGCAAGAAAGGGGGGCAGGGAAAAAGATCTGTATCTTAGCAAAGAAACAGTCGGAGGTGTCTTTCCTCCACCAGACCCCCTGTGCCTTGATTCTCAGTCAGAAATGCTCTTCAAAGAGGGACTGAAACTATGAAAAGGAGGGGCAAACACCCTAAGAGACACCTTTCCTCTCTCCTTGTCCGTTTCACTCATTGCACCTAAGAAGACAAAGGAAACAGCCATTGGACTCTGGGGGATGTGTCCTGACCTGAAAATTTGGTCAGAAATGGTGTTGGAAGCATGTGATGAGAAACTTTGCTTTGAATCTAATATAGTTTGTTAATCTAGGCATTTTATCTTTATTTTCTTGTAATTGTTTCTGACTTTTATGTGTCATTGCTTTTACTGAATATCTATCTCTTTGTAGTTAATAAACTTGTTTTATTGTTTTATCTAATCCAGTGTGTTCACATTGAAGTGTCTGGGCACCGCAATTTAGGGTGGCAAGTTGTGTTTATATTATTTCCTTAAAGGAACAACTGTCCTAATATATTTGCCTGTCTAGGAGAGGGCTGGGCAGTACAAGACATACATTTTTGCAGAAAAATGTGGGATTGGAAGTGTGTTGAGGTCACCCTGCAGTATAATCAAGACTGGTGCAGGGGTGATGGGCAGGCTGCAATTACACAAACACATCTAGCAGTGACTGGCATGCTGGAAGGCTGTTTGTGAGTAGTCCAGGTTGGGAGCTACAACAGTAAGGCATTTCAAAGCACCCCAGGTTGCAAGCCAATGGTGACACAGCCCCTCACTGGTCTGGATTGCATCCCAGTATGTTAGATCATCCCACTCTTCACAGATGTCTCGAAATGAGGACTGGGAACAGCACTTTTAGTGTCATGAACTGATTAGTTGCCAGTATCATATGCATTTAGGGCTATGACAGCCACAGAGATGAAGTATACACAAATTGAAAAAGACATAAGGTCTGACACATGGATGTACACAATGTCATGATTTTATTGTAGTAGCTTCAAAGCACAAACTGATAACAAACCAGTTTGCTATACACAAAAAGAGACTTGGAGAAACACCACCAAATGTTACAAGCAACTAATTTTGAAAATATAAAAATATGATGTGACCCTGGAGTTCAAACCTAGATGTCACTTATTAATGGTACTCTCAAAATCATATCCTCCTTCCGACAATACACAGCCTGCTGATCTGGACCAAGTAGTAAACATACAAGTGAAAATGAGAAAAGAGTTGGATGCTGTAATCTTAGGCAGATGGGATGACTTGGAGACAGAAACAGCTAAAGATGAAATGCAGAAAGCAGTGATACAAGCTATAAGTAAATGACTGAAATATCAACACTTCCTACTTGGCTATTCCCATTATAGAAGTGAGCTTTCCGTGATCTCAAGAGTGCTTTTGAAAGGAAAACAGATTGTGGTTCCCTCAGTAATGAGAAGGAAAATATTGGAACAAATATATGAAGGGCACCTGGGTATGCCCAAATCAAAAAAGAAAGCTAGAGAGTGTTGTATTGTGGTTACAGATGAATAGTGACATGAAAGAAATGGAAATCAGCTGTGGAGCATGTTAGAAGTACAGAGATTCCCAATAGAAAGAACCCATGATACCACACAGACAACTTACTATTCCATGGGACTAAGCTGGAATTGACATGTTCAACTTGGGAAGACTTGATTGCCTGGTAATAATTTACTACTTTACCAATTTTCCAGAAGTAGTCACACTCAAAGATGCCACAGCAGCAACAGTTGTCAGGCACATTAAATCTGTATTTGCATGTCATGGAATTCCAAGAACAGTAATCGTCGACAACTTACAACAATTCAAAATAAGGAATTCCTAGACTTTGCTAGAATGTACAACATTCATCATTAGACATCTAGTAACACCATCCTCAAGCCAATAGGTTAGCTGAATCTGGAGTGTATATATAGTGAAGAACTTGCTCAAAAAAGCAATTGATGTAAGAAAAGATCCATATCCTGAAACACAGGGGGGAGTTCCAGAAGACTGGGAGAAATGCTGTGCCAATATTTAAAAAGAGTAAATTGGATGACATGGATAATTATCATGCTATCAGTCTGACAAGACTAGATTAATAAAGAACTAGAGGAGGGTAATATAACTAATGCAATCAACATGGGTTTATGGTAAATAGATCCCGTCAAGTTAATTAGATATTTTATTTTATTTTTAAGAGATTACAAGTTTTGCTGATACAGGTAATTGATATAATATACTTAGATTTCTATGAAGCATTTGACTTGGTACCACATGGCATTTTAATTAAAAAACTGAAAGATATAAATTTAATATGGCACACATTAAATGGATTCAAAACTGGCTATCTGATAGGTCTCAAAATGTAAGCATAAACAGAGAATCATCATTAGAGTGGGTGTATTTCTGGTAGGAAATCAGTTCTTGGCCCTATGCTATATAACAATTTTATCAATCACCTGGAAGAAAACATAAAATAATCTCTAATAATGTTTGCAGACAATGTAAAAATTGCAGGAGTAGTAAATAATGAAGAAGACAGGTCACGGATAGAGTCATTTGGTAAGCTGAGCTCAAGCAAACAATGTGCATTTTAATATGACTAAATATATGCATGTAGGAAGAAAGAATGCACACCATACTTACAGAATGGGGTACTCTGTCCTGGGAAGCAGACACTCTGAAAAAAAGTTTTGGGGGTTGTGATGGATCATCAGCTGTATATAAGCTCCCTGTGCTATGCTGTGGCCAAAATAATATATTGTTATCTTTGGAGGCATAAATCTCAAATAGGAGTAGAGAGTTTATTTTACCTCTGTATTTGGCAGTGGTGTGACCACTGTTGGAATTCTGTGTCTACCTCTAGTTTCCACAATTCAAGAAGGATGTTGATAAGTTGGAGAGGGTTCAAAGAAGAGCCATGAGAATGATGAAAGGATTAGAAAACATGCCTTATTGTGTTGCAATCAAGGAGATCAATCTATTAAATTTAACAAAGAGATGGTTAAAGGATGACTTGATCACAATTTGTGAGTATCTACATGGAGAACAAATATTTGATACTGGGCTCTTCAATGCAGCAAACAAAGATATAACATGATCCAATAGATTCAAGTTGAAGCTGCACATATTCTGATTGGAAATAAACCGTATATTTTTTGACAGTAAGGGTAATTAACCATTGGAACAATTTACCTAGGGTCATGGGGGATTCTCCATCAATAGGAATTTTAAATCAAGATTGGGTGTTTTTTCAAAAAGATGTGCTCTAGCAATTTTTGGGGGGAAAGTTATACAGGAGATCAAACTAGGCGATCACAGTGGTCCCTTCTGAACTTGGAATCTATTAATCATATTTAGCATTATTAAACTGTAGATTTATATGGCTAAATATGGAAAGTCACCTGCTGAGCTCCTCTACAATGTAAATAGTTGATTATCACGTAGGGGACAAAGACAAAGGCTAGCCAAGGAGTCTATGATAATGAAGAAAACTGGAGAAGTACAATCAGACAAAATATTACAATAAAAGATATCAGATAGCGGGGAACGATCACATCCCTCGATCTGCTGGCAGATGCCATACCACGGCAAGCGTGGAGCCCGCTCAGCTTACCATCACGGTATGTCTCCTGGGTGCTGGCAGACCCAGTACTGCATTGCTACACAGCAGCAGCTCATTGCCTTTTGGCAGCAGACAGTGCAGTATGACTGGTTGCCATTGTCGCCATGTTCTAGGGTGCTATTTTAGCCGACCTCACTGAAATTGGTCGGGGCGCCTGGGCAAACATGGGAGTGACTCAGCCAGGTCATTTCCCTTTTAAGTTTCATCTCATGGTGATTCAGTCCTGCTGGCAGTCCTACTGCACCGTCTTCTAATGAGCAGCCAGGAGACGATTGTAGCCAGCAGTCATACTGCACCATCTTCTGCCGAGCACCCAGGAGATGATAGTGGCCAGCAGTCGTACTGCACCATCTGCTGCCAGCAAGATGTATAAAGATAGATGAAGTGGATCAAAACAAGAAATAGACCAGATTTGTTTTGTATTCATTTTCTCCTCCCTTCCTCCCTCTCTCCATGAAATCAATGGCCTGCTAAACCCAGGATTTTGAGTTCTATCCTTGAGGGGGCCATTCTGTTTCTCCTTAATGCACCCCCTTTTTTTATTTTAATTCCCTGTAAGCCAACCCTGCAAGCCATGTTGTCAGTCGCACCTCTCTCCATCAGAGCAAAGGCAGACAATCGTTTTGCACCTTTTTTCAGTGCAGATGCCATAGCATTGGGAACATGGAGCCCGCTCAGATCACCTCGGCAATTATAGCACTATAAACACTGTGCACGTTATCCAGCAGGATATGCAGAACCATAACCTGCAAGAAAAGTGAAACCAGGTGAGGAGGAGGCAACTGCAGCATGGTGACGAGAGTGATGAGGACATGGACATAGACTTCTCACAAAGTACGGGCCCCTGCAATGTGCACATCATGGTGTCAATTGGGCAGGTTCATGGCGTGGAATGCTTATTCTGGGCCTGGGAAACAAGCACAGAGAGGTGGGACTGCATAGTGTTGCAGGTCTGGGACGATTCCAAATGGCTGAGAAACTTTCGCATGTGTAAGGGCACTTTCATGGAACTTTGTGACTTGCTTTCCCCTGCCCTGAAGTGCAAGAATACCAAGATAAGAGCAGCCCTCACAGTTCACAAGCAAGTGGCGATAGCCCTGTGGAAGCTTGCAACGCCAGACAGCTTCCGGTCAGTCAGGAATCAATTTGGAGTGAGCAAATCTATTGTGTGCACTGCTGTGATGCAAGTAGCCAATGCTATCACTAAGCTGCTGATATCAAGGGTAGTGACTCTGGGAAATATGCAGGTCATAGTGGATGGCTTACTGCAATGGGATTCCCTAACTGTGGTGGGGCGATAGATGGAACCCATATCCCTATCTTGGCACCGGAGCACCAAGGCAGCCAGTACATAAACCGAAAGGGGTACTTTTCAATGGTGCTTCAAGCTCTGGTGGATCACAAGGGACGTTTTACCAACATCAACGTGAGATGGCCAGGAAAGATACATGATGCTCGCATCTTCAGGAACTCTGGTCTGTTTCAACAGCTGCAATAAGGGACTTACTTTCCAGACCAGAAACTAACCATTGGGGATATTGAAATACCTATAGTTATCCTTGGGGACCCAGCCTAACTCTTAATGCCATGACTCATGAAGCCATACACAGGTACCCTGGACAGTAGTCAGGAGCTGTTCGACTATAGGCTGCACAAGTGCAGAATGGTGATAGAATGTGCATTTGGGCATTTAAAAGTGCGCTGGTACAGTTTACTGACTCGGTTAGACCTCAGCGAAACCAATATTCCCATTGTTATTACTGCTTGCTGTGTGCTCCACAATATCTGAGAATAAGGGGGAGACATTTATGGTGAGGTGGGAGGTTGAGGCAAATCGCCTGGCCGCTGATTATGCGCAGCCAGACACCAGGGCAGTTAGAAGAGTACAGCAGGGTGTGGTGCGCATCAGAGAAGCTTTGAAAACTAGTTTCAGGAATGGCCAGGCTACAGTGTGAAAGTTCTGTTTGTTTCTCCTTGATAAAACCCCCCACCCCGGTTTCACTCTACTTTCCTTTAAGCTAAGCACCCTCTCCTCCCCCCTTCGATCACCGCTTGCAGAGGCAATAAAGTTATTGTTGCTTCACATTCATGCATTCTTTATTTATTCATCACACAAATAGGGGGATAACTGTCAAGGTAGCCCAGAAGGGGTGGTGGAGGAGGGAAGGACTAGGCCACACAGCATGTTAAAACTTTAAAACTTATTGAATGCCAGCCTTCTGTTGCTTAGGCAATCCTCTGGGGTGGAGCGGCTGGGTGGCCGGAGGCCCCCCCACCACATTCTTGGATGTCTGGGTGAGGAGGCTATGGAACTTGGGGAGAAGGGTGGTTGGTTACACAGGGGCTGTAGCGGCGGTCTGTGCTCCTGCTGCCTTTCCTGCAGCTCAACCATACACTGGAGCATATGAGTTTGATCCTCCAGGAGCCTGAGCATTGACTCCTGCCTTCTTTCAGCAAGCTGACACCACCTACTATCTTCAGCCCGCCACCTCTCCTCGTGGTTATATAGTGTTTTCCTGCACTCTGAGATTGTCTGCCTCCACCTTTTTTTGCTGTGCTCTGTCAGTGTGGGAGGACAGCATGACGTCAGACAACATTTCATCACGAGTATGTTTTTTCGCTTTCTAATCTTCGCTAGCCTCTGGGAAGGAGAAACATATGCAGCTGGTGGAGGGGAAAAAAAGGGAGAGTGGTAGTTAAAAAGACACATTTTATAAAACAATGGTTACATTCTTTCATGGTAAACCTTGCTGTTAACATTACATAGCGCATGCACTTTCATTACAAGGTCGCATTTTGCCTCTTATTGAGGGTATGCCGGTTTGGTGTGAGAGATCACTCACGCAGGGTCGGGCAGCAGAATTCGGCTTGCAGGCAGCCATGGTAAGCCACAGTCTTTTGGCTTCTTTAACCTTCATAACATGTGGGAATGGTTTCAAATAGCAGCACCCTCATTTCCCATACAAAGTAGCCGTTGGGTTGGCCATTAAAAATGGGTTGGCAATTTAAAAGGAGGGGCTGCAGTTTACGGGTTCACATGCATCAGAAACCCAACTAACCCCCCCCCCCCCACACACACACACACAATTCTCTGGGATGATGGCTTCACCCCTCTCCCCACTGTGTGGCTAACAGCGGGGAAGTTTTCTGTTTAGCCACAGGCAAACAGCCCAGCAGGAATGGGCACAGCTGAATGTCCACTTACTAAAATCACTCTATTTAAACCAGATGACCATGAATGATATCACTGAGGGTAACACAGAGAGATAAAGAACAGATGCTATTTCAATGCCAGCAAACACCGGGACCGTATGCTGCAATGCTTTGTTTTGCAATGATTCCCGACTACGTGCTACTGGCCTGGCATGGTAAAGTGTCCTACCATGGAGGACGGAATAAGGCTGCCCTCCCCAGAAACCTTTTGCAAAGGCTTTGGGAGTACATCCAGGAGAGCTTTATGGAGATGTCCCTAGAGGATTTCCGTTCCATCCCCAGACACATGAACAGACTTTTCCAGTAACTGTACTGGCCGCTAATGCCAGGGCAAATTAATAATTAAACATGCTTTTAAACCATGTATAATATTTACAAAGGTACACTCACCAGGGTCCCTTCTCTGCCTTCAGGGTCCGGGAGCCTGCCATGGGTGCGTTCAGGGAGTTCTGGGTCCAGGTCCAGGGTGATAAACAGATCCTGGCTGTTGGGGAAATCGATTTCTCCGCTTCCTTGCTGTGAGCTATCTACAACTTCCTCATCATCGTCATCTTCCTCACCCCCAAAACCCGCTTCCGTGTTGCCTGCCACTCCTTGGATGGAGTCAAAGCACAGGGTTGGGGTAGTGGTGGCTGTACGCCCTAGAATGGCATGCAGCTCATCATAGAAGTGGCATGTCTGGGGTTCTGAACTGGAGCTGCCGTTTGCCTCTCTGTTTTTTTGGTAGGCTTGCCTGAGCTCCTTAATTTTCACGCAGCACTGCTGCAGGTCTTTGTTATAGCTCTTTGTTATAGCCTTCATGCCATGGAGATTTTTTCAAATATTTTGCATTTTGTGTTTTCAAATGGAGTTCTGCCAGCATGGATTCATCTCCCCATACAGCGATCAGATCCTGTACCTCCTGTTCGGTCCATGCTGGAGCTCTTAGGCAATTCTGGGACTGCACGGTCTCCTGTGATGATGAGCTCTGCATGGTGACCTGTGCAGGTAGGCTCGCCACGCTGGCCAAACAGGAAATGAGATTCAAAAGTTCGCGGGCCTTTTCCTGTATACCTGGCCAGTGCATTTGAGTTGAGAGTGCTGTCCAGAGTGGTCACAACTGAGCACCGTGGGTTAGCTCCCAGAGGCCAATACCATCGAATTGTGTCCACAGTACTCCAAATTTGACCCAGCAAGGCCGATTACAGCGCTAATCCCCTTGTCGGGGTGGAGTAAAGAAATCAAATTTAAGAGCCCTTTAAGTCAAAAAAAGGGCTTCGTTGTGCAGATGGGTGCAGGCTTAAATTGAGATAATGCTGCTAAATTCGACCTAAACTCATAGCGTAGACCAGGCCTTAACAAGACCAAGTACTTCTCACATGTGTAGGCCCAGGACTGGTTGCTTGCCTCTTTGTACCACCACAAATTCCTGTTTTATATTTTTTTCTTTGTATTTAAGTGTCACTGTGCTCTCTCAGCATTGGAATTGTTCAACCATTATAGTTTTTCACAGACACTTTTGATTCTTCCACTTTTATATAATCCATACATCTTTCTAGTTCAGTTTATGTTATTATATTTTCTTGTAACCCAGTGTCTATCTTGTATGTTGCATGTGTGCCATTTATGCACACCTTAATTAGCCAATATTTTGAATTTTCAACCTTCTCCATTATTGTTCTTAAAAACTGCACTTCCTCTTCACTTTAAGTATCATTTTCTGCACTTTCCTGCTTTCTCTATTAATTTTAGCATAATGGTTAGACTTCCTACAGCTTCTACATATTTGTCTGAATGCTGGGCTTTTCCTATACTCATACCAGTTATCAGATCACTGACATTATTTCCTGCTTTCCATTTTTATGTCCTTGTTCGGTTTAATTTCTGTGAACTTTTCCATTGCTGATTTAGCTATGGTAAATCTGTCATGAAATCTGTGCCTTTCTCTAGGTTTTTTAAATTATTTCTTTATTCTACTTGGCATAAACATATTACCCTTTCTAGCATCAGATCCGTCTCCCTCAGTAACCATTCATGTACTTTTTTTTTAATTGTTATACCCCAGGACAATCTGTTCTTCAATAAGGGAGTCTTTTAATATTCCGTATTCACAAGACTGACTTTTACTTTTAAGTCTATTACAAACTCCTCTATTGTTTTGCCTTCATTCTGTGTTCTCATCCTGAATCTATATCTCTCATAAATAGCGTTTTTTCCCCACTAGGGACACAACAATCTTCAGACATTTTCATTATTTCTGCAAAACTTTCCTTTCTTTCTCCACCACCATCTGTATAGAATGTACTGTGTACATCTAGGGTTTCGCTGCCTGCCACTGTTAAGACTAAAGCAATCCGTTGGTCATTCTCCAGTTTGTTTGACCCCTATAGCTTTCAGATAATCTCAAATTGCTATTTGAACCATTTCCAGTCATATTCAGCATTTCCTCTGAGTCTCAGGGCTGATGCGGGGTTATTTGCAGTTGCATGGGCTCTATAGCAGCTGTTGCAATGTTACTTCTCATTGGGTGTTCTAGCACAATATGCCTACCACTCCTGGTACCATTCATGTAGTATCTTATGATGAGCAGAGTGGTGTCAAGATAAACCCTTTATTATGAAAAGGAACTATATAGAGCAATGAAATGACACATACCCTACTGCTCTGTGTAGCTGCAGTCTGTAAATGACCTGTCCAGGGCTTCTTTGTTTCTGACCACAGAAGGAAAGGTGTCATGGGAAACCAAAAACAGTATCTAGAGTGTACAGGAAGTATGGGAACTCCTCCTGGAGCATTTAATCTATACCACAATGTAGACGTCCAACAGGGATAATTTTGACACTTGAAAAACTACACAACAAAGTGTGTCTATCACATAAAGTGCAATAGTGGAGCCCTGCAAAAAGGTTGGTGTTTTCAGAAAGCAGAAACTGTTCTGTTACTTTAACTGTATTTGTATGATAACTAGTGTGCTAGTTACTGTCTGCGTTACACCTTTGACTGAGTGCCCTAGGTCAGATAACTTTTTGTTCCCCTCAGCCTCCTGCTGGAACTGAATGGTTTGTTTTTCTTGTCTTCAGGAATAAACCCCATTGACTTTCCAAATCTATATTAAATAATTAGAAATTTGAAAGAAAATGAAAATTACTAACATCTAAGACCACACCCCGCCATGCCTAGAGAGCTCAAAACCTTCAGTTACAGTGTAATTAAATCAAAGAGTTAAATTCTTCATCTCCTTAGGCATTTTTTGAGTGCCCTGTTTCAAAATCCTGTTAGAATTTTCATGATAATGGTCCTATCGACTTATAGTGTTGTTAGATATCTCCCCCTTTAGGAAGACTGAAGGTTCTTTCTATTTAACAACCTTAAAGGTAAGGTGTAACATAATATTTTCTTAATTCCATATTTTTCAATAACTGCACTCTCTATAAAAATTGCCACTTGATGGATGGTATCCAACTACAAGGATCCACAAGGATGAACCTGTATAATAGATTTTTTAAATAGCTAGATCTCTCCCTTTTAAGGGATTCTATAACCAAAAGAACCAGCTTAATTCAACCTGCTACTTTATAGGCAGCCAGCAAACTCAGGTTAGGAGTAATCTGATCATGGCAGCTCTGCTGAGGGAGCAGGCATACCACTGCATTTTCCACAATATATCAGACATTACTCACCAACAGATGGCTTTTTGGCAGTCTTCAGCATAGTCTGTTTTAAGTCCCTAACACATGATAAAAGCAATAACTGGATTGACAACAGATAAGGAGGAAAATAAAGGTTACAAACCACCAACCTTTAAGTGTAAAACATTTAAAATTATTATGTAATAAAACTTAAAAGTGTTTACAACCTTTATGGCCATCTAATGGGCAAATGTAATAAACAGTCAATCAGCCAGGAGATACCATTGACTCTATTATTTAGAAGAACCAAAAAAAACCAAAATATTAAAATATCTGATACAGCGCGTTCTTTAATAGTAATAGCCCCTTATGATCCAGTGAACTCTGAAATGTATGCACCTTGTTCCATAAAAAACAACTTGGCTTCACATTTTTGTTTATGAGCCAGGATACTTTTATTCCTGTCTATACCAGATGCTACCTTAGAGTTATTACTTAATTATTAATTTTATAGTTCAGCTATTCTTATCTTAATTGTAACTGAGCCAGAGTCTCACTGCTTTAGTGCTTGTGAATAAAGTTTGCTCTGTGTATGTATGAAACTTGAGGTTGAGACGTTTACATGAGAAATATATTAAATTACTTATGTTCACATTGATGTCATGATTAAGGATACCACAAAGAGCACAGTATGAAGCAATGATAAGCAATGATAAATAATTGACTAGTTATTTTAAAAATGATTCCAAATGTATCCTTAATCCTCTTAACTAAGACAAATTTTAAGCTCCTTATTTTATGTTCTGTGAGTCTTTGGGAGTTCAGCTGGTATTCGGTTTGATAAAATCGGGTTAAAGGCTGAGTAATAATATCTCGGAGCTCCAGGGAGACTGCAGTTTACACTGATACCAAATGTCAATTCTCATAAAGCTAGTCTTTCACCAGCAGGACGACATTTCAAGTCCATCCTGAAGCATCTGAAGTGAAATCAGTTTGGCTATTACAATTCAGTGCACTTAAAAACTATTGGAGATAGTTTCTGCTGCTTTGGTATCACTGATAGTAACCTATTCGTGAGTGGCCCAACTGAGTTAGGGTGATGGCCCAGAGTGGCCAGTATTTTTTTCAATATCAGCTGAGGTCATTTGTGGGTCAATGAAAAAAAGTGTGCTGCCTTGGACTCTACCAAAACCAGCAGGTATTTTGATAAATAAAGGAGACTAGCACTCAAAATTAGGAGTCTTTTGAAACAAATAATTGCATGTCAACATTACTAGAAATTGAAGCAAAATTTCCATCTATCTGGATAAATTACACTGATTATGGATTTGGTTTCTGAAATGGAAGTTGAGAATCAAAACCAAGATAGGAAATAAGAAAAGGAGTACTTGTGGCACCTTAGAGACTAACCAATTTATTTGAGCATAAGCTTTCGTGAGCTACAGCTCACTTCATCGGATGCATACTGTGGAAAGTGTAGAAGATCTTTTATACACACAAAGCATGAAAAAATACCTCCCCCCACCCCACTCTCCAGGCTCACGAAAGCTTATGCTCAAATAAATTGGTTAGTCTCTAAGGTGCCACAAGTCCTCCTTTTATTTTTGCGAATACAGACTAACACGGCTGTTACTCTGAAACCTGTCAAGATAGGAAATGTTAGTCTGTATAAGAAATTTATGACATAAACAACACTTCACTAAACTATGATCTTGAGCTCAGTTGGGATCAAAGTCTGTATTATTTTGAAATAGGTTGTTTTGTCCACTACAGAATAGAGTGGAAAAGTCATTTCTTGTGAATAACCACATATTGGCTTACTATTACACCTTCCAAAGAGGAGGGGAAATAGCAGTGGGATTTGAAGTGTCTTCCTACTGCATCCACATGTTAAATGAAAGCCAGTGTCTTTTAAATATAGTGACTGGTTGATGTAAGATTAAAATGGCAGATTGAGTTCACAAAACTCATATGCCTTTTTTCCCCCTAGATGCTTGACACACATCTTTCCATAGTCACTTAGGCCATTATTAAATGTCATGAAAGGTGGTTACTCTATCTAAAGGCAACCTACTGCAATATTTGTGTGCCCCCCCCCAGCCCCATGAGCTACATAGTCTTTTAAATGGCACTTTCTACAAATGCTAGCTATTTCCTAATAGAAAACAGAGCTGTGATCTTAAGGAAGCTTCACATATTGTGACAAATCGTTGTGTCTCTGAGCTATTTATCCACAAGACAACTTTTTTTTATCACTCTCATATCTGTAGCAAATGAAATGTGTGGGGTTTGTTTACATTTATCAAAAACAAGCTGAGCAAAAGTCAGAACCAGCCCTATTAAAGAGAATGGTGAGCATTATTTTCAGCAGGTTCAGTCATGCAGACTTATTGAAATGACAAATCCAAGTTATACCACTATGCCTCACATTGGTAGCACTGCAAGAATGCTTTTTCATGGAGATATGATTTTGTATTATTTTTAAAATAATGGAAAATGCATGAAATAAAATGCATGAACAAAGTAATGTAATCAAGCTATTAACATTCTGAAAGTAATGAAGAAAGCCCTAGTAAGCTACCTGCACACCTATCTCTGGCAAACAAGCATGTGCCACTTGAATCTTACTCATGTAAGTAAAGTGACACATGTGCATAAGTGTTTCCAGGACCAGGGCGCTAGTTGATTGTAATGATTGCAAATACTTCTTAGTTCAAAAAAGAAAACAGCAATTGAAGTAAGTGAAACCCAAGCACTATTACTTATACAGGGGAGAGGGATTAAATGAGTTTAAATATATATTCCCTTTCAGTTCCTGCAGCAAACAACACTGCAGTGCAGAACTTTAGACAACCCCTTGACTCCGTCCCTGATGATGTTGGCTCTATGGACTGGATTTACTGTGTGTGTGTAAGAAAACAAAGCTGTTCTCTTCAGAATAGTTGCTAGGGATCATCCCTCATTAATCTCTGCAAGGTTCTCATCCCCACTGTGTAAATTCAGCAGCAGGAAGCCCTGGCACAAAGCAACTTACTTGCCAAATGCTAAGTAAACCTAAAATAATGTACCTACTATTCACTTTGGTCTCAAGTTCAACACAGTAAAGTGTGTGTGTGTGTGTGTTTGTGTGTAGTTAAGGTGAGGCTAGCTTTTTATTATGGACCCAATCTAGAGTCCATTGCAGTCACTGGAAATCTTTCCAGTTACTTAATTCGGTGGGCTTTGGATCAGATCCTGAAAGATCAATTTTCAACACCAAGGCTCCCTCCACCCCCCATCTTCTCCCAAAAGAAACAAATCTTGAAATTTTAGACGTGAAATTTTCCACACACATTTTTTCACTTATTATATTTGCAAAATGGCTTGGTCAAAAAGCCTTTTAGTGCTCTTTAGTATTCTTAGAGAGAGAGAGAGAGAGAGCAAGCAGGTTTGTGTGAGAATTACAAATATTTTTAACAGCTATGGCTTGTGGTACAGTGTCGACCCCCTTACACTCTAAGGTCTGCAGAAAAGGGGCAAAGGAGGGGTTCAGAGTTTTTGTCTAATTCTGTTTCCTCATGACATTGGGAAGGAGTCAGGAAACACGAGGCTGAGACCAGGATGGAACTATGAAACTGACTTTCTTGAAGGCTGTTTGTAAGGTAAGGAGCATTTGGTTTTCCCCTGGCTAAAGCAAGCCCAAGCCTTGTTTTGGGGTGGGTGGAGCCGGGGGGAACAGGCTAAAGAAAGCCCACGCCCAATGATCCAGCATGGAGTAATACTCTGCACAGAAGTATGTGTGCCTTAAAGTGGCAGAACACAGTATTTTGTTTGGCTCTTTTTTCCCCCTTTCCTGTTACCTGCAGCAGTGTCCCAGTCCATACACGCTTGCAGAGCTGTTGCCATGATTGTAAAGAGAATCATCATAAATTATTCTAAAAGGTTTATGAATATAAACTGGCCTGTAAAGTGTAAGGTTGGGTGGATGGAGTACATAGAATGAGCAAAAAGAAAAGGAGGACTTGTGGCACCGATGAAGTGAGCTGTAGCTCACGAAAGCTTATGCTCAAATAAATTGGTTAGTCTCTAAGGTGCCACAAGTCCTCCTTTTCTTTTTGCGAATACAGGCTAACACGGCTGTTACTCTGAAACCTGTCATAGAATGAGTAAATAGCGATGAAAGAATACATGGCTGTGGAAAATTGGCTGGAACCAATAGCTGTTCATTTCTAGACATTTTAATATTTGGGGTTTTAAGGAGTTGCACATTCCTCACAAAAATGATATTTCTGTGTGCTGGTCCTAGCTGCACTCAACTGAAACACACAATTTCTATAAGTGTTTTATTATACATACTGTGGTGTACAACAGTTTTATTGGCATGAATCTGCAATGACTGCATTATGATTGGCAAAGCCATGAGTGAGTTATGCAAGTAATCTCAAACAAATACCTATAAACCTCTATACTATACCATTGTATATATTTTTCTCATATTTTACTGAAAAACATTTAGAAATGTCTCCGATGTTAAAAACGTTTTATTGGCACTACTTTTCATATTTGCCTGTAAAGCCAAGCTGCCTTAGCACCATGAGTCTAGATATACGTACCTTTGAAATGACACTATAAATAGAATGTTTCTACAAATTATCTCAAATAGCTTTTCTATGCATAATAATATGCTTTTTAAGATCCAGTCTTTCTTGACTTGCTAGGCAATAGCAGAAATTGTGTTATCCCATTCTAAAGGGCAATTTCCAGTTCTCCACTAGTATAAATAGAGCATCCATTTCTAGCCTTCAGAGTTTTTGAGATGTTTGACTTTTACACTAGTAAACTATTCAAGACAGACTATTGTTTATGCACCTCAGACCAGTGTAATTGTGGGGAAAACAACTTTTGTGACAGGATTTTTTTTTAAAAATGGGCAGCTGTTTGACAGCAGCTCAGAGGGTTGCAATTTTGTACCTAGCAAAGGAAAATTAGTGGGAAGAGTGCAGAAGGCAGTTAGTTATATTATGTAAATTAAATTTATCACATGGGTCTATAATTACATAATATGGATAAAATCACCACATATATGTTATAAATATGAGGGATGAGATGTTATGCTGATCCTCCAAGGGAGGATCCCAAAGGGAGGTAGATTCTTCACTGATATAAGGCCAGCATATAGGCTTCAGCTGTTCATTGCTCTTCCTCATGGAGAGATAAAGAACAATGTGTGGAGGCCCAGAGCACAAGCCACCCTAGTGTAAAAATGAAATACAATTATTTTAAAACCTTAGGAAAAGATCCCCCTCTCCCCTTTTTATATATAACCTATTAGAATACTGATTATTTTTTCCTGGAACTTTGCTGCTGTGCAAGACAACCTAGCTTTTAGCAATAAAGTATATTAATTTAAGAACTGGGGACCCCACTCCAAAACTGAAACCAAAGTCTCTTTCCCCCTAACCCCTCTCTCTTGTGAGATCTGATTTTGATACCACCCAGGCTCATGCTCAGAGGCTATTCCTGAAAGAACATTTTGTAAATTACAATCTGGTGTTTAAAAATGATGATACAGGATATATCATTGTCACTAAGTAAATCAGATTCTATATCACACATACAAATCAAATGTTTTTGGAATTTTTGTTCCTCAGGTAGTGTCAAAATGGATGGATGGAAATTCTCTTTTCTGACCAGCTCTGTTGGACAGGCTTTGTCAGTACAGATTCTTGTCCAGGCAATATGTATACCTGCAGATATGGCTGCCTTTAATAATTTATTATCTATTATGAATTATGTATTCATTATTATGAACTTGCACATCAGAGGGCCACAGGAAGAGTGAGATTCTGGCACAGAACTCGGGGTGGGGGATGAGGATTTAGCTTAGAGCATACGTAGTTTGATATTTTCAACTAGAAATTATTCTGTCAGTCTTGACTACTGATATTCAAGCATAGTAGCTGGTGAGATTTTATTGTTCAGACACTATGTATTGATGACTTCTGGGCAAGCTGCATACTATTGTAAGTGCCGTCTTTTCTAAATCTGTCTTTAATTCTGCATTACTGAAGCATTGGCAATGATAAAAGAAAAGGAGTACTTGTGGCACCTTAGAGACTAACCAATTTATTTGAGCATAAGCTTTCGTGAGCTACAGCTCACTTCATCGGATGCATGATGTAGCTGTAGCTCACGAAAGCTCATGCTCAAATAAATTGGTTAGTCTCTAAGGTGCCACAAGTCCTCCTTTTCTTTTTGCGAATACAGACTAACACGGCTGTTACTCTGAAAATTGGCAATGATGTCACCTTACAGTGGGTGGCAGCAGCTAAGCAATTAAATAACTCATCCATGGAGGAAAGAAAAACATGGCATTTGTAGCCACATCTTTCTAACCAAGAAGACCTTTCGTTTTGCCGTGTGCATGCAGGAAACCCATTGCATTCACCAAGTGCTAGGTGAGATGAAAGTAATACATACGCCACAATGGCATTAGTGGACCATTTGAACTATAAAGGAATAGCTCAAAGTGACTTTAGAAGGGTAAACCTTCAAAGCACCTCCAGTACAGAAGATCTGACTAAACAGAGAAAGCACTGAAGTACTCTTAGAGCCTCTTTCTTTTCAGTCTACACTTTCTTCAGGAACAATCAGCTCAAAGCTATTTACACCTTAGTGATTCAACAAAGGAACATATAAGCTCTTTCCCATTAGCCAGAAGAAAAAAATATAAATTGTCTGTTTCTTCTGGCTCCCTCCCACATAATTGTACTGAGTAGAAGAGACAATTGTAAGAGCAGTGAAGTGTCCTAGCTATAGTCAAACTGTAACTAAATAAATCAATACTTTGTGGTTGTTGCCACAGCTTGTCAGAAAAGGGAGAGGGAGGGGGAATCCACAGAAATGGGATCAAAATTGTTTGCCATTTTGGGCTGTGTCATAAATATAAAGGGAAGGGTAAACCCCTTTAAAATCCCTCCTGGCCAGAGGAAAAATCCTCTCACCTGTAAAGGGTTAAGAAGCTAAAGGTAACCTTGCTGGCACCTGACCAAAATGACCAATGAGGAGACAAGATACTTTCAAAAGCTGGGAGGAGGGAGAAAAACAAAGGGTCCGTGTCTGTCTGTGTGATGCTTTTGCCGGGACAGAACAGGAATGGAGTCTTAGAATTTAGTAAGTAATCTAGCCAGGTATGTGTTAGATTATGATTTCTTTAAATGACTGAGAAAATAGCTGTGCTGAATAGAATGAATATTCCTGTCTGTGTGTCTTTTTTGTAACTTAAGGTTTTGCCTAGAGGGATTCTCTATGTTTTGAATCTAATTACCCTGTAAGGTATTTAACATCCTGATTTTACAGAGGTGATTCTTTTTTACTTCTATTAAAAGTCTTCTTGTAAGAAAACTGAATGCTTTTTCATTGTTCTAAGATCCAAGGGTTTGGGTCTGTGGTCACTTATGCAAATTGGTGAGGATTTTTACCAAACCTTCCCCAGGAAGTGGGGTGCAAGAGTTGGGAGGATTTTGGGGGGGAAAGACGTTTCCAAACTACGCTTTCTTGGGAACCTAGATAAAGTTTGGCAGTGGAAGTCCAAAGGCAAAGGGTAAAATAGTTTGTACCTTGGGGAAGTTTTAACCTAAGCTGGTAAAAGTAAGCTTAGGAGGTTTTCATGCAGGTCCCCACATCTGTACCCTAGAGTTCAGAGTGGGGAAGGAACCTTGACAGGCTGAAATTGTGATCTCTCCAATACTTTTTGATCAGACCTAATTGTGATTATGATAATTCAAGACCTGGAACTGTAAGCTAGCAGTGAATGAGCAAATCTAATGAAAAACAGCCATGCTTCTTTTAAAGAGTCATTCAGTGCAGGGAGTGCTGTCAGGCATCCCTTCAGGCCCTTCTCTTTGTAAATGTTCATTCTTAGCCTTGTCCATTGAATTGGGGTTCATTTTGTAATCAGTTAAGAAAGTTCAGAGTCTGGGTAGCAGCAATGAGCAACTTTTGACGTCAGAAAGAGTGTCAGGGTTCAAAGGAAGCAAGTTCTGTAGAAACTCTGCAACCAAAACAGTGACAATAGAATTTTGATCCAAATAGACCCTTATATTTCTGCTGCAGATTTCATTTCATATGCACTTGAAATGTACCTGTTATTGCTTGAAAGTATTCCTTGTAATAGAAGAGGAGGGCAAGGTTACAACATATTGACCTGGTGCTATGACTACAGAAGAATGTGGGAATGGCTTTGTGTAGAAAAATCTGGTACAAGCTGCACAGTTTAGGCATAGCTTATGATGATGCATGAGATACGCAAGAAGGGAGATGTGCCTGGGATCAATTATGTAACACTGTGTAGCTGGATGGAATTTTACAGCAATATATTCTTCATTCTTGTGCCATTTTTATATGAATGAGTAATGAATGGTAGAAACCAACATAAAAATTAAAGTTTGTGAGTGTAACGCTTCCTGGTGGTACCCAGGGTTGTGAGGCACCTCGCTAACATGTGCCCTTAGTATGAGGAAGCCTTGTCTGTGCCTGCTGTGGGTCAGTTCCCCAACACCAGCACCCTCTGTCAACACAAGCACTGCTTTCCAGGCCTCTGCGGGCCCTGGTCTCTCTTTACAGGTTAACATTGTGGACACTCGAACCACTAAGCCCTGCCAGCATCTGCCTGCAGTGCACAGTCCCTGAACCACTGGACACATAGATTTCACGAAATGTTGCGGATGTAGCTCACGAAAGCTTATGCTCAAATAAATTGGTTAGTCTCTAAGGTGCCACAAGTACTCCTTTTCTTTTTGCGAATACAGACTAACACGGCTGTTACTCTGAAACCTGTCATATGCAACACATAACACAAGGGTCCCTGATCCCAAATGTGGGCTATAGGTCCTTCTGTAATATAAATAATAGTGTGAAAAATTACTCCTAAAACAATTAAGGGGAAAAAAACATGAAAATTCATCAATGACTATTTTTCTTTCAGCTCTGCATGTACTTTAGAAGAACTATATTAACTTTATTTAAGCTTTCTTTGGTGGACGATTTGTTTATAAGAGATGCCATTTGAGGCTGCAGTTTGTTTCAAATCTGATATTATTCAGGAATACTCATTTGAGGATGTAGCTGAAGATTTCTTGAGAAAAGTACTCAAACAATTGAAATTAGGGTTTCTAGACATGAGAGGTGGTTAAAACTCTAATTAAAGGAGCAGCCAAAATGTAGAGCTTGAGATGAAGTAGCAAAAACTGCAGGACATTAATTTATTTTGTTATACATGACAATAGCAGGAAAATTTGACAAGTCAAACAGCTGTCCAAATTACTGTACATATGTGCTATTCTGCTTTTTACAAAACCACACACATATATTTAGCATATGGGTCTACAGAGGATACTGTGAGCCTGAGAAAATATCAGAGCAAACAGAGAAAAAAATCAGGATGGGGGAAAATTGATGTCATAGCCCTGGGGAGAAACATATGTGCAAACTACAGAACAGCAGGGCAAAAGCAGAGAGATTTGGTGACTGAGTATAAACTATAAAATCTATAAAGAGATTGGGGGACTAGAGAAAGTCACTGGAGCTTTCAGGAAGCATTAACTGCAGAAGCAGAGCTCGATTGCTCCACCTCTCCCTCCTCTTTGTCATTCCTCTTACACTGCACTATTTAGTTAATTCAGACCCTTCCTAGAGCTAATATTAGCATGTTTAAGTGCCATAACCAGTAAAAAATAATATTGGAGGCCTGCTTTTTAGTTTTTAAAATTATGCTTAAGAAACTTTTTAAAAATCTTTTTTGATGCAAGCAATTAATTACACACTTAGATGGCAAACATTAATGAATATGTGTTTAAGTATGAAAATGTCAGTCCAGAGCCAGTATTTGGACAAACCTTTATAACATTGCACTAGCCAAGCACTTACAAAAGATGGAAATTGCCTAAGCAAATGCAGGGACAATAAAAAACAAAAGGTTTTCTAAATTACCGTTGCCCGTGTCATTAAATTTCATATTGTGCATGGAATCTAAATACATCACTTTGTTCTGCATGACAAGCAGAAGTGAGCATTCAGACATTACTCAGCCACTTAATTAAGTGCCTGGGATATTTGCAGTTAGCAGAAACTAATAAGGGAATCACATTTAAATTCAAATCACTCCTCAGGGTAGCTGTCTGCAACATAAGCAAAGCTTACTGGTTAGACATTCCACTAAATGCTCAGCTAAAAGGTTAGATTTACTGTATTTGTGAGTAAAGAATAATTCTATTTGTGGTTAAAGGTGAGAGTAAAATAAACAAATCTGTTTGGGATTTTGAAGTCATGTTTTCTCTCCCTCATTTTTAAATGTTAGTGTGTCTATTACTTTGCCTAGTAAAACAGGAGTATGATTTAGGGTTTTGCTAGCACAGAAAAGGAGGTTCTATAGAAACAATCAGCCATGCTTACCCTATCCATGGCAGCTTTTCAACATGTTTTACAGTAATAGAACCTACACTGCAAGCAGCAAATATTAAACCTAGAGATCTCAAGTAAATAACAGAAATCCATGTATTGGTATGTTATCATGAATGCCAAGTGCAAAGAGAGATTTTTGTAATAGGTGTGAAATTAACAATACTACAGAAACATGTTTCCTTGCCGTTCTCCAATTCACAGTACATTCCCTTGTTTGTATTCTTTCTCCAACCATTATGGAATTTTACTTTTCTGTGTGATAGGGTCAAACTTTGCTCCAATAAAGTTATTGTTAAAACTGCCATTTGCCCTAAATATAAAGCCAAAGCTGCACTTCATACCAAATGTCCTCTTGGCAGAATTTAGCCATTCTATTTACCTCTCACTAGAGGGTGCCAGCTGTAGGAACCAACATAAAAGAAGTCTTAACTTTCTTGCTAATTTCTGTAACTTGAATTTAAAGACACAGCAGAACTCATTAAACAGTTTGAAAAACAGTTGATTCATGAATATTCACAGATAAAACCATCAAGTTTGCTTCTATTAGTCATGTTCCTCATCAACATTCAGACAAATGTTCTGCATCATAACTTTTTTGAACTGTGACATTTTCAATACTTTAAGCATGAACCTTTATACATCTGAAAACTCCGTCTAGAAATGTATCAAAACCAACCATCTCTAAACCTTGTGCACCAATTTTACACCTCATGCAAAACATCATATTTGTCACAAATTCATGAAATAGTAAAAGATATTACTTCATGCTTTGAATTTTTCCCTTCTGAATCCAGAAAATGGGGCTCCCTGGTCAGACTACATCATCCATGATGCACCCATAGTCATTTGACTCTCTCACACCTTGGTCAGTGGCAGACCACGGTGCATCATGGGAGGTGTGCTCTGGCAAAGGGGTCGAGCCCATAAGGAAGAATAAGGGCATGAGACATGCAAACAGCAACTTTCATGAGGCACCGAGGAATCAAAGGCAGATGCAATTTAATTTTGAATTGATCCAAACACAATATTGTGTTTAGATTTTTTTCTAATGGAAAATTGAATAATTTTGGCAAAATAGAAATTGTTGTGCTGGGTTAACAGAGGTTCTTGGGTCCCCAGCCACATGAAGGTTTTCAATGCATTCTGGTAAGTTTGGGGATATATACAGCACTTTTCAAACATTTTGCTCTTTAATTCTTGCAGCTGCTCTATGAGGCAGGAAAGTATTTTACAGACATGGAAACTGAGGCACAGCGAGATTAAGACCAAATTATCTTTGATATCACTCATCATCACCATTTTTGCCAGGCTCATACACTTACCACCAGAGGCACCAACTTTCTGATGTGCCGGGGGGTGCTTGACCCCCACTCCGCCTCTCCCATCCCCTCAAGCCTTCACTCTTCCCTGCCTCTTCCCGCCCTGTTCCACACCCTCTCCTGAGCATGCCCTGCCCTCGCTCCTCTCTCTCTCCCCAGCGCCTCCTGCATGCCACAGAACAGCTTATCCACAGCGGCAAGAGGCGCTGAGAGGAATGGGGAGGCACTGATCATTGGGGCCCGCTGGTGAGCAGAAGGTGCTGAAGGCAGGGGGAGGAGCTGATGGGGGAGGCACTGCTGGTGGGTGCTCAGCACCTACCATTTTTTCCCTATGGATGCTCCAGTCCCGGAGCACCCACGGCGTCAACACCTCTGCCTATCACTGTGAGTGCTACTTTTGACCACTAGTGTTTGCTGTTTTCACCGTCATCAATGTAACTATGATGCAGTGATAATTTGGCACTGAGAGAACCTTGGAGTAGACCATTCAAATCCTAGAACTTCTTAAAAAGCTTATCCCCCTCCATACAGTGTTAGTTAGTGGAGAGAGAAGGCAGCTAAAATTCTCCTGATAGAAGTATCCCATCAGTTAATTAGGGGGTATACAGTAATTTGCTAGCCTTAGCAAAGCTTGTATAAGTAGTCCATGAGTCAAGCCATGTACGCTATGTTTATTTTTCATCATGCATGGTATGTATGCATATCATATATATCACTCTATACTCTGCTGTGTATAAACTTCTTAAAATACACTACCATCATGTAAATTTGCACCCATAGTTTCAAGCTCCTGCATACTTCTCTGCTGTCCAAGAAAGAGGCCACATCACGCAGACACAGAACTCACTATGTGAGAGTAAGAAAGCTCCACCAGTCCACCCCCACCAGTTCTAAAAAAATGATTCAGTTTCAGACAACAAGATTGCCAAAAGAGGCTGTTAATACTTCAATAGCAAAAATGTAAGGTCAGATCTAATCTCAGATCTTAACCCAAAAAATTGCTGAGATGATAGCTATGGAGCTCCATTTCCAATAATGGAACATGCTGGATCACAGAACATCCTTAAACATTCAGAGATGCTATCTAACCCTTCTTAAGAGATGTTATTTTTCTTTCATGCTGGCCCCTGAGATGTATCAAGCAGACATTCAAGGATGGAGAGGTGACAGCTGTGCACCCAGTAATGGACCATTTTGTAGTGCATGGCTGCTGGAAGGTGAAAAGTTGATGACTAATGTTCTTCCCACAGGCCAAAAAAATTGGGCATTCAGTTTTCAATGCCCTGTTTAACTTCTGGAGGGATGGGAGATAAAAAAAACCCTGTTGAGAATAGAAGGTTATTCAAATGAAGAATTCTACTGTATACAATGCCTGTCATATAGATTTTAAGCTTTCCTCATCCCTATCACTCTTTCTTCCAATCAGAAAAACTTCCAAAAAACTATTGTGGTTATGGTTTTAGGGACTGTTCCCTTAAGGGCTGAGCTTCCCAGACAAAGAGTCGGGGCACTGTGAAGCTCTTGCGGGGGTATTGTGAAGCTCTTGTTATCTACAGCCAGTTGGAACCAGACTGTCATGACCAGGATGCAGGCAGTCAGACCTAGTGGTCAGAACAGGAGTCAGGCCAAGTCAGGTACCAGGAGGTCAGAGTCCAGAATTGCCAGAGGGTGAACCAAGAGTCAGGCATCATGAGGCAGGCAGGGTCAGGTTACCAGGAGTTCGAGGTCAGGTACCAGGTTACAGACAGCAATCGGCAAAGTTGAGGACAAACCAAGGTCAGAATCCAGAGACTAGGGTCTATTGCAAAGAGGGTCTGAAGTAGAGACTGGTAAGCTGTCTGTGTTGTTAAATAGCTCCCCTTCATAACTTCCTGGTTTAAGTACTGGTTGTCATGCTGTCTGGAGTGGCTCGTGACCATCAGTGCCTATCCCATAGCAAACTGTCAAAAATAGGACAGACACTCCAAACAGGTGCTATGTTCCATGATTAGATTTCACCAACCCAGGGACAAATGTGAACTCCTGGATCAGTATAAGAGTCTTACCATGAAAAAACAACAAGGAGTCCTTGTGGCACCTTAGAGATTAACAAATTTATTTGGGCATAAACTTTCATGGGCTATAACCCACTTCATCAGATTCATCGAGTGGAAAATAGAGTAGGCAGGTATAAATACACAGCACTTGAAAAGATGGGAATTGCCTTACCAAATTGGGGGGGTCAGTGCTAATGAGGCTAATACAATTAGGGTGGATGTGGCCTTTTCCCAACAGTTGACAAGAAGGGGTGAATAGCAACAGAGCTAAAATTACTTTTTGTAGTGACCCATCCACTCCCAGTCTTTATTCAGACCTAATTTGATGGTGTCAAGTTTGCAAATTAATTCCAGTTCTACAGTTTCTCATTGAAGTCTGTTTTTGAAGGTTTTTTTGTTGAAGAATGGTCTTAAGAATGGTTTTAAGTCTGTTATTGAGTGTCCAGGGAGATTGAAGTGCTCTCCTACTGGTTTTTGAATGTTACAATTCTTGATGTCTGATTTGTGTGCATTTATTCATTTGCATAGAGACTGTCCAGTTTGTCCAATGTACGTGGCACAGGGGTATTGCTGGCCCATGATGGCTTATATATATAACGTTGGTAGATGTGCAGGTGAACGAGCCCCTGATGGTGTGGCTGATGTGGTTAGGTTCTATGATGGTGTCCCTTGAATAGATATGCGGACAGAGTTGGCAACGTGGTTTGTTTCAGGGATTGGTTCCTGGGTTAGTGTTTCTGTTGTCTGGTGTATATTTGCTGGTGAGTATTTGCTTCAGGTCGGGGAGTGGAAACACTTACCCCAGATCAACTGGTACCCAAGATCTGATACCAAAGACAACACCAGCAACCAACCCTGTAATAAACTATCAAAAAGTTTATTAACTAGGAAAAAACAAATCAGAGTTATTTACAGGTTAAAGTAAGCAACATATAACACAAATGAGTTGCAATCTAAATCCTAAGAGTGAGAGTTTTGGAGATCTGTCAATTCAAAATGTCTTTCATGACAGATCCAGGGATCTCTGGCTTCAGTTTAGTGTTTCTGGCCCTGTGAAAGTTCAAAGAGCTAAGAGATGATAAATTTTCTAGTGACCCTGTTTATCTTTTACATTTGATGAACTCCGTTGCACATAGCATTTCTAAGGTACGATAGGGCCATCCACCAATTCTTTGAATTGTGAAGTTTTTTAATGTCCCATGTGATTTTTGATAGCTCTGAATGAGGGTGGGGGTGGAACTTCCTTCCCATCTGAAGGCTTGTCTACTCTTATATGGCTGCAGCACTTATTGAAGACACTAGCTATGTCAACAAGAGAGCTTCTCCCATCTGTGTAGGAACTCCAACTTCCCAAGAGGGTGGTAGTGATGTTAACAGAGGAAGTCATCCCATCGACAGCGCTGTTTATACCAGGGGTTAGGTCAGTACAACTACATCACTCAGGGGTGTGGATTTTCCACACCCCTGAGAGACAGAGTTATACTGACATAAGTTCCTATTGTAAAATAAGCCTGAATTCACAAGTTTAGAGCCAAGATTTTCAAAGTTATAAAGTAAAATTTACATATTTCCTTATTGCATGGAATACAGACATTACAAATAAGATTAACGGAGAGATGGTTGATGCCAAAATAGTTTTCAGCTTGTGTACATTGAACACTCCTTTTGGGATACACTGTTTCCACAGACTACCATTTGTGTTTGCCTCCGAGGTGTTTCACTGGAAAATCCGACACATTTTTATGGTGTAGAGTGTACTCAGGTTGACACAAATGATGTTCTGATCTGGGGAATAACAACAGATGAGCATGAACAGATGCTCAGAGCAGCTTTGGAAAGAACCAGAGCTGCAAGGCTAGAGCTAAACAAACAAAAATGTAAATTCCTTGTAATGGAAATAACATACCTTTAAGAGAAGTTAATATAGCTAGGTGAACCGGTAGATCACAGTAAGGCTGAGGCCATCACCAGCATGCCTTCCCCCATAGACAATGAAGGGAGACAAAGGTTCATTGGACTGATGAACTATGTAAGGAAACTTGTGTGTAATCTAGCTGCCCAAACCAGCAACCTAAAACCGCTACTGTGCAAAGATATCCAATGGACATAGGACACAAATCTTACTAAAGAGTGTGAGAAACTGGAAACAATTAAAGACGTCTCAGTCCTCAGGCACTGTGACAACAAGCACAAAACTAAATTGGCCCTGGACGTCTCCAAGGATAGTATTGTCAGGGTGCTCTTACAGCAATATGATCAAAACTGGAGACCAGTGGTTCATATATCACAGGCCATAACAAAAACTGAGTGTCAATCCACTCAAATAGAGAAAGATTTTGACCCTTGTTCATGGATATTAAAAGTTTCATATCATCATTTATGGCAGGCCTGTGTAAACTGAAAGTGACTATAAACCACTGATTACCATTGTCAAAAAGGACCTGGCCAACACCTTTCTGAGAATGTAGAGAATATTTTTTCATTTACAGTTGTGTGATTTACAAATTGAATAAAAACCTGGCCATGAGTTGGTGTTAGCAGAAACATTCTCTAGAGCTTTTGACAAAAGTGTAATGAAGCAAAATCCAGAGCTAGATTTTGTATAACAATCTGATTTTTAAAAAGATCATATTGCAACACAGACACTGGTGATTGCCAGAGAAACTGCTCAGGATGACACTTGGTAGAAAGTAACTAAGGCTATTAGCACATGGTGGCTGGAACAGCATATTCTTTTCCCCTATTACCAATGTAAGGGAAAACTTTCAGTATTAGCTGTGATTTTGCTTAAAGGCAACAGGACTGTGATTCCTAAAATGTTATGTAACACTGACAGACCCCGGTCGTCGGCGGGTGGGATCGAACTGGGGACCTCTGGAGCTTAGTGCATAAGCGTCTATGGCATGAGCTAAAAGTTAGCTCAGACTGTACAGCAGATTCATTAATTGCTCTCTCTCTCTCTCTCTCTCTCTCTCTCTCTCTCTCTCTCTCTCTCTCTCTCTCTCTCTCTCTCTCTCTCTCTAAGTGGTCTCTTGGTGCCACTAGATGGGACAGAACACAACACCCAGAAGGTATGTGGGTTACAGTTACACAAAAATATGTTCAAAAGAATACATGAAGGTCATTTAGAGATTGAAAACTCTAAGAGAAGGGATGTTTTATACTGACCTCAAATGAACAGCAACAGTGAGGAAACTGTTAAGGCTTTTTGCATATGTCAAAAATACAGACCAAGGCAAGCAAAAAGGCTCATGTTGCTGTTGTAGGAAAAAATGGCTTCCTGAAGCAAAGCAGGCATACATTTGTTTATATTAACTGGAAAGTTTATTTACTTGTTGTAGACTCATTGTGCTCACTGCCCTAAGACAGCCTTACTAGAAGCTAAAACAGCTTAGCAGGTGATTCTGCATATCAAATCTATTTTTGCTAGACATGATATACCTGACATAGTCATTTCTGACAATGGGCCACAGTTTAGTGGGCATTAATTCAAGCAAAGTTTGCAGTGAAGTACAGGTTTAGAGATATAAGTGCTAGTGCCCATTATCTGCAATCCAACGGGCTGGTGGAAAATGTCAAAATAATAAACACTGAAACAGCCTATTGAAAAAGGCTGTGGAGTTTGATCTGCATTTAGCACTGTTAAATTACACAATGGCACTAATGAACAATGGTTTGTCAGCTGCTATATTTTGTTCAGCAGAAAACTAAAAAGGAGAGGTTACTGCCTTGTACAGCAACTGGAGTTATTAGAGAGGAGCGTCCCTCTGGGTGTTCCCCCTTGAGGTATGCATGTGCCTTTGATCAGAGTTTTCAGCAGCAGCACTCGTTCAGTCCACCCATGCACCTTTGGCATCCTCATGCCCCATTGAAAAGTGTATAGTGCTGCGACGGACGAACTTCCCGCAGTTTCTTCTCTACCGCAAAAGTCCGTGGAGACTCTCCTGAATCTGCTCTCTCAAGGAATATTTTTAGGCTCATACGGCCTCAACCTTCTCAGCACTCTCTTTGGTCTGACCAATATTGGACATATTGGGACCACTGGGCTGCAAACCACCAGCAATCCTCTGCTGTACCCAGCACTTTGAGGGAACACCAGGAACAGCCTTCCCCAATTCCCTCCATTCCCCGACAGCAATCCCCAGCACAGGAGGAGACATGCGAAGAGCAAGACTGGAGAACTGATGAGGAGGCTACTCCTCAGGCAAATATTCTCTCATCCTCCCCCGTTGAAGCTGTTATGTCCCCTCTGTCTATTGTGGATGACAAACAGTTTCAAGATTCAGGAGAGTCTGGTCTAGTCAGATAATCATAAGAGCCCTGATTAGCAATTTGTGCATCTGAAGAGCTCTCACCTGCAAAATCTATTGAGGAGCGATGGTCTGTCTCTCTCTAGGTATGGGTACCAGGGAATCAGGATACTGGTGTTAGGGGAGGTACCGTAGATAGCAATGGTTGAAGTAAAGGGTGTCTAACTCTGCTCAATAAATGAGACTTGGGTTCATTGGAGAGGAAAATCGGAACTCTTGCGGTACTAGGTCAGGTTGCTCAGAAATATGGTGGGCTGTGAACATTGAGGCCTGTGGTACCAAGAGTGATGCTGGCAGTGCAGACATTTGCTGGTCGTGTTACCAAAGATGCAGTAGATGGTGGAGAGAGAGTCTCTACCACCTCAGTAATGTTTTGATTGTATCAGAGGGTTTGGTACTGAACGGTGGGTACCATGAGATTTAGATGAGTTTGAGGACTTTGACTTACAGCTCTCAGCACCAAGACTACTTGAAGCCTCTGTGGAAGCCTGTAACGGGTGCAGAATCTCCAGTAAGGCAGATCTCTTAGAGCTATGTTTTATTCTACGGAGATTAAATACTCCTTTTGGTAGAAGTCTTTCCCATGCCACTTGCAGGTCTACCAGACGCTAATGGGGAACTATGGTCTCTGAAGTCACTATACAGGCCTGGATCCGAAGCTAGACAAAGAGAACACTCCATCATGAGCAGGTTAAGTTTAATCTTCCTGTCTCTCCTGGAGCATATCTTAAAACTAGTGCCAATTTTGTACTTTGAGGACATGGGTGTATCCCCAAGACAGTGAATACAGTGGGAGTGGCCATCACTAACTGGGAAGGGCTCTCAGCAAGTGATTTAAAGTCTTGGGACTTAGGCATGTCCCAGCCAAAAAGGCTTCTCAAAAAGGGGAGTGGGTAGCAGGAGGCCCAAAAGAAAAAAAAAAACCTCCCCAATGGAATAAAACTCTAAGTAGGTAAAAGAATAAACCGTTTAGTTATAAAAATAAAATAAAATTATAAAAGCAACTAAGAGGAGGTATCTGACCAAGTGAGCACTACCAAATGCCTGTCTCTGGCCAGGGCAGTCTAGAAGGAACTGAGGGCAATTAATCTGTTGCAGCACTATATGCCCTTCATAAAGGGTATGAGGATGGCTAGAGATCAAAAGAACACTGCTGCCAAAACTCTCTGATCCACAGAGCATTGCGTGCATGCACACCTCAGTGGACCACCCATAGGGACACTACTGAAAGAACAAAAAGGCCTGCCCTGTTAGAAACTGATATCAGAGTCACTAGGGGCTTGTGTATGTGTATAGAGACAGATAAGCCAATATATATATATATATATATATATATATATGTGTGTGTGTGTGATTTAGGGTCATGGGAGCTGCTACCACTTTACAAAAATTACACTATGCATATCTATGATGGGACACAATGGTTGTAAACAGTAGTGGTGTCACAAGAGGTTGCCCCACAGTCATATAAGATTTTCACCCCAAATGAACACGTAAGTATGTAAAAGGTTGTTACAAGGAGGAGGGAGAAAAAATGTTTTTCTTAACCTCTGAGGACAGGACAAGAAGCAATGGGCTTAAATTGCAGCAAGGGCGGTTTAGGTTGGACATTAGGAAAAACTTCCTAACTGTCAGGGTGGTGAAGCACTGCAATAAATTACCTAGGGAGGTTGTGGAATCTCCATCACTGGAAATTTTTAAGAGCAGGTTAGACAAACCTGTCAGGGATGGTCTAGATCATTGGTTCCCAAATTTGTTATGTTGCTTGTGCAGGGAAAGCTTGTGGCTGGCCAGGCCAGTTTGTTTACCTGCTGCATCTGCAGGTTCAGCTGATTGCGGCTCCCAGTGGCCATGGTTCGCTGCTCCAGGCCAATGGGAGCTGCTGGAAGTGGCATCCAGTATGTCCCTCCGCCCGTGCCGCTTCCAGCAGCTCCCATTGGCCTGGAGCAGCGAACTGCAGCCACTGGAAGCCGCGATTGGCCAAACCTACAGACGCAGAAGGTAAACAAACCGCCCAGCCTGCCAGGGGCTTTCCCTGCACAAGCGGCAGAACAAGGTTGGGAACCACTGGTCTAGATAATGCATAGTCCTTCCATGAGTGTAGGGGACTGAACTAGATGACCTCTCAAGGTCCCTTCCAGTTCTATGATTCTATGATAATGAGGAGGAATAGGTTACAATTTCATCAAAACCTAGAAAGGAGGAAGATAAGGGGCAACTTATCTTATCAACAACTATAGCAGGTTGAGACAATGGAGCCCCAGAACAAGTGGACTTGCCACCTTCTGACACCAGCAGATCTCTAGATGTCCCAGGAGCTCCACAGTGCAGGGCACCTCAAAGACTAATTGAATGTTGTTAGCAAGTTTATTCATTGGTTATAAGTATTTGTATATTATATTAATGTTGGGGTTTCTAAGTGTTATTGTTATTAAGTTTTGGCATGGAAGGAAAGATGTAATATTGGGGACTGTGTCTTTAAGGAGCTTCCCAGGCAGAGAATTTGGGAGGTGTGCTGGAATCAAATATGAACTAAAACAGAGAACTTGCAAGCACCATAAGCATTGAGGGATCACTAAACACCATAGTGATTGTCTAGCTTCTGGAATCAATTTGGATTGTAGCCAACAGTACACCACCCCTCTGATCTGAGATCAATCAGCAAATGAGGTGTTCACCTTTGGCAAGTAGAGATGAGGTGAGCAATCAAATCCTATGAATGCCCAAAGAAACCTTGATGTATAGTTGGTATTCAAGTGGAAAAAGAGGGAAGAGAGATTGAAAATAAGATGGCCTAGAAAAATAGCAGTGAGGATATGGAAAGACCTTGAAGGAAAGTATCTGTGGGAAAAGGATTAAAAAAATCAGAGGAGCCAAGAAAGGCGGGTGTGTGGAAAGGAAGCCTGTTACCTGTGGCTGCCAGCTTATTTTCAGAAGAAGATTCATAGATTCCAATGCCAGAAAGAACTATTGTGATCATCTAGTCTGATATCCTGTGTAGCACAAGAGAACTTCCCTGGAATAATTCCTTTTGAACTAGAACATATCCTCTCCATCAAGGAACTCCAATCTTGATTTTAAACTTGCCAGTTATGGAGAACCCACCATGACCATTGATAAATTGTTCTAATGGTCAATTGCTGTCCCTTTCAAAAATGTATGCTTTATTTCCAGTCTGAATTTGTCCAGCTTCAACTTCAAGCCGTTGGATTGTGTTATAGCTTTCTCTGCTAGATTGAAAAGCCCATTATCAAATATTTGTTCCTTGTATAGGTAGTTAGAGACTGTGATCATGTCATTCCTTAACCTTCTCTTTGTCAAGCTAAATAGACTTTGCTCCTTGCATCTATCACTATAAGGCATGTTTTCTAATACTTTAATCATTCTGAACCTTTTCCAATTTATCAACATCCTTCTTGAATTGTGAACACCAGAACTGGACACAGTATTCCAGCAGCAAATGCACTAGTGCCAAGTACAGAAGTAATATAATCTCTCTTCTACTACTCGAGATTTCCCTGTTTATGTATCCCAGAATCATACTAGCCCTTTTGGCCACAGAGGTGCATTGGGAGCTCAGGTTCAGCTGATGATCCACCACAACCCCCAAACTTTTTCAGTGTCACAGCTTCCCCAGATAGAGTCCCACATTCTGTAAGTATGGCCTACATTCTTTGTTCCTAGGTTTACATTTACATTTGGCTATATTAAAATGTATATTGTTTGCTTACGTCCATTCTTACCAGGAGATCCTGAGGAAGTAGAGGAACAGTGATTGGAGTTAAAGCAGAGGAACTCAAGAGGGAGGGGAAAGCGCACCTACGTTTTATACAGTTTGGCTTATTTGGCTTATAGTGAGGGATGAGGAAACTGCAGAAATAATTTGTTTGGTGGGGGTAGAGAGAGTGGGCACCAACTCTCACTAGCTGTTAGGATCCTTGACCTTTTTATTTGCTATTGGCAAACATTCATGCAAATGGACTTTTGTTCTCACCAACACATAGAGAATAGCTGCTCTTTTTATGAATGCTTTTATTTGCTTTCAGACAAAGGTACTGGTACAGAATTGTTCTTGAAATTTGTCCAGTTAGTGTCCTGTTTAAAATGTTTCAATCATATAGTCAGGGATCAGAAACAATACCATGTGACCAATAACACAACAAAAATAGAATGAAATTCACACCCCTGTGCAGGTGTACATTTAAGCTACAGCGAATAGTCTAAATGAACATTCCACAAGAAATCCCTAGGTTAAAAACTATTTGTATAAATTCTTTGATGAATGCACATGAGTAACTAATATATTTGCACAAACCAGGATCAGTTTACAAACCATTAAATGTGCTGGGTAATTTATTGCAGTTGATAAGCTGATCAGCTCTATTCCGAAGTATCTCAGAAACGTAAGTTGTAGTCAAATTTGGGTATGGTCTAAAGGTTCATAAAGTGTTTAGTATTTATTTTCCTGTCTCACTGCCCCCTTTGTACTACTGACACAATTTCTCTTGAACTAATTCATGAAAGTAGTTCTCTGGTAATGTTAGATTTGTGCTGCAAGTCACCAGCCTGAGGGCATCTATGTAAAGTGAATATAGTTTTGGTTAAAGGTGCCAGATTCACAGCCCTATCAAGTGAAATCCTCTGCTCATTCACGCAGGAGGTACAGTGTGTGTGGTAGAAATACAGACCACAACCATACTGTCCTACTAGCATGCTTTAAATATAACCTAAAAAAACATATCAAAGAGATACTTCATACTCCGTTAGCCTCTTGGTGAGATTGCCAACAGGCAAGGGTGACGCTGGAGTTTTAACATTTATTTGGTCTTTGTTTGAGACACTCTCACACCTTCCCCTTCCTCTGATTTTCTAATTATGAGGCCAGGATCTTCCCTAATTATTTTAATTTTTTTTAAAACATAGGTTTAACAACCAGTAAAATAATAGATAAAAAAACTAAGTAACCAAATTCAAGAATACACGTTTAGCAAGGCTACTTGGGTACATAAAGTGCTCATCAGAGATTTAGGCAGTTGCAGTCTGGTTACTGAGGCAACTTCCTATGTCAACCAACAGAGCCTGCTTAAGTAAAAATACCTTTTTGGTACTGAAAGCTTAACACCCACATGCTTTGTACTGTATTAGCAGTTCCACCAAAAGCTGAAGTAATAGTTATTCCTGCCAGGCAGAACGGCCACTGCTAGATCAGGGGAAATAAATGCAAAATATAGGCATCTTGTCCCCTGACTCCTGAGCCCCATCATGGCTCCTGTGGTAAGGAGGGACAGTTTGGACCAATATCTAGGGATTCAAGAACTGGGGTGGGATGACTTCTGTCCTGAGTACCCCTTGTGGGCACTGGCATTCTGAAAGACACCTATGTTCAGTGCTCTGGCAGAATTTGGTCCTAAAATAGAACACTTTGCAACTAAAGGGGACCCCATTAAAATGTGAGCATGTATTACTTTTAAGTACTTAAATCCACTGGGGGGTTGCCCTAGTAACATTAATTACTTGCAAAGGGCTAAAGGACAATGGACCAGATCCTCTGAGCATACAAAGTTTTAAAAAGATAGTACTAAGACACTTTTGCACCTCCCTATTCCTCAGAGTTGCTCTAGGTGGTACCAACAGCAGTGGCCCAAGGACTGTTGCAGAAACCAGAAAACTAGAGCTCAGCAGTGTTCTGGCCATGTGTCCTTTTCCTTGGCTGAGAAAATCCACAGGTAGTTAGTTAAGAAAGCTTTTAAGCTTTGCCCAGCCAGAGTTACACAAAGCATCCGTGGTGCAGAACAGGATCTGGCCCAACATTTTAATGATGATTGCTGCATAGTATATTCTATTTTCTGCATATAACCTGTCACACAGTCATGCTGCCTTGTCTGTGTAGATGGTACTTGCTTCACTTGAATCTGTCCTTGTCTCTGAACTGAAATAGTTAACCTTTGCTCTATTTTAATTCTAATTGCTATTGTTATATCCACACAAATAAAATGGCATAGTCATCTGGGACTGGAATATACATCTATTTTAGTTGATCAGTCTGCTTTAATAACGTTGGCAATGTTTCATTTCTAATTACTCTTCTGCAGATACTTATAATCCTCATGCTGTATTATGTCAGAAAAGAAAGTGAATTCCAGAAAAAGATGAATTAAAAATATCTTTAAACTTGTTCTACCTATTGATGTGAAATTTCTCATAATTCTTTCCAACTAGAATTAGTTGGGTTTACAAGGTTTGGCCTGCGAAGAAAGAACAAATGGACTGATATTAAATTAAAGGGCTGATTCTGCTGTTCTTATAGGGCTTGATAATGTGAGGTACTAAGCACTCTGGCCCTGATCCAGCAAAGCACTTAACAGCATCCTTTAAAGTTTATCAGTTAGTCACATTGCTTCAATTTATGCTCACCTGCATAAAGTTAAGCATGTGTTTAAGTGTCTGCAGAATCAGGGTGTCAGTAAGTTGTATGCAGTGATGGTCATATAGCCCTATCCATCGGGCCATCTCAATACCTAGTCACCAGTTAGATCCCACTTATGCCTTCAAAACAGATCTTATCAGGACTTAAATGGTACATAGTTTTTCTGCAAATTACACCCTGCATGAATTACAATTGAATTTTGAGCCCTAGATAATTATGTATGCCACTTAACTATGTTACCACTAATACAAGTATTTCTGGTCAGGGATAATGTTTGTTTTTCAGTTGTTTCACCATCAAATTCTGATGTTCATTTTTGTGTGTCTAAATAATTAAACAGTAATCTTGAAACTGTTATATGTTTTTAAACAGCTTTATTTGTGATTAAAAAAAACCCAACAGAGCAGTTTATTTTTAGTCCTGAAATACCTGGCCTTTGTTTAAAGCTCACTTGCACAGGAGAACTTAATTTCTTGCATTTCTCTCTGCTTAGAAGTTCTTTTGCAAGTACATCTCTCTTTATCTCCCCATTTTTATGCTGCATTGCTTTGTTTCTATAGATTAAGTCAAATACCACATAAAGAGCAACAATAATGAAACTGCAGATAGATCGAAGGGATACAGAGAAGTCTAAAGATTTATGGCCAAATTCCATCTTCAGATACTTGTATGAGTCACTTCCTAGAGTGGGAGGGTCTATGTGGGAAGAGCTTTCTTTCAAACTTATTGATGAATAGTGTTCATGGGAGTGAATAATTAGTGAGAGTCTCGGCATATAGAACATATTTCTCTTCAGATGTGAATGACTAGCTCCCAGTGACCTCAAAAGGATTTTGGCCCATGCACATCCAAGGAGGGTATGTGGCCCTCAGTGAGGGTAAGTTCACTGTATCAACTCTCCAACACAGCTCTTCAAGCATAAAATACATCTAACCTGCAATACCCCAGACTTGGGCCTTTATTGAGCAAAGCCTGCCAATGGTAGCAAATTATATGGGGTTTTTGTGAAGTGGATGAAATGTCCACAGGGAATTGGTCTAGATCTAGATCTAGTATAATAGATCCCTCAGATACTAAAATAGATCATTTAAGTTTTTAAATGCTGCCCTAATTTCCTCCCGCCCCCATATTCATATCTCCATTGATTTTAATGAAGCTCTCCATAGGTTACCGCTGCAAAGCAAAGGGGCTTTCACATGAAAAGCAGGAATACAGTAATTATTTAATTTCTTTCTATAAGTAGTCCAGTCAAGAGGGTGAGCTTGCAGCTGGGGATGGGACTCTTGAGTTTGCCTAATCCAAGTTTCAGACTTTAAAGAAAACAAATAATTTTCAATGAACTGACCACTTGTAAGTTATCAAAGAGCAAAAATCTTAATGTTTGAGTTGGTTTTTTCTCATACCCCTCGAAACACTTTTGTATTTAAAATGTTGTTGTAGTCTTGTTGGTCCCAGGATATTAGTGAGGCAAGATGGGTGAGGTAATATCTTGTATTGGACCAACTTCACTGGTGAAAGAGAGACGCTTTGAGCTTACATGACGGGCTCAGTGTAAGCTCAAAAGCTTGACTCTTTCACCAACAGAAGTTAGCCCAACAGAAGTTATTAACTCTCCCACCTTGTATTGCTTATATTTAAAATGATATTTTGGTAGCTTTTTTTTAGTCCATGGTAATGAACTGGGCTATTTAGAGTATAAATATAAAATAAAACAGATCCCAGCTTACCAACAACTGAAAATCTATCACCGAATGGCACCTGAATTCTCAGTTGTTATAATGTTTAGGATTAGCACTATACTGCACAATATCTAAATCTCCAGGGCTCCAAGGAAACTACTGCATATGTGGTTTTAAAAATTGCTTGACAACCTGGATAGATGGGAGTAGAGTTTTGAACCTTGAGGGCAGAGGTTCAAATCCTGTGTAAGACAATCATGAATTGAAGTCATTACCGTTTCAGTGCCATTTCATGGCCTATGTGAAATGAGATTCTGGTCTCAACCCAGGCTACACTATAAAAAGTACTACCATAGTTGACATTAACTAGCTCCCCTATTAGCAAGAGACCTGAAGGCTTAAATGGATATGGATGGATAGTACTATGCTTTCATCCCAGGGTTCTCCCTCCAGGATGGGGTCAAAACATATTAGTGGTGTGGGGAAATTTGTACCCCTGCTGCATGCACTAAATCTTTTTGTTCTGTAGATAAGTAGAGAAATTCAGCCTCTAGGGCTCTCAGCCCAGAACTTATCATTACCAACCCTAAATTCAGGCTTAAAAACAATATTTACTGAAATCCTCAACTATCTCTAGGTTGTTTTCCAATCCTTATCCTATCCTGAAATGAACTGGGCACAAAGCATTTTCATATTCTTATCATATCCATTACCGCAAATAAGTTTTGGAACTGTCTGACTGTGTGAGATCAATCACAGAACCGGCAATAAGTTTCTCTGTGTATTGGTCACCGTGATTTTTTTCATCCATTACAAGGTCTCGAAGAGACACAATCGAAATTTCCCAACAAGCAGAAATACTGTTCTTTGTGTTGAATCTCACCAGCAGTAATATTTTCCACACTACCAAATCAAATATGTGCCAGAGACATACTACATTGTTATGATCAAAGCAATGCCACACATATATATTTGTATTCATGCCCACTTATTGTTTGGCTCTTCCACGGCTTAGCAGAGGAGTGGCTGATACTGTACATTGTGGCCAAAAATGAAAACAAAATGCAGATCATATTTATTGCATTAGAATGCTTCTGCAAACACTTTTGAAAGTGAAAACACTTGTGAAAGCTATTTCTCTAACTGAAATTGATAAGCCAATTTGCAGGTGAATCAAAACTATATAGCAGAAGCCTGCAGCACTGCATAGAAAATTCTTGGTGAGCAGTATAATGACAGTGATTTGACACACTACAAAGCAAAACACATGTGAACAGGGTCCTACTGCTTTTATGCCACAGGTACTTTTTCAGTGTGAGATGGTTGATATATTGTTAACTGTTATCACAGTAGTGGCTAAACTGTAGATAGGGCCTCCTATTTCATTCCATATACAATCAATAAATGCAGACATTTTACAGTAGCGGTTTTGAGGTTTAGCATGACTAAACCTTAATTAGTATGTTTACAAGAGCTGCAGTAAACTGTTCATTACACAGGCTAGCTCTGGCAAACAACCCCAAGCTGCAGTAAACTATTCATTACACAGGCTAGCTCTCGCAAACAACCCCTTCAGATTTTCAGCCCCTTGTTTGATAGCCTTCCTCTGTGTAGCAAGCCTGAATACATCCTCTAGGTTGGCCATGAATTATGGGGGAGAGGAGAAACATTAAACATTGAGCCTCTGAGCAAAGGAGAAACGCAAACCTTTGGGAGAACAGTGCGTCCAAAAGAACTGCTGAAATGAAACATTGCTGAGAAGACAGCTGCAGCGCTTTGAGGGCAGATGAGCAAGACAGGGCCAAAAGGAGTGAGGATAAGTGTACAATATCATTTTAGAGTTTAAATGCTTTAAAAAGGAAAACCCATCCAAGCCCTGGTGCTACTGATTTTTCACTGAGGTCTGCTTTAAGGAGTCAGGTTTCAGAGTAGCAGCCGTGTTAGTCTGTATCCGCAAAAAGAAAAGGAGGTCTTGTGGCACCTTAGAGACTAACCCATTTATTTGAGCATAAACTTTCGTGAGCTACAGCTCACTGCATCTGATGAAGTGAGCTGTAGCTCATGCTCAAATAAATGGGTTAGTCTCTAAGGTGCCACAGGTACTCCTTTTCTTTTTAAGGAGTCAGTTATCCCTGGCCTTTGTTCAGATGCACAGAAGAAGGATGCACAGTACAAGTGGAAGTTTTTACACTCAGGAGAGCACAAAGACTGCTGCTTCTGTGCCTTGTTAGGGGCATGAACTGACCCCATAAATGAAGGAGAAGGAAATTGACAAGGCCAATTCCGTCATGCTGGAATGCTGTCCCTTGGCATGGTGCAGCTTACATAATTCTCCTGTACTCTGGGAATGTCCAGAGGACTGTGTTTCCTTGAGATGCTCTCTTTCCTGAAGCTATGCCTGCGATCTGATCTGTTCTGTTTAGTGTAGATTCCTAAACTGCCCTCATCACTGTATTATCTGAGCACCTTCCACTACTGTACCTTCCACTACTGCACTAAGTGATGTGATTAACATCTGTCATGTGTGGTTCATTCTCTCTGCAGGGGGAGAATTATGTGTGCAGTAAAGTGTTTTGTTTTGCTGGTTTGTTTGTTTTTATTTGCATACCATTTAGGTCAAAGAAGGAAAGGTCAAAGAAACAAACACCTCACCCCTTGAAAAACAATGAGGAGTCCGGTGGCACCTTAAAGACTAACAAGATTTATTTGGGCATAAGCTTTTGTGGATAAAAAAACCCACTTCTTCAGATGCATGGGGTGAAAATTACAGATACAGGCATAAATATATATTGGCACATGAAGAGAAGGGAGTTACTTTACAAGTGGAGAACCAATGCTGAAGGCCAATTTAGTCAGGGTGGATGTGGTCCACTCCAAATAACTGATGAGGAGGTGTCAATACCAAGAGAGGGAAAATTGCTTTTGTAGTGAGCCAGCCACTCCCAGTCCTTGTTCAAGCTCAAATTGATGGTGTTGAATTTGCAAATTAATTGTAGCTCAGCAGTTTCTCTTTGATGTCCTTTTTTGAAGTGTTTTTGTGGAAGAATGGCTACTTTTAAATCAGTTATTGAATGTCCAGGGAGATTGCAGTGTTCTCCTACTGGCTTTTTGTTCATAGATTCATAGAATACCAGGGTTGGAAGGGACCTCAGGAGGTCATCTAGTCCAACACCCTGCTCAAAGCAGGACCAATCCCCAATTAAATCATCCCAGCCACGGCTTTGTCAAGCCTGACCTTAAAAACTTCTAAGGAAGGAGATTCCACCACCTCCCTAGGTAACGCATTCCAGTGTTTCACCACCCTCCTAGTGAAAAAGTTTTTCCTAATATCCAACCTAAACCTCCCCCACTGCAACTTGAGACCATTACTCCTCCGTCTGTCATCTGCTACCAATGAGAACAGTCTAGATCCATCCTCTTTGGAACCCCCTTTCAGGTAGTTGAAAGCAGCTATCAAATCTCCCCTCATTCTTTTCTTCCGCAGACTAAACAATCCCAGTTCCCTCAGCCTCTCCTCATAAGTCATGTGTTCCAGTGCCTAATCATTTTTGTTGCCCTCCGCTGGACGCTTTCCATTTTTTCCACATCCTTCTTGTAGTGTGGGCCCCAAAGCTGGACACAGTACTCCAGATGAGGCCTCAGCAATGTCGAATAGAGGGGAATGATCATGTCCCTCGATCTGCTGGCAGTGCTCCTACTTATACAGCCCAAAATGCTGTTAGCCTTCTTGGCAACAAGGGCATACTGTTGACTCATATCCAGCTTCTCATCCACTGTAACCCCTAGGTCCTTTTCTGCCGAACAGCTGCCTAGCCATTTGGTCCCTAGTCTGTAGCGGTGCATGGGATTCTTCCATCCTAAGTGCACAACTCTACATTTGTCCTAGTTGAACCTCATCAGATTTCTTTTGGCCCAATCCTTTAATTTGTCAAGGTACCTCTGTATCCTATCCTACCTCCAGCATATCTACCACTCCTCCCAGTTTAGTGTCATCTGTAAACTTGCTGACAGTGCAGTCCACGCCATCCTCCAGATCATTAATGAAGATATTGAACAAAACTGGCCTCAGGACAAACCGTTGGGGCACTCCGCTTGATACCGGCTGCCAATTAGACATAGAGCCATTGATCACTACCCGTTGAGCCCGACGATCTAGCCAGCTTTCTATACACCTTATAGTCCATTCATCCAGCCCATGCTTCTGTGGAAGACCATATCAAAAGCTTTGCTAAAGTCAAGGAATAACATGTCCACTGCTTTTCCCTCATCCACAGAGCCAGTTATCTTGTCATAGAAGGCAATTAGATTAGTCAGGCATGATTTGCCCCTGGTGAATGGGAAAAGATATGAAAGACTGAGTTAGTCCAAACAAAAAAGCCAATTGATATAATTCAAGGACTAAGAACATGTTAAGAACATGCTTGGTAAACAAAAAAAAGTGTGAAACAAGAAATCAATAACCTGAAATTGGTGTAGGAAACTAGGCTTAATTGGTAGACCAAATAATGAGGGAATGGTATATTCTGTCTATTTTGTGGATCCTTAAAGAAAGAGATTTGGGGTTAAAACTGGCTAATGGATCAAACTTCACCATCACGGCTGCCACCCCACCATCTCCTGGGATCCCAGTCTTTCATCATCCTGATCCTGAGAGATGTTCTGACCAAACTGGGCCAGAGACAGGGACGCAGAGAACATTGACACTTCTACTGGATCAAGCTGACTCCCAAACACCACCTGGGATGAAACGGGATTGGACTATACCAACAACAGCAACAATGACATCTCCAGCCCAACTCAACTAACTTCTTCTTTCCCACAAGCACAGTTATTACCATCTTTGGATGCCATCTCAGATTGTCAAACCTTTAAAAATTCTCTCCAGAAAAAGAGAACAAAGATGCTTTTAAACTGAAATCCTTATTTAATACTTTACATTTCAAATGCTTTAACTGTTTTTCCTTCTTTTCTTTATCTTTAATAAAAACTTAGAAAGATTTTTAATTGTGTTTGCCATGGTACTATGCAGGCTGAGGTCTCAGTATGCCAAACCTCAGACCTTGTTTAACACTGTCAGTGTTGCACGGTGACTGGGTTATGTGAACACCCATATATTACATCTAAATTAATACAACATCCCTTGATTCTAGGTTAGACATAAGACAACAACGATGCCAATGGGTGAGGAAGGAGATTTTGAGAGGGATGAGAATTACGATAGAAGATCATGACATCGGTTATCATATGCTCACAATATATTTTTGTCCTAACTTAATACATTATTATATGGACTGATTGAGAGAGTAAAAGCTATCGAAAGGGCAGAAGCAGTGCAGTGCACTTTGGGACTAACCAGAAGAATTGAGTCTTTTTGAAGAGTGTGAAAAAGGAAAATGAAGATGCATGGTATACTGGACCAAGGAAGATATTATAAATGTAGGAGCCAGCATGAAAGAAGGTGGAGAGTAGCTTGAACGAGAAGGAAAAAAGGCAAGCTGTTTTAGCAAAGGACATGGCACAAGCAGGGAAGTATGAGAAACTAGAGATGGGATGTAGGCAGGAACAGAACCTTGAAGGTGAAATAAGGAGTTGAATTCGATGAAGAAAGAGATCAGAAGCCACTACAGGGACTCAAGGATAGGGATGGGACTGTAGAAGCTGTGAATAAGAAAGACAATTAGAATTGCAACACATTGGATAGAGTTGAGGTGTGCAGTATGAGAGTTGAAGAGGCCAGAGAGGAATAGGTTGCAATACTCAAGATGGCTGCGGAGTGAAGCAGGCTTTTAGAGGCAGAGTAGGAAAGAAAGGTATGGATTTTGGAGATGTGATCGAGGAAGAATGAGTAGGATTTATTAACATCCTAGATGAGAACAGGATGAGGGGATTCAAACAGGATCATCAAGGTTGCATGCCTGAGTAACTGAGATTATGATGGAGTTATTCATTGTGATAGAGAAGAGAGTGAAAAATAAGGGAAGAGGAAAAAGAAAAGGAATTTTTACTGTTAACTTTGGTAAGTCCAATTTGTGTAGGCAGACAAATATCCAGGCATAGATATCAGAAAGCTTCAAATGATGGACAGAAGTAGAGAGGTTAGTGGTAAAGAGTCATCACTGTATTGTTGTAATTTAACCATGAGACAGGATGAGCTCATCCAGGAAGTGGAGATTGAGAGGAAAAGGACTAGGGACTGAGTACAGAGGGATACCATTGGAAAGTGAGAGAGAAGAAGAGGAGGTACCACCAAGGAAAAGAAAATCATTGAAGTAGTGTCTGGGGAGATACAGTGGTCACAATTACAAAGCCAGCATTTACCAATGTTTGAGATCCCTTAGTGTTTCTCTATCCTTGGGTAAACTAGAAAAGTAATATTTCACCTACTATGGTGTGGTAACTCTTGGTAATTGTTGACCATTTAATGGTAATGACTGTAGAAGGAGAAGCAGTCATGTATAGAAACACAAAATCCTGAGGATGGAGTACCTTTGTATATTGAAGGCAGAGGACAGACTAAGGAGGATAAGGATGCAGAAGAGATACTTGGACTTGGTCAGGAGCAGAACATTAGTGACCTTATTAAGAATGGGTCTCAGTAAAGAAGTCAGGAGTCAGATTGCAGATGATCCATGAGAGGCCTGGAAGAAAAAACCCTTGAACAGAGGAAGTAGATGAAAATCGCTTAGTAAGTGAAATTATTTAGAGTAGAGTTAAAAAAAAAAAACTAGATAGTTCCACCAGTGGCTATTAGTCAGGGTGAGGAGCAATGATGTCCCTAGCCTCTGTTTGCCAGAAGCTGGGAATGGGCAACAAGAATTAAATCACTTGATTACCTGTTCTGTTCATTCCCTATGGGGCAACTGGCAGTGGCCCTTTTGGAAGACAGGATACTGGGCTAGATGGACCTTTGGTCTGACCCAGTATGGCCATTCTTATGTTCTTATGAACATTCAAAAAGCTCTTGAGGAGTCCCTCACAGAAGCTATTTAGTTAGTATCTATTTAGTTTAGCTATCTAGTTAGTAGGTTTGGTTTACAGAAATATTATAAAATAGGAATTGCCTAAAAGACACAAACAATGAATATGAAAGGGCCAAATTTAAACACTGCAAAGGTAAACAGCCGAACACTCTCATCATTCTACACCAAGATCAGTGGTGTTTTAATATGTTAATTAATGATATTGGTCTTGGTCAAAATTTGTAGATTAAGATAAATAATTTTATGTCAAGACCAAGAAGAGTGTAAGGAATTTGAAACAGACCTAATCAAGATAGATGGATGATGGACTTGATGGCAAATGAAATTCACTATTCATAAATGCAAGGTAATGGACATAGGAAGATAATTTGAATAACTACTATATATTGTTTGATTCTAAATTAATTGTACCACTCAGGAAAAAGACCTGGGTGGCATTGTGGGCAGCTTAGAAAAAGGTTCTGTGTAAGGTGAAGCAGCAGTCAGAAAGCAAACTGTGTATTTGGAGATTAGAAAATGTGGTAACAATTAATACTGCAAATATATAATGACATTATATAAACTAACACTACATCTTCACCTTGAATACTGTGATTATTTCTGGTCCCTCTATTCATAGAAAAGATTTCTTAGAAATGGAAAGGTTCAGAGATGGGTGACAGAAATTGTAAGAAGCATGAAGAGGCTTCCGTGTATGGAGAGCTTAAAAAGACTGAGGTTGTTTAGTTTAGAGGGAAGTATACAGAAAGTAAATCAGATACTCCTATTTATCCTTTCTCATGGAACAAGGGCATTGGTGTAGGGGAATACTTATTTCGAAAACATCTGCAGTAACATCAGATAAGAGATATTTCTGTTTTATAATAATATATAACCTCCATGCTTCAGGGCATAAGACTCTTACAAGTTGATGAGTCAGAAAGAAACTTCTTCTATGTGCAGACCATTTTCCATGACTGGTTTTCTTGCAATTTTCTCTGAAACAGCTGTTGTTAGCTACCATTGGAAACAGGATTCTAGACTTGATGGGTCACTAGTCTGTTCCAGTATACCAATTTCTATGTTCCTAACCATGCAATTTAAATAACACTCTTCAGTGGAGAACCATATACCTAGCGATTCATATCAGCATATTCAAAACCCCTCAGTCATACAGTCTGATGAAAGTGAAAAATACACAGCCTGAGCTTGCTCATCAGGGGCTGTACACATGCTAATGTAAATTCTATGGGCCAAATTCTCTAGTCTTGTCCACTTCATCTGTGCAAAGAGACTGGAAACCAGCCATGACTCCACAGTTAGGATTCCACTGATAGAGGACAGTCCCCAGTGGGCACGAAGCCATCATAGCTTGCTCCTACACTATCCTCCCACCAGGGGTCCTGCCAAATGGGTGCATGTAGAGAGCAGAGAGGGATAAAGAGACTCTGTACTTTGGTTATCTCAGACTGGTATAAAGTCCCTTGGTGATTGTTACCACAATCAATGCTGCTCTAAACTGCTTGGGCCCCAGTCAGTGCAGATCCAGCCATCACGTTCTGTGTGCTGAGCAGAAACTTGGTGCAGCAGGGGATCTGCACCTATATTTTTTTTTAGCTGTTTTTTCTCCCTTTTACTGTAGCTCATTTTACAGCTAGAATTTCATGGTATTTATAGGTTAGTTACTAGCTCACAGTAGATCTTAGATCATGCCAGCGTATTGCAGCAATATGAATATATAATCTTTCATGCTTAAAGAAACTACTTTCAAACATGAAATAAAAGCGATAATATATATACAGTAGCAAAAGTTTCCCATTGTTTTTACAATCTCTTATTTTACATTCATCCTGTTGTTTCCTGAACTCACTGAAGCTGTTAGCAGTTTATTATTGTATTTTAGGTTACCTGTTTAACACATTTTGATATGTTTTCCCCCATATTAATCCCAGATTTTAGATCATCTTATTCCTCTGTCCTTTGAAAATTTGAGTTTACTAGGATCCTTTGAATCCCCTTAAGAATTATACAAACTTCCATATTATCGATATGTAAAATGGATTATTTTCTAATGGAAATAATCCTAGGTTTCTGCTTGCACATCTGGTCTAGCTTTGGTTGCTGTACAAAGCAACCCTCTAGGAGAAAATATATTATTTCTATTCTTTGTATTAAAAAATAAAAAGAAACACTCACTCTCTGAGATCTCAAGCCACTGTGTTGTGTTATATTCTGGTAAGACTTTTTATTTGTATTATAATTGTGACAGATATTGCACCCACATGCAGTACATCTGGGAGAACATATTGTATTAAGGTTATGTATTACTGTAGACCAGGGAGCATACGCAGGATTGTGTTCTACTCCAGAGGGGAGGGGTACCACAGCTCCTTCAGGAACTAACAACAGTGCAGGGTAACGAAGGTGAATCATTTGCACTGTCAACACCCTGGAGGTTTGCATATACTGGTTCAAACTGGGTTTCCAGAGGCTAGGAAAACAAAGAAAGGGCTTTTAGCTTAAAAACAGGCTGTCAGGACCTTCTTACTTATCCAGCACACAGATAGGACCTTCTGTCCAAGGGCCCCAACCCATGAGGAAGGGTTGGTAAGACTTTGGCTTATCAGGGCCCCATAAGGCTGATAGGTGTTATCTGGTGACCTAGCATGCATATAGGAATTTTATAATGTTCATATGTTTTTTCTCTAGTGCTTTTGCCTTAAGAATAAAGGTGCTTACTTAGTGTGAGGTCACTTATAACTGTTGGCAATACACAGCAAAGCACAGGTACTAGCCTTTAGGCCAACTAGCTTGCTGGGTATATCATCGTGTAAGATACAGAGTTGTGCAGCCTTAAAACCCTGGTCAGGAGGGAGAAATACATGGGTCTCCACCCAAGAGAAGTGACAGCTCGGAGTCAGACATCTTAAGTGGGTGCCCTCATAGAGGTGCAGTTACCCTGAAACTGTGACAATAATCTTGTAGACTTTTAGGAACCCTGGCATTCTGTTTATGTTCTATGTTAATACTGGCTATTAAACTGCAGGCTTTGTTTATTTTTCTACAGTCATTCCAACTCCCTTTCCTTGTCCTTTTACTGCATCAGGTTTTCTTCTACCAGGAGATATTTCCTCTCTTCAATCTTTGCTCCAAGGTCCAGGGTTCTGTGTTTACTGTACATATATGAATTACATTTTCCATTTATGGTATTAACCAAACCACTTATGAACTGACTCCTTTAAATAAGAATTCACAGATCCTTGTAAACATTACCTGGTACAAAGTACTAAAATGGTGAGACTATGTGAGCGTTTCCAGTGCTGTGTGCCATCTAATCCCAAATTTATTAATTTCCTATTTATGTATAATATGTATGACAATCATATAACATAGAAGAAAATTACCAAATGGAATCCACCCATATTTGCTTCTCTTCTGTTATATTCATTTTATTCATCTTCTTAAAACAATCATATTTTCAATTTAGAAAGCTTATTTCAGACATTTCCCATGCTCTTCCTAAAGAATTTTATTGATCCATGAATGTCATGACATTTCAAAGATGATGGCATATACAGAATTTTCAACATGACTGAGGACAGAGTTGGGACAAGCAGGATGACAGATGAGAGCTTAGAGGTACAAATTCAGAAGTAAAGAGAACGGGGGTATCTCACACAGGCAGCTCTGTCACAAATTTCCTGAAACAGCCAACCTGGGACTGCAGCAATCAGGAAATACAGTGTCATCTTCTTGTAAGAAATACAATGTATAATGAAACTTTTGACTTGTCTCCAGTAAAATACAGTCCTGAAGTATTATACAGTAATTGTCTGATTCGTTCTTGCACATATAATAAAATCTTGCTTTGGACACTGTGTCGCATACAAGACACCAGTGTTTCTCCAGTAATGGCTGTTAAAGCTGAAGCTGCATTTTATATCTTGAAACTAGGGGCTCAGGAATTTGTTATGTCACCACAGATCAATGTTCCATTCAGTCCATTGTCCTATTTGCATTAGTGGCCAATGCTGGATAGTTCAGAGGAAGGCACAAACCCCCACAATGTGCTGACATTTCAAGACTATAACATAGGGAGACAGGATTGTGAGCCCTGTAATGCTAAAATCCTTGTGGTGAGGGTCTCAAAATACTGCTGATCTCTGTTCCTCACTTTCAGTGTTTTAAGGGCCTGATCCAAAGCTCACTGAAGTCAATGGAAAGATTTTCATTGACATCAATGAGCTTTGGATCAGGCCCCTGCTGAACGCTTTTAATGATAAGAGTGTGCTTTCTGGGGAGGAGGCAGCCTCTGTGATTACTTGTCAAACTATTCCTGATATGTGTTGATCCATTTTGACCTTTTAAAAAGGAAAAGTCATACAGCCTTTCCCTGTTTCTTTGGTAGCAAGGAGATTGCAAACTCTTACTGTTCTTTGAATAAACATCCACCATAATTAGATATGAAAGCAGAGAAGGAATGCTTGTATGACTAATTCTTTCCTGAAATACTGTATCTCATACATCCTTATAACCTACTGTCTTTTACTGAGGAGGGTAAATGCCAAAGGTTTTTCATTCTTCACCTTTATAGTCACCATGAAGTTATAACACCAAGTTACTGATTCATACAGTCATTACTTGTACTGTTTATCTCTTGCTACAGTAATCTTTTTCCTTCCCAGCTTCTTTTAGTGGGAGATATAATTTCTCATAATGAAATGAAGGGAAATATTGTAAGTGTTGAAGACTTGTAAAGTAGCTTATTGGGGAAAGTAAATGCTAAAAAGGTAATGTGCTAATAAAAAATGTTCTCACCCTTTTAATACAGTACCTCTTATTCAGTATAATAAAATAACCTCTGGCAGCTAATCTTCAGGCTTTTCAGATTTCTCGCTGATAGTGTAGTTAGCACTCCCCAGGCCTGGTAATCAAAATTCTAAAAAAAAGTCCCACAACTCTTTACTAGATACAGGTCAGAACACAGGTACTTGGTGCAGTTGGCATGGGGCATGATCCAGCAGCCACTGAGGTCATTGTAAGGTTTCAGAGTAGCAGCCGTGTTAGTCTGTATTCGCAAAAAGAAAAGGAGTACTTGTGGCACCTTAGAGACTAACAAATTTATTTGAGCATAAGCTTTTGTGAGCTTCATCCGATGAAGTGAGCTGTAGCTCATGAAAGCTTATGCTCAAATAAATTTGTTAGTCTCTAAGGTGCCACAAGTCCTCCTTTTCTTTTTGAGATCATTGTAAAGATTCCCATAGAGCTTTTATACACAAGTATCTGGGGCAGAGTTGTTATAGATGGGGAGATATATAGGCATTGCTTGTTCAAGGAAATCCTAATGCCCATGTCACAGTTCATTAAATACCTTACCTCTAATCATTCAGTGGTTCAAAGAGAAGAGTATCTATTGCCCATTCAGTTCCAATGACCTTTGTACCTTTGAACATCTCCCCCTTCTTTGCTAAACTTTGCCTTTTTTCCTGTTCATGAATTATCTACAGAGACACTGAAATTCTCTAATTTATTTTATTCACATTTTTTTCAGTTGATATTTTTAAAAGTGGTAATTGCTTACTAACAGATGGTTGTGAAGGTTTGAAATCAACACAGTTAGCTAACTATAAAAGTAGAACTGATTGGAAAAATGACTGAAAATTCTTTAGTCAGAATTTGAACCAGAGGCTATGTCTACACTACCGCAGTAAGTCAACCTAAGGTAGCTGGAGTCGACATATCTTAGGTCGCTTTACTGCGGTGTCAACACCATGCTGGGTCGATGGAAGATGCTCTCCTGTCGACTTACCTTACTCCTCTCACTCCTGGTAGAGTACCGGAGTCGACCAGAGAGCACTCTGCTGTTGATTTAGCGGGTCTTCACTAGACTCGCTAAATCAATCCCCGCCGGTGCATCGATCACAGCAGCGTCAATCCTGCAGTAGTATAGACATAGCCTAAAGGTGTCATGGAGACAGTCTGATTTCCCCTTAAGTTCTGACAAAACCCAGACTGAAAATCTGTTTTCCTGACAGCTTGCCTGCCTAGCACCTGGACAGATAACTGCTTGGACTCAGGCATCCCAGGGTTTCCACCTTGTAAACTGCCCCAAAGCCAGGACTCTGTTCCCTTTCAAGGAGAATTATGAAATGTTGGGGTTTTCTTCCTAATAAGAATTAAACCAAATTTCAAAATATTGAATGGAATTACCTTTCTCCATTCTGTTCTCTAGATCACATGCGTTGACTTTCCAAAGTGCCAGGGGGTGCTCATCCCCCAGCTCTGCCCTAGGGCCTGCCCCCACCCCAAGCATGCTGCGTCCTCGCTCCTCCGCCTTATCCCCCAGAGCCTCCTGAACATCACGAAACAGCTGATTGCAGTGGGCAGGCAGTGTGGGGAGAGAGGAGGCGCTGATCCATGGGACCTGCCAGTGGGCAGGAGGCGTCGGGGGGGAGAGGGGAGCTGATAGTGGGGCTGATGGTGGGTGCTCAATACCTACCATTTTTCCCCATAGTTGCTCCAGCCCCAGAGCACCCACAGCATCAGCGCCTATGCTCTAGATAAGTCATGTGATGTTGTTTCAGTTCTCCAACTGGATAAGCCTATGCAACTACCCAAATGCAACACAAACTGCAGACTCTATAAACTGAAAATAAACTCGGGCCACATTCTGGTCGCCTCACTTACATTAAATGGCACCTTAGTCCACAAGTACTCCTACTGAAATCAGTGGGACCGCTCATGGAATATGATATATTAAATGTATGGGTATCAGAATCTGGCTCTTATAAATTAGTTTTATTAAAAATACTTGAGTATTTAAGCTTAAAATTCATGATCCACAAGTATTCACACAAGTAAATCTTAATGCTCAAGTCATGAGTATGATATTGTGAAACTGAAAGACGTGACACATAGTCTGTAAAAACATGCCTTTGAATTCAAAACAAAGTTTTTTCCTTATTCAGTGTTATTCAATTTTTACTTGTGATGTGTGGTTGGTGTGTTGGGCTGTTTCACCAAAGTTCTTGTTGAAGTTATGCTATTTGATCTATGACCTGATGATCTTGCTGGGACAAGGTTATTAATATTAAAGTAAGTTCCTTACAGATCACTTGTGTCTGTGTGAGTTCCTGCTAGGCCTGAGCACAAGTTCGCTGAACCATAGAATCATAGAAGACTAGGGTTGGAAGTGACCTCAGGAGGTCATCTAGTCCAACCCCCTGCTCAAAGCAGGACCAACCCCAACTAAATCATCCCAGCCAGGACTTTATCAAGCTGGGCCTTAAAAATCTCTAAGAATGGAGATTCCACCACCTCCCTAGGGAACCCATTCCAGTGTTTCACCACCCTCCTAGTGAAATAGTTTTTCCTAATATCCAACATAACCCCCACCCACCCACCCCCTGCAACTTGAGACCATTGATCCTTATTCTGTCATCTGCCACTACTAAGAACAGCCTAGCTCCATCCTCTTTGGAACCTCCCTTCAGGTAGGATTTGATAGCAGCCTTCAACTTTCTCACTCTTCTCTTCTGCAGACTAAATAAGCCCAGTTCCCTCAGCCTCTGCTCATAAGTCATGTGCCTATTTTTGTTGCCCTCCACTGGACTCTCTCCAACTTGTCCACATCCTTTCTGTGGGAGTGGGGGGTGGGGCACAAAACTAGACTCAGTATTCCAGATGTGGCCTCACCAGTGCTGAATAGAGGTGAATAATCACTTCCCTCTATCTGCTGGCAATGCTCCTATTAATGCAGCCGAATATGCCGTTAGATTTCTAACCATGACAGTACTCAGGCAAAAACACCCACTGGAGGGAGCTTGCATGTGTGAGGATTCTGTAAAGCTACTCAAAACCTCAGGATTTTTCTAACTCCCAATTTTGCAAATTCCCCCATATGTGTAAATCAAGCTAGACTAATGCTATCACCAGTAATAAAGAACTGACAACTTAGTTGCCAATGTGTGAAGCACAGTAGAATCCAGCTGGCTCTACTGTGTAAATAAATAAAAGACTGACCTCTGTCTGGTTGTGGTAGAGTACAGTTTTGGCTTAAGGTCATTGTATTTTTTCTTGCATTTTATAATAACTGAGCTCATTGGCTAAAGGTCAGTGGTCTTCAAAATAATTTTGGAACTTCTTAATCTGAGTTGTGACTTGTTATGCTGATTTACACCAGCTGAGTTCTGAGCCATTGTATTTCTGATATTTTATCTACCCACCGTACTCAGTAAAGTGTTCATGTAAAAATGGCACAATCTTACTTGTCATATATCATCCTGGTATGTCTTCCTGTATGTCATGTTTGCTTACTTCACTGACAAAAACATGTTTTTACTGTTAGCCCTGCTGAGACAATGCATTGAAGGGAATGCCAGCCATATACCATTGTCTTGCACATCCACAACAAAACTGCCAGATTTCATTACTGGCAATGATGTATGAAACATACTAGCTTTTAGTTCCCAGGTTGAATTTAGGAAAGTTAGAAAATTTATTTTTTAAATTGTAAACTGATCAAATTGTTCTGAAGTTATGTAGAGAGAATAAATACAGAACCCAGCAATGTCACGTGTATAGCATCACTTTCCTAACTACAACCATATTTTAAAACCTTCCTTTAGAAGGTCGTGCTCCAGAGCTCATTGAAGTCAATGGGAATCTTGTTCCTTCTTGACTTCACTGGAATTTGGATCAAATGCTAAGTGAACGTTGGTCTGAGTGGTAGGTTAACCTTTCTTCTTCCATTTCTGTCATTAGACGATAATATCTAGTTTAAAACACTGAAAATGTGAAGACTCTTAGGATAAACCACCTGGAGCTTACTTAATAGCGTTACACTCATTTTTGGATTTTTCATGTATTATAATCATGCACACTTATTAACAACAGAAAATGCATGAGGATTAATTTATAAATAATGCTTGTTGCTACACTGTTCTACTTCTGTGAAAGCAATGTTTACTATAAACTACAGTTAAATAAAGAAATGTGTTAAAAGAATTTTGTGTACTAAAACGACTGAATTCCAACTGTGCCATTAAGCATTTGTAAAGATTATGTTTGTATCCTAATTATGTGACTCTGAAAGATACAAATATTTTCCATTTGAGAGGCAATGGCATACCTGTTATATTATGCCTTTGTAATTGTTATACATTTTTATAACCAGCAAGATGCTTAGCTTAGCATGCCCTATGTCAAAACGAATATTAGTTGGTCTGAAAAATATTCAGTGTACCATCTAATTGATTAGGATGGGAGCTTCATTCATTTAAACTTTTGTAGAACTTAGGTCATGTGTCTCATGCATTTCCCATTGGAAGCAATGGCAAATTTCAAGGTAAAGAACTGAGTATCTCCCGATATCAGTATGTACTGATAGGAGAAGGTAGCTCCAATTTTACAGAATAAACAGCAACAAAAATATCGACTTGGAAAATTTCACTCTTAGGTAGATCATACCCTATGTGCGGTAGTTTAAAGATGACTGTTTTCTTAAAATACCTTAACCTGGAGCAACCCCCAGAAAGGTTTTTTTTTTTCCAAAGCCAACAATGTAATGATATGTGCCTTTAAGGTGACTGAAGTACTGTCTCCTCTTCCAGCACTGATGAAAGCTAATTTAGTGCACCACTGAGGCAGAAACCTTGCTCACTGGCTATAAAAGAGCATTACTCCCATAAATGTGTTGATCGTGTTCCACAAAACATACATCTGCTTTAGATGGGGATGCTGGAAAGTGATCAGGAACAGTCAGCATAGATTCACCAAGGGCAAGTCATGCCTGACTAATCTAATTGCCTTCTATGATGAGATAACTGGGTCTGTGGATGAGGGGAAAGCAGTGGACATGTTGTTCCTTGACTTTAGCAAAGCTTTTGACACGATCTCCCATAGTATTCTTGCCAGCAAGTTAAAGAAGTATGGACTGGATGAATGGACTATAAGGTGGATAGAAAGTTGCCTAGATTGTCGGTCTCAACAGGTAGTGATCAATCGCTCCATGTCTAGTTGGCAGCCGGTATCAAGTGGAGTGGCCCAAGGGTCAGTCTTCGCGCTGGTTTTGTTCAATATCTTCATAAATGATCTGGAGGATGGTGTGGATTGCACCCTCAGCAAGTTTGCAGATGACACTAAACTAGGAGGAGAGGTAGGTACGCTGGAGGGTAGGGAATAGGATACAGAGGGACCTAGACAAATTAGAGGATTGGGCCAAAAGAAATCTGATGAGGTTCAACAAGGACAAGTGCAGAGTCCTGCACTTAGGATGGAAGAATCCCATGCACCGCTACAGACTAGGGACCGAATGGCTCGACAGCAGTTCGGCAGAAAAGGACCTAGGGGCTACAGTGGACGAGAAGTTGGATATGAGTCAACAGTGTGCCCTTGTTGCGAAGAAGGCCAATGGCATTTTGGGATGTATAAGTAGGGGCATTGCCAGCAGATCGAGGGACGTGATCGTTCCCCTCTATTCGACATTGGTGAGGACTCATCTGGAGTACTGTGTCCAGTTTTGGGGCCCACACTACAAGAAGGATGTGGAAAAATTGGAAAACGTCCAACGGAGGGCAACAAAAATGATTAGGGGACTGGAACACATGACTTATGAGGAGAGGCTGAGGGAACTGAGATTGTTTAGTCTGCAGAAGAGAAGAAAGAGGGGGGATTTGATAGCTGCTTTCAACTACCTGAAAGGGGGTTCCGAAGAGGATGGATCTAGACTGTTCTCAGTGGAAGCAGATGACAGACGGAGGAGTAATGGTCTCAAGTTGCAGTGGGGGAGGTTTAGGTTGGATATTAGGAAAAACTTTTTCACTAGGAGGGTGGTGAAACACTGGAATGCGTTACCTAGGGAGGTGGTAGAATCTCCTTCCTTAGAGGTTTTTAAGGTCAGGCTTGACAAAGCCCTGGCTGGGATGATTTAACTGGGAATTGGTCCTGCTTCGAGCAGGGTGTTGGACTAGATGACCTCCTGAGGTCCCTTCCAACCCTGATATTCTATGATTCGATGATTCGATGATCTTATAGCTGTGCCCAGGTTTCAGAGTAGCAGCCGTGTTAGTCTGCATTCGCAAAAAGAAAAGGAGTACTTGTGGCACCTTAGAGATTAACAAGTTTATTTGAGCATAAGCTTTCGTGAGTTACAGCTCACTTCATCAGATGCATTAGAGACATGTGATCAGGCCACCTGGTGCGGAACTCCATCTTGGGGTGTGCAAAAGCTATGGGGTTAAGTGCTGGACCCAGGCTAAAGGGATTTTTAGCTTGTGAATGGAACAACTTGGGTTTCTAAACTTTAAGCCAGTGCAGCTTGTCCCTTAAGAGCCTGCAGCCTGCTTGTATCATCATTTAAGGTGAGAATTTGCTATTCATATCCAATCTCTTTAGTATATTAAGCTTAGTTTGCCTGTTTTGTTTATTTGCTAGGTAATCTGCTTTAATCTGTTTGCTAGCCCTTATAATCACTTAAAATCTATATTTTATAGTTAATAAACTTGTTTTTGCTTTGTCTAAAACCAGTGTGTATGGAAATCATAACTTGGGGCAGAAAGCTGTTGTATATTCCTCTCCACATTGAGGGAGGAGGCAAACTTCATGGGCTTGCACTGTATAGTTCTCTGTGCAGCACAAGATGGTATAATAATGGATTTATACCCCAGAGGGGGGAGGGTACCTAAGGAGCTGGGAAATACCTTAGCTGAAGCATTCCCATGCAGAGCTGATCACAGCATCTGTATGGAACTGCAGCTGGGTGCGTCCCTACCTGTATGTATGCTGGTAAAAGTGCAGGCTGGAGCCTGGGAGAGGGCTTGGCAGGCTGGTTACAGCAGTATAGTTTAAAGGGAGCCCAGGCCGGTGGATCAGGGGGGTTCAGTGGTACCCCAGTTCCAGGTGGCACCCCAGGGGGAAACCATCACAAGCCCCACTCCCCTTCCCGTTAAGGACTTCCACCTATCCCTTTTTCTCCAATCCCTAGTTCTTAAAATGATTTGGGAGATATAAACAAACTTTCAGCTCAGTCTCTATCTTAAATTTAACCTCCCAGCTGCTTTTGGGCCTCAGCAGCTGGACTAGGAGAGGTTCTTTTTGACACCTTATTTGTGTTTTGTCCTGACCAGCTCCGGCTCTCCCAAAGTGCTTGTGTAGCTTTTATGCTAAAGTTTAGGCTGGGGCCTACCTTAGGAGCTTGTTTAAGGTTCCCACTTTTGCTTTTTGAGAACCGGGGGGAAAATAAGGGAGAATGAGGAGAGGGGCTGGCAGAGAAGGCAACTTTCAAAAGGAAACTCCTCTAAATGGTTATGTTACATGTGGATATAAGAGAAGCAGGAGAAGACAACCAAAAAATCATGGAGAAAATGAGTTTAACCTTTCCCCTACCATTTTACCTCATCCTTCCACTATGAAAAAATGTTGCTTATGATTCATTTCATAAAAAAACCCAGACCTGTTCTTTAAAATAACCAAAATAAGCCATAATCTAATTGCAATAAGCTACTCCAGATGGTGCATTAATAGGTTACTGGCCTACTTTTCTGGAAATGGAGTGCCTATGCAACACACACAAGTTATGCAAGTCTGCTAATGTATACCCTGTTGTGGCTTCTTCAGTAATAGTAGTAGTCCCTCTTTAGATACCATGGACACAAAAAAAGTTTCTGTGTATATGTCTATATGTGAGATTTGCAGACTGGAGCCCTAAAGTATAACACCTATGATAGATATTATGGGGATGGAAGCTCTGTAGATACCATAGCATAATACCTACCTCTTATGTAGTGTTTTTCATCTTTAGATCCCGAAGCCCATTACAAAGTCAGGGACATTATCCCCATTTTAGAGATGGGGAAACTGAGGCATAGACAGGAGAAGTGACTTGCCCAAGTTCTCCCAACAGACCAGTGGAAGAGCTGGAAACCCAGGTCTCCTGTGTTCCAGTCATTGCCCTGTCCACAAGACTTTACTGCCTCCCTTATAAAACGTACAGCTCTGAATAACACATTAAGCTCTAAAAACTAAGGGCATTTTTCTGTTTTGCCAAAATATCTTCTGCAAAACTGAAGCTAAATAAGGTCTACAAAAGTACTTTTCATTGTTGCGTAAGTTTGCTACTAAATTGTACTTTGGCCTATAATGTATAGCCCGATTTATATGAGCCATCTAATTTTTACAGCAATTTTATGTGTCTGACGATATCTGAATAGTCCTGAGAGTTCCCTTTCTTTAGAATTCTGTTATACTAGGTTTCTTTTTATTTATGATTTTACTGCTGTTATAATACTTTTATCAGTTATATATGAGGGTTTTGGGGGGGAAACAAATGAAATCTTATTTTCATTCTTAAACACAAAAAGCTTATTCAGTTTTTAAACATGAAGTGCTTTCAGTTAGAAGAGGAACATGGCCTCAGTTTTTAAAGTCTTAAAAAAATAGACAACTGCTATCATTCATAATGTTGGAATGATCACATGTACATTTCCAATATCAACCTTCTGGAAATCTCAATAGAACAGACAGTTGCACCTTGCTGTCTCATTGTGTGCAAAAGTGGCACAAATTGACTCAGAAAGCTATTAAATTTAATCTTCCTAAAACTAATACTTTTTGGTCTCTAAGGTTCCTGAGATAGGTCTCCTTCATACATAGACATGTTTTATCATATCTCAGAAGTGGTCTTAAGGGATCACATGTTCCCTGATGATTATCTGTGTTATTGGCCCATTCCATTCATAGCCACAACTAGGCTGTTGGGTTGGTTTTTTTTCCTCCTGATAGCAGTTGATAAAATCTCAATAGCTTTACAGCATCTTCTATTGCAATGAGAATCTCTCAGAAGTCATGGGATGGCAAGTTTGTGAAAATTATTTGGTTTTCATACAGAGCGTATACATTCTTTGTAAAGGGATTTCAGGTACATTGCCTGAATGACTGAGTTTCTTGAAAATTTTCCCTGTGCTGTACATTAAGTAAGCAAGAAAACATTTAACTTGCATGAAGAAAGTGTCTAGAAGAATAATCCATAAAGAGTAATGTAAGTGAGCTTGCTCTCTTAGTATCTAGTGGCATGTTTTTTTTAAAGTCCTTATCTAGCCCATAATTATCCTGGACCCTAGAGACAGCCACATCATGGCATGTGTCTGTCACAACCCTCCTGATCCCCACGGGTGAAGTCTGTGGCTGCTCCCACCCATGGATCTCCAATTACTGGTGGATAGGCTGCCTGTCACTGTCAATACTTATTACACACACAAAAAGAACATTAAGATTGAAAAGTCAAATGTTAGGAAAAGCCAAAATTAAGTTTGCCTGTGCACTTTTAATTTTTTCCCCTGCTGTATATGCATTATGATATTGTATTTAATTACATGATCAGTAACTATTTTTTCCCCATGAGCTGGGGAGCTCATGTACCGGTGCCAGGGGCACCAGAACAAGGGAGCCAAGGGGCCATGGCCCTCCCTCTCCCCGTCCCCTGCCCATCCTCTTCCCCCGAGGCCAGGCCAGAAGCTGGAGCCCGGGTCCTGGCCAGGCCAGAAGCTGGAGCCTGGCCTGGGTAAGAGCAGCCAAGGGAGTCTGGGCAGCTGTGGGGAGCCACAGACCCTCCACCTGCCCAGGGGAGTGGGAGGCCTAAGAACAGTCCCTGGCCAGTGTCCCTGCACCCGGGTCTCTCACCCAGAGCAGGTGGAAGGTGTGCGGCTCACTACAGCTGCCCAGGTGGCTCTTATCATGGCCCGCCTGTGGTTCTTTGGCCCCTCACCAGGCTGGAAGCCAGAGCTGTGTTGGAATAAGAGCCTCATGGACAGCTGTGGGGAGCTGGAGACCCTCCACCTGACCTGGGTGGGGAGTCCAGGGGGCAGAGGAGGGGGGGCGGGCATGGGCCAGGGGCTGCTGTAGGGCAACCCCACCCCAAGCAGGTGTAGGAGCCTGGGCTCCCCATCCCAACTCCAACTTCCGGCTTGGCTAGGGGGCAGGGCCACGGAGGGGTGTGGCCTCATGCCCCTCCTCTTTTAGGAAGAATCCATCATCCCTGACCTATGCTACCCCCTCCCAAGCTGCTCTGTAGCTCCCTGCAATGCAACAGGTGTAACCACATTACATACACCATCAATCCAATTGGCTGTCAGAATGAGAGGCCAAACCTATATAAACTGAACTATATTTTCACCCCTCATGGTTGTCCTTCCAGAACAATAAGACTGATGTACACCAGGAAGGAACAATGGGGAAGTTGAACTGCTGCTGAATGTGCCATACCAAAATAGTATGTAAACCTGTAATTAAAGACTGTATCATAATACATCTGCAGAGAGAGTGTTGAATTAATGCTCCCACAACACACGCACACACATTCTCCTATCAGTACTTGGCCACTTTCCCCAACATATACTTCTTCTTTATTTAAACTTGCTCCGTACTTGAGTACGTCAGTACAAGTATAAATATAAATAATAGTCATTTACATAAATAAAAACATGATCTGCATTCATTGAGTACATCTGATCACTACTTAGCACAGTTCCATATAGCTATAAGCCAGCTCTCATCAAGCCACCAGGCATAAACAATAAGTTTCTATAAGAAACCTGTGCTTGTTTCTATTACAGGGACGACTTCTTCAGTGAATTAAAATAAAAATGTGGGGTAAAAGACAATCAGAAGGGTGAGGACAAGAGTAACATCTGAAACAGGCAGAGGGCCAAGTTCTGTCTCACACTCATTCTGTCTCACACTCGTTTTATACTGGTGTAACTGAGACCAGAAAGACTGTCTGTATTACTAATTCATAAACTGTCAGGTCCAATTTTTGTGTGTATGTATAAAAGTGCATACAAAACATGTTATTGCCAACTCTTGTGATTTTAATGTAAATCTCACAATATTTAGTGTTTTGCTTAAAGCTCCAGCTCCGGGAGAAATGAGGTGAGAATCTCAGCTTTCATTTAATAAAATCATTTCTAGGCCTCCCGGTTGTGAACAAAAACTTGAAAATCTGACCCTACAGGCTCAGAAACCAGAAGGCAAATAAGGATTAGCAACACTGGAAATGCCTAATGTGTGCACACCATGTCAAGGTTCCTTCCCCACTCTGAACTCTAGGGTACAGACATGGGGACCTGCATGAAAACCTCCTAAACTTACTTTTACCAGCTTAGGTTAAAACTTCCCCAAGGTATAAACTATTTTACCTTTTGCCTTTGGACTTTCGCTGCCACCACCAAACATCTAACACTGGTTACTGGGAACGAGTCCGTTTGGAAACGTCTTTCCCCCCAAAATCCTCCCAACCCTTACACCCCCTTTCCTGGAGAAGGTTTGATAAAAATCCTCATCAATTTGCATAGGTGACCACAGACCCAAACCCTTGGATCTTAAGAACAATGAAAAAGCAATCAGGTTCTTAAAAGAAGAATTTTAATTGAAGAAAAGGTAAAAGAATCACCTCTGTAAAATCAGGATGGTAAATACTGGTTGAGTTCAGGATCCTGACGCAGGGAAGAAAGGTAAGCAGCAGGATATGGACCCTGGACTTCAGGAAAGCAGACTTCGACTCCCTCAGGGAACGGATGGCCAGAATCCCCTGGGGGACTAACTTGAAGGGGAAAGGAGTCCAGGAGTCCAGGAGAGCTGGCTGTATTTCAAAGAATCCCTGTTGAGGTTACAGGGACAAACCATCCCGATGAGTCGAAAGAATAGTAAATATGGCAGGCGACCAGCTTGGCTTAATAGTGAAATCCTAGCAGATCTTAAACATAAAAAAGAAGCTTACAAGAAGTGTAAGGTTGGACATATGACCAGGGAAGAGTATAAAAATATTGCTCGGGCATGTAGGAATGATATCAGGAGGGCCAAATTGCACCTGGAGCTGCAGCTAGCAAGAGATGTCAAGAGTAACAAGAAGGGTTTCTTCAGGTATGTTGGCAACAAGAAGAAAGCCAAGGAAAGTGTGGGCCCCTTACTGAATGAGGGAGGCAACCTAGTGACAGAGGATGTGGAAAAAGCTAATGTACTCAATGCTTTTTTTGCCTCTGTTTTCACTAACAAGGTCAGTTCCCAGACTGCTGCGCTGGGCATCACAAAATGGGGAAGAGATGGCCAGCCCTCTGTGGAGATAGAGGTGGTTAGGGACTATTTAGAAAAGCTGGACGTGCACAAGTCCATGGGGCCGGACGAGTTGCATCCGAGAGTGCTGAAGGAATTGGCGGCTGTGATTGCAGAGCCATTGGCCATTATCTTTGAAAACTCGTGGCGAACCGGGGAAGTCCCAGATGACTGGAAAAAGGCTAATGTAGTGCCAATCTTTAAAAAAGGGAAGAAGGAGGATCCTGGGAACTACAGGCCAGTCAGCCTCACCTCAGTCCCTGGAAAAATCATGGAGCAGGTCCTCAAAGAATCAATCCTGGTGCACTTGCATGAGAGGAAAGTGATCAGGAACAGCCAGCATGGATTCACCAAGGGAAGGTCATGCCTGACTAATCTAATCGCCTTCTATGATGAGATTACTGGTTCTGTGGATGAAGGGAAAGCAGTGGATGTATTGTTTCTTGACTTTAGCAAAGCTTTTGACACGGTCTCCCACAGTATTCTTGTCAGCAAGTTAAGGAAGTATGGGCTGGATGAATGCACTATAAGGTGGGTAGAAAGCTGGCTAGATTGTCGGGTTCAACGGGTAGTGATCAATGGCTCCATGTCTAGTTGGCAGCCGGTATCAAGTGGAGTGCCCCAGGGGTTGGTCCTGGGGCCGGTTTTGTTCAATATCTTCATAAATGATCTGGAGGATGGTGTGGATTGCACTCTCAGCAAATTTGCGGATGATACTAAACTGGGAGGAGTGGTAGATACGCTGGAGGGGAGGGATAGGATACAGAGGGACCTAGACAAATTGGAGGATTGGGCCAAAAGAAATCTGATGAGGTTCAATAAGGATAAGTGCAGGGTCCTGCACTTAGGATGGAAGAATCCAATGCATCGCTACAGACTAGGGACCGAATGGCTAGGCAGCAGTTCTGCGGAAAAGGACCTAGGGGTGACAGTGGACGAGAAGCTGGATATGAGTCAGCAGTGTGCCCTTGTTGCCAAGAAGGCCAATGGCATTTTGGGATGTATAAGTAGGGGCATAGCGAGCAGATCGAGGGACGTGATCATTCCCCTCTATTCGACATTGGTGAGGCCTCATCTGGAGTACTGTGTCCAGTTTTGGGCCCCACACTACAAGAAGGATGTGGATAAATTGGAGAGAGTCCAGCGAAGGGCAACAAAAATGATTAGGGATCTAGAACACATGACTTATGAGGAGAGGCTGAGGGAGCTGGGATTGTTTAGCCTGCAGAAGAGAAGAATGAGGGGGGATTTGATAGCTGCTTTCAAGTACCTGAAAGGGGGTTCCAAAGAGGATGGCTCTAGACTGTTCTCAATGGTAGCAGATGACAGAACGAGGAGTAATGGTCTCAAGTTGCAGTGGGGGAGGTTTAGATTGGATATTAGGAAAAACTTTTTCACTAAGAGGGTGGTGAAACACTGGAATGCGTTACCTAGGGAGGTGGTAGAATCTCCTTCCTTAGAGGTTTTTAAGGTCAGGCTTGACAAAGCCGTGGCTGGGATGATTTAACTGGGAATTGGTCCTGCTTCGAGCAGGGGGTTGGACTAGATGACCTTCAGGGGTCCCTTCCAACCCTGATATTCTATGATTCTATGATTCTAATTAGATTCAAAACATAGAGCATCCCTCTAGGCAAAACCTTAAGTTACAAAAAGACACAAAAACAGGAATATCCATTCCTGGGGGGAGGGATAGCTCAGTGGTTTGAGCATTGGCCTGCTAAACCCAGGGTTGTGAGTTCAATCCTTGAGGGGGCCATTTAGGGATCTGGGGCAAAAATTGGGGATTGGCCCTGCTTTGAGCAGGGGGTTGGACTAGATGACCTCCTGAGGTCCCTTCCAATCCTGATATTCTATGATTCCATTCAGCACAGCTTATTCTCTCAGCCATTTAAAGAAATCAGAATCTAACGAATCATGACAGGCTTTCACATGTGCAAAAATAGGTAGGTACCAAAGTCCTCAGCACATGAGGCAGTTTGCACATGCACTTTTACATTTAAGGCCTATAATACTGATGCATTGTCTCAAAAAACTGCATAGAAGTGCTATAGAAAATCCTCACATTAATCTTAGAGGCACACAGATGTGGTGGTGGTGGACAGCAGTATAAAACCGTAGAACAGATAGATGATTTCATTAATCTAATAATTCAGTATTAGAATGACATTTAGCAGACCTGGATGATATTTACACTCATGCCCCAATGGTGTGATTTTGATGTAACCAAAGATTCCTATAAATTGCTGTCTCCCAACAGCTTCAACTTCCTTTGTTGCTGGAATAAAAGCCTTGGTTTAACATGTATAGAATTCTTGCCTATAATCTCCTATCACCATCCCTTTTACCGTTCCGGTCAACCTTCCTACAGCTGAAGAGGGCTGCTTGTGGGTCCCTCCAAAACATGAGAATACCGGAGTAATTAGAGGGGATTATGTGAGAAACCTCAGCAGTGCTCCCAGATTCTGCCAGCCTAGGGAGCAGCAAGGCATTGCGACCGATACCTAAGTTATATTCCTCAAATAGTGGTGAGTTGTACTGACTCTGGAACGCTGGGCCATAATTAGCCACATCCCATAGTGCTGTGTATCCTTATCTTGAAATGAATACTGTTGACCTAATTCTGATCTGGTGTACGTCCATTGGATCCAGCTTTTCCAATCTGCCAAAGCCATTTTCCCCTTTGTATTGTGTGCAAATTGACCTAAATATGACTGACAATTCATGGTGGGGAATTCTGTTTGTGTAGGGCAACTCCCAGTCAACACAAAACAGCACAGACAACTCTACCAACTCCTGTACTAACCACCCCATTTCCACTATCATAAGGAGAGAAGAGTGTATTGGTGCACCCCAGGGAAAGGTTGCAGCAGAACTCCGTTACTCCTGATCTGTTGCTAGCGTGAGGTTCATTATGGACGTTATGCCAGTAATATAAGGTATAGAAGGCCTCTTGTTGCTACAACTTATGCTGCGCTTGGACAGTCAAGGATCAGGGAGCTGAAACTAGTTTTCTGTGGGCACCTCTCTCTACTACATCCAAGCACAACTTGGACATAATGGAGGACTGCGGCCATTGACTTCAGTGGAGTTACTTCCTGAAGATCAAGAGGTGACTTGATTATAGTGTATAATTACATTCAAGGGAGAAAATATTGGCTACTGAAGGCTGTTTAATCTAGCAGAGAAAGGCATAACAAGGAGCAATGGCTGGAAACTGTAGGCAGACAAAGTCAAATTAGAAACAAGAAGCAAATTTTTAACCGTCTTAACTATTGAAACAAACTAGCAAGTAAAATGGATTTTCCTTCTCTTGACATCTTCAGACCAAGACTGCATGGCTTTCTGGAAGATTTGTGTTTTGATAAAGCATATTATTCAAATTAACATGGGGTAAAAATGAAGTGGGTGAAATATAATGGCCTATGTTACAGAGGAGGTCACACTAGGTGTTGTAATAGTCCCTTCTGGCTTTACACTATATGAATCATGATCACAACCAGGATGGGAGCAGTCAGGATGGAGCCATGGAGATGGTCAGGCCAGGAGGTTAAAATTAGTGTAACCCTTGCCTGCTCAGAGTGGCACTCTGGCCCCCTCTAATGGTGGGTAGGCCTCCTAGAGATTGATGAGCCTGTCTAATAGAGATGTCTCTTATCTCATGTAGTAGAAGCTCATGCATTAAGTTCCAACATTTGATCCCTTCTGCCGACTCCCCATACAGGTCACCACTTGTCATGCTGACCCACACAGGAGCTTTGGCAGTGGGGAATCAAGATTAGGACTTCTGGAGCTAAATGCATGAGTTTCTACTGCATGAGCTAGAAGACACATGTCTGTTAACTAGGGCTGTTATAGGCTCATCAATCTCTATCTGGCCTAACAACCACTAGAGTGGGACAAACTCTGAGCAAGCAAGGGGTTAAACTAAGGTTGCCACTTTTAGCTGGATGTATTCCTGGAGGAGGTTTCATCACATGACATCTTTAATTAAAGATTAATCTTTAATTCCTGGAGACTCTAGAACAATCCTAGAAGATTGGCAACCCTAGTTAAAACAGAGGTGAGTTGGAGTCAAGAATCAGGACTGTGGGATGCCCAGAGTCATAATGAAAAGCCAAAGCCAATGGGTGACCCAGAGACATTGTTAGGAAGTGGAACCAGGAGCATCAGAGATGAAAATAAGCAGGAACTGAAGCAGGCACAAGAGCAACCTGGCAGGCACAGGAAACAGAACCAACCACAACTGCAGGACTGGAACACAACAAACAGCCAGCAAAGGTTGGCTACTGCTAGGTCAAATAGTAGCTAGCTCCACCCCTCCACCAATCAGGATATGCAGTCAATCAGGCAGGCCCTGCCAAGATCAGCTGTGTCCAGTATGTTGCTAGGAGACAGGACTTGCTGCAGCTGGCTCCCTGACAACAGTGGAGTTAGGGAGAGTGGCCCAAGATATTATAGGTATCATTTGTTGTTTTAAGAGAGGATGAGACTGTTTCTGTTTGGGAATCTGGGCAATAGCTAGTGGCTATGTATTTCTCTAGGGAGAGGTTACTCTGCAGATTTAACCCTTCCTGGTATCGGACAGATTCTGCTCACCTTACTTACACAAGTGATCCTATTCAATGGGACAATTTGTGTGAATAATATAAAGAGGATGGGAACCTGTGTCATTACCCCCACTTGCCTAGGCAGGTTGAGGATACATTAATTTGATTCCCTATTCATTATATTACCACTTGCTGCACTGCCTGCCACACCACATAACTTTAACACAAAGAAAAAAGGTGAGAAAATGTGTAATATACCTTTTAAGCTTTTTTTTTCCCAAGAGCTCTTTTTATGCACAGTGGGCACACATTTCATTTCCCAACAGCGCAACAAGCTGCGAATACTTCAACAGCCAAGCTATTGCTGCTTCAACAACAAATTTTCACACTTTACTTTTTTTTAGTGTCCTTGTGTGTGTTATATTTCAGTGAAGGCTCATCTCCCCAGTCCATTACCATATGTTACTAGTCTGCAACTAAGCTCATTCCCAGCCATTAAAAAAAGAGAGAAAATGAACAGTCACAGAAGAGAATGTTATCAACAGATTCTCCACTGAGTTTCACCCTCACACTGTGATGTGGTATACGAGCTCCACACTGGCCGGGGTGAGGGGGTTAATGCGGGCCTCTAGCTGTAACTGGACCTATCCCACCTCACCTGCAGCAGATGTCAGGCGTGAGAAGGGGAGTTAAAAGAAGAAACCCAGCTTTGGGCCTGACAAAGAAGGAGAGTACAATCTGGTTTTCCTTCAGTGAGGGAAGCTTAGACTCAGCCAATAGTCTCAAGACAACTTATTGCCTAACCAAGCCTTCTAGGTGATCGGTTGACCCCACCCAGAGAGACAGGATAGAAGCAAAGCTGGGGATGATGAGCAAAGCTGAACTGAAGGGCAGAATCCTGCCAAAGACTTTTTGGAGGATCCTGTGTTTGTCACATTCATTTATTTTGGACTTTAATACCTTGGAAGAGGTGGGACTCAAGTATGCCATAGCTGTGCTTAGTGGCTAAAGTATCACCACACCAGACAGCAACTGACCATTAGACTTTCTGCAACGGAGTGAGTAGGGCTGTGTTGGGCAACAAGAGGTCAGGCCCTGTCACATGTGATGCACATTCTATAGTTTATCAACCAAACTTGGCAAATAGCCTCCTCCTATAATCAGGGCTGATGCTAATATTTGACAGTATAATTGTGCTACATTCTTTAGTAACACACACACAAACAATGACCATGCTAACCAATAGCCTGAGCAAGATGTTGACACAGTGTTGTCGGCAATGTTAGGAGTATATTTTTTCCAATACAATTTTACTTAGCTTATAGATGAGATACAATAAAAACCCAAGTGCACATCTGGCCAAGCAACGAGCTTAGAAGAAAAGAGATGCAATAAAGACTGTGAAAAAAGGTCCAACCATTTTATACTTCTAAGCCAGTGAAAACTAAACTATGCAGTATAAACAGTATAAAACTAAACACTATAAAAAGATTAAACAAACTTCAACAAAAATCCACAGCTTTCCTATCCCAATTATCTACAAGACTAATAAAATAAAAATGCATGGAAACTAACTCATATATAACCCTTTCTCATAAAAAAAGAAGAGGAGGGAGGAACGCCCATCCTCTTTGATGTAAGAGTCCTGTTCATTGTGTTCACGCATCCAATTTAGGTTGCCACCCAAGCATTGTTTGCATTAAATTAGATGAATATTTTCTTAATAAGATAGTTCTGAATACCTGTGCAGATCAGCAGGAATGTAATTGTCGTATAAAACCAGAATTACTAAGATATTTTTGCTTTGCTAGCATTAAATGCATTGTAACTTTTTTTTAAGTTAAGATTGCCAGTCAAAGAGGAAGTGCTAATGGTTCTTAAAAATTACCTTATTTAAAAACAAAAATCTCTCAAAAGCTAGAACAGCTTAATGGTCCTTGATGTCTCAGAATAGTTTGTCATAACTGACAAAAGGGAACTATCTTGAGTTAGCAGATCAGGCAAAGACTTAAGCGCATGCTTTAAGTACTGTGAGTTGTCTTGCTGAAATCAATGGGATCAGTTCTTCATGCAGTTCTAGGCTTCTCAGTACTAGAAAAATCCCCCAAATCTATTTCCATGCATTTTATTCATATTAACTGGGTTCGTGTCCATTTTATGTTAATTTCCCATGGACCTTCAGATGGTTCAGTTTTATTCCTACTGATGATCACAAAAAGCACATTTTATGATCTCACATCAGATAACACTTTATATAAAAAGGGAAAAGTTTCCCAAACCCCTTTGCCAGAACCTGGCACAGAGTGCAGCTTCATGTACCAGATGCAGCTGGATCTAACTGCACACACAAGTAACTACTTTTTGTGCATATGAGAGAGAAAGGAAAAGAGCAATGTTCATTCACATTCTTTTCAGCTGCAAGGTAGAATCTACTTTTATTCTAGGGCCATAACCCTGCAAACACTTCTGCACATGCCTAACATCACTGGTACTATTCAGCTGTGTAAAGTTAGGCACAAGTGCTTGCAGGACAAAGCTTGGGTTACCACTGACGTCGTTGTCCAGTCTTTTTAATAGATTAGATAGTAGATTAACATCGTGTTTTTTCAGGACTAGCTTTTTTAAATTCTATTTTTATTTTTTTTAATATAATTATGGCTAATGAATATAATGTACACACGTGTTGTAAGAAAGTATCCAGAAAAAACAAATATATACACTGTGTACCCATATGCACACTTAGACCCGGAGCTTTCAAAGACTCTCACGTGAAAACAATTATGAACCAAATCAGGGAGGAAGAATTTAATCAGAAAAATGTGACTTATAATTGGGAATCAATCATCTTCTGGCATTGGAATCTATGTTCTTCATTTTACACACTCGAGGTAGTCCCAATGAGAAACACTTGTGTAAGTCTTTGAAAGATCAGGGCCTTACATTGTATGTCCCCCCTTTTTTTTTATTGTTGCAGCTGTCATGATTTTAACATGAATTCTATGTTTGGTGTTTTTATTCTGGCTTCGGTAGTCAAAGAATTATGAGAATCTCAGATTATTTTTTTTAAATGGAAGTTTCTATTCTTCATGGCTGTGGAGCAAAACTGAACAGTGAGCCCAAAAGAAATGAACGTAAAATCAAATTTTAAAAAAATTATTTATTGTTTTAATCTCATGATTCTTAAGAAAATCTCATTATTTTTGAAGCAGGAGGAGTGGTTGAGTCATGACTTTTGAACGCTTGTGATTGGGAAGGCTGCTCTATGATCTCCTGTGATTTTTTTAAGTCAATTTCATAGCATGATAAAGTAAGCATGTTCTTAGATTACAATATTTTTTCTTGATTATTTCTAAAATGTTAATAACATAAAAATGTAGGAATGAGAGCGACCTCAAAAGGTCATATGTTCCAGCTCCCAGTGCTGAGATGGGACCAAATATACCTAGACCATTCTTAACAGGTATTTGGTAAACCAGTTCTTAAAGACACCCAATTATGGGGATTCCACAAGGTTGTTCCAAGCTTAACTATCCTTATAGTTAGAAACTTTTTTCTAATATCTAACCTAAATTTCCCTTGCTTCAGATAAAGCTGGCTCCTTCTTGTCTTGCCTTCGGTGGACATGGAGAACAATTGACCACTGTTCTCTTTATAATAGCCGTTAAAATATTTGAAGACTGTTGTCATGCCCACCCCCCTTAGTCTTCTTTTCTCAAGACTAAACATGCCCAGTTTTTAAATCTTTCCTAATAGGTGAGGTTTTTGACACCTTTTCTCCTTTTTGTTACTCTGCTCTAGACTCTCTCCAATTCGTCCACATCTTTCCTAAAGTGTGATGCCCAGAACTGGACACAGTAGTCCAGCTGAGGCCTCACCAGTGCCAAGTAGAGCAGGACAGCTACCTCCTGTGTCTTACATAAGACACTCCTGTTAACACACCCCAGAATATTGTCTTTTTTCACAACTGCATCATATTTTTGACTCATTCATTTTGTGATCCACTATGACCACCAGATCCTTTTCACCAGTACTACTGCCTAGCCAGTCATTCCCCATTTTTTTCTTCTTAAATGTAGTACTTTCAACTTGTTGATTTCTGTCCAATTTGCCAAGGTCTTTTTGAATTCTGATCCTGTCCTCCAAAGTGCTTGCAACCCTTCCCATCTTGTGTTATCTGCAAATTTTGTAAGTGTACTCTCAACAACATTATCCATGTCTTTTTACTCCATCGGTAACTAACTCTCCACAATGGCTTCAAATTACTTCCAGAAGTAGGGGATAAATACTGTCAGATGGTTTAATATATAGAAAAATATAATAAAAGTACTTTCAAGGCCTTGTCATTTAGAAAGAACCTCATCTCCATTCTAGCCCCTTTAGGCTGCATGAAAAAAGCTGAAGTGGTGTAAAGTGGGCTTTAGAAGGTCCATTGCCACGCATTGGAGGAATCCCCTTTAGCAGCCACTGTGGAAAACAGTCATAAAGCTGCCTCCCAAAGATTCCCTCATATGCTCCAGTGAAGGAGGTGCACTGTGAGTGGGCTGCTAATGATAGGGGCAGAGACCCCAGCATGCAACGCTGTGGAGAATCTAGGCAATGCTGCGGCCCAGGAGGCCGCACCCTCGAGCAGCTGAGGATCTGGAGGGTGGAAGGTGTCTTAAATGACAGGGGTCTGCTGCTGGAATGTGAGTTCTGTGCTGTGCCTATTAGTGTATGTCTGCAGTTCGAGCTGGGGTGGTGTGATTCCTAGTCCGAGGAGACATAGTCATCCTAGCTCTGACTGAACTAGTTCGCCGAAGAAAAGCATAGTCATGGCACCATGAGCGAAACTTGGGGCTAGCTGCCCCAACTACCGACCCATCCAGGACCCCAAGCATGTACTTGGCGCAGCCTCCCACCACTTGTGCTGCCACAGTAGCACAATGCTTCTATCATTGGTATGTCTCTTTAAACTGGGAATTACAACCCCAGCTCGAAGTATAAACATCTCCTTAAGATACATCTACACAGCAATTAAACACCCATGGCTGGCCTGGCTCATGGGGCTCGGGCTACAGGGCTATTTAGACATTGGGCTATTAGACCCCACAAGGGGGGAGAATCCCAGAGTCTGGGCTCCAGCCTAATCCCCACTAGCCTAAGTCATCTGACCTGGGCCAGCCACAGCCATGCTGCGGGTCTCTTATTCCAGTGTAGACATACCCTTAGAGGCTTAATACAGAATCTCACTCACTGTCAATACAGTTTCATTTCTGGCCATGAGATATTTCTAAAATTATTAAATATACTTAGAGACTGAGCGTCCAAATAAAGTCAAGTGCTTGACAATAGAATTATTGTAGTATCAGGTCTTCAATAATACCAGAAAAATTGGAGAAAATTCCTTTCCATGCATCACTGTCTATCCCCAATTGTAGAACAAATACTAAGTGTTTCTGGTTCAGTTTAGTCACTGATAATTCCATTTTATGTAGCTCTCTTATGGTTCAGTGAGACTAGGAATTTCCCTACATTTTTGTTTCCCACTGTACTGATTGTTGGTATCTGAGAAGCAAAATGGACAGTGTTGTTAGCACCTTTGTGAGTAGTTTGTAGGTCTAATTTTAGTTGAATGCGAACTCCAGACCATCCTACATAAACTGACATCTGAGTAAATTATTTGTGATCCACACATTAATTTTTACCAACATATTAAAGCAACCTGAAATCCTCTAGTATTTATCAGATGTTATCTGATCTAGCTGGATAGCTGATTTATACTTTAAAGTTCCCCAACTCTGGATTATCTATGATAAGGTGATATGCATCCTGCAGTCAACACACATTGTTTAATTTGTCTCCATTCAAATTGGCCTCTTCTGCCTTCTCAAATTCCACAATGCAATCAATAGCTACATTTCAAATACAGTTCACAACTGCCTTGTCTTAGTAAATCAAGGGCAGCTTCAGCATACTATTTTTAGACTTCCCTCCTGTATTCTATTATTATTGTAGTGTAGCAAAGAATTATTTGTTCCTTTATTCTCTAACTGCAGGCTACACATTTTTGCTACCTTGTCATTATATTAGTATGGATCAAAATGTAGAGAGGGCTGTCATTATATGCAATGCATTTTTATATATAGAAAATTGTAAAGAGGTTGCTAATATTTTTGTCCTACAGCATGACAGTCTCACAATTTAAAATACTGTACTTAAAGTATTTTTCCATTGTTTTCAGGAGCCAGTTAAAATCATTTAGTGACCCACTGGGGAATCTTTACTCAGTTGTCCTACTGAAGGCAGTTGATTATGTGGTGGGGCAAATCCCCACCCAGTCAAGAAAGGGTTAAAAGTGCCCCTCTGGACACAATCAACCCCTGTGAAGCTTGTCAAGGCTGGAGGAGGGCGAGTCCTTAAAAGGAAGGATCCTTATTAAGCACAGGGTGATACTCTGAAGAAGCAAGTCAAAGGTCTCCAACCAAGGCAGGGAAGAATGGGTTGTGGACCAGCAAAATAGCTTGAGAACTTTGGCTGTCAAGGCACTCTCAGAAAGGAGAAGGGCTGGTACTTTCTCTTCTCTTCCCTCCCCCTACCTTCCCCATCAGGTGTCCTGAAGGCCTAAGACTCTGCTCTTTATGGGCTGTAGAATCATATTGACCCTATAGACTGCTTTGGCTCCTCTTTCCACCTCCCTCCACTTGCTCCTCCAACCCCATAAGAGGGCAGATGCTCTGACCAGCACAGCTGGAGGGATGTGGCCTGGACTATGGAACAGGAGCAAAGCCCACCTTCTACCCAAGGGGGCTTAGAGAGATTTATCCTACTACAGACTACACATGTGAGTAACTGCTCACCAGTGTGAGCTTTTTAATTTGTCCCATGGCTTGTGAATATGTTAATTATGTAACACTAAACTGCGGTGTAAAAATGTCTTTGGAAATCTTACGGTCTAACTTTCTAAGAATGGAGGCCATCTAGTTTTCTGTAACAGATTTGCATTCTTATGTGCACCTATATTTGCATGTGATAATCCATTAATTGTGTAAAAAAATACAAAAATTTTGTGTAGGTTTGCACTCAATGGCTAGTCCACCTTAACAATATATCTTAAAATTTATGGTATGGCAACAGCTATTTATGAGCACGGTAAAGATAGCTCGTTGCTGGCTTGCAGCTTGTGTCTTATTTCATTTGTGTGTGTTTCCATAGAAAACTTCCCAATTTGTAGTAATCCTTCACACTTTAGAGATCTGGCCATATGTGCCCAGTTACAACGTTGAGCAAATGTGTATAGCTACGCTCTCAGCCCCTGAAAATGTCTTCTACCATGTCCTGAACAATGTTGCTATGATGCGCCTGACTTTGTTTCTGCTCCAGTCAGTTGGCTGTAGCCTGAAACTAGTATATTTTTCAGCTTTGCCATTCATACAATATTATAGCAGTCAAATGCTAAAATATAAAAGTTTTTAATGAACTTTAGATTCAGGGCCTAAGTGAGTCTTAACTAAGCTATTGATTTCCAGCTTTCCCCAACTCTTAGGGTTTTCTCGATCCACAACCACAATAGCTCCTTCTTTCGCTTGCAGACGTATATCATCAGTCAATATTCTGTAGCTGCCCTCTTCTTAGGGGCAGTCAATGGGCTAGATCTGAATCTTAATTTTACTATTAGAGCTGGCATATTCTTATTGAAGACAATGAAGCTATTGATTTACACCAATGTAAATGAGATCAAAATCTGGTCTGATAATTGTGCGGTCTGAGAACCATATATGGAGATCAGGCTCTTGGGAAAGTCTCCCAGTGTACTAATGCCAAAATGAGGGTTGTTTTTTTCCTGGCTGCATGAACTTCAACTGGAGAAGTATTCAGATAGGCTACAAGCTTTCTTTGGCTTACAGGCTAGTTCTAGAGGTCAGGCACACAGGGACCTATAGTGAGAAAAAATATCATTTTCCTCTGTGAAAATTATTTAGGGCAGTGATTCTCAAACTTTCTGTATTGGTGATCCCTTTCACACAGCAAGCCTCTGAGTGTGACCCCCCCTCCACCCCCATACATTAAAAACACATTTTTTAGTATTTAACACTGTTAAATATAAAATACTTGGTTGGAGGGGCTCAGAGGTCACAGCCTCATGCATGGCCAGACTAGGAGCTGACAGCTTGCAACCCCCATGTAACCACTTCACAGCCCCCTGAGGGTTCTCAACCCCCAGTTTGAGAACCCCTGATTTAGGGGGACATGGGAGACCTCAAAGGTAAGGTTGTTACCAGTCCAGGTTTTCTCAGGATAGTACTTTTTTAGAGAGAGCTATGCTGGGAAATTTGTAAAGCTGCTCAGTACCCAATGCCAGTGGTTCAGTTTTATGGGCCTAGATCATCCCAGATGTCCTGTTTTTTTGTGCCTTAGAGGTAGTAACCCTACTCCAAGGATATAAGAGTGTTAGGAGCCCATAGGGAATTAATACATCTCTGATCTGTGTTAATTCCTTATGTGGTTTCCAAATAGAAATCTAGGGGTTGTCAGAGGACAGTGCAATAAAGAGGGGCCAGTCCCTTGCCCAGCCTAATCCTTGCCCAGAATTCTGTGGACGTCCTTCTTCACAAAACCTCCTCTGAGGCGCTTCTGTTAGCTGCAAGGGAGAGGAGAAGTTGCAAGGAGATAACATTTCCCACTCCCATGTGACTAGGCAGCGATCCACCTGTGAAGGGGACATTTCAACACAGTATACAATACTTTGAAAACCAGATTGCTTTAACCCCAGATTTCAGAAGGTGACTGGGAAGGAATATACTGTTTACTTACCTTACCCCTCCAAAATCAGCCACTGATCCACCGCCCCACCCCCCACCCACCCCCCGCCCCCCCACCACACACACAAAGCATACAGATCCTCAGGATCTGTTGGAGACGATGGCCTTTCTGTGGAGACCTTGTACCCCCATGATAGCTCTGGAACCCCAATTTCTTCTCTGTCCAGTGCAATCCTGCAATATCAGGGTTAGTGTGTTGCTATTGCTGCCCCCAGAATTTCACTCTTAGGGAGATCCCCACTGCACAGCGGGTCTGCACAGATGGTAATAGCCCCACGCTGATAACTTTTCCTGCTAATCTCCAAGCTGGGAGGAGGGAAAAGATATGCTCCCCTCTCAGCTTCACCAATATGTAGCCACCTATTTATCCCTCTAGTCCCTTAGCCTATGAGAATCCCACCCACATTGGGCATCCTCATGGGGGTCATAGATTGTGCCAAAGGGTATGTTTTCATTCCAATATACGCCCAGCATTCAAACTCAGTCTCAAACCTAACCCCCCTTCCATCTACACACAAATCATGGTAACCCAGAGCTCAGACCCAGAGTCTCAGGACCTCCTGAGGGTCAAGCCAGGACCCAGAGTTTGAGCCCGATTGCACTGCAGTGTGTATGCAGCCCAACTGGACTTATGCTCTGGGAGTCTGCGAAAAGTATTCCACAATCCTGTGGACTGACGCTTTGTTCTCTGGACAGTCAAGTTTGGACACTCAAATTTTTCCATACTGCATCACAATCAAAGGGCTAGAGTGGCTACATTTGGGGAGGGTGCTAGGAAATCTGGAGTATGGGATTTGGATTTGGGCCCTCATAATGCAGTCCAAACACTGTAGCCCTAGGTTGGGACCCAGAGGTCAACAATTCCTAAACTGGGGTCACAAAAAAGTGTACCCTCAAGCCCTAGGTTAACAAACCCAGGGTCAGCTAACTTGATTTCTACTAATCCTGGGCTTACATTGCAGTGTAGACATACCCACTGAGGCTGCTTCCCTTCTGCCCCTCCTTGCATGAAGGAGTGGTGAGACCCCAAAAAAGATTCCGTTACATGAAAGGCTAAAGCTCAAAGGCAAATGCAGAAGTGAAGTAATTCAATACAGTATTGTGCCCCCAAGACCACCTAGCTACAATGGAGCAATTCCTCTGTGTATCCCTGATTCTGTTTCTAACCATGGAGAGGCTTTAAATGGAGTCAAGTTATTTTATGTGTTTTGCCCTTCGTATCCTACTCTTTGGGGGTATAAACTGTTATTGACATTTAAGAAGGCTATTTTACTGCTGTGATCAAAATGGAACACAGGTAAATAAAAAGTGACATTATACATAATATGATATAGAAGACTATAAAAAATGCAAATTGTAGTAACTCACCCATGCTGATATTTAAGGCCACTGAAAGTATTAGAACATCCCATGAAACCAGAACTGATGTCTGTTTGCCTGTGGTAAGGAAGAATAGGAAAAGGAAAATAGTTAGATTATAAATCTTTGATCTGATTCTGAATAGTACTCAGCCCTTATAATTTCCCCTGAAGTCAGGATGAGGTCATGTATTAATAGAAAATGCTGAAAACAGTAAATCATAGAATCATAGAATATCAGGGTTGGAAGGGACCTCAGGAGGTCATCTAGTCCAACCCCCTGCTCAAAGCAGGACCAACCCCAACTAAATCATCCCAGCCAGGACTTTGTCAAGCTGGGCCTTAAAAACTTCTAAGGATGGAGATTCCACCACCTCCTTAGGGAACCCATTCCAGTGCTTCACCACCCTCCTAGTGAAATAGTTTTTCCTAATATCCAACATAAACCCCCCCACCCACCCCCGCAACTTGAGACCATTGCTCCTTGTTCTGTCATCTGCCACCACTAAGAACAGCCTAGCTCCATCCTCTTTGGAACCCCCTTTCAAGTAGTTGAAAGCAGCTATCAAATCCCCCCTCATTCTTCTCTTCTGCAGACTAAATAATCTCAGTTCCCTCAGCCTCTCCTCATAAGTCATGTGTTCCAGCCCCCTAATCATTTTTGTTGCCCTCCGCTGGATGCTTTCCAATTTTTCCACATCTTTCTTGTAGTGTGGGGCCCAAAACTGGACACAGTACTCCAGATGAGGCCTCACCAATGCCGAATAGAGGGGAACGATCATGTCCCTCCATCTGCTGCTAATGCACCTACTTATACAGCCCAAAATGCCGTTAGCCTTCTTGACAACAAGGGCACACTGTTGACTCATATCTAGCTCATATCCACTGTAAACATCAGTTATATTAGAAAGGAATTCATGGTGTGGAGTGGAAATCATGTGAAATTCAGCCACCTAACATAGTGTCAACCCATTTCCATGGGAAAATGGGTGGATGTGAAAGAGTTTTTTGCTTGGAGGTTTTGATGATTTTTCTTTGTGCTTCAGGCTTATGCCTGGAGGCATGAACTTCATGCAGGTTGCAACAACCCAAGTTTTACTTGAGACTCCTGCAAACCAAGTCCACTCTGACTGGACACCAAATTGATTAGATTTCTCTTTTTTAAAAAACTGGATGAGGCTTTTAGAGCTTCTGCAAATGGAGAAACTGATAGATCTTACTAATGCATTTCAAACTGACTATGGGAAACTAGGATTGAGTTGTTCCAATCATCATCTTGAATGAGTAGATGGACAGTCAGTGAACTAACCCTTACACCACTGTATATAACATGTACTTTATGGTAAATAGTACTCCCATTTTACAGCTGGGTAGTTGGAAAAGAAAGTGATGTGATTTGTGAGTCATGAGCAAAGATGAAATCAGAATTTAAGACGTATTGGTACCCAGCTTTGTAGACAGCCTGGGTAGCCAGCTCTTAACTGTATAGTAACTTTACAATATAGATGAAGGTCCACAACCAACTAACTTGGGCCATATTGCATTTGCACCTGCAAAACCTAATTCATTACCACCACCACCAAATCAGCTCAGATCAGCTTATCTCTTACCCCAATGAGAAGTAGTCCCAGGCTTACTTCTCATCTCTTAGCAAGTCAAGATCTTATACTGCCTCCCCCCACCATAGGTAGAACAGTTTCAGGACTAAATCTCTTTGAGGCCTTGGGTCATAAACACAAGTGGGGAAAGTTCTGACCACAAAATAAATCACTTTGAGTGAAATATTTTAAAGCTGAAGGCATGAAAGAGTAGACCAAAAAGGAAGCAATAAACATATATGGGTAATTGGGAAAGGAAATTGTAGGTTTACGGAGTAAGAGTCTGTGCTGTGCCTTTAAGCCATCTTTTGTGTCCTCCCAATCCTAGGCTGTTCTGGGACCTGGAAAGACCTCCAGCATAACTTAAGCATCTGAGTTATGGCAGCCTCCCCTGTCTACTCTGGCTGCAGCACTGCTCAAAATCCCTGCAGCACTAAGTGCTGGAGCCTGGCCACAAGCCCCACTCCTGGCACAGCTCCTTCACCAAGGCTTGTGATGGTATCCAGCAAAGGCAGATTTACCCAGGACAGATTGCCACAATGCTTGCAGTGGGGAATCATCCCTGGATACTACCGGGCTTTTAGGTCTCCTTTGCACTGTTCTGACCCTTTTACCTGGCACAAGGGGTCTGGAGCAGAAGTGAAGATGTCACCCCTTTATAAGTGACATTTGTTCCTAGCTATGAACACCAGATTCCTTTCCATTTTGTATGTGTGCAGCTGATTGTTCCTTCCTAAGTGGAGTACTTTGCATTTGTCCTTATTGAATTTCATCCTATTTACTTCAGACCATTTCTCCAGTTTGTCCAGATCATTTTGAATTTTAATTCTATCTTCCAAAGCACTTGCAACGCCTCCCAGCTTGGTATCATCCGCAGACTTTTTAAGTGTACTCTCTATGCCATTATCTAAATAATTGATGAAGATATTGAACAAAACCTGACACCCTGTGGGACCTCACTTGTTATGCCCTTCTAGCATGACTGTGAACCACTGATAACTACACTCTGGGAACGATTTTCCAACCAGTTATGCACCCACCTTATAGTAGCTCCATCTATGTTGCTTTTCCTTAGTTTGTTTATGAGAAGGTCATGTGAGACAGTATCAAAAGCCTTACTAAAGTCAAGATATACCACATCTATGACTTCCCCACTATCCTCAAGGCTTGTTACCCTGTCAAAGAAAGTTATCAGTTTTGTTTGACATGATTTGTTATTGACAAATCCATGTTATTTATCACCTTATTATCCTCAAGTGTTTTCAAATTGATTGCTTGATTATTTGCTCCATTATCTTTCCGGGTACAGAAGTTAAGCTGACTGGTCTGTAATTCCCTGGGTTGTCCTTATTTCCCTTTTTATAGATGGGCACTATATTTGCCCTTTTCCAGTCTTCTGGAATGTCTCCCGTCTTCTGTGACTTTTCAAAGATAATTGCTAATGGCTCAAATATCTCCTCAGTCAGCTCCTTGAGTATTCTAAGATGCATTTCATCAGGCCCTCATGACTTGAAGACATCTAACTTGTCTAAGTAATTTTTCACTTGTTCTTTCCCTATTTTAGACTCTGATCCTACCTAATTTTCGCACGCATTCACTATTTTAGATGTCCAATAACCACCAATCTTCTTGGTGAAAACCGAAACAAAGAAGTCATTAAGCATCTCTGCCATTTCCACATTTTCTGTTATTGTCTTTCCCTCCTCATTGAGTAATGGACCTACTCTTGGTCTTCCTCTTGCTACTAATGTATTTGTAGAATGTTTTGTTGCTTCCTTTTATGTCCCTAGCTAGTTTGATCTCGTTTTGTGCCTTGGCTTTTCTAATTTTGTCCCTGCATACTTGTGTTATTTGTTTATATTCATCCTTTGTAGTTTGACTGAGTTTCTACTTTTTGTATGACTCTTTTTTGAGTTTTAGATCTTTGAAGATCTCCTAGTTAAGCCAAGGTGGTCTCTTGCCATATTTCCTATTTTTCCTACGCAGTGGGATAGTTTGCTCTTGTGCCTTTAATAATGTCTCTTTGAAAAACTGCCAACTGTCTTCAATTGTTTTTTCCCTTAGACTTGCTTCCCATGGGATTTTACCTACCAACTCCCTGAGTTTGCTAAAGTCTGCCTTCTTGAAATCCACTGTCTTTATTGTGCTGTTCTCCCTCCTACCATTCCTTAGAATCATGAACTCTACCATTTCATGATCACTTTCACCCAAGTTGCCTTCCACTTTCAAATTCTCAACCAGTTCTTCCCTATTTGTCAAAATCAAATCTAGAACAGCCTCCCCTGTAGGGGCTTTCTCCACCTTCTGAAATAAGAAATTGTCTCCAATACATTCCAAGAACTTGTTGGATAATCTGTGCCTTGCTGTATTATTCTCCCAACATGTCTGGGTACATCACCACCAAGTCCTATGCTTTGGATGATTTTGTTAGTTGTTACTTCATCTACCTCTTCTTACTGTTTTGGTAGTCTGTAGTAGACCGCCTACCATGACATCCCCCTTGTTTTTCACCCCTTTTATTCTTATCCACAGAGTTTCAACAAGTCTGTCTCTTATTTCTATCTCAACCTCGAGTCCAAGCATATACATTTTTTAATATATAAGGCAACACCTCCTCCCTTTTTTCCCTGCTTGTCTTTCCTGAGCAAGCTGTACCCTTCTATACCAATATTCCAGTGATGTGTATAATTCCACCAAGTCTCTGTGATGCCAACTATGTCATAGTTGTGTTTATTTACTAGCATTTCGAGTTCTTCCTGTTTATTCTCCATACTTCTTGCATTAGTATACAGACATCTAAGATACTGATTTGATTCCCCTGCCCCCCATTCTGTCTTGTCTCTCCCTTATTTCTGCTATAACAGCCCATGGTCCCACCCCAGATTCCAACCTTTCTCCCAGGTCTCCATTTTTTGACTTACCTGTGGGCTTTGGTCACCTGCCCCCGTTGAACCTAATTTAAAGCCCTCCTCACTAGGTTAGCCAGTCTGTAGCCAAATATGCTCTTCCCCTTCCTTGACAGGTGGACTCCATCTCTGTTTAGCAGGCCTTCTTCCTGGAACAGCATCCCGTGGTCAGATGTGCTGTCTCTAGTAATAAAGCTGTTTTGACTTCCAGACAAATATATTAAACCAGAAATAAAAGAAGAAAGACTATTTGTTTTGCTTCTTCAGTCACTGTACTGTACATGGATATATGAAAACAATGTTTTCATTAAGTTGAGACCTTCCACAGGGACTCACTTGCCCTACAGTGCTTTCTTCATTTTTTCATATAGTTCTATTGGACCTATTGATTAGGCATCTGTTTTCTCTATAGCAATAGTTTGCTCTTGTGGAACAATGTTTAGCAGCTGTTACAATTCAGACAAGTGTTAACAGGGTGAGAATTAATTTAACACCCAATAATATTTTAACACCTGACCTGACAACAGCAATATCATTGAATTTCACCTTTTAGAAATTGCTTAGTGAATTACTTTATCATTACTTTGACTTTGACCACAGCATGCACTGCTTTTTTATTTTGAAACAAAAGTCTTGGAATTAAAACACAATCTTGTATTATTAGTGAGTGCTATTTTTAACACATTTTTCTCCTATAGAGTTATGCTGCCATGTTGAATGAATCTTCTTCTTACCAAAGCTGTAACTCCAATTTTCCAGCTAAGTTGTAATAGATCAGAGATCAATGCTCATAGTTTTAGTAAAATGTTTATGGATCCAAGAAATTACAAATTCCTCTTACTCATGTGAAGTCAGATGTGGGCTCCATGTATAAAAGTAGCGTACAAATCCTCATACAGATGAGAGAATTTTTTTGGCAACCAGTTCCAGTTTTGGCAACCAGATTACAGAACATCTGATAAAACACCTGCTAGAAAGATAATGTATTCATATAGTGGTCAGGATTAGTATTTTTCTGGCTGCGTACAAAACTGCTATGCAACTAGAGTATGGTTGAATGTGCTTAAGAGATTTGGTCCATGGACCTGTGATGCTTAAAACAGTGGGTCTGGCAGCAAGCGAAGCTTCCCTTTCAAAAGTTTTGATTATACTGTGCTGGAACAAGGTTCAGTCCTCTGCTCAAAAACGTTTCTATCTATGTGTGAAGCAGAAGGAGAGACTGTTTCTCTGTGAACATCTAGATATATTTTATAAATGGTGGTTGTGCCAAAGAATTGCAGCATTTAAGCCAAACAAAAACATCAAGTGACTGCAGCCTACTATTCTCAAATCAGTTTACAGTGTTATATACTAGTCTAAAATCAGATTAAACAAAACTCTACAATACTGAGGAAATTAGATTACTTCAAATGCTTATCATCCAATTTATGCATTCGCTTTACAGATGCTGCATCATCCTTTATGCCATTTCATTTAATACGCTAAGAAACTCCAGTTCCTTGAATGACTTGTTTAATCTCGATCTCTTTACTTTTCATATCAGCAGCAAAAATAGGCAGGGAAATAAAGCTGGGTGGACAATTTCCACTAGTGCCAAACAGATGAAGATTTGATATACCTACCAAAGCATCTTTGTTTCACATGTTAAACATTATATTGAAGTTAAGGCACAGGAAATGGCATCAATCAAATATTCACTGAGTTTATCTGCTACTGGGGTATCCTCTGCCCTTCCACTGGTTTCTATTTTTACTGGAGTGCTGTGTGTCAGGGAGATGTGGAAAAGGCACAACCAATCTCCTAATGCTAACCACTAATTTGAACAGATGGTAAACACATCAAAAACTAGAGAATAAAAGCACAGAAGTTTTTCTTGGTCAAGAAGTAGGAATTAAATCTCCAGCTGGATATGAATATTTCAAGAAAATATCTTGGGTCTGATTCTACATCAGTTTTATGCCTGTGACTTATGGTATGTCTACACTGCAGATGCAATTTGCAGCTCATGAAGATAAACTAGTGCTAGCTGTGCTCTAGCTAACTTGCTAAAAATATTGCAATCTTAATGACACAGGCTGTATGAGCAAGTACAGGTCCAGGTGGTCATATGGCAGCCTGCACCATCGCATACTCACTGCTATGTACAGCTAGTGCAGATACATCTACATGAACTGTAAACCACACCCCTGGCTGCAGTGTAGATGTACCCTTAGTGGAGTTTTACAGCTGTTAAACTGGTACAACGGTGTGGAGACTTAGGTCCATTGTGTGAAAATAAATATATTAACCATTGTATGGCTCTTCAGACTAACCAGTCATTGTACCTGTCATAGACTCAACTCCACCCTTGGGCTCTGCATTTGGGTTCCACAGGAAACTCAAAAGCCAAATTAGCAATTCAGGATGACTCCAAATAAATGATTATATTTGTATTTATATTTCACTGCCATTTTAATGCCTCAGATAACTATTTCTGAAGCTAAAATACCATAAGATCTGGTTTTCATATGGTATTTCCACCATCCAGAAAATGAACTACAATGAGAAGGTGAGTCTTTGTGTATTTTAGTTTAACAAAATGCTCCTTGAAACATTAGAAAAGTCTCTGCCCAAGGCAAACGCACACAGGAACAAGTATTTGAAATGATAAATCCTAGGCCCCTCTCCTCACATGCACAAAGAGAACTAAACTGAGTATCTGTACACCACAGACTTTGTTTAACTTTCTTATAAGGAGCTAGAAGCTAAAGTGGTAAGTTGGTGGTAGTACAGCAGTATGTGTTGTTTTACCCAGTGTTGTGTCTCTTGCTGGCTGCTGTTATCCACAAATGATGTTTGCTTCATCTCCATGGCTGGATTAAAGGGTGGCAGAGGGTAAGAGAGTGGTAGTAATAGGAGTAAAGTAAACTGCCCTGAAGGTAGGAGAGATAAATATTGACTTTCATGGTTGATTAGGCCAGGGAGACAGCACTTAATAAAGTATCACAGAGTAAGAATATTGTGGGGTGAGGGTTTTTCCCCCCATTTTGTTATATTTTTCCTGTTGCTTTGGGGATAGTGGGAAATATCACAAGCATTGAGGGCTTGATTCAGCTTCAGGTTATGACTGTCTGCCAGCATACTCTCTGGCAGAGGCCCACAATGGCTGAACATCTGCCTGGAGGTGATTCCTCTGAGGATCCTGCATTTAGCCAATGGAGACTTAAAAATGTCACCAGAGAAGCCATGCAAAGCACTGGATCAGAAAGTTCATGTGGCCAGTCTTCTCTGGTTTGAATCTTAGCCCTGGTCTACACTATGGGGTTAGGTCGAATTTAGCCACGTTAGGTCAATTTAAAAATGACTGCGTCCACACAACCAACCCCGTTCCATCGACCTAAAGGGCTCTTAAAATCGACTTCTGTACTCCTCCCTGACGAGGGGAGTAGTGCTAAAATCGACCTTGTTGGATCGAATTTGGGTAGTGCAGATGCAAATCGATGGTATTGGTCTCCAGGAGCTATCCCAGAGTGCTCCATTGTGACCACTCTGGACAGCACTTTGAACTCTGATGCACTAGCCAGGTACACAGGAAAAGCACCGGGAACTTTTGAATTTCATTCCCTGTTTGGTCAGTATGGCGAACTCAGCAGCACAGGTGTCCATGCAGTCCCCGCAGAATCGTAGAGTGTAGAAAGTTTCTACACTCCCCCATCATCTCCATCCCTGAGGTTATCGCAGATTAGAAGGCGAAAAAAATGCACTCGCGATGACATGTTTTCTGAGCTGATGCAGTCCTCCCGCACTAATAGGGCACAGCTTAATGCATGGAGGCATTCAGTGGCAGAGGCCAGGAAAGAATTAAGTGAGCGCAAACAGCGGAGGCAGGACGCAATGCTGAGGCTAATGGGGGAGCAAACGGACATGATGAAGCATCTGTTGGAGCTGCAGGAAAGCCAACAAGAGCAGAGACCCCCCCCGCTGCATCCACTGTATAACCGCCTACCCTCCTCCCCATGTTTCATAGCCTCCTCATCCAGACGCCCAAGAATGTGGGGGGAGGCGGGTAAGGCTCTGAGCACCCTGCCACTCCACTCCAGAGGATGTCCCAAGTAACAGAAGGTTGTCATTCAAATAGTTTGATTTTCAGTGTGGCTACAATAAGCAATGTGGTCTTGTCGTTCCCTCCTCCCCCACCCCACCCGAGCTATCTTGTCCATTATCTCACTTTTTTTTAATGAACAGAAAGAAAGAATGCATGGTTTCAAAACAATAGTTACTTTATTTCGAAGGGGGGAGGGTGGTTGGCTTACAGGAAATTAAAATCAGCAAAGGGGGCAGGTTTGCATCAAGGAGAAACACAGACAACTGTCACACCAAAGCCTGGCCAGTCATGAAACTGGTTTTCAAAGCCTCTCTGATGCTCAGCGCGCCTTGCTGTGCTCTTCTAATTCTGTGTGTGTGTGTGATGTGCTTTTCTTATTATACAAGTATGTTACCACTACAATGTCATATGATTATAAAATTAAACTTATAAAAATAGGCAAAAAATACTAGAGTACACGATTTGTGTTTCTGTGTGACACAATATCCTGTTCCTTTTCTTTGCTAGTCTGACTTTCTCTTTTTCCTTCAAGTTATGTATACTTATTTTTTTATCATAAAAAGTCAGTGGAGAGAACAACACTGTAAACTTCCAGTCCTCCTACTCTTATTATGTTGCAGCTCATTCTCAGCGGTCAACTGAGACAACACTTAGCTCCCAGGGCATGTTGCAGTTTACTCTAAATAGCTATGCATTTGCCAGTGTGGAAGCACAAAAACACTAAAGGTTGCCACCTCTCGTCTGGAAGAACAAAGGATTCTAATTTAGTAACTTCTCTGAGTTCTGAACAAGGATAAGTTTGGGTTTTTGGAGAAGTGACCAGTATTCAATGAAAATCTTGGAGAGGTTTTCCTGAAAGAGCCAGTCACAGCTGAAATGGAAATCTGGTAACTGTATTCGGAAGTCAGTGTTGGTGATTATATGCAAGGTTAAGATAAGTAAAATAGGAGACCTGTGTATGCCATGGCAATCTGGATCTAATTTCTGCAGCAGAGCTTTTGCTTTCTGTAGTGCTATGAAGCAATAAACTGGAAATTCTGTGGCAGCTTCTTCGAGATGAACAAAATTGGGGAGCTGGAGAGGGTTGCTGATTTAAATAAGAAAATTCAAAAACTACAAATATCACTACTTTCCCTCTATTATTTATTGTGATACTTGGTTGAGGCTGTGCTTTCACTCTGCCACAGTCTTTGATAACAAAAGCATGTAACTACATTGTAGAAATCTTTCATGGGGAAGCTGGCTGGGTTGGCAGCTAGGTAGGAAGAAACTTGACGCTTTTGCTCCCAAGAGGATTCAGATGTGTGTCAAGTCTGCTACATTCTGACAGTCCACAGTTTAACTTCCATTGATGTTGGTCAGCTTGAGAATCAATCCAGATTGCTAACTATAGATTTCTAAAATCATGGCTGCTCCCTAGGAGTAGGAAATGCTAAATCAGACAAGCAATGTAACCTGAGACAAACGCTCATTGAAGGAGGTATTCAATTTGTGAATAAGATAATAACGTAATGATGGATAAGATATAAATGTATTGTATGGATAACAGAGATGGTCTAAATTTGTCACTAAAATGTTTTTGATGAAAAATGGTATTTTGACCAAATGAAAACTTTTGCAAGAAAATTTCAGTTTCCTTAAATATAAACCAATTTTTTAGACAATCAAAACCCAAAATGTTTAATTTCAGTTTTTCAATTAAACTATGAACAATTCAAACACCAAATGGTTTTGATGTATTTCAAAATTTTACTGGAAAATAAACTCATTTTTGACCAGCTCTAGTAAGCAGTAATGATTCAAATTAAGAATAGTCAATGTGTTTCAAAATAATTTGATACTTCTAAATAAATTTATTTTTAAAAAAATCATATTACATAATTGTTGCAATCAAATGTGGCAATTATAAGCTCTTATTTTAAGGAGATGGGAATTATATGTACACTAACATAGGCCTAATTAATTACAATCAATGTTGTTAACACTAGGTGTGAACGACTCTTTTGAATAACATGTCGATAAAAGGTGTTTTCACCTTTAAATTCTGAACATGTGGGAACCACTACTACAGAGCACAGAATGTAATTTGCCTACCCTTTTAGCTTCCTCTGGTAGCCATGACCACTCATCCCAGAAGCAAAAGACAAATAAGAAGAGAGAATAATTTAAAACATTCCTTTTGTTTAGCATCCATTCATGTTGTGTCTTTATATATGTGTGCTAATTCAGTTTGCCCCTTGATGTGAGGCAATATTGTGTTGTCATACTGAGAGAGTGGGTGTGCAGGAAAAGAGAACAAAACAGCAATATTTTGTGAGTGTCTCTTTTTGTAGGCTTCTCTTGGAAAGTTGGATTTATACGTAGCAAAGGACAAGGGTGGATTAAGGCAAGACGAGAAGGGAGCCATGGACACACAGTACTTGGATACAAGGGAAAGCCTGTCCTTGGAGATTGCTGGGGTACATCTTGTGGCTTGGGGATCAGGAGTAAGAATTGTCAGGGAGGAGAACCAGGAGTGCCATGAGCACACCTGGAAAGAGGGGGCTTTGTTCTGTTGTGAAGTGGCCCTTTGGCTTGTTGAGGGCTCTTTGGTCAAAGTGCATCTGAACCTTGTTTACTTTACTCTTACTTGGCCAATGGCAAAGGACTCTCTCTCACCACCTGCTCTACCCACCTAAATTCCACCACATTCGGTGTTTAGAAGGATCATTGTGACTGCAACATATGGAAGAAAAAAGCCTGTCCATGTTTCCCATGTGTATTAAAGTTTTCTGGGTTGAGAGAATGCACTGTTGTCTGGGTATGATAAGCTTTTCTATCCACATATCTCTGTGGGCTCAAAGAGAAACATTACCTATAGGATATATCAGGAACATCACTTTGCCCAATTAACAGCTGTCATGGCAATTTGCCAAGAGGTTTGAGAGCCCTACCTAATTTTGCATAATATAAAGCAGATCAATCAATCTCCTCCTTTACGTGGAATGTGAGGTATTTAGCTATGATTCTGTTTTGTCTGTACTGCACCTTTAATGTAATAAGTCTGCCTGTCTGTTTGCTAGAGGGCAAGACTGTGAGAGGATTCAAGATGGCAGATCATATGGAGTGAGATGCAGTGTGCTTTATTTCTTATGGAGATTTTATCTGTTTGTTGTTTTCCTTAATCTAAAATAACAGCTGCCAGGACTGAAAGCATAGTAGGCCTTTCACTGTTTCTCTATAGGAAATATAACACAGAAATGTGGCTTGTGGCTGGCTTTTTAGTTAATGATGGAGCAGTGCACTGTGGAACCTGTAGTAAGTAAGGTATGGCTCCATACCAAAAATGATGGAGGCCATTGGTCACACTGCCAGCCTCTTTTGGCCTGCAAGCTACTCAATCATGCATTATTTGTATTGACTGATTTCTGGGCAGGTGATTTGTGATGTTGCATTTGTAATCTTGCTCTCTGTTCTCTTATCACTGCTTATCTACATCTGTCTCCTCTCTTACTCATATTAATCTTCAAGAATAATTCAGAAATCTGAAGGATTGCTTTAAGTTTCCCCTAAATTTTACTTTCAGAATTTGTGCTTAATCTCTTGATGAATATTGTTGGCAAGTATTAGTCAGTAAGATTAGCTGTAATGTGCAGGCATTTTTTAGGCAGGCATCTACAAATAGCTGTGAGTAATCCTTATTTAGACATGGGTCTAATTCACTTGTACTTTTGGAATTGATGAATAGCATTAGAATGACTATTTGAGAATTTCTTTACATAAAAATTAATTGAAACTTAGTGTCATTATGCAACCATCTTACTTTTACATATTTTAAAATTTTACATTGAAGAGTTCAATAATGGTGTACAGCAGTAACTAATCTAAAATAGTCAGAATTTATTTCTGATCTGATATTCTTATACACATTTGCATAGTACATCACATGAGTTTATATACACCTTAATACACATGCATAATGAGATTTTCATGTGCACATTGAAAGAAGACTAGGCTCCCAATTTTCAGTATTAAGCATTGACAAAACTTTCCAAACAATAGCAAGGAACAAACCTTTAAATGCAGGCACCCCAGTTTTGTCAGGAATTTGTTTTTTATTTCATTTCTTCTTTTATTGTGTTCACCAGTCACTTAAAATATCTCTCTTTCAGCCTTGCCAGTGGAAAAAAGCTTAAAATTGCTGTAGGGATTTGTGATTGATATATACATAATTACATAATACAGTACTAGTAATTAATATGATGATACTATAAACTATATGCTATTACTATGTATCTTCCATCCACAAAGTCCAGAACTTCCTGTTTTCTATTTGTTTCCCCACTAGGTTTGATTGTGGCCTGTCAAGGTTCCTTCCCCACTCTGAACTCTAGGGTACAGATGTGGGGATCTGCATGACAGACCCCCTAAGCTTATTCTTACCAACTTAGGTTAAAAACCTCCCCAAGGTACAAACTTTGCCTTATCCTTGAACCGTATGCTGCCACCACCAGCGTGTTAAACAAAGAACAGAGAAAGAGCCCCCTTGGAGATGTCTTACCCCAAAATATCCCCCCAAGCCCTACACCCCCTTTCCTGGAGAAGGCTTGATAAAAATCCTCACCAATTTGTACAGGTGAACACAGACCCAAACCCTTGGATCTTAAGAACAATGAAAAATCAATCAGGTTCTTAAAAGAAGAATTTTAATTAAAGAAAAGGTAAAAAAATTACCTCTGTAAATGGCCTAAGACCAGAAGTGTTACAAAAAGAGATGACTTTGTGAGATTTCCACAATGTTGGGCCTAAATCTTGCATGAGCAGATTACATTACTCTAGAGCCATCAAACACAAGACATCACCCCAATTTGGTCTCAAAACTAAGCTAGACTTAAACAAGATCAGAATACCATCCTCTGATCCATCTGTAACGTAAAGACTCTGTAATGAAGTGGTCTGTGGGTAGAAGATTTAACTTTCTGGTATTGTCTGTTAAGCACTTTTTGTTAACTGAAAGACTCGTAATAAATTTATGTGAACCTGAAATGGTGAAATGTCTCGACAGTTGGGACTTGATTCTTCACTGCCTTACAGCTCACCTAATCATTACAAATTGGCAAAGTCGGTGTATAAAGCCACCAAATCCAAATTCCCCACTCACTTATACCTGAGGAGAGATACAAGGATATATTTTAAGTGGCAGGCCACAACTTCATGAAACTTGCCCTGCCCTATCACTCAGACATTCACATACCAGGCATGTTAAGTGGTTACAATGTGGTGGGGTTACAGACCTCCTACCAACTGTGCTTAATGTGTAATGAAAGAGGTGCTGAAGCTCAAGCAATTCTTTTATTTTTCTGTCTGATTTGGCAAGCCCAGAGGTGCTGGGACTATGAACTGCCAAGCTCAGAGGTGCTGGGTCTCAGCCCTGGCAAGTCTTGGCGCAAATTAAGCACTGACTACCATATAACCCAGGGGTGGGAAAACTTTTTGGCCCAACAGTAACGTCTGGGTATGGAAATTTTATGGCGGGCCATGAATGCTCATGAAATTGGGGTTTGGGTGTGGGAGGGGGTGAGGGCTCCGGCTGGGGGGGGGCGGGCTCTGGGGTTGGTCCAGAAATGGGGAGTTCAGGGTGCAGGATAGTGCTCCAGGATGGGACAGAGTGGTTCGGAGGGAGGAGGGGGTCAGGGGTGCAGACTCTGGGTGGCACTTACCTCAAGCAGCTCCTGGAAGCAGTAATAATGTCCCCCATCCAACTCCTGTGCAGAGGCACACCCAGGCATCTCTATGTGCTGTCCAGTCCACAGGCATCTCCCCTGCAGCTCCCATTGGCCACTGCTCCTGTCCACTGAGAACTGCGGGAGTGGCGTTTGGGGCAGGGGCAGCGTGCGGAATCCCCTGGCTTCCCCTATGCACAGGAGCTGGAGGGGGGACATGTGGCTGTTTCTGGGAGCCATACAGAGCCACAGTATGCATGGAGCGGGGCAAGCCCCCAACCCCACTCCCCAGCTGGAGCGCCAGAGTGGGGCAAGCTTCAGACCCCGCTCCCCAGCAGGAGCTCAAGGGCTATAGTAAAACATCTGAAGGGTCAGATGCAGCCCTCGGCCCCAGTTTGCCCACCCCTGATATAACCTGTAATTCAGAGTAGACTCACCTCAGCCTGCCCCACGCATGATCTAACTCCTCTGAATCCTTTTGCTGCCCTTTCCTATGCCACAAGGAGGGATCAAAGATACTAACTAGGAGGGAGGGGGGAACCTCAGCCCAGGAGGGCCACAAGGGTTCCCTCTACCCCATAGCCACAAGGCCCATCCACAAAATCCCAGGTCTCTCACTTCTTTAACCACATTGACAAATGGCTACAAATGGTGGTGAACTAATCTCCCTACCATGTACAACCACTAATTACTAAGCCCTACTGCTATTTAAACTAACTATGCCTCCAAGATGCTGTGAGAAAGGTGGAAAAAAGTCACCATGCCTCTGCCATTTGGCCCCAGTGGGAAGAAAAAAATTCATTCCTGACCCCCAAAATAGATGATCGGTCAGACGCACAGTGTGATGGTTTCGGTCACAGAGATCCCCTTGGGACTGTCACCTGATGTGCTGGAATTACTTCTGAGCCTGTTTTCCACTGCCAGCTTTGGACTCCAGAACCCTGCCTTGTTGAGCCAGACATGCTAGTCTGCTGCAACATAGACTCAGGTCTGGTCCACGCCTCCAAAGCTGCAGACTTTAACCAAAAACTGCTCAGCAAATCACCTAATCTTCAGTGCCCAGACACCCCCTCCAGCTCCCAATGGGATCCAAACCCCAAATAAATCCATTTTACACTGCATAAAGCTTATACAGGGTAAACTCATAAGAGCATAACATAAGAGCATAAGAATGGCCTTAATGGGTCAGACCAAAGGTCCATCTAGCCCAGTGTCCTGTCTTCTGACAGTGGCCAGTGCCAGGTGCCTCAGAGAGAATGAACAGAACAGGTAATCATCCAGTGATCTATCCCCTGTCGCTCATTCCCAGCTTCTGGCAAACAGAGACTAGGGACACCATTCCTGCCCATCCTGGCTAATAGCCGTGGTGGACCTGTCCTCCATGAATTTATCTAGTTCTTTTTTGAATGCTGTTATGGTCTTGGACTCATAAATTGTTCACCCTCTATAACACTAATAGAGAGAAATGCACAGCTGTTTGCTCCCCCAGGTATTAATCACTTACTCTGGGTTAATTAATAAACAAAAGTGATTTTATTAAGTATAAAAAGTAGGATTTAAGTGGTTTCAAGTAATAACAGACAGAACAAAATAAGTCACCAAGTAAAATAAAGCAAAAACACGCAAGTCTAAACCTAATATATTAAGAAACTGAATACAATAAATCTCACTCTCAGAGATATTCCAAGAAGCTTCTTTCACAGACTAGACTCCTTCTTAGTCTGGGCCCAATCCTTTCCCCGGTACAGTTCTTGTTAGTTCCAGCTCAGGTGGCAACTAGGGGATTTCTCATGACTTCAGTCCCCTTTGTTCTGTTCCACCCCCTTTTATAGCTTTGGCACAAAGCGGGAATCCTTTGTCTCTCTCTGGGTTCCCACCCTTCCTTCTAAATGGAACAGTACCAGGGTTAAGATGGATTCCAGTACCAGGTGACATGATCACATGTCAATGTAAGACCTCATTCTCCATTCTTTCAGGGTTGGCCTGCACATACCCAGGAAGGTTTGCAAGTAAACAGAGCCATTTACAACCAATTGTCCTGGTTAATGGGAGCCATCAAGATTCCAAGCCATTATTAATGGCTCACACTTTGCATAATTACAATAGGACCTCAGAGCAATATTTCATATTTCTAGTTTCAGATACAAGAATGACACATACATACAAATAGGATGAACACACTTATCAGCTTTGTAAACCTCACAAGAGACCTTTTGCATAAAGCATATTCTAGTTACATTATATTCACACTCATAAGCATATTTCCATAAACATATGGAGTGCAACATCACACACAGCATCTGCAAAACTCAGCTCCTACCCCACAGCTACAAGGATTCTACAAGATTGGGCCCTTAGAAGAAACTTGTACAGGAATTGACTGAAAAGAAGTGTTTAAAATGGGATCGCTTGCAGGTTCTTACTCTTTACATGTGCGATAATTTTAAATAATACGAAGAAATAATACCTTCAGGACAAGAACTTGAACTCTGCAAATATAGATTAAGCAAACCCAAATTATCTTTAATTCTAAATATAGTTTCTATATCTACAGTTCATCTGGTATTTGGCGTTAGCTAAGTTTAGAGAGTTAATTAAGTATATTATAGTTACCTCTGTTTTTTCCCCTGGTTGCTATGGAGTTGTAAGCTTTTAGGCAAAAAATAAAGATGGAGGGGAACTCTCAATACCATACTCTAAAATAAATCAGTCCAATGCTCTGGAAATCAAACCTATGGGATCCTCTGGAACACTCATTATTATGCCATTTTATACATGTATGAACTGCAAAGATGAGTCAGCATTGCTTGATAGATGTTGACCAGTTCTTTTATTAATATGAATAATCACATAAACAGCTGTGCAGGAAAAAGTAACAAATTATCTGCTTCCCAGTTATTGTTCACGATAATAGTGGAACAAATCAGTAGCTTTACATCACATTTTATAGCAGCTCAGTTTATGAAACCATTTTCAAAGTTCTAATGGAAAATCCAGATCAAGAAATTAAATCAGATGGAAATCATAATCTATATAGACCAGGGGTGGGCAAACTACAGCCTGGGGGCCGCATCTGGCCCTCCAGATGTTTTAATCCGGCCCTCAAGTTCCTGCCAGGGGAGTGGGATCCAGGACTTGCTCTGCTCCATGTGTGCCATGGCTCCATGCGTCTCCCGGAAGCAGCAGCATGTCTCTCCTGGAGGGGGTCAGGGGTTCAGACTTTTGGCGGCGCTTACCTCAAGCAGCTCCCAGAAGCAGCGGCATGTCCCACCTCCGGTTTCTATGTATAGGGGCAGCCAGGGGGCTCCACACACTGCACCCACCCCAAGTGCCCTCCCCACAGCTGCAGGGATGGCGCCTGTGGACGGGGCAGTGTGCAGAGCTGCCTGGCCGCGCCTCCATGTAGGAGTCAGAGGGGGGACATGCTGCTGCTTCCGGTAGCTGCTTGAGGTAAGCGCCACCCGAAGCCTGAACCCTGACCCCCTCCAGCACCCTAACACCCTGCCCCAGCCTTGATCCCCCTCCCTCCTCCAAACCCCTTGACCCCACCCTCCTCCACCCCAGAGCCTGCATCCCCAGCTGAAGCCCTCTCCCCCTCCTGTACCCCAACCCCCAATTTTGTGAGCATTCATGGCCTGCCATACAATTTCCATACCCAGATGTGGCCCTTGGGCCAAAATGTTTACCCATCCCCAATATAGACACTCACAAGTATTAAAAATTATCTTCTGGAAAAAAATTCTGAATACATTTTAATATAAAAATCAGCCTGAACTATACTGTGAGATATTCTATCTTTGCAGTTCTGTCACTGATGGAAATCAATTTTACTTTTATCCACTAGGTGGATGTTTATTATCAATGCATATGCTTAGATTCAACATAGCTGACACGTTCCAAGTTAAAATTATAGGAAAAAATTGTTAATTTTAAAAGCAAAAATACAAAAACTGAAATGAAAATAATTAAACATATGAAGACATACTCCTGAAAATCAGACTCACATTACAATTCAGCTTGCTGTATAAGATCAGTGTGCTCACGTACTGCTCTTGGACTCTTCCATTATCCTTCAGAAATGAGAATTTAAATTACTAATAGTATATGTTATACAAGAACCAAAACTTCCTATACCCTAATTTTTTTTCTATTGCTGATTCATATGTAGGGAATGGTATTCTGCTATAGTCTTCGTCCAATTACAGATTTCAGTACTTGCTGGTTTCAAAGTGTTGGTGGAGAAAACAAAAATATGTTTTAAGTGTAGGACAAGCAGATTAGCTGAAGATCTTCAAATAGCTTTGAGGGGAGTAGAACATTTTCATTCTTGAGTTCAGGCCTGATCCTTCAACCATGTACCACTAAATCAGACCATTGGTCAGTAGGCAAGTTATATTAAGCAGGATTACACCCTTAATTTGCAGAAAATGCTGATTTCATTGGAGTGAATATTGTTTTGCAGTTAATGGAGGAGATTTGGAATCATTACTCCTGGGTTCTGTCACTAAATTTCTGGGTGAATTTGGGCATGTTTAATCTGTTTTTGAATCACTGTTTCATGGGCTGAAATACAATAAAACCTTAAAGCCAGCTTAACAGGCTACATGGGGGATTCCTGGATGATGTCACTGGGTCTACACCAACTCCTTCCAGCCCCCATTGAGAGGCATAGCTAAAGTGCCCTTCTATGGTTTCCTTGAGGCCTATTGCAACTGGTTACACTTAGAGCTTAGAGGCTGCTTTAACTTATTTCTCAGCAGTGAACCAGTGCACTGTTGCATGAGGATTAGGGAGATGCAAAGGTGGTGACTGTGATGTTTTGGGGACCACTCATAGTAGTAATGAGTTCTATCACCGCCTGCCCTGGAACCTTGGGGGCCTTTGTGCTAACACAAGAAGCCAGCCCACAAGCATAAGGTCTCACCAGCGCAATCACTCTTTGCAAGGCTACAGCCCTTCCAGTTCCAAGTCTCCCCAAATACGTCCTCCACAAGATCTTAACTGCCAGATACTCAGCCCTGAAGGTGTGAAACCAGCACTCTAGATATCAGGTCACTTTGGCGCACACACTCCATACAGTTTGCACACCAGAGACCTGCTTGGGGTAAAAATAAACAAGAAGTTTATTTAATAGAAAAATCACAGAATCAACAATGAACTAAGAAGGGAAATCAAACTTATACAAGTTACACAAAAACAAATATAAAGGTGTAAACTCAGGCTTCACACTATCATATTAGATAAAATCCCTTTTCTATTAAGTTACCTTTTGCCTTAGAACAGTTTCCCAGCTATAGGGGGGATCCAGTATTCACAGACAGCCTCCCTTCTCAAGACTGTCCCCCAAGTTCTGGATAAAATTCTCATTTCCAAGCCTGCTTTTAAAGGGCTTTTTCCTTTCCTTTTCTCTTCTTTTTTTTTCTTTCAGTCTATCGTGACTCGTAATTAATCTGGGTGGGGGAATTCCCTCTTGATTTAATGTTCTGGAGCCAGGATGTTCTTTTCAATTTTGAGTTCCCAATGTCTTTCCATTAACTCCTTTCCTGAACTGGACAATGGATAGTTACGTGAAGCCAACTTTTGTGCAAACAACTAGTTCGAAAGTTGCCCCTTCCTGCCTCACTGCTCACTACCATGCTATGAAGTGGTGTTGAAGTTGCAACACAGATTATGAGCAGTCCTCTGTCCTATCTATAAATGCATAAACTCATCATCAGTCTGTGTGTATATCTCATAATGACTGTCATGGTCAGAGTATTATAAGCTTCCATAAAAGACCTTACTCAATATACAATAACATTGAATGCAATCAGTTGATCCAACTGCTATTTTGGGGATTTAAACCTTCCATTCTCCCGCTGGGATGTCTGGACCCTGAATGCAACACTTATAAGCCAATATTTTGGCCCTCCAACTCCTGAGCTGTGCTAGTAGCCAAACAGTCGATCTCCAGATCTGACCACCCCGACAATAGATATAATAATACCTATCTTCCCTACAACGGTACTGTGAGTCTTAATTAATATTTGAAACACACTTGGAAGATCCCTGGGTGAAAGTCCCAGGAAACAGTGAATAGTATCCACCATCATCACTAATAACAGATTATGTAGTATCATCCAAAGATCACAAATCGTGGTTAGTTAAGGTTTTAACCGAAGTTCAAGTGTTTCAATATAAGCCTTATTTTGGTCCCCATTCAACCAAAAATTAATCTCCTTAATTTTTCTATGCTTTATTTCAGTCACAGGGTAATTTCTTCTGAGCGTTTGAAATAAATCAGCAAAATCATCTTTTAGGCACAGTCTAACCATGGGCCTGAATCTCCTCTCTTGTACACGACTTTTATACTGATGTAACTCCACTAAATTCACACTGATTTCAAAGGAGTAAAGCTCATGCTTAAATACTTTTTGCTTAATTGTGGCCTTATAGAAGTGTAAATGAGAGGAGAATCAGATCCAACTCATTTCTCTTGTTGAAAAAGTGCCTTACAGTTATTTCTGCCACTTATCAACACAAGCCATTTTGTATTGAGAATGATTTGAAGTTTATCATACTTATGAGTAATTAGTAAAGCTGCATGAAACTTTTCATCAGAGTTTAATCTTCATTGAACTATTTAAGTGCCAACCAGCCCGAAATTATCTATTTAAAATTCAATGAATTATTTAATCAAATAGTAAGCAACTACTTACTTCTTAAAGAAACCTTCCCGTATTCCCCACAATCATATGCAGCCCCATCGTCTTCCCACTCATTCCTCAACAGGAGTAACATGTACAGTGTCAGGTTACAGATGCCACTCTTTCCTCCTCCCCATTCAATCTTTAACAGTCTTTTTCACATCAGATTATATACCAACCTCAATCCTCCAGATCACTAGCAAAAAATCTCTCCTATCTTCTCATCCCCAATAAATTATTTAGTGCTAGGATACATGTCCCTTCCCTCCTCCCAGTCACTTGGCAGCAGCTGAACCATTCCAGTGCTTGAAAAAAGACTATTGAATTTGCATGCCTCAGCTCAGGATGACCAACTTGAGACACCTTAAAAAGGGCCTGGTTTTCAGAAAGTTCAGAGTAGCCAGTCTCTTTTAAGATCTCTCAAGTTGAACACCCTGAATTGAGGCACCCAAATCACTAGACACTTTTGAAAATCTTGGCTGCTTGGTTGAGTAGTGTCCCTGTGGGTGCTCCATACGCCCCTGCACCTTTGGTCAGAGATTTTTGGTAGCAGAGCCTGTTCTGCCCACACGTGCGTTGTACATGTCCTTGTGCCCTGTAGCAAGGCTATATAGGGCTGCACAGGAGAACACAATTCTGGAAGGTGTCTGGTTCAGTGTTACCTTTTATATTGATTGTGTGTGTCATTCAATGCAAATAGGTCAAGCGGCCCCTGGTCTGTTTGTTAGTATGCACTGTCAATCGGCACCCTGCATCACCACATGCTCTTTCCCCAGCAAGACAGAACAAGACTGTTATGTTCTGACAAAAGGAAATGCACCATCTCAATCATTCACACAGCCATTGAGGCAAAGGAGAGCACTCCTGTGAGACAGCATGGGATGGTAGATTATACGTGGCAATCGTCTTGCCAGTCATTCCATCCCATATTGTGCCCTCTAGTTCATCAACACAAAGGAATGTGCAATAGTTACATTGTTGGTTTGGTTGACCTCTATGCATGGTACCCTTCCTTGGCTTTAGGGTTAGTAGCACTGGAAGGTGTGCTGGATAGCTGTTCATATCCCCAATTGACTATGACAGGACGAAGGCAATGGCAGTAACAGTCCACAACACGGTCAGTATCTGTCAGGGCCAGGTTGTAGGCAGCCAGACTTAATTGTCAGAGCTGGAGGCCAGTCATGAATCAAAAATCAGCTGGGTCAGGATACGAGGAGATCAGAAGCAGGAGACAAACCAGAGATCAGAACAAGTTGGTAACCAGAGTCAGGCTGGGACAGGATACCAGGGGGTCAGAGGCAGGAGAAAAACCAGAAATTAGAACCAGAAGTCAGACATCAGGAGCCAAACCAGGTAAGGATGCCAGGAAGTCAAGCCAGAGGAGCAGGAGTCACAAGGTACACAGTACAGAGCAGGGTGTATCACAGTTGTTCAGACAGCTTCCTGAGCCTGTTTCTGGCTATGTTGGGCCAGCGGCCCAATCAGCTGCTTTGGGTCTTTATCAATGGGACATCAGGGGCAGAGTATCAAACTGGAGCTGGGCTTCATGGGTCCTGAGTCCGGAGTTATCAGCAGGCCAACAAATGGAGGGTTGAAGTGTGGCTGCTCCTCTGGACCCAGGTTCAAGGCCCATATGTCATGACATCACCTCCCCCCCAGTGGTCTCTGGGTGGCATTGATTCAGATTTCTTAGGATGGCTCCTATTAAAGGCCTGAACCAAGGCAAGAGCGTGAATCATAGAATCATAGAATATCAGGGTTGGAAGGGACCTCAGGAGGTCATCTAGTCCAACCCCCTGCTCAAAGCAGGACCAATCCCCAACTAAATCATCCCAGCCAGGGCTTCGTCAAGTTTGATCTTAAAAACCTCAAAGGAAGGAGATTCCACCACCTCCCTAGGTAACGCATTCCAGTGCTTCACCACCCTCCTAGTGAAAACGTTTTTCCTATTATCCAACCTAAACCTCCCCCACTGCAACTTGAGACCTGTCATAAATATAAAGGGAAGGGTAAACCCCTTTGAAATCCCTCCTGGCCAGGGGAAAGCTCCTCTCACCTGTAAAGGGTTAAGAAGCTAAAGGTAACCTCGCTGGCACCTGACCAAAATGACCAATGAGGAGACAAGATACTTTCAAAAGCTGGGAGGAGGGAGAGAAACAAAGAGTCTGTGTGTCTGTCTTATACTGGTTTCTGCTGGGGATAGACCAGGAATGGAGTCTTAGAACTTTTAGTAAGTAATCTAGCTAGGTATGTGTTAGATTATGATTTCTTTAAATGGCTGAGAAAAGAATTGTGCTGAATAGAATAACTATTTCTGTCTGTGTATCTTTTTTGTAACTTAAGGTTTTGCCTAGAGGGGTTCTCTATGTTTTTGAATCTAATTACCCTGTAAGATATCTACCATCCTGATTTTACAGGGGGGATTTCTTTATTTCTATTTACTTCTATTTTTATTAAAAGTCTTCTTGTAAGAAAACTGAATGCTTTTTCATTGTTCTCAGATCCAAGGGTTTGGGTCTGTGGTCACCTATGCAAATTGGTGAGGCTTTTTATCCAACATTTCCCAGGAAAGGTGGGGGGGTGCAAGCGTTGGGAGGATTGTTCATTGTTCTTAAGATCCAAGGGTCTGGGTCTGTAGTCAGCTAGGCAAATTGGTGAGGCTTTTTACCAAACCTTGTCCAGGAAGTGGGGTGCAAGGTTTTGGGAAGTATTTTGGGGGGAAAGACGCGTCCAAACCGCTCTTCCCCAGTAACCAGTATTAGTTTGGTGGTGGTAGCAGCAAGGACAAAGGGTGGAATATTTTGTACCTTGGGGAAGTTTTGACCTAAGCTGGTAAAGATAAGCTTAGGAGGTTTTTCATGCAGGTCCCCACATCTGTACCCTAGAGTTCAGAGTGGGGGAGGAACCTTGACATGGGCTATTCAGGAAAACCCCTAGACTCTTTATTTCTATTGCACATTGTTCTAAGAGAACACCTATCTCCACTCAAGAGACTTTCTAAAAGGATCTCTGGATGTATTATTGCCCACTGTGGTTTCACTGAGATTACACTTCACCTAAGAGTGACTGCACACTCTACTAGATCAGTCTGTCAGCAGCTTTACTCAAAGACATTCCTATTGCTGAAATCTGCAGGGCTGCAACATGCCCCTCGATGTACATGTTTTCTAACCACTATACCCTAATTCACTCTGCAAGATCAAATGCAGCAGAAGGAACACAGTTATTTCTTCAGTGATGGACTCTGCTCTGAAACACCCACCTTTCTAAAGGGTTACTATGAGGGAGTCATCTAAGGTGGAGCACCCACAGGCATGCTACTTGAAAAAAAGGAGAGATTACTCACCTTGAGCTGGTTTCAGAGTAGCAGCAGTGTTAGTCCATATCCGCAAAAAGAAAAGGAGTACTTGTGGCACCTTAGAAACTAACCAATTTATTTGAGCATAAGCTTTCGTGAGCTACAGCTCACTTCATCGGATGCATGCAGTGGAAAATACAGTAGGGAGATTCTATATACACAGAGAACATGAAAAAATGGGTGTTACCATACACACTGTAATAAGAGTGATCAGGTAAGGTGAGCTATTACCAGCAGGAGAGGAAAAAAGCCTTTTGTAGTGATAATCAAGGTGGGCCATTTCCAGCAGTTGACAAAAACATTTGAGGAACAGTGCGGGGGGAGGGAGGGAATAAACATGGGGAATAGTTTTATTTTCTGTAATGACACATCCACTTCCTGTCTTTATTCAAGCCTAAGTTAATGGTGTCCAGTTTGCAAATTAATTCCAATTCAGCAGTCTCTCGTTGGAGTCTGTTTTTGAAGTTTTTTTGTTGAAGAATTGCCACTTTTAGGTCTGTAATCGAGTGACCAGAGAGATTGAAGTGTTCTCCGGCTGGTTTTTGAATGTTATAATTATTGACGTCTGATATGTGTCCATTTATTCTTTTATGTAGAGCCTGTCCAGTTTGGCCAATATACATGGCAGAGGGGCATTGCTGGCACATGATAGCATATATCACATTGGTGGATGTGCAGGTGAACGAGCCTCTGATAGCATGGCTGATGTGATTAGGCCCTGTGATGGTGTCCCCTGAATAGATATGTGGGCACAGTTGGCAACGGGCTTTGTTGCAAGGATAGGTTCCCGGGTTAGTGTTTTTGTTGTGTGGTGTGTGGTTGCTGGTGAGCATTTGCTTCAGGTTGGGGCGGGGTCTGTAAGCAAGGACTGGCCTGTCTTCCAAGATCTGTGAGAGTGATGTGTCGTCCTCCAGGTTAGGTTAGGTTGATGATGCGTTGGATAGGTTTTAGTTGGGGGCTGAAGATGATGGCTAGTGGCATTCTGTTATTTTCTTTGTTGGACCTGTCCTGTAGTAGGTAACTTCTGGGTACTCTTCTGGCTCTGTCAATCTGTTTCTTCACTTCAGCAGGTGGGTATTGTAGTTGTAAGAACGCTTGCTAGAGATCTTATAGGTGTTTGTCTCTATCTGAAGGGTCGGAGCAAATGCTGTTGTGAATGTCCTCCGGGTACTCCACTGCTTGCCCTCCTCTCTTCTGCTTTGGAGCTGCCTCTGTCGGTTTCACTGTAGGGAAGAGGCTGAGGGCTGTTGATATACAGGACTGCATGGGCCTCAATACAGGGCATGAGAATGTGTAGGACACATATGTGGGCAAAATGCACATTGCTATCAAAAATCTCTGATCAAAGGTGTGGGGGCACATGTGCTCCCACAAGGACACACATCTCAAATACTTCCAGTTACTATACAAGGTGAGTAACCTCTCTGTGTCAAACACGAGGCACTTGCATTTGAAAATGGTGACCTACACATATCTGTTTGGGGTGGTTGTGTATATGTATGTATAGATATAGACCTTGATAGGTAGATATAGATTTTAATATATGAAGAACTATCATATATTATCCACCAGCACTGGTTTGGCTTTGGTAGCTTTCTTTATATTGACATGTTAGAATGGAAGATGAATTAATTCCAAAGTGTGTTTACCAAGGCATGTCACTACACAGCCAGCAAGCACAAGGGCACCAAAAGTTCTGGGAGTGCAATACAATTGCCAGTGATGGATGCAGATTGATCTACGTGGCACTTGATCAGCAATGAAGCCACATCCCTTTGGGATTTGTAACGATGATGATATATATGTCTGTGTTTATAATTTAGCATTTAACAGCCTTTTAAGTATGAAATCTAATTTCAAAACATTTTATCATTTAAAAAGAGTCATCATGAAGTAAGTGTGATTAGTGATTTACAAATCATGTTGAACAGGCTATTTATTGGTCCATGTTTTATTCTTCAGCACAGAGCATATTCTCCCCACTGCAGCTTAGTTAAGCTTTATTCTAATACAACTTCAAAGTAGATGTGTTCTTATGATTGCTAAGTGGACATCTCAGAGTTTAAAAACACTCCAGTCACAAAGACTAGGTTACTTTCTATGGAAGTCATGGTTAAGAATCAATTTCTTCTTTCCCAGCTTTGCATTCCACATGCTTATATAATGAGATGCATTCAACTCAGGGCTCTTCAGTTCCCTCCATTTTATTTATGCACCTACTTATATAAGCACAGATGAATTGTGCCTGATCAAGAATGTCTATGATTGTTTATGCTTTATGTGAATGCCATGTTCTGTTTCACTGGTTATTAGGAATGGTTGAGACTTGTTGCATTCAATAGCTACATAAAAAAAATTGCAGACTAGAAATGAAAAGTTCAACCTGTACCTAAAGAAATGGATTAAAGTTTTATATGTGCAAACATGGCAACTAGAAGCTATGCCATCCATATACACACACTCCTCTCTTGCCCCGCCCCACCCCAACGTGGCATGTAATATTTTGAGCTGAACTGTGAATTTGAAGCATTTTTTGTAAAAAAGTGCTTTGGTAAGAATGAGACTAAAGTGGTACAGGAGACTTTTTTGGTCAATTCCCTATCGTTTGTTTTTCTCTCTCCAATGAGCATGGTACTGTCAGCAATTTCTTTCTAAGGGTCAGGCTCTGCCACCCTTACTTACATTGAGTAATATCTTACTCCATAAATCCCATTGCAATCAATAGGTCTGAATGTGTAGTAAGGTAGAACTCTGTATAGCAAGGGTTGCAAAATCTGGCCCAGATTGTTTCATATCTTCTGGGAAACTTAAGTTATTATGCAAACTATTCTAAGTTTGGAAGCATTAATCAGAGAAAGAAAAACATAGCTAAAATCAGACAACTTTTTCAAGGGTAAAATCATGTCAGTCCTTGTAATTGTCTCCTCCACAAGAGGATCTTGATGTTGCATATATCTGATGACAAGGAATTATGTCAGAAAATGAGACATCCCAAAAATTCTTTCCATCATCATAATCTTACAAAATATAACTTCTTGATGGAGACTCCTCAGACAACTTGTGGGCTCATATCTATGCATGCAACTGATTACATCCCCATATTCACAAATAGGGCACTCAGTTCTGATGGAAGGTTGTGAAGAAATCACCAAAGACTGTCTTCTCTACTCCACTCCTACTCCAGCAAAACACTTACACAAGTTCAAGCATGTGAGCGATCCCACTGAAGTCAACAGCAGTACTCAAGTGCTTAAAGTTACACACATTCTTAAGTATTTTGCTGGACTGAGGCCTTAACAAAGAAACCATAGCAATATCACAAAGTCTACTAAATAATTTGTGTGGCCCAGATTTTTGTGTTTAACCTCAGTTTGCTCATAAAGGGAGATTTCAAGTGGATATACGCAATTCAGTTTTGAGGTCAATCCTTGAGGGTACCCTGTAGGGATCTGGGGCAAAAATTGGGGATTGGTCCTGCTTTGAGCAGAGGGTTGGACTAGATGACCTCCTGAGGTCCCTTCCAACCCTGATATTCTATGAAATATATGGAAAATAAGATAGGTGGAGAGAGTTGCTGGGGGAAATGCAGTAATACATAACACAAACCTAAGATTTTAGACTGGCAACTTCTTTTCTAAGGCTGAAACCTAATTTGAACAAGGACTATTAGGAAGTATTTCTGAAGACAATCAGTGGGGTTTTTGTTATATGATTTATTATTAGATATTTTCCAGTTATAGTCTTACATTTCACTTTCTTAAACATTTATTTCAAAAGACTAATGTCACTGCACTGAAATTTCACAGTAAACATTGCTAACAAGATTGAACAGCATAAAAGAAAAAAAAGTAACACGAGTGAATGGTTTACTGTGCATCATATTTGAGGTATGGCAGCCTTCCTTAGATAAAGAAGCCCATACAGTTATCTGAGTTACTAAAGATTGACAGTACTATTTCAGTTAAGTTTATTGTTCATACTAAACCATGACAAAGTGTAGTAAAAGAACAAATTTGATTTTGAAGTTGACTTTTTGTGCTCAGAGCATGTGATGAGGGAAAATGTTCTGACAGCTCAAGCTTACTCAAGCTTAATGACTGATCTAAATTGGAGCTTGGAGATAAAAGAAATTCTTTAGTGATGCCTCAATTGTCATTGATTGCTATGAGCAATTCGAAAGCTATTTAAGATGAGAATTGCCAGCTTGGTTCTAAAAGTGGAGAAAGTGGTACATAAGATTAGAGACTGGTGCAAATGCTATTGCATTAAAAAAAAGAACAGGTTTGTATTACTTGGGTACATAGGTGATAATCACAACTACATATAGAGTTATATATCAGCAGGAAATGATTCTGTGAATCCACAAGGTACATTGTAAGCACTAGCTATGCTAGGGAAGATGAAAATGAAAGGCAGCTTGCATTACAAGCATGTATAGCAGTAAGATGGCTGAAAACAAAATGTTAGATGCCAAAGTCAACAAGCAAGTTAAGAAATTCAGAGCAGAAACTGCTCTCATAAATTATGAACTCTCTGGCAGTGCAGTGGATTTCTTTTTTTCAAGGGTTTGCCAAGAATCTTAGAATTAAAGATTATAATGAAGGGTTATTTTCAGCAGCTCAAAACTTTCAATCTCTGTATAATGAAATTAACAGTTTCACATAAATACTATAGTATGCATGCTCCATTTCAACTATTGGATCCCATCATACTTTTCTATCATTTAAGTACAAATAATGGTGAGGGGCTAGATAAAAGCATCAGCATTCTAGGCTCTCTTGGAGTGGAAGGAACCCATTTGCCACCACCACTCCAAGTAAAGAGTTTGGCCACAGCATGGAGCCAGGGCGGTGGGTCTGGTGCCACAGGGGAGTCTCATGTTTTGTATTCCTGGACTGCATAATTCTGTTCTTGGATGGTGATTATGAAAATGTTCTTATTGGCTGATGTGGTTTACTCATTAAGAATACCTAGAAAAAAAACTGGGGTCACTGAGGGTCCAATTCCACTGCACTTCAGTGGAAGTGGGATCACACCCTGAGACTGTTTCCTGGCCAAGAGTTGACATCTATTCTTTAAAGAACCTTGTGCACTGAGCTTTGTTTTAGTTAATTTATTTTTAAATGAGGCGGTCTTGTGGGGAAATAGTCCTTAAGTGCTGTAACATGTATCTAAACAGAAAAAAATTACTCATTTTCCTTATTTTGTATCTATTGTACTAACCTAGGTGCATACGATTTCAGAGTCCACTACTGAAGATATCCTTGTACCTTAATAAAGTATGTCTACTGGCTGTTCTTTGTGGAGGGAAGACATGTTAGCAGACATGTGATATATTTATATTGTTGGGTGATTTCTTTGGAAGGTTTTCTTGTACTTATGGAGACTTAGGAAGACTAAAGGAATTTTCTAACGCATATACTTTCTTCTGTTGGTAACACTTTTCTTTCTTAACTACAGAGGCGCTGGAAGAAGAGTTTTCCTTTTTCATGCGTGGTTTTCTTTATCAAAGTGGCTCTCCGTGCCAAGAATAGTCTAATGAAAATGTTCGGTATCAGCCAGGTAACTTTTATAGATTATCTTCAAGAAAGGAGACAAATCGGATTGTAGAAACTATCAAGGATTCGCCCTATTGTCCTCTTCCAGAAAGATCCGTGCCAGAATTCTCCTCAACTGGATGCCCCTCCCTCGCCAAGGAAATCTGTCCAGAATTACAATGTGGATTTAGACCACCTCAAGGTACCACCAGCGTTGCTCTCCAACTTCAGGAAAAATGCTATGAACAGAATCAACCTTTGTACATGGCCTTCATCGATCTCACAAAAGCATTTGATTTAATCAACTGTGAAACTCTGTGGAGAATTCTCCTCAAATTTGGATGTATGCTGAAATTTGTTACCATCCTCCAACTCTTCCACAACAACATGTCTGTGACGGTTGTCCATTTTGGATCCATTGCTGACAAAAGACAGAAGTCAAGCAAGGCTTTGTCATTGCTCCACCCCTCTTCTCCATCTTCCTTGCTGTCATCATCCTTTTCATCACTGACAATCTCCCCTCTGGACTTGACATCCCATATAGAATTAACAGCCAGCTCTTCAACCTCAATTGCCTCTGATCCGAGACAAAGACTATTACTAGATCAACCATTGAACTCCAATATATGGATGATTGTGCTCTGTGTGGCCACTTGGAAGAAGAACTTCAAAAAACAGTCGACCTCTTCTCTGAGGCGTACAACCAACTAGGCCTCACACTCAGCATCAAGAAAACTAAAGTGCTCCACCAACAGGCTCCAAATTACCAGGATCGGGCTCCTGCAATCAAGATCAACAAAGAGACCCTGGAGAATGTTGAGCACTTCCCCTACCGTGGCAGCTATCTGTCCCAGAAAGTCAACATTGACAAGGAGATTCAACACCACCTCCAGTGGGCCAGTGCAGCTCTTGGATATTTGAAAAACATCTCTTTGAAGATTATGACACCAAGAACCAAACCAAGCTTCTTCTGTACCAGGCCATCATTATTCCTTCTCTCCTGTATGGTGCTGAAACCTGGGTCATGTACATTACACATCTCAAGGCTCTTGAATGATACCATCAACGGTGCCTCCACAAGATCTGCCAAAGGAAGTGGAATGACTGATACACCAACAGTAGCATTCTGTACCAAGCCAAAACTTCCAGCATTGAAGTATGATCATCCTCCACCAACTCCGCTGGGCTGGTTACGTTTTTTTGAATGCCAGACAATTGATTCCCAAAGCAGGTCATGTTCTCACAATTGAGCCAAGACCAGGGGAGGGCAAACAAAGTACTTCAGAGACATCCTCAAAGCCAACATGAAGAAATGCAACATTGACATAAACTTATGGGAAACTCAAGTCCTCAACTATTAAAATGGAGGACCCTTGTGGCAAGGATCCTAGCATTTTGAGACCCAGAGAAGACAACAGGAAACAAAGAAATAGAAAAGGAGGTAAACGTGCAACAATCCAGATTCACCCCTTCCATTGGGAAACATCTATCGCAACTGTGAAAAGTTCTGTGGATCCCGGATTGTCTCATTAGCCACCTGCGCATCCACCAGCAATAACCAGCCATCATTTCTTGGAATACAACAATTATTCTCAAACTCCGAGGGATCGCAAACTATTTTACTATTCACCAGCACTCTTTGCTCTCTGTTTACCATTGGTTTTGCAAACTGCATTGATAGATCTCTCCACTTTTGTCCAGTGAAACATTACTTGAAGATCTCCAGTGATGGTCTGTGTGTCTGGGTACTTCGTTTGCTTGGAAAGTTGACTACATCACAGGGATTCATAACCTCAATAACACTTTTTCAGACTCCTATAATTTTGTCTCCATATGCCAACAGAAGTCTAATAGGCAAACAGCATAATTTGTAATCATTTCAATGAATAAAGTAAATGAAACTATTCAGCTTGAATAAATTGTCAATTTTGATCTTTTTTTTATTAGCAGGTTGTCCAAAACCCAATCATGATATTATCACATTTGTTCCTAATTCACAGTTTGACAAATAGTTTGAATAGGCGATACAACCGCATTTGCTCCAACCCCTCAGACAGAGACAGACACCTACAAGATCTCTATCAAGCATTCTTACAACTACAATACCCACCTGCAGAAGTGAAGAAACAGATTGATAGAGCCAGAAGAGTTCCCAGAAGTCACCTACTACAGGACAGGCCTAACAAAGAAAATAACAGAACGCCACTAGCCGTCACCTTCAGCCCCCAACTAAAACCCCTCCAATGCATTATTAAGGATCTACAACCTATCCTGAAGGATGACCCAACACTCTCACAAATCTTGGGAGACAGGCCGGTCCTTGCCTACAGACAGCCCCCCAACCTGAAGCAAATACTCACCAGCAACCACATACCACACAACAGAACCACTAACCCAGGAACCTATCCTTGCAACAAAGCCCGTTGCCAACTGTGCCCACATATCTATTCAGGGGACACCATCACAGGGCCTAATCACATCAGCCATGCTATCAGAGGCTCGTTCACCTGCACATCCACCAATGTGATATATGCTATCATGTGCCAGCAATGCCCCTCTGCCATGTACATTGGTCAAACTGGACAGTCTCTACATAAAAGAGTAAATGGACACAAATCAGATGTCAAGAATTATAAAATTCATAAACCGGTCGGAGAACACTTCAATCTCTCTGGTCACATGATTACAGACATGAAAGTCGCTATTTTACAACAAAAAATCTTCAAATCCAGACTCCAGCAAGAAACTGCTGAATTGGAATTCATTTGCAAATTGGATACAATTAATTTAGGCTTGAATAGAGACTGGGAGTGGCTTAGTCATTATGCAAGGTAGCCTATTTCCCCTTGTTTTTTCCTACCCTCCCCCCCCCCCCCAGACGTTCCTGTTAAACCCTGGATTTGTGCTGGAAATGGCCCACCTTGATTATCATACACAATGTAAGGAGAGTGGTCACTTTGGATAAGCTATTACCAGGAGGAGAGTGAGTTTGTGTGTGTGGGGGGGTGAGAAAACCTGGATTTGTGTTGGAAATGTCCCACCTTGATTATCATACACATTGTAAGGAGAGTGATCACTTTAGATAATCTATTACCAGCAGGAGAGTGGGGTGGGAGGAGGTATTTTTTCATGCTTTGTGTGTATATAAGATCTTCTAAACTTTCCACAGTATGCATCCGATGAAGTGAGCTGTAGCTCACGAAAGCTTATGCTCAAATAAATTGGTTAGTCTCTAAGGTGCCACAAGTACTCCTTTTCTTTTTGCGAATACAGACTAACACTGCTGTTACTCTGGTTCCTAGTCTGTATTCCTTCAAGTGTTCAGTATTCAGAATCTGGTATTCAGCCCATGTCACTTGGTGTGGCTTTTGTTCCCTGAGTCAATGACTTAACTTTATAAATAGGAGGTGTTCCTGAAGAAATCATTGGACCATTGTGTGCCTCAGGGAAGAGGTGCACAGGAGATAAACAGGTCTAGGAACTTCTAAGACACTTACAATCATTTGTTGTCCACTCTTGCTCAATGAATGGTATTATATGTAGCTGAATCAGAGCCTGACTGAGGAAAAAAGAAAGGAATAAGCCAGAAATTTTTGGCCCTCTAAGAAGAATTAACATTTAACTTTCTCTCTCAGAATGTTTACAAAAATAATTAATTGTACATGCATGTAAGCGTGTAGACTTAGTTTCAAAAGTTCCAACCAGATTCTTCTCTAGGTCATTTAACTGCCTGCATGTCAGGGCCTAGCCAAAGAGGTCAGGGAACTGCAGTATTTTTCTCCTATGTACTATATAATAATAATGATGATATATATTATTTAAAAACTGCTAAGTGCACTGATTGAAACTACTCTGTATTTTATATCAGCAATCATGTATAAATCACGTACCACAGTGATTAATTTAATTTACTAGCTCAGTGCTATTTGTGAAGAATGCAATCACCTCTCCTTGTCCACCCACTTGATTGTGTTAATGCCAGGGCTCAGGACAGACAGCTGGGGGTAGTTAGGGAACTGCTGTATTAAATGATCCATACAATAATATTGAACATATCTGCCAACTGCATTTATCAAATTTACTAGTCTCTCATTCTCTGACACCATATATCACAAACACTGCCAGTCACAAACAGCATTGTTGGAGACCTGTCTTGCCTCTGACTATATGTGTTACTGGGGTGAAGTACTTGTCCCCAAGTGTCTATCTCTCCCGCTTGGCCCACCCCAAGAAATGTTATCCATGTCTCCAGATGTTTGTGGAAAAGACAACAAGGGAATGAATGTGATCAGGTCAAATTGCAAGTTAGACTTGTTTAACAGGCCTGTGTAACCCACATTGGGAAAACATGAGTCTCTGTCCTCCCCTAGCACTGGTCCACATAAAAGGTTCAGGTTTCAGAGTAGCAGCTGTGTTAGTCTGTATTCGTAAAAAGAAAAGGAGTACTTGTGGCACCTTAGAGACTAACAAATTTATTTGAGCATAAGCTTTTGTGAGCTACAGCTCACTTCATCGGATGCACAAATAAATTTTCTTTTTGTGAATACAGACTAACGCGGCTGCTACTCTGAAACCTGCTCCCAGTTTGTTAGTCTTGTTGCTTTTCTACATTTTGCTCAGCAGAGGAAAATTCTGAAATCCATGAATAAGATTAACTCTTTCTGGGAGCGCTCTGAAAAGCTCCATAGCCAAAATTTAAAAAATGAAATCACATTTTTTTGTCAATGGAGATGCTACAAGTTAATTTTATGTTTCTGTAAGCATTATTATTTTCTTTGAAGGGTGAAAATGAACATACTAAACACTAGTGAATGGAATCAGCTAGTATGGAAATACAGTAAATGCAACCCCTTTATTTGTTTTAGGTATAGTTTTACATGTCAAATGTAATGTTGACCTAAAAGGACAAATTTTACTGCAAAATATTATTATGCTGTACTGTTACTCAGTAATCATGATTTTCCATTTACAAACTCAGCCAAATTTTCCAGGTTCTCTTTTCTCATGTAATATTCTCTTGCCTTAGGTGACATAGGTTAAAAACAAATTACAACATTTCACTAGTGTTTTTTTCAGGTAATTTATATTTTTATAAATCATATATATAAAAATTCATTTTCCATGTAGCAAGTTTAAATACGAGTGGTCGGAAAGAATGACCAGTTCACTTAGCTACTACAGTCAAAGGGCATCGGTATATTACAAGTAAAGAGAAAATACAGATCTGGGATTCCAGACTTGAAAAATAAGCAAAAAGGTGCGACCTTTATCAAGTTAGTTTACGCGTCATGTATGAAGAACTTGCACATTTTCAGTTCATATACTTCCTTATGTAAGTACTCTGAGGCTTTTTTGACATTGACTGACTGGAATTAAAAGAATAACAAAAATATGACACTTGTAGTTATTTAATTTATAGTTAATATGCAAAAATATACATTACACAAATACCTAAAAATGTGATTGGTAATCCAAATAAATTAGCCTTGTTTGACTCTGTAGGCTCTCTTTCTTTGCATGTTTATAATAAATACAGTGCACACATGTCTTTTAGAAGATATAAATATTTTAATTTTGACTAGTCAAGATTCTCAAAGTGTGTGGAAACTCTACAGACGAGTGTGTGTTACTTACAAAGCCCTATATGGATGAACTTGATAGAAGATACCATAGCAAAATGTGTTTATCTGAACTTTCATTTTCATCCCTAAAGGATTTAAATAGCAATACGATATTTTTCTTTCATAATCTGAAGGAAATAACAGTGATAAGGTTCACAAAATAGAGTAAATCCACTGGGAAATATATCTGAAACAGAAGAAAATGGTTTTATCATAATTCTAATATAATTTGTTATGCTGAATTTAACTTAAATCTTTCTCTTTTATTTTGATTAATTGACACTTGAAAGTTTGTCAAACAACAAGAAGCTTACATAGTTAGAGGAGAAGAAGGATAATTCTGACTGACTACATGCAAAGGTGTCTTTTTTACTCTCTCTCTTTAAATGAAGGATTGTGAGAAATCTTCACAGTGGGAGCTGCTGGTGAAGTGGACCTGCAAGGGGGACTCTACCACCACTTTAGCCAGTAGAGAGGCTATCCAAGCTATTTCTGTGTATAACGGTGTAGAGAGGAATGAAGGTGGAGGACCAAGGGTGGACATGTGGGAGGCCATAGGCTCCTTAATTACATTGTTCCATTGGAGCTCTGATATAAAATATAAGTGAAAAAGTGGGATCATGGGCCAATATTTCAGTCCATAAAGTGGAGTCTTTGACATCATTCAAACTGTACAAATTATTAGGAAGTTGTAAAATCTCATTTCTTGTCCAAGGAATCCATGTCCTATAAAGTTCCTAATAAAGTGTTATCCTGACCGTGCCATAATATATATTCCTGGAGATTTTAGGGGTCCAACATTATGGCTAAGTGGATGGTGCAGAGTGGTGAGGAATTATTTGGCAGTGGAGAACTGGCTAGATAGAATATCTGGGAATGAACAGTAAGATAACATTTGTTCTTTTGTTTTTTAAGTTGCAGAATCTTTGCAAAGAAAATGTCATATTGTTTTAGGATGTTAACTGGACTTTACTTAAGTTCACATTCAACCTGAATTCTTTTTAAACTAAGTTTATCGTTTAGGAATATTTTATAAGACTGACTGTTGAGCTATTCATCAGATTAAGAATCTGTATGTACTTGCACTTTGCAACATGAGTAAAGCTGCATTATAACTTAGTCTAGCTCAATAGATATGTAGAAGACTGAATAACCTAAATGCTAGCAATGTAAGAGGGTGTTCATTCTTTCCTTTTATTTTTAATCAGATTCTAAAAGCAAAGAACATTCAAATAGAGAAGAAGTTATTTAATATGCCAACAGTAATACTGGCAACATTCTAAAGAAAATAAAGCGTTATAACTTAAAAGCATTACTCTTCTAATGAGATTACGGCTAACATTGTCAAGTGAGTATTTTACTAACTAAGGCCATATCCGATTCTCTTGTGATGGCTAACCAAACAGGTAGTAGTCTGGGAGGTGAACTAGATTCTGTAGAGCTGCTATGTCCCCTCCACCATGAAGGTGGTAGTATTTGGCTGAGAGTGATCAGAGCCTTGGCTCCCCCTTCACCCTCCAAATGTGTCAGCCAGCCTAGCTTTTCCATTACCCCAGGGAGCCTCTGCTGTGCCAAGTAGAGCCATAGTGCAGTTTACTCCATCCCTGGAGCAGTGAGGGAACTAGGAGAGAAACTGAAACTGAGTGAAAATGTGCAGTGCAGTCATGATCTGGCTAAAAGACTGGGGTAGAAGAACTAATCCTGCATGCCTGTAGGAAAGCTCCCAGACACTTTTATTTAAGTAAGGAGTGTAGGATTGGGGTCAAACTTCAGAGACCAGCTCAAATTGGTTGGTCCAGTTGGCTCTCTCATTCCTGTCTTCCCCTCTTTAGATACATAGTTATTGCTGCCTATGTCTGGGACACTTATCAATTGATTCAGTGGCTTGATTTCTAGCTAACATAGTCACTGTTTGCCATTATGCTCCCCACACTCAATACCTGCAACATTTATATGCCTAATCTCTGCCAATCAATTTTGTCTGTCAGTCTCCTTCAGCACTTGACTCATGCCAGAATGTTCCAGAACGCTGTTCCTGCACTTTCTTTGGGAGCCAGAAATGCATTCTGGTACTCCTGCTAATTGTAAAGTAAACCAATGGTTATTCAAAATAAAAATACGGGAGTTTTCACAAAAGCCCTTTTTCAAAAATCCTGCATCTCACCCCTGCTAATGCAACATATTATTACGGTTGAAATTGTGTTTCGGCTCTTCTTTTTCAAGACTCAAACACCTTGTGAGTTATGTGCACATATCAGGCTGGGTCCTGCAGTCTTCATAGCTCAAAAATTTCCATTGGGTTCAGTGGGAATTTTGGGTGTGCAACCAGCGAAGGATCAGGCCTTAAGGTAATCTGATTGAATAATATTATTATCCATTACATTAGGAATCCAGAATATTTATATATCACACACACACACGGGACTGCCAAACTGCAGTTTCCAAATGTGAAAAGACAAAAAACCAAAACACCCAGACAAATAACTTGTTAAAGATGTGACTGGGCTCAAGACTATTCTTAAAATGATTCCTAAACTAGCACTCAATTCCTCAATTAAGAACAAAAGAGAAACTACCTACTGAAGCACATAATAGAAGAGTAATAGTACTAGAAAGGAAGGAGAGATAATTGACTTAAATATAAATTTACCTGAGTAAAGGAAGAGAAAACAACTATGGATTTGGTCGTCTGGTTCTTTGTGAACTTTCATGGTTCCATTTCTCATTTATGAGGGTAAAGAAAACTTTCCTTGGCCTATCAGGTGGGTGGAGAGACAGAGAGGAATCATCCTGATTGTTAATGGATGCAGGGATGATTTAATCTGACAAAACTGGCCAGTCCTATACCTGCTATGATTCAGTAGTGACCATATACAATAAATTCAAAGGAAACATTAATTTAACATAGTACAATTTGTAGGATTCACAATGAGTTTCATAAGCCCCACAACAGAAGTTAGTTTGGAAAAATTCAAAGAACAGATAAGGCAAATTATAAGAGAAAGGAGGATTTATTTAAGGAGCTTAGCAAGCATAAGAGGGAAATTGTTAGTCTTAAAACCTCCTTTTCTCTTAAGCATACCCCATTGCAGACATTTATAATTTACAGCCAACAGTCCAAAAGAGTAATATAAGATCAAGTAGAACAAATAAACTGGAAATAAATGTAGAATAATTAAATTGGTGGTAGAAACCAAAATCTCCCTCACTCAAGTGAATTCAAATTTAAAATAATAGATGCTGGCAAACTTTTTCCGCCTGAGCAAGGAAAAAGAAGTATCTGGGACATTTGAGTAAAAGGGCCTGTCTGCAGTGGAATTCAAACCATTTTAACCAGAACTATGTTTAATCCAAGAGCTAACAGCTCCATCCTGCAACAATGAAGTCAATAGCTGTTTGCAATTGACTTTGATGGAAGCAAACTCAGGGTCCTAGTTTGTAACTTGACTTTGTCAAATGGGTTCTGGTATGGCTTCTTCCTGTCTACACAGACAAGGTAAACTGTATTAGCACCTTGCTAGCCAGACCCATGCACCAATAAGGAAAGGATTTGTTAAATGTCTGAGATACCTTCCATAGGAAAAAAAAAAATCTGTTCTCTTAAATTTGATAGAGCACTTAAATACTGGTGGAAAGTGTGTATACAGTTCTAAGACACTCTGAACAAAGCCAAACAGTTCTGCAAGGTCAATAGCTCAAGTTTTTTATTTTCCTTTAAAACAATAACAACAACAAAAACACCTTAATACACTCCTAGGAAATAAAATGCAAAAAACTGCATGAATGTAATGATGGAGTTGCAATTTAAATCAGAGATAGGAAATACAAAAGTGAAGGTTCCAACAGCAACATTTGGCATATACACACACTATTTTCCATTCATTATTGCCTTATGAAATGTGTAACTTCATAAATATGGCTGTCTGTATAGTAAAAGGGATGCCATAACAAAATGTGGAATGTACAGTGTAGCTAAATTAATAGTTTTCAGAGTAGCAGCCGTGTTAGTCTGTATTCGCAAAAAGAAAAGGAGTACGTGTGGCACCTTAGAGATGAACCAATTTATTTGAGCATAAGCTTTCGTGAGCCACAGCTCACTTCATTGGATGATGAAGTGAGCTGTAGCTCACGAAAGCTTATGCTCAAATAAATTGGTTTGTCTCTAAGGTGAACAAGTACTCCTTTTCTTTTTGTAAATTAATAGTGTTAATCTTAAACTTGACATTTCTTCATTTCTGTGTGATTTTAACTATTCAGCCATTAACACTTTTTTGCATTTAATAATACAATTGTGATGTACATAAAGCAATAAATTAATAGTTTAGACTAAAAAAAAATTGTGTTACTTTCCCAAGTATTCCTAAGTACTCCAGTAGTTGAGGCATAAGGCAAAGGCATAATGGATTTAATGGATCCAGTTTTGTTGATGTTGCCCTTTATAAAAGCAACATCTAGTCTCTTAAGTATGAATTTCCTTTCTTTTTATTGACAATTATTTTAAACTTACTCTTTGTATTTATCAGAAGTACTTTCTGCTTTCCAAAACTTTCTAGCATCTCTGTAGAGCCTTCTACATCTTCAGTGCACTACCTCAGAGATGTAAGCAGAAGCACCAGAAAGTCATAGGACTGCAAAGCAATAGCAGCACTTCAAGGGTTTTAGACTATATTGTGTCAAGGCTTCTACTGCGAATCCTAAATATTGATGCGGTATTTCGTAACCAGTCATTCAGAGTTGTCATCATGTGCTGTAGTTCTGCACAAGGACTATGCAGCCACTACTACAGACCTTGGACACAATTCATTCATCGTAGCTCCAGTTATGTGAAACTGAGGGCATGTTATTATAAAACACAGGGTGACAGGCTAGTTGTTAAAGGATTAAAAAAATCAAACATCTCGGTCTATGCACAGAAACTGACTTACCATTACTGAATGATTCAATATTTAAATTATAACATTTCAAATTATGATAGTTCAAAATAAAGCATATAGATTCTCAATCCAACCCATCTGACATCAATGGCAAAAAAAAAAAAGTCTTCAAGGTGAGACACTTGTTTGTTTAAAAAAATTATTTTCTACTTAATAATAAATGTGCTCAAATCACTGCACTGAAACTAAAAATGAGCTACTGATTCAAATAAAATAAAAAAAGCCATTTTACTAAACGTTGTATATTGCCTGCCAAATTTAAGTTTGAAATAAGTTTTAATAACTGGAATCCCTTTAACAGAGATGATGTTGAAACAGTTTAGATTTTTAGATAGATCTAAAATGGTACATTTCCCACAAACTAGGAGTTGACCTGAAATGTAGAATATAAGCACACCAGTGAAACATTACATTCAACAGTACAGACCCATTTACGCGCGACCCATTTACATGCGAATCCGCTTAATGAGCAGTAGCGCTATGCCTCCCAGTGCTACCTATTTAACATGTGAGACTCGTTAATATGCAGTACAGGAAATTGCTATGTAGCACTACAGATTTGCTCACTAACTCACTGACATAGAAATCGACAGGAAGTGCAGAGCAGAAATGTGTTGTACGTCTTTACCGATATTGGTAAAGAAGTATCATGCACGCTTAGTCATTGTCACACTAGAGAGATGTATAATATATAGTAGTTATATAGTAATATGACAGGTTTCAGAGGAACAGCCGTGTTAGTCTGTATTCGCAAAAAGAAAAGGAGTACTTGTGGCACCTTAGAGACTAACCAATTTATTTGAGCATGAGCTTTCGTGAGCTACAGCTCACTTCATCAGATGTTTACCGTGGAAACTGCAGCAGACTTTATATACACACAGAAATCATGAAACAATACCTCCTCCCACCCCACTGTCCTGCTGGTAATAGCTTATCTAAAGTGATCAACAGGTGGGCCATTTCCAGCACAAATCCAGGTTTTCTCACCCTCCACCCCCCCACACAAATTCACTCTCCTGCTGGTGCTAGCCCATCCAAAGTGACAACTCTTTACATAATCAAGTCGGGCTATTTCCTGCATAGATCAATGATCTATGCAGGAAATAGCCCGACTTGATTATGTAAAGAGTTGTCACTTTGGATGGGCTAGCACCAGCAGGAGAGTGAATTTGTGTGGGGGGGTGGAGGGTGAGAAAACCTGGATTTGTGCTGGAAATGGCCCACCTGTTGATCACTTTAGATAAGCTATTACCAGCAGGACAGTGGGGTGGGAGGAGGTATTGTTTCATGATTTCTGTGTGTATATAAAGTCTGCTGCAGTTTCCACGGTAAACATCTGATGAAGTGAGCTGTAGCTCACGAAAGCTCATGCTCAAATAAATTGGTTAGTCTCTAAGGTGCCACAAGTACTCCTTTTCATATAGTAATATATATACTACATTAGAAAATTTTAACCATAGGCCTCATATAATGGCAGAGGGCAAGCGTCCGCGTTCCTACACTGTAGAAGAAAAGCTAGCTGCAATAGATCGAGTAAATAGTGGAGAAACCCAGGACAAAGTTTCAAAAGATATTGGGATTGCCGAATCTACTCTCTGAGGATGGCGAAAAAATGAATCTAAACTGAATGGCTTTGTACAAAATATCGATTCTGCCGCGGGGCTTAAGCGAAAACGTGTGTGCCATTCAGCAAATTCCCACAATAGACAAAGCCATGCGCACGTGGTTTGCTCAGGAAAGGCTGAAAGGAATGCCGCTAAGTGGGCCAATTCTTCAAGCCCAAGCAACAAAATTTGGAAATTTAACAGGGGATGAATCATTGCAAGCCAGCAAGGGGTTTATAAGTCATTTTAAAAAGCGTCATGGCATAGGACAGGTATCGATTTCTGGAGAAAGCCGATCAGCCGATGAACCAGCCATGAACGCATTTCCTGCCGAGTTAAAATCTATTTTACAAAATGAAGACTACCACGAAGAACAATGTTATAATTGTGATGAAACAGCTTTATTTGCAAAATTGCTACCTGATAAGACTTTAGCCTTTAATTACAAGACACAGAAAACAGCTGGATTTAAAAAGATAAAAGATTGTGTGACTCTTCTTTTTTGTAGTAATAAGACGGGCAGCCATAAGCTTGTCCCTCTTCTCGTTGGCCGCTTTCATAACCCTTGCTGCTTTAATCACCTCAATAGAGCCAAACTGCCAGTAATATAAGCTAACAGCAAAAATGCTTGGATGACGAGACACATTTTCGATGACTGGTTCCACAACAGCTTTGTTCCAGCTGTTCATAAGCATCTGCAGTTGAAGAAACTTGAAGCCAAAGCACTTTTGCTACTAGACAATTGTCCAGCCCATCCTCCAGCCGAATCACTGGTATCGAGCGATGGAAAAATTTGAGTGCTATACCTACCATTCAACACAACATCAAAAATTCAACCTTTAGACCAGGGCATTATTCACAATTTTAAAAACAATTATCGACTGGAGCTGATTTTGGCGATCGTGTCATGCACAGCTTCAGGCATTTCCAAATTCCTGAAACAGTTAAACATGAAGGAAATTATTTATTTAGTTAAAAAAGCTTGGGACGGAGTAAAACAAAAGTCCATTGAAAACTGCTGGATGAAGGCTCTTGGTGATGCTTTTTTTTCAAAGACGGCTCAGACTCGGAAAACTCCAGCAGTAGCACTGATTCAGAGCCAGACTTTGAAGGATTTTCGGAAGAAGACATCCTACAAACATGCACACAGACAAAAGAGGATAAAGGTAAACTTCTCTTTCAAATGATAAAAGATTTTAGTTTGGATACGTCGCCGGAAATCATTACTGATTGGCTGGAGATGGATGAAGATTGCCCGACTTCAGAATTTCTGTCCAAGGAAGAAACATTAATGGGCTGCGAGGCTACATTGGAGCGCGAAAGTAACGGTGAGGATGTCATTGAAAAGGTCAAAATTGTGCCCACGGAAGCCCTTAATACTGTAGAAACTGTTGTAAGATTTATGGAGGAGCAAAATGCGGAAAATATCGAAATCATTCATCTGTGGCGAATGACAGACTTCATAAGAAAGAAAAAAAATGCAAGCCAGAAAGAGCAGAAAATAACCACTTTTTTTTCTAAGTGAATCATAGACACTTTTTTCAGCATGGCCCTCTTAACCCGCGGTCCGTTAACACGCGGTCGTGATGGCTTGACTCCCGATATCCGCGCATAAATGGGTCTGTACTGTATAGTTAATAGCCTGAGAAACACAGACACCACCAGTTTTCACATAAATGCCAAGGTAGAAAGATACAACTAGGAAACAGAAGAATCCATGCTGTACTATAACAGAAATTATAGGAAGAAGAATAAAGGAGTTGGAGGCGCAAGTGGTGTTCTCGTCCATCCTCCCCGTGGAAGGAAAAGGCCTAGGTAGGGACCGTCGAATCGTGGAAGTCAACGAATGGCTACGCAGATGGTGTCGGAGAGAAGGCTTTGGTTTCTTTGACCATGGGATGGTGTTCCATGAAGGAGGAGTGCTGGGTAGAGACGGGCTCCATCTTACGAAGAGAGGGAAGAGCATCTTTGCCATCTTTGCCTAGCGGATCTTAAACATAAAAAAGAAGCTTACAAGAAGTGGAAGGTTGGACATATGACCAGGGAAGAGTATAAAAATATTGCTCGGGCATGTAGGAATGATATCAGGAGGGCCAAATCGCACCTGGAGCTGCAGCTAGCCAGAGATGTCAAGAGTAACAAGAAGGGTTTCTTCAGGTATGTTGGCAACAAGAAGAAAGCCAAGGAATGTGTGGGCCCCTTACTGAATGAGGGAGGCAACCTAGTGACAGAGGATGTGGAAAAAGCTAATGTACTCAATGCTTTTTTTGCCTCTGTTTTCACTAACAAGGTCAGCTCTCAGACTGCTGCGCTGGGCATCACAAAATGCGGAAGAGATGGCCAGCCCTCTGTGGAGATAGAGGCGGTTAGGGACTATTTAGAAAAGCTGGACATGCACAAGTCCATGGGGCCGGACGAGTTGCATCCGAGAGTGCTGAAGGAATTGGCGGCTGTGATTGCAGAGCCACTGGCCATTATCTTTGAAAACTCGTGGCGAACCGGGGAAGTCCCGGATGACTGGAAAAAGGCTAATGTAGTGCCAATCTTTAAAAAAGGGAAGAAGGAAGATCCTGGGAACTACAGGCCAGTCAGCCTCACCTCAGTTCCTGGAAAAATCATGGAGCAGGTCCTCAAAGAATCAATCCTGAAGCACTTGCATGAGAGGAAAGTGATCAGGAACAGCCAGCATGGATTCACCAAGGGAAGGTCATGCCTGACTAATCTAATCACCTTTTATGATGAGATTACTGGTTCTGTGGATGAAGGGAAAGCAGTGGATGTATTGTTTCTTGACTTTAGCAAAGCTTTTGACACGGTCTCCCATAGTATTCTTGTCACCAAGTTAAGGAAGTATGGGCTGGATGAATGCACTATAAGGTGGGTAGAAAGCTGGTTAGATTGTCGGGCTCAACGGGTAGTGATCAATGGCTCCATGTCTAGTTGGCAGCCGGTATCAAGTGGAGTGCCCCAAGGGTCGGTCCTGGGGCCGGTTTTATTCAATATCTTCATAAATGATCTGGAGGATGGTGTGGATTGCACTCTCAGCAAATTTGCAGATGATACTAAACTGGGAGGAGTGGTAGATACGCTGGAGGGGAGGGATAGGATACAGAAGGACCTAGACCAATTGGAAGATTGGGCCAAAAGGAATCTGATGAGGTTCAATAAGGATAAGTGCAGGGTCCTGCACTTAGGACGGAAGAACCCAATGCACAGCTACAGACTAGGGACCGAATGGCTAGGCAGCAGTTCTGCGGAAAAGGACCTAGGGGTGACAGTGGACGAGAAGCTGGATATGAGTCAGCAGTGTGCCCTTGTTGCCAAGAAGGCCAATGGCATTTTGGGATGTATAAGTAGGGGCATAGCGAGCAGATCGAGGGATGTGATCGTTCCCCTCTATTCGACATTGGTGAGGCCTCATCTGGAGTACTGTGTCCAGTTATGGGCCCCACACTTCAAGAAGGATGTGGATAAATTGGAGAGAGTCCAGCGAAGGGCAACAAAAATGATTAGGGGACTGGAACACATGAGTTATGAGGAGAGGCTGAGGGAGCTGGGATTGTTTAGCCTGCAGAAGAGAAGAATGAGGGGGGATTTGATAGCTGCTTTCAACTACCTGAAAGGGGGTTCCAAAGAGGATGGCTCTAGACTGTTCTCAGTGGTAGCAGATGACAGAACGAGGAGTAATGGTCTCAAGTTGCAGTGGGGGAGGTTTAGATTGGATATTAGGAAAAACTTTTTCACTAAGAGGGTGGTGAAACACTGGAATGCGTTACCTAGGGAGGTGGTAGAATCTCCTTCCTTAGAGGTTTTTAAGGTCAGGCTTGACAAAGCCCTGGCTGGGATGATTTAACTGGGAATTGGTCCTGCTTTGAGCAGGGGGTTGGACTAGATGACCTTCTGGGGTCCCTTCCAACCCTGATATTCTATGATTCTATGATTCTATGAAATTAGATGTTAATGTACATATTCCGATCCTAGGCACTTGGCACAAGTCAGAAAATGGAAGAAGGAAAGGAACACTTTACACCATTTCTATTCTCCCACAATCTTGGGACTTGGCCAGTCTCTGGCATAAGCACAATATCTTCAGGAGTGCTCTAACTCATGCACCACTTCCACCATCCCCCAGGTTCATTCAAGCAGCCTGGGCCCACTGTTCTGGAAATTCTGCCACCATAAAGGAATCCTTCACCAGCTGATTAAATTGGCTTTACAGATGCATTACTCATCTCGGTGACATAAAGCAGCCATAGCTAGGCCAAGAATCTGGCCCATTGTACCTGCGAAATACTGTATTGTGGATAATATATCCACACCTCTGAATAACAAACAGCAAAATGAAATGGCCATTAGGCTCCCGTTTCCCACAGATCTTTGGCTACCATTTTTCACACTAGGAGAAAAGACAAAAACCTATTGAACATTGTCCATAGCTACATTACTAAAAAATAATTGTCTAAAAGTCCCTGCTTATAAAGGCAATTTATAACAATGTTATGCAACCTATATTTATGCCTCTCTTATATTATTAAATTAATCCTTTATCAAATGCTCTTGTACACACTGGGCCAGATTGTCAGCTGATGTAAATAAGTGTAGCTCCATTGACTTTAACTGAGCTATCCTGAATTTCTCCAACCAAAGATCTATCTCTATGGGTTAAAACATAGATACACTCAAAATCTAATTCTGTCATATGTAATTGTTTTACATATCTATTAGAGTTTAAGCCTACATTAAACTGCTGGATCTGAACATTCCCATATTTTGAGAGAATTTGAAATCCATGGTTAGGCGATCTCTTTATAATGAACTGATTCCAAATCTTTGATCTGAACAGATGACGTTTCAAATTTGGATCCAGCTCAAAATTTTGTAGCATTGTCCATCTTTAATATAAACAATGTAACTACATGGATAGCATCTTGTAAAGAAGAGTTCTACCATCAAAAAATAAGAGAAGACATTTCATTGCACCATATTTCTCTCGAAAGCTAAAATTAATGTCAGCACTATGGAACAGTATTCTCCTAACATACTATTGTGAGCATCAACTGAACATAAAACTGAGCTAGTTGACAGTATTAAAGAATGTGTTCACAAGTGATATAATCATAGCTGCTTTGATGAAGAAAGTATAGAAAACGAATACGTGAAGGTATATTCAAACCACCTTAGGATAAGTTATTTTTAAAATAACCTACTGAGAAATTGAATTTATACAAGGCTTACGAAGACACATGAAAATACATGCGTATTTCAAGCAAAAAATTATAAAGTTTTAAGGAGACTCATACTAACGTGAATGTAATAGCACAACTCGTGTGCATAAAATAAATGAGCAAATGTTTGAAGGATCAGGACCATAATGTGGTAAGCATGATAAATTATTTGGCTCAGCTTCTTCAGTATCAAAAAAGATTGCTAAAAATATGTTTTAAGTTAAAAGAATTGCAAGCAAATGAATCATGATATTCTGGGCCAAATTCTCTGCTGGTATCACTTGTATGATTTCAGTGGAGAATTGGGAAAGGGATTCTATTTCTTTCATTTGTTTTCTCAGTATCGATGCATACTCTTCACCATGTTATTAACCTACTTGAGGTGATAGGTTAGCACCAAACAATTTTGAACTATAGTGCACGATCAGGGAATTGCAAGTCCTTGTGTTAGTCACTTTAAGTGGGTAGGATCACTTAATCGGCTTTTCTGTGATTGATTTGTTAGGGTTCAGTGAGATGCAAGGCTCAAGTAACTTACTAATATCCATGGATGGGAGCAGTTTTCAATTTTAATCATGGCATATCCTATTAAACAAACAAACAGCAATTACAAAAACACCACACCAATTTGCTTACATTGCACAAACAAGTACCGAGGTATCACTGAAACTTCTTCTTTCCATGTCTGGTTCCTGGAATGTGAGTTGGTTGTTTTTATAGTCCCTTATAGATCCAGCCTGAACATCATTTTGCTGCAGAAGATCCCTTTGGTAAATAATTAAGGAATAGTCCCAACATCTGCTGAACAAATTTGTTCTTGACTGATAAATCACTTGGTGGGGAGGGGGGAACAGGTGAAGAAATCCATCATACCCAGAACCTAAATGTAAGGGACTTACAGGATTTATGGTGCATTTACAGCCTCAACAAATGGAATGGTATTCTGCCTTGTCAGCTGTAACATACCTGGATGAGATTTTGAACTCATTAATCCAAGATTATTATGAAGTAAATGAAAATACATACAGTGGGTATCATTTATTTTAAATTCTTCATAAAAGTTTTCTAAAAACATTAATATCTCATTTATAAAGGTGAGCCAAAAACAGCACCAGCAGTGAACATGCAAATTAATCCATGCACTGTATACAAATTCAATCATTCATTAGACACATTGTGGGCAGGTTTAGATTAGATTTCTGACTAGAAATGCTGAAGTACTTACTTTATGTTCCATCTTCTTGAGAGGCAAAAAAGAGAGGCACTCCTATGACCAACTTCACAGTACTCTCTTTGGGGTTATTTACTTTCCAGTAGCTTTTTACTAGTGTTTTAAAGATATATTTTAAAAAGGAAATTAATTAATATGAGACGTTAAATTGTAGTTTTAGTTCCTGTAAAGGCCATGAAGTTTTGATAGGACAATAATTGTATATTAGGAATTTGTGAGATTCTTAATTTGATATTATCGTTCGGCTGCCAACGTACCAATCTACATCCATTCAGAGAAGGTATAACATTGTATGAACATTAAGGGTAAAATTCTTCTCTTTGATCTGCACCATGGGAACTCTGCCTCTGCCTACTGTTCTAATTCACTTAGGGATCCATATTACATATTAAAAGGAAAGTGGTGGCAGGACCCAGTGTTTACATATTTGCATGCAGTTGTGCTGGAGAGGAGATTTGTAAGTAAGAAAAATATATTTTTGAAAATGTGCATTTACCTGTGATGTGTTTGTATTTCCCTTCCCATCATCGCAAATTGTCAAAATATTTGTGCCCAGAAAATATAGAAAATAGAAAATTTCTTCTTTTATAATCAATCTCTTTCATGCTCATTCCATAAGTGCCAGCAAAGTTTAATACTTTAGAAGTAACTGTAAGATGACAAACACGGGATTGTGGAATCAAAGAATGAATTGGTCATAAGGGGCAGAGTAAAGGAGAAAATATCTATTTAACAATCAAATATTTCAGTAAATACCACTGATGGTAAAGGTCCATTTGCAGTGGGTTTCCTGGGTTATTAATATTTTTGATACCACAGTCCTATATTGAGTTATATAATCTACTGGCCAAAAAAAGAAAAAAGAAAGAAAGACTCATTCCTTTATGAATAAAACATAAGACGAGTGATAAAAGTGGTCTACCTAGCTGAACTCTGGTGTTTTGTCCCTAATTACAGCAGAGTGCACAAGCACTCCTGAAAATATTTTCCTTTACCTTTGCAACCATTAAGCTGCTGGGCTAAATTTGAATATAATGGTCTTTGTTTTCTTTTTCATCATTCTGTATAGGTGTTCTTGCATCGTATATCAAATTCAGCAAAGATTTGGCTAAACCCAAATATGTTTCCATTATTGGGCTGAAATAGGCAATTAACATACCCCCTAAGGACTCATTAATGCTTAGCAAGGCTTGGTACTATTGTGATTAGCCGTTCATAAAATTGCTTAGAAACTTGGCTTCCTGATGGACTCTTCACTTGTTCTCTACTTCAATAGTTTTATTTTGCTTCAGACTCTGTTGTGCTCCTTTTTCTGTTGCCTAAACCAGGTGCAACTTTTTGAGATTTCTTTGGTACTATAAAGTAAAAAAAAAAGATTCTTTCCCCACAGTCCTTTATTCCTCCCTTCATATGTTGGTTCTTTTGCTGTGAAGAAAATGGAAAACATAATTACATCTAATATTTTTACCAACTGACTTTAATCCCTGTTTTCTCTATCTTGCTAACTATACACATTCCATACAAAAAGAACACATTAAAGTTGTACATTGTAATACTCAAAAGTCAGAATGTGCCATGCATATGCCACGTTAACTCTAGCCTACATTTTCCTTGCTTTTGGCTGAATGAAGGAGAGGCAGGTAGATTGTTTGCGCCCCCCCCCCATTGCCTCCCATATTCCTATGTATAAGGGATTATATGTAGCATGCCTATTTGATTTGTATCCTTCCACAGGAAGGCTCTAGATAGAGGGGCTAGCTAGCCATCCCTCTACTCCCAAAAAGGCTAAGAGGGAGGGGCTCAGAAGCTATTGGGCTTTCACTAGAAAATGGCACCAGATAATTGAGAGGGGAAGAGGGCCCAGGGAAGTGAACAGATCCAAAATAATCTGAGTACAGATGGACAAAACATTTGTATCAGAACAGTTTTCTGTTGGACAATGCAGTTCCATCAAAATTGAAGTGTTTCACAGGAATGTGTTGATTTCAACAAAAACTTTGAGATGAGAAAAAATTAAATAAATTGTTTTGAGTTTTCTCATTTCATTTGAAAAACATTTTGTTTTTGTAACCCTGTGCTTGCTCGGGGCGCCACTCTGTTCCCCTCTAGTGGTGGCTGGGCCAGCTAGAGCTTGATAAACCAGCTACAGCCTTGGCTTAGAGAGAGGTCTCTTCTAGCTCATGCAGTAGAAGCTTTTGCATTAAGCCCGGTTTGATCCCTGTTGCCAATGTTCCTGTCTGGGTCAGCATTACATTTTGATAAGTATAAATGTTTCATTTGGATTTTATAATTTTCTATTCATTTTATTTAGAGTACAGTAGAACCTCAGAGTTACGGACACCTCGGGAATGGAGGTAGTCCTTAACTCTGAAATGTTCGTAACTTTGAACAAAACACAGTTCAGGCTCCAGATCCAGCAGGTGACAATCCAGGCCAGGTTTCAGCAGCTGAGCTCCCTCCTCTGCTCCTGCTGGCAGTTTCCTTCAAGCTTGTCCCCCTCCAGGCTGGGGGTGGGTGTCAGTGTAAACAGCGCGTCCTCCACCTCCTCTGGGGAGGGGGTGTGAAAACAGTGAGTCCCTCTCCTGGCAGGGCAGGAGGGGTGAAAGCAGTGTAGACCCCAGCGCTGTTCCTGCTCTGTTGTCTCCAGCTGCCTTGGGCTGGTAGCCCCAGTGTCTTCACCTCTTACTGTAGCTGTAAATGGCTTTCCCCATGGGTGGAGGTGGGGTGTGGACAGGTAGCCCAGATGTACCTACGTTTAGGATGCAATACGGGCACAGGTATTTGCTTTCTGTGTGTGTGTCTCTCTCTCTGTTGCTGCCTGATTACTTCCGGTTTCACATGGTGTCCAGTTGACCAATCAGTCTGTAACTCTGGTGTTTGTATCTTTGAGGTTCTACTGTCGTTTATTTTATTACCATGTTTTGATATTATCAAGACAAAATGATTCAATGGTTCCAAATCAAAATTTGGGGGAATTTTTGTTGTGTGGGAAGTTCTAAAATTTTGGCTTTTCCTTCCGATTTGGAATGAAAACAAATTTTGAAATATTGGCATTTCCCACAAAATGGAAATTCTGTTTTCTGATCTGGTCTATCTGTGAGTGAGAAGAGAGAAGTGAAACATACCAGTTTCACTGTGAAGCTTGTAATTAGCCCTACATCTGCTTATAGGGTTTGCTTGTAGTTTTCTGGTTACAAGCAAAACTAAGCTACATCTACACGACGGCCTACGGGGGGTCTGATTCCCAGCTAGCTCTCATCATGCGGGAATGTGTTCAGCATGAATGTAAACGGTGTAGCTGTGGTAGCACAGGCACAGTTTCAGGCTGGTATGTGCCCAGTCCAGCTAAACCATGCCTGTGTTACTGCTGCTACTATTTATATTTGCATTAGCTTGATGAGAGCGAGGGCAAATGTGTGTATACGAGCCAGGAATCACACCCCCTAACTCCTAGTGTGTACATAGCCCGAAAGATAACAAACATGAGGAAACTGACCCTACTGTTGTGAATGAAATCGAAAGTGTGTGACCTAAAACTGGCTGGCTGCACAGACCTTATTCTTAACACACCCAGATTAAAAGGTTTTCTTGCTTGAGACAGAAAATTGATTCATAGAGGTAACCCCTGGGACAAGAACATGGTTACAGGACCATTATAATCCCATGACAAATTTCCTTTATTGGAAGTGTTTTACCAAGGAGACCAAAGAGATGAAAACTGACCTTGCGCTTGTGAAATGTAGATTGTTTAACAAAATCAACAGCGTAGCCTATCAACAGCTATAGCATTTTAAAATCATGAAGAGGCTAGTTCATGTCTAAATGCTTAGGTAGTAAAGAGAAATCTCATGAGGCCATAGGTATTAACTGTACTAACTGTCCAAAAGAAACAAATAAATTATCTTTCCTTGGACAAGCTGTGTTTCTATTATGTATTTCCACCCATTGCTGGCTCATAGTAATGGTGAACACTGGAAGAGCCCTACCACCTGTAAAGCATGAAAGAAAAAGGCCCAGCAAGAAAGGTGGGGAGAAAAAGAAAATGAACACTTCATAGCTGAAAAACTCTGATGCAGGTATACCATTCTACAAAAAACATCTGTTCATGACTGCCATCAAAAATAAATTCTTTGTTCTTGCAGCTGTTTTGTCTTCAACTCCCATCACTAACTGATGTGCAAATATTGATCCAGACTGGAAAAAAAATTAATTGCTGCACTGAGCTTTAAATTGTTTATGCAAATCAAGACTTAAATGTGAGGAATAATTTTATTGGATTTGGCCATTTAAAATAACTGAAAGGAAATCAGTGTTTCCATGAGTTGAAAACTTGTCACATAAAAATGAAAAAAAAAGTATGTTGTTTATCTAAAAAGACTTTTGTTCTCATATTGTACGACCGTTGTGTTGTTTTACGGCTTTGAGCTCAAGAAAAGCCATCAAATGCAATATTACTGTACTGGGAGTAAGTCAAGATGGTATTTTTAAATTCAAATTTTCTGATCAGCCCTCAAGAGTGGGATACACATTGTGAAGAGAGACAGACTGAAGAGAGCTCCATTCTGGGGAACCTGAATAACTCAGACTTGCATTCAAGGGATGAAGTTTTCCCCAAGATTTCAGATTTGCAGTTCAAGTCTCTATCGCCTGAAGACCTCCAACATCACTACATTGCTCTCTTTTTAGGGTAAGCAGTACACTCAAATTCAATTATTTCACCATGTCAACATTTGTAATGCATTTATGCAGGCTTTGTGGATCCTAAAAAGGACACAGTTATGACTCCTACTTGTCCTTCAGCAGAAATGAACAATAGGTCATGGATTATATTTAGCAAAATGTTTCATAAGGAGGAGACAGTATCAGACTGTTTCTCTTACAAAATACTTCAGTAGCTGTCTGTACTTTTTATCTATGAGCAAAAATATTCTACAAAATACTTCAAAATCTTAAAGACTGGTTTAGTTTTAAAATGTTTACAGCCTTTCCTCAATTGGTAGAAGGGGCACCCCTCTGTAATAGATCACTAGTTATTCTGGCTAGCTGTTTCTGACAGATTGCCTTGAACCAGTCTTGCCATTTTCATATCCTTTTGATAATCTGTCCAGCTACAGTTTTATCCATTTCCCAAGTGGGGACATTTCCATTAATTTCAATGGGAGATGGACTGGGCTACTAGCCTTTAAAGGTGTTAATATAGCATGCCTAAAAATACCTTCATATACTTCTCAAAAATAAATTTTCCAGTTAAAGTTACCAAAATAAAAGGGTAAGAGCGTGTATTGCTGTAGAGAAAAGACAAAGTGAAGAAGTCAGCTAAAAGGAGATCAAAGATGGAAAGGAAAATTACTGCATCATCAAAAAGATAATGAAGTTGAAAAGAAATTACAAAAAGGAAACACTTCGTAGGACATTTTGTATACAATGCCATGCAACCCAAGCCAATAAAAACAGGGAAAATTTGTAAAGGAACTGTTACTAATTACATATTGTTAAAGCTGAAATTAACATTTTATTTTTATGGTCTAGCAAATTAAAAAAAGTACTTATACAAGCATTGCTCAATTTTTACCAGCAACCAGAATGCATATTGTATGGCTCCGTTTATTTTATTTTTTTTAAGTGGGTAGTCCAGCAGCATTGCAGCTGTGAATCATGCTGGCATATCAAGATCCTGGTTTGCAAGGGACCTAGGAACTCCTGCTCCATGAGACAAGAGAGGTCAGCTACATCTCGGAGATGAAATGGTTGGTATACTGGGATGAATGCAAGATGACCTGCTCTTAGGCCAGCTCTCTACTGTCTGATTCATAGAAATATATAACAGCTTCATCAGTTATTCCCTCTTCCTGCCCCCTGAAAGAAGAATAATTTGCCACCAGTCTGCATTGCAATAAAGCAGGAACTGCCAAATTTAGGTCTGGATCCTGCAATTCCTTGTCCACATCAGTAATCCCACTGAAATCAGTGAGACTGTTTGCATGATCATTAAACACACATTAAGAATCTTCAACATGTAGAATCTTTAACAGTGAGCTTAGGCAATTATTATCCATGTCCATACAATCCATTGCAGGGGCCTGTCAGTTATTTTTTTTCATGACACACACAATCCTACTTAGCCACTAGCAACATCTCTGCCATACAAATATCAATTAAGAAACAGCAGTTGAAAACTGGAGGAAGTTATCATAAAAATATTGTTTGTTATGAGTGCCATCAGTGTGTTCAGTACTCTACACAGATTTGTCCCTGCCCCAGGGAGTTGCATTCCACATTACATGAGATAAACAATACCGCTGAAACACGTAATGCAGCAGGAGAAAAATCCTGGCCTCACTGAAGTCAATGGTAAAACTCCAGTGGGGCCAGGCTTTCAATCCAGATGTTCTAGTCTCAAGAAGGTGGCACACTCCTTTCTCTGATGAATTAGCAGTGAAACACTTTCCATAAAAAAGTGTGTGTTGCAAGGAGAGAATGAAAAAAGTGTTGCTGTTTGACACACAAAGGGATGCCCCTCTTTGTGAATAACTTCTTCTCTGTTCTAACTTGTGTTTGTGTAACACAGATGGGGAAAAAGCATTGGATGTGGTGCCCTCATGTAATTTAATGTCTGGGATGCACTAAATGGGAGCAATTATTTTTTTAAAGGCAGAAAATGAATAAAAACATCCTAAATTCAGGACAGCCATGTGAAAATGGCTGCATAAGAAATAATCAGGTAAATGTGTCTATGGAGGAAAATAAAGAATGGGGGAAGACAATGACACTGGCCTGGTCTACACTATGGGGTTAGGTCGAATTTAGCCACGTTAGGTCGATTTAAAATGACTGCGTCCACACAACCAACCCCGTTCCATCGACCTAAAGGGCTCTTAAAATCGACTTCTGTACTCCTCCCTGATGAGGGGAGTAGCACTAAAATCGACCTTGCTGGGTCAAATTTGTGATAGTGTGAACGCAAATCGACGGTATTGGCCTACAGGAGCTACCCAGAGTGCTCCATTGTGACCGTTCTGGACAGCACTTTGAACTCCGATGCACTAGCCAGGTACACAGGAAAAGCGCTGGGAACTTTTGAATTTCATTTCCTGTTCGGTCAGTGTGGCGAACTCAGCAGCACAGGTGACCATGCAGTCCCCCCAGAATCGTAGAGCGTAGAATGTTTCTACGCTCCCCCATCATCTCCGTCCCTGAGGTTATTGCAGATTAGAAGGCGAAAAAAACGCACTCGCGATGACATGTTTTCTGAGCTCATGCAGTCCTCCCACACTGATAGGGCACAGCCTAATGCATGGAGGCATTCAGTGGCAGAGGCCAGGAAAGAATTAAGTGAGCAAGAAGAGTGGAGGCAGGACGCGATGCTGAGGCTAATGGGGGAGCAAACGGACATGATGAAGCATCTGTTGGAGCTGCAGGAAAGCCAACAAGAGCACAGACACCACTGCATCCACTGTATAACCGCCTGCCCTCCTCCCCATGTTCCATAGCCTCCTCACCCAGATGCCCAAGCACGCGGGGGCGAGGCTCTGGGCACCCAGCCACTCACTCCAGCAGATGGCCCAAGCAACAGAAGGCTGTCATTCAAACAGTTTGATTTTTAGTGTGGCTACAATAAGCAATGTGGCCTTGTCCTTCCCTCCTCTCCCACCCCACCCGGGCTACCTTGTCCGTTATCTCATTTTAAAAAAAATAATAAAGAAACAATGCATGGTTTCAAAACAATAGTTACTTTATTTTGAAGGGGGGAGGGTGGCTTACAGGGAATTAAAATCAACAAAGAGGGCGGGTTTGCATCAAGGAGAAACACACACAGCTGTCACACCAAAGCCTGGCTAGACATAAAACTGGTTTTCAAAGCCTCTCCGATGCGTAGTACACCTTGCTGTGCTCTTCTAATTGCCCTGGTGTCTGGCCGCTTAAAATCGGACGCCAGGCGATTTGCTTCAACCTCTCACCCCGTCATAAATGTCTCCCCCTCTCTCTCACAGATATTATGGAGCACACAGCAAGCAGCAATAACAATGGGAATCTTGGTTGCACTGAGGTCTGACCTAGTCAGCAAACAGTGCCAGCGAGCTTTTAAACATCCAAAGGCACATTCTACCACCATTCTGCACTTGCTCAGCCTATAGTTGAACTGCTCCTGACTACTGTCCAGGCTTCATGAGCCATGGGAGCAAGGGGTAGGCTGGGGTAAGTGTGACAGCGCAGTGCTGCCAGCTGGGAGAGCAGCCTGAGGCAGAAGCCCCCAGCTCGCATGATATTCCAGGCAGGACTGAATCTCCATGAGATGAAGCTTAAAGAAGAGCATGACCTGGAGTCTCTGGCTCCCTATCAGTGCTCTAAGAGGAGAACAGCCATGTCTGTCCAGACTTCCCTGATCGACCTCACCGAGGTCTGCCAGGAGCACCTAGGAGACGTACGACAGCTATTAGTCCTATTGCACCATCTGCCATGAAGGCAAGGAGCTGCTGCTGTGTAGCAATGCAGTACTGTGTCTGCCAGCAGCACCCAGGAGATGTATGGTGACGGTGAGCTGAGCGGGCTCCATGCTTGCCGTGGTATGGCGTCTGCATGGGTAACCCAGGAAAAAAGGCGCAAAACCATTGTCTGCCGTTGCTTTTATGGAGGGAGGGAGCGGGGCCTGACTTCATGTACCCAAAACCACCTGTGACAATGTTTTTGCTCCATCAGGCATTGGGAGCTTAACCCAGAATTCCAATGGGCAGCAGAGACTGCGGGAACTGTGGGATAGCTACCCACAGTGCACTGCTCTGTAAGTCGATGCTAGCCATGGGAGTGAGGTTGCACTCCGCCAACTTAATGCACTTAGTGTGGACATATGCAATCGACTGCATAAAATTGGTTTCTAAAATCGACTTCTATAAAATCAACCTAAATTCATAGTGTAGACAAAATTCAGCAAAGAAAGAGAAAGTTTGTTGTCCAAGAGGTTGAGGAGAGTACTGGGAGTTACAGTTATAGATGACCTGCTCTTAGGCCAACTCTCTACTGTCTGATTCATAGATTCATACTGTCTGATTCATACTCCCTCTTCCTGCCCCCTAAAAGGACATTCTGCTACTTTACCATCCCTCACTTTCTTTAAGGCCTGACATTGTTGAGTAGCAGAAGTACAGTTAGTGAGTTGATAAAAATTGCAGTTGAAACTTCCTGAAACACAAACAACAATTAGAAATTTTATTGTCAGTCTAAAAACAGCTGACTGCCGGAAAGTATAACTGTAAAATATAAAATATAGCTCAAATCCCTCATTTGCCTAAGCACACAGGAAATGAGAAGCTTTCACAACTGATATACCAAGCAATGATGCCACATTCTGTAGTTTGCTTGCAACCACGTCTGCCAGGACCCCCATCTTTGTTCTTTATTTCACAGTTTACAAATCTGTGCCAATAAGAATCATACAGCTCAAGATGGAAACACAATGTATTTGCAATGAGGCTTTTATTCTGTTACTGATCCATTAATTACATGGTCACAGTAGTAACTTCCAAGTAAAGACTGTAACAGTCTTTCCTGTTTTTCTTCCCCTCACAACTTTCACATACCGAAATATTCTTTGGGGCTTAAAATTCCAGTGCATGCTCTCAGCTCAAAAATGATATTTTTGAAATGCTTGAACAAAATTAGGGGAACAGTCCTTGAACAATGCCGCCACATGCAGAGATTCATGTGCAGAATTCATTGCAAGAGCCAGTTTTTTGAAGCTTCTCCACTTCTAGAGTTTGTAAGTATGCATCTCCCACTGCTCAAGACTGAGCATTGCTTTACGTTTGCACGCATGCGCTCTCTTTGTCTCATGATTTGTAAAACAACCTTGAGGTATTAGTGCCATATTGATTGCCAATTAATAAATATCAATTCTTGTTAGAGTCACTGTTATATTACCTATATTTTACCCCCACCTGGTGCCAAACCCCAGCAACTTGCTCTTTCTACAGTCCGGTGCCACACCCAGCTGTCAAACGTTTCAACTCTGTCTGAAGTTTCATATGCAGTCATGGTCACAATTTATGAATTATGGATGCATTTCATAAGTGTCTGTTATTTCTCAAGCTTTACACTCAATTAGCAAATTCTGAACAGTTTTGCTTATATACAGTATATTTTTGGGACCATATTTCAGATGATTCTCCTACTCCTTGGCAACAGTGTCAACAAATACACAAAACACTAATGCAGGAGGCCATTATTCTGAGCTGAGTCATTCCCTGTGACAAGACTGTAAAGCACTGTGGCTGGAATGGTGATCTGCAGCATCCTGAGTTTTCTGTTCCTCTCAGTCCCAAGATTATTGATTTGGATAGCCTAACTGCAAATATCATGTCCTCCATTAGGACCCACAAGTTCTATTTTCTTTTTGTGCCATTCAGGTTTGCTGAGATCTCAGAGTATATCAAGCACTACTGAAATCATTCAGGAGCTTTTTCACTACTATGCCCAACAGTTGTGAACCTCATCATCTCCTTGTTGCTCCCAAAGCACACAGTCCAGCCAGGAAACTCCCTTCTGCATGACTGAGGAATCTGGACGAATCATACTTTTGAAGGTGCTTATGACAGATGTTTCTCCACAGTTTCTTTAACATTTTTGATGGATTAAGACAAACATAAGTGCAATCTAAAAAAAGAAAGCTAATTTGTTCATACAATCTGACAACTTTTCAGAAGGAAAATGAAGGTGATTTAGAGCATCCAAAGAGATGGTTTGGAGATGGTTATAAACTGTTCAGGAAGGACAGGCAGGGCAGAAAAGGTGGGGGAGTAGCACTGTATGTAAGGGAGCAGTATGACTGCTCAGAGCTCCGGTACGAAACTGCAGAAAAACCTGAGTGTCTCTGGATTAAGTTTAGAAGTGTGTGCAACAAGAGTGATGTAGTGGTGGGAGTCTGCTATAGACCACCGGACGAGGGGGATGAGGTAGATGAGGCTTTCTTCCGGCAGCTCACGGAAGCTACTAGATCGCATGCCCTGATTCTCATGGGTGACTTTAATTTTCCTGATATTTGCTGGGAGAGCAATACAGCGGTGCATAGACAATCCAGGAAGTTTTTGGAAAGCGTAGGGGACAATTTCCTGGCGCAAGTGCTAGAGGAGCCAACTAGGGGGGGCGCTTTTCTTGACCTGCTGCTCACAAACCGGGTAGAATTAGTGGGGGAAGCAAAAGTGGATGGGAATCTGGGAGGCAGTGACCATGAGTTGGTTGAGTTCAGGATCCTGACGCAGGGAAGAAAGGTAAGCAGCAGGATACGGACCCTGGACTTCAGAAAAGCAGACTTCGACTCCCTCAGGGAATGGATGGCCAGGATCCCCTGGGGGACTAACTTGAAGGGGAAAGGAGTCCAGGAGAGCTGGCTGTATTTCAAGGAATCCCTGTTGAGGTTACAGGAACAAACCATCCCAATGAGTCGAAGGAATAGTAAATATGGCAGGCGACCAGCTTGGCTTAATGGTGAAATCCTAGCGGATCTTAAACATAAAAAAGAAGCTTACAAGAAGTGGAAGGTTGGACATATGACCAGGGAAGAGTATAAAAATATTGCTCGGGCATGTAGGAATGACATCAGGAGGGCCAAATCGCACCTGGAGCTGCAGCTAGCCAGAGATGTTAAGAGTAACAAGAAGGGTTTCTTCAGGTATGTTGGCAACAAGAAGAAAGCCAAGGAAAGTGTGGGCCCCTTACTGAATGAGGGAGGCAACCTAGTGACAGAGGATGTGGAAAAAGCTAATGTACTCAATGCTTTTTTTGCCTCTGTTTTCACTAACAAGGTCAGCTCCCAGTCTGCTGCGCTGGGCATCACAAAATGGAGAAGAGATGGCCAGCCCTCTGTGGAGATAGAGGTGGTTAGGGACTATTTAGAAAAGCTGGACGTGCACAAGTCCATGGGGCCGGACGAGTTGCATCCGAGAGTGCTGAAGGAATTGGCGGCTGTGATGGCAGAGCCATTGGCCATTATCTTTGAAAACTCGTGGCGAACCGGGGAAGTCCCGGATGACTGGAAAAAGGCTAATGTAGTGCCAATCTTTAAAAAAGGGAAGAAGGAGGATCCTGGGAACTACAGGCCAGTCAGCCTCACCTCAGTCCCTGGAAAAATCATGGAGCAGGTCCTCAAAGAATCAATCCTGAAGCACTTGCATGAGAGGAAAGTGATCAGGAACAGCCAGCATGGATTCACCAAGGGAAGGTCATGCCTGACTAATCTAATTGCCTTTTATGATGAGATTACTGGTTATGTGGATGAAGGGAAAGCAGTGGATGAATGCACTATAAGGTGGGTAGAAAGCTGGCTAGATTGTCGGGCTCAACAGGTAGTGATCAATGGCTCCATGTCTAGTTGGCAGCCGGTATCAAGTGGAGTGCCCCAAGCGTCAGTCCTGGGGCTGGTTTTGTTCAATATCTTCATAAATGATCTGGAGGATGGTGTGGATTGCACTCTCAGCAAATTTGTGGATGATACTAAACTGGGAGGAGTGGTAGATACGCTGGAGGGGAGGGATAGGATACAGAGGGCCCTAGACAAATTGGAGGATTGGGCCAAAAGAAATCTGATGAGGTTCAATAAGGATAAGTGCAGGGTCCTGCACTTAGGACGGAAGAACCCAATGCACAGCTACAGACTAGGGACCGAATGGCTAGGCAGCAGTTCTGCGGAAAAGGACCTAGGGGTGACAGTGGACGAAAAGCTGGATATGAGTCAGCAGTGTGCCCTTGTTGCCAAGAAGGCCAATGGCATTTTGGGATGTATAAGTAGGGGCATAGCGAGCAGATCGAGGGACGTGATCGTTCCCCTCTATTCGACATTGGTGAGGCCTCATCTGGAGTACTGTGTCCAGTTTTGGGCCCCACACTACAAGAAGGATGTGGATAAATTGGAGAGAGTCCAGCGAAGGGCAACAAAAATGATTAGGGGTCTGGAACACATGACTTATGAGGAGAGGCTGAGGGAGCTGGGATTGTTTAGCCTGCAGAAGAGAAGAATGAGGGGGGATTTGATAGCTGCTTTCAACTACCTGAAAGGGGGTTCCAAAGAGGATGGCTCTAGACTGTTCTCAATGGTAGCAGATGACAGAATGAGGAGTAATGGTCTCAAGTTGCAGTGGGGGAGGTTTAGATTGGATATTAGGAAAAACTTTTTCACTAAGAGGGTGGTGAAACACTGGAATGCGTTACCTAGGGAGGTGGTAGAATCTCCTTCCTTAGAGGTTTTTAAGGTCAGGCTTGACAAAGCCCTGGCTGGGATGATTTAACTGGGAATTGGTCCTGCTTCGAGCAGGAGGTTGGACTAGATGACCTTCTGGGGTCCCTTCCAACCCTGATATTCTATGATTCTATGATTCTATGAGAGAAACTAGCAGTACCAATTCTGTCTTGCCCTGTGGTTTCTTTGGTTCATTCTGCTCTCTTATAGCACCTTTCCTCCCCCTGCCCCGCATTCCTCCCCTCCCTTCTCGCCTGCTCTTCCTGCTCCTTTAATCTTTTCCTCTTTCTGTATTCCCTGAATCCTTCTTTCCTCCTCCCATAGAGCTTTCTTCACTTATGCTCCTGGAACTCAGGAGTCCTGAGTCTGTTCCTTCCCCACCTCTACTCCCCACAGCCTTATCCTCTCTGGATCCTTCCCTACTTTGTTCTTGCTTGAGTTTTCTCCACTACTTGCATCACAGAAGAGGAGAGGGAGCTGGGTACCAAAGTGGGGAGAAAGGAATAATAAAAACCCTCTTTAGCCCAATCAAATGTAACTTGATCTCTAAAGATATTGGAAAACTTTTGCTTTCATTAGCTCTATTGTACTTTTAGAAAATGTAACAAAAATCAAATATAAAAACTAGGGCTGTCAATTAATCACAGTTAACTCAAGCAAGTAACTCAAAACAAATTAACTCAATTAAAAATTAATTGAGATTAATTGCAGTTTTAATCACACTGTTAAACAATAATAGAATACCAATTGAAATAATTATACGTGTTTTGGATGTTTTTCTCCATTTTCAAACTTTACATATGTTTAACAAAAAGAATTATTTTATCACTGCAGGCCCTTGTGTTTTGTTAATGGAGTGACTTGCTTGAAGTCTGAAGGTGCCACTGTTCTCTTTTGAGTATTCTTGACTTCTGAGAACTGCTGGTATTTTATCAGCTGGGTATTTATGGACAAGGGGAGAACAAATGCAGAATGCCTTCATTTCAGAGGCACTTATAAAGACTCTGAAGGTCTCCGCATAATTACCCAAAGTGCTTTGCACACACACAGAGTTTGCAATCTCCTACAGAGGCTCTTTATTGTTGGGGGGTATGCTGGGGAGGGGAAGGACAGGTCCATGGCCCAGCCTCCTTCCCACCATTTTTTCATCAGCTTGCTCATCACTCTCTCTATGTGTGCTCACACAAGGACCTCTCAGTTTGAACCTTAAACAAGAACATATGAATATGTTCCAAAGCAAAATGATTTTAATCTTGAAGCTCACATTGAGTAGGTACAATATGCTTTTCCAGGATGAGCAGTTTTCAGTTGAGGTCTACGATTATTTCATTTTCTTTGTAAGATGTGTCCACAATTAACAGTATCAAGCCACTTTCTGCCACTGATTTGTAGGCAGAGTTCCCAATAATACTCCCAGAGAAGTGTAAGACTTCCATATATAGACTGATGGCACACAATGGCCTTTATGATTTGGAAGCGCAGTCTGATTATAAAATAAGGTGAAACAATTGCCAAATTCCCAGTTGACTATTATTGACAGGCCTACAGGCTGCTAGCTCATGTAAACCTCTAGCACTTGCGCTTCTTCCTATCTTGATGGTTGTATATTCAGTGGTCTTCAAAAACTGAATGAAAAGCTTCCTTTGCATTTCTCCAATTAAAACAACAAAACACCACTGATGTTTGTCCTTTAACACAACTCTGAGAATTTATCTTTTGCTCCTCTATTCTTTTTTCTAAAGTTTGACTTTAAAATTACTTATCTAAAGTTGAATTAACTCTCCCAACTGACTGGCAAGCTGACACTGTTTTACCCTCTGACACTTACTGTCAATTTTTCGTTACCTTCAAGCTTTTTACTTTATTTCTTAACTTTTGTTTCTTTTTTGTGTTTTACAAATTCTCTGCTTGCAAGATTCAGCTGCTTTTACTGGGGAGGGAACAAATTATGTACACTCAGTAGAAGAGGCACAGGCCTTATTCCCTGGATCAACAGAAAATGAGCAAAAAGCGTTCTAACCTCACTTTCCTATTCTAATCCCACACTCCAGGTAGTTGGCTGAAGTACTTTAAATTCTACTATAGGAAACAAAAATTGTGGGTGGGAGTGACTGAGTTTTCACCAATGTTCAGTAACTGTCTTTTTGCTTTAGTAATTTGTAGAAGGCTCAAGGAACTATGCTATATCCCTGCTCAAGGAACTATGAAGGGAATGATTTTTTCCTCATCTTTATCCCTTCTCCACCTGCATTTCACAGTCAGGGTACATATCAAAAGTTATCACTTTTCTAATCTAGTTAGGGCAATCTCTCAAGCCTTATTTATTTCATACTAGAGGCAATTTTTAAGTCTCAATGAGATCTAGAAAACAAACCACATCTGAATTTTCTAGGATGGCACTTTTTAAGCTTGCTTTGTTAAGGTTTTAGTTAAGACCACCTCTCTCTGTTTAAGGATAATTGAGTTAAGAAGCCCCATTGAGGACAAGATCTTGGACCAGCTGTATGACCATGCAGGGATGTAAAAGGAAATAAGAACACCTCTGTGACCCATGTGGCCGCCCTGGACTTTAGGTCTTAGTGCATAGGCATAAGCAGGCACTATATTACTTGTTATTCCACCCAATGAGAAGATGTGAAGTAAAAGAAGTAGCAAAATTGACAAAGAGGAAGCGCACAAACCTCACACTTTTCCTTTCTAAGCAGACAGGCAGCCGTGAGTGCCAGCATCCAAAACATTAGTATCAGCAATGATAATAAAGTCGTTTTCATGGTGAAAAGGAGTCAGCAGCAGAACTCTGATCAAGAAAGGAATGAGCCCCATGGAGAGAAAAGGGAGATAATCTTGCTAGTGGGAAAGGTACTAAATGGCATCTCACACAGGTGATTCTTGCACTTCCTAGGAAAACTTATAAGACTTGCACGGCCTGCTTAATCACTGCCCTCTCTGCTGAAACTGCCAGCTAACCTGCCAATCGTTTTGCTTATCTGTCCACTAGGAAATCAGAAGAGACTACTAAATCATTTTACTTGAGTTACCAAACAAATGTCAGATAGTAACTATTTTCAGTCACTCTGATTAGGGTGCAAGTCAAATTGGTGACCTAGAGATGAAAGACACTATATCCCACTATCAATTCCCTGAGCCATCCAAACCCATACAAATTTTTTTCCCCTGTGAATTTTAGAGATGCTAATGCCTTCACCAAACTTCCCCTTCTAGCTCTGAGAGTGTCTCTCATTCCAATTTATCGCATTATTTCTTCCTTGCTACTTGGCCCTTCTTTAGTACAGGGTCTTTCATACTAAATTCATTGCTAGTTTTGTGATGTGGACAAATCTTCACTGTGACTTAGAATGAGACTGTGAAATTCATTTTACATATCACCTAAATCATATTCTAAATCAAGTCTCCAGACGTGAGCAACTGGTGAATTAAACCACTACGCCACCTAAGCCCTTAGCACATCATTAATTTTTAAAAAGTGTCGCATTCATTCTTTTTTTCTCTCCAGTATTAAACTTCCAGTATCAAAAGTGTGAATAACTTTAAAATTAGACCCTGCTCTATTTGTGGACTCTAGAGTTAAATGAGTCATAAAAGTGAATATTATTTAATATTACTGTTAGGGCAGCACATATATGTGCTCTATTTGGGTGTTTAAATACTATATATGGAATAGTAATGCTCTGTTTTATTACACAGTTGACTGATGAGGTAATTCATTAAACTAGTTTAAAATCCTTTTTATCATGTTAAGGTTTCTTGAACTAGTGTTGGTTGGACAAAAGCGCTTTACTGTAAGTAAGTTAATTAAATCTCTTTAATACTTCAGGCGCAAGCACAGTAAATCAGTATGATATGGTATAAAGAGCTTTAAATCATGCTTTACCTCTTAAACTGATTTAAAATGTGCTTATGTACAATAACTGAACTGGCAATGTACAATATTCTCATGGAAATAAGTGATTTGAAAAATTCTAGTAGAAATCACTTTCATTTTCCCTGAGTCAAATAGACATCATTTTGGGGTGAGAGGGAGGAATTTACAGGCAGAATCTCACATAGTTGATTATCTCATTGAGCCTGAAGGTCCAAAATGGACTTGGGGTTTAGAAAATACCTTGAGTAAAAACCTCCTCCTTGAAACTGCAGGGGTACTTCTATGCCCTCTAAGGATAGCAGAGTTCAAAACTTTTGATTAAGCAGTGACTCGTGAGATGGGTCCATTGAAAAGGACAGGGGAATAGAATGGGAAGGAGGGAATGAAGAAGAATCGGACTAAATATCCCAGTCTCTTGATACTTATGGCAAACATGTCTGTTGTTAGGGACTCCCAAGCAACAAAAACGTGGGACTATCTGTTCCAAAATTAGGAGAAGATAGCAGGTGGATTGCAAATAACGGAGGTGCTGTGCTCATGGGAAAGACAAAAGGGAGGTTTCCCCCATAGATGGCTGCATACGTGCCTACTGATTGAAGCCAGAGCTAGAGGACCTCCTTCTCTGAGGTCTATACTTCCTTTTTGGAAAATCAAAATTGTCTGGATAGGTAGAATGACTGCTTATAGTATTGTTGGGAGTGTTGGGTGTGTGGAGGTCTATGCTGTCTTCTTTTGGATGCAAGGGTATAGAATCCTAAAGAATGGAGAGTTGCCCAGGAGTCTTTGAATGAATGTAATGTCTCATAGGAGTTGTCTTAGAATAGAAAATGACCATAAAAGGGGAGGTCCTCTATAGTCTGTTGTATAGCAGGCGCAACACCAGTATTATATAGCCATTAGACTCTTCTCATTATTATTGCAGAGGCCATAATTCTAGAGGAACCATCCACAACATCCAAGGCAGATTGAAGCAGGTGGTGGAGGAAGGAAGGTTAAACTAACAGCAAAAGAGGATGGTAAAAAAATGGAAGATATGAGCAGTCATCACAAAATGGAGATGTTGAGAACAAAATTAATCAAGGAACCATAGGATATGAAGAGAAGAAATTACTGAATTGCCTACTGACCAGTGCTAGGAGGCTGGGTAACAGGAAGTGGAATTGCTCATTTATGAGCATAAATTTGATCTATTTCATATAATTGAAACCTGGAGGGATGATTCATACAATTGGATTGTTAAAACCAATGGTTATAACCTATTTAGGAAGCATTTAGGGAGAGTGGCACTCCAGATCAGGGGTGGCCAACCTGAGCTGGAAAAGGAGCCAGAATTTACCAATGTACATTGCCAAAGAGCCACTGTAATACGTCAGCAGCCCCTCATCAGCTCCCCTCTGCTCCCAGCGCCTCCAACCCACTGGCAGCCCTGCTGATGAGCTGCTCCCTCCACCTCCTGATCAGCTGTTTTGTGGCATGCAGGAGGCTCGGGGAGGAGGGGAGCAAGGGCATGTCAGGCTCAGGGGAAGGGGTGGGAAAGAGTGGAGTGGAGTGGGGGCAGGGCCTGTGGCAGAGCCAGTGGTTGAGCAGTGAGCGTCCCGCCCCAGCACATTGGAAAGTTGGTGCCTGTAGCTCCAGCCCCAGAGTTGATGCCTATACAAGAAGCTGCATATTAACTTATGAAGAGCCGCATGTGGCTCCGGAGCCACTGGTTGACCACTCCTACTCTAGATGAAAAAGGGCATTGCCTGTTTCCAAGTCAATGATAACCCAGCAGAAAATGATCTTAGAATCACAGAATATCAGGGTTGGAAGGGACCTCAGGAGGTCATCTAGTCCAACACCCTGCTCAAAGCAGGACCAATCCCCAACTAAATCATCCCAGCCAGGGCTTTGTCAAGCCTGACCTAAAAAACCTCAAAGGAAGAAGACTCCACCACCTCCCTAGGTAACGCATTCCAATGCTTCACCACCCTCCTAGTGAAAAAGTTTTTCCTAATATCCAGCCTAAATCTCCCCCACTGCAACTTGAGACAATTACTCCGTGTTCTGTCATCTGCTACCACTGAGAACAGTCTAGATCCATCCTCTTCGGAACCCCCTTTCAGGTAGTTGAATGCTTATGGGCCACTAGCCTAACAGATAAAGCACAAGATGGGGTATTATTTGGTGTCTGCTATAGGATGACTACTTCCTTAAATACCAGGCCAATTGACTACAGGAGAGTGCTGGAAGGCAGATATATTGGCCCCAGGATAAGCAGGTTCTTTTCCCCTTGGTAGCTGAACAGGGGTTACTCTAGGCTAATTGGGACATATGGCGCCTGCCAGAACCGGTTAAAAGCCTCCCCTCCAACCAGATAGGCGTGCGCGATAGGAGCTGAGGGAGGAAGGCAAGCTACAATGTGAAGCAGAATAGAGACCACACCAAAATATATATATACTTGCACTTTTTCACAAAGCTGAAAACCATTTTGAGCCAAATCACCTGGGAGGAAGAATTTAATCAGAAAAATGTGAATGATAATTGGAAATAATTTCAGAGCACCTTATTGGATGACCAAAAAGCTTCAATCCCACAATTGAGAAAGAAGGCCATACTGGTTAAAAAGCAACTTGGTTTAGGGAGGAATTGAAGGCAGCTGTAAAAAAATACAAAAATAATATGTAACAAATGAAAGAAAGAGGAAATTAATATTAATGAATAAATATCAGATTTAGGGAATTGTAGAAAATCTATAAGGAAAGTGAAGGGCCACAAGGAGAAATCTATGGCTAACACAAACAAACAATATGCATTTTAATATGGCTAAATATAAATGTATACATTTAGAAATAAAAAATGTAGCTTACAGGATGTGGAACTCTATCCTAAGACTGAGTGACTCTGAAAAAAATGTGGGTGTTGTGGTGGATATTAGCTGATCATGAGCTCCCAATGTAATGCTGTGGCCAAAAGAGTTAATGCAATCCTGGGATGCATAAACAGGGGAATCTCGAGTAGGAGCTGATTATCTCGGTTATTTTACCGCTTTATTTGGCACTGGTGTGACTGCTGCTGGAATACTGTGTCTGGTGCTGACAATTCAAGAAGGACGTTGATAAATTGGAGAGGGCTCAGAGAAGAGCAATAAGAATGATTAAGGGGTTAGAAAACATGCATTATAGTAATAGACTCAAGGAGCTCAATATATTTATCTTAACAAAGAGAAGGTTAAAGGGTGATTTCATTCAGTAAGTGCCTATATGGGGAAAAATATTTAACAGTGGGCTCTTCGATCTATCAGAGAAAAGAATATTGTGATCCAATGGCCAGAATGAAGTATAATGTGATCCAATGAAACTAGACAATTTCAGACGGGAAATAACGTGCAAATTTTTAACAGCGAGAGTAATTAATTATTGGAACAATTTACTAAGAGTCGTGGTGCATTCTCCAACACTGACAATTTTTAAATCACAATTGGATATAATTAAAAGATATTCTCTGGAAATTATTTTGGGGAGGTTCTATTGCTTGTATTCCACAGCGGATCAGCCTAGCCTGGCCTTGGAATCTGAGTCTATAAAGAGACATTTTTGCGACAACATGGCCTTCCACCAAAAAAAAAAAAAAAAAAGCATTGACATCTTCCCTTGCTTTTTCAGGAAATTAATCTGTGAATTTTGACAAAGCCTCTCAGTTAAGTAAGGAGGGAAGTCACTCTGCATTAATTTGGGGAAATGCCCGCAGCAGGATTCATAAACATAAAACCCTGAGCAGAGCACCCTAAGTCTCCCTCAGGTGTGGCCCATCATGTTACTTAGCCCCTTCTGAGCCCTTTCTGGGCTCCTGTAGGGAGAATACCCTATCACACATGGTCAAAACTGTGTATTTTTGCTAGCCTTGTTCTCTAAGGCTGAAACATTTTGGCTGACATTTTCTAAAAACATTAAGCCTGAGGCGGAAAACCAGCATGTAAAATTTCACACCCAAAAAGTTTGGAAAATGTATAAGTAACTGAAAATGGGGTTATTATGGGATGTGTTGGGCAACTTTAACAATGGATGGTGCTACTAACCTTCGTTATAATTAGTGGTAGCCATCGTTCTGGGTGCTGTACAAACACAAAGTAAGAAAGAATAGGGAGAGTGCACAAAGTTGGTAAGTTCTTGTCTGCCTGGCTAATCCTTAGAACAGCATTCACAGTTGTACAGGAAACTAATGTGTATCCCAATCTGCAGCATTTTTATGAAATGATAGCCCATAAATTCATGGAGATTGCAGGTCAAACAGGTAAATAGTGGATGAAATTGAGCATACTTGGGGAAAGTCCAGGCCTAATGGTCTGAAAATGCTCGACTGCACCTACATCTATATGTAGATAGAGCAGCTTCAAAATACTGGTATCTTGATCCTGCTGTGTACAACAGGAAAATGTTTGGAATTTCAAATGACAGCAAAAACATCCAGTCTTGAATGAAAAAAAACTATCAAAAGCCTCCAACACAGGGAGTCTCTAAAATATTTAGTATCTCGAAGAAATGTTTTCCATACTATGAAATATCACATGCTAAAAATGTCTTCCTGCCAAAGTACTGTTCTCAATTATTAGATTTTACTTCCAATGTGTAGTCCCTGGACAACACTTCCTAAGAACAAAGCAGCTTCTTTGCTTTTTCTTTTGTTCATTGTTCTGAAGTAGCAAATCCTGAACATATAAACAAACTCTTCTTTTTGACTAGCCGAGTTATAGCTTACAAGAAACTTCCAGCTTTCTATACGTTCATTCAGCAATAAACATTAATAATATCTAAGTCAATCTGTCCAAAGACCTGTAGACAGTTATATAGTAACTAAGTAAGAACTAGAAACAAAACAAAAAATATTTGATGTCATTAGTATTAAATATGTTGAGCGGTATAAAAGGGGAATATGTACTTAAGCAAAAGGATAACTAACCTATATAATGAGGAATTACTTGGCAGTGATATGTAAATATGTAGCAGTTTCAATGAGGAAGTAAGCAGAAGTATTGCTAAGGCATTATATTATACAAAATATTCTGCACTGTTTCTTGGTGATAAGGTTTTAAGTAACTTTATAAGCTCTTCCTCTGTGTTGTGACAGGAGGATTATTCGTGCACCTCTAGAACTAAACTTGAAAAAAAGGGCTTTCTGTTTTTTTAAATCCGCCTAGCAACTCAGTGGCTCAAATAGCCAAGAGAGAAGTTTGTATATGTGACATTCTGGTGATATTTACAATGTAGAGGCAGCAGCTTCCTTTGTGACTGCCTGGTCTCTACTTATTCTTTCCACAGTACACCGGAATTACAATACCAGATTTGACCAATGATCCATCTAAACAAGTATCCTGTCTCTGACAGTTGTCAGAACTAGAGGCTTCAGAGGAAGTTATATTAGAAAAGAAATGGTCCATAGGGGAAGTTATTTCCTAACCTCAGACAGTTAGTGGCTGCTTCATGCCCTGAAGCATGAGGACTTATAACCTTCTATATGTTTTTCTATTTGATCTTCTATAACGAGATTTTCTTATTTATATAAATGTCTGTTTTTATTTTTTTCTGCTAAGGTCTTGGCCTCATAATTCCTTGTGGGCAGTGAGTTCCACTGGTTAAGTATGTGTTGTATAACAAGTATTTCTTTTTATCTTTTAAAAGAATTGCCTTCTAATTTAATTGGGTGTCCCATTGTTGTTGTGGTCTTATGACTCAGGATTTTAGGATCCCAAATGACCTAATTTATTATATTACATATGTTCATGTGACTCTTATATCTTCTCTCTGAAATATGTAGTCCTGAAATGTTTTCACCTCTTCTAATATGAAAATCTTTCCGTGCCCCTATTCATGTACTATATCTCTCTCTATTTTGTATTTATTTCTATGTTTATTTCTATGGTGAAACACTGGAATGCGTTACCTAGGGAGGTGGTAGAATCTCCTTCCTTAGAGGTTTTTAAGGTCAGGCTTGACAAAGCCCTGGCTGGGATGATTTAACTGGGAATTGGTCCTGCTTCGAGCAGGGGGTTGGACTAGATGACCTTCAGGGGTCCCTTCCAACCCTGATATTCTATGATTCTATGATTCTATGTTTTGTGGTCTATTTCAATTTTCTATATTTCTTTAACTTTCTAAGGCCCCCATTTTCTATATCTTTTTAGTGAGGAGGTGACCAGAACTGAACACATTATTGAAGTAAAAATGCACCATCAAAGTACAGAAAGGAATTATAATATACTAATTATATAATTAGTAGTTTTCACTATTCCTCTATTAGTATTTTTGGCCTACACTTTAACAATCAGTGGTTAGTTTTACTCTGAAACATTTAAAATATATATATATAAACATTTGTTACTGAAATCCTACTTCATACAGAACACCTTTCATTTCTGTGGAAATGGTGTGGGTTAAGGGCCACAGGACCAGCCCTTAAACCATCACTGCAAGCAGCCACTGTACAATACTTTTAAGTTAGAGAAAACTGAACTGATCTTGTCTGAAGAGACACTTTCATCCATACGTCTTGTATTCCTCTTCTATTCCCAACACTTCACAGCTAAACAATAACATCTGACTTTGTGAGGCATGAATTTAAGATTAAGTGATTATATAATCCTAAATGTGGTGCTGCTAGACAGTACTAGCATCATGAAATATTTATTTTTAGTATAATATGGCTTTTTTAAAAACAAAAGCACAGCACCTGAATGGAAAAAAATTCTTTTGGGTTTTAAGATTCCAAGCCACAACATACAATCTAGTGTCAGTATAATCTGGAATTTTGATTGATTTAGGCTATGTCTACACTACGAAATTAGGTCGAATTTATAGAAGTCGATTTTTTAGAAAATTGTGTGTGTCTCCACTTAAGACCATTAAGTTGGTGGAGTGCGTCCAGAGTTCCGAGGCTAGTGTCGACTTCCAGAGCGTTGCACTGTGGGTAGCTATCCTACAGTTCCTGCAGTCTCCGCCGCCCATTGGAATTCTGGGTTGAGATCTGATGGGGCAAAAAACATTGTCACGGGTGGTTCTGGGTACATGTCATCAGCCCCCCCCCCCTCCATGAAAGCAACAGCAGACAATTGTTTTGCGCCTTTTTTCCTGGGTTACTCGTGCAGATGCCATACCATAGCAAGCATGGAGCCTGCTCAGCTCACCGTCATCGTACGTACGTCTCCTGAGTGCTGGCAGATGCGGGATTGCATTGCTACACAGCAGCAGCTCATTGCCTTGTGGCAGCAGATGGTGCATTACAACTGGCAGCCATCCTCATCATCTCCTGGGTGCTCTTGGCCGGCCTCGGTGACGTCAAGGATGCTTGGGCAGACATGGGTGCTCCTGGCAGATCTCGGTGACGTCTGCCAGGGGCGCCTGGGCAGACATGGGTGCTCCTGGAAGACCTCGGTCAAATGGAGATTCAGTCCTGCCTGGAATATTGGCAAAGGGATAGCTCAGTGGTTTGAGCATTGGCCTGCTAAACCCAGGGTTGTGAGTTCAATAAGTTCAATCCTTGAGGGGGCCATTCTGCCTCAGGCTGCTCTCCCAGCCAGCAGCACCGCGACCACCCAGGAGACGATGACAACTAGCAGTTGTACTGCACAGTCTGCTCTCAGCCTACCCCTTGCTCCTCCCTTCGTGAAAGCAATGGCTGATAATCGTTCCATGCCTTTTTCCATGCGGGTGCCATATTGCGGTCAGCATCGTCATCCGCCCGCCGCTTCCGCTGTCACTCTGCTCTCCTGCAGACGCCATACCATGGCAAGCATGGAGCCCGCTCGGATCACCACAGCAGTTATGACCGTTCTAAACACCACGTGCATTATCCAGCAGGTTTTGCAGAACCAGAACCTGCAAAAGCAGGTGAGGAGGCGACAGCAGCGCGGTGAGGAGAGTGATGAGGACATGGACACAGACTTCTCTCAAAGTACGGGCACAGGCAATGTGGACATCATGGTGATAATGGGGCATGTTCATGCAGTGGAATGCCGATTCTGGGCCCAGGAAACAAGCACAGACTGGTGGGACCACAAAGTGTTGCAGGTCTGGGACAATTCCCAATGGCTGTGAAACTTTTGCATGCATCAGGGCACTTCCATGGAACTCTGTGACTTGCTTTCCCCTGCTCTGAAGCACCAGAATAATAAGATGAGAGCAGCCCTCACAGTTCACAAGAGAGTGGTGATAGCCCTGTGGAAGTTTGCAACGCCAGACAGCTACCGGCCAGTCAGGAATCAATTTGGCGTGGGCAAATCTACTGTACTCTTTTCTGAAAGACATAACAAACTCCCAGGCATGTGATAACCATACTCCTTGCATGCTGGAGGCATTTGGTCTAGGCTTCTACCTGGTGTTTCATTACATACCTGAAGTGTGCAGTTATCTCACAGAAACCTCATGTTTCATCATGTATGTCTTAATCTGAATAATATTCTCAAAAAATTCTTCCTAGCCAAGAAGATAGTGAACATTTTTAATAGAAATTATTCATTTTGAGAAGGTAATTTTTGTAGCATGTGAGGCGTTGTGATAGGGATTAAAATAAACAAAGTTAATTTAGTAATAACAAATATTAAACAGTTCTAATATCCTCCAAGCAAAAAAATGTTTGTTACTGTACAGTTAAGAATAAGAATTAATTACATTTCATTTACACAATGTGCCTATCCTAAGCTCTTGACAATTACAACTTTAAAAACATATATTAGAATAATAATTCAGAATATGACAATGTCCATTCTAGATCACTACAGAAAACACTGATAGCCTCCCCATTCAACATATCCCCTCAGAAAAAGTCCTGGACAACTAAGATATGCACCATTTCCGAAAGTCCAGCAAATTCCACCTCTATTGGACTGAGGTGAGCAGAATGCCAGAGCTCAAGATCCTCTACTGAGAATGCCCTGTAACTGGAGCCCAGAAAAACAAATCCAGAGACAGTTAAACTCCACCATCCCTGAAGATCTAGATTTATTAATACAAAGGCCAGAAGCAATCATTTTGCTCATCTAATCTGACCTCCTGTAAAACACAGACCAGAGAACTAATTGAGATATTAATATTTGAAGAGAGTTGTAGCCTCTACGATACACAGTTTCCAAACCATGTAGGGCTTTATAGATCAAAACCAACACCTTACATTGTGGCCTGAAGTAAAAAGGAAGCCAGTGATGTCTCTGGAGACCAGATAAATTGTCCTCTGCAGTAAGTACTACATCTTGCACCAGCTGAAGTCTGTGAACGGTGTTCAGGAGTGTCCTCAAGTAAAGCACATTACAGTAATTCAGTCTGGAGGCATAACTAAGGCAGTGATAACTGTGGTGAGGTATACATATGAAATAAAAGGATATATCAACCTTTCCAAGGATAGGTGGAAAAAGCTCTTTTGGCCACTGCTATGATCTGAATATCAGAATGCACCCAAGGTTTCAATAACACTGCCCCACCCCCAGCAAATTTGAGTAATGAAAATCCTCAATTGTAGGAGAAAATCTCACCTTTTCCTCTGGTTATTTTCCCCAGCCTGCCAATGTCACCTGTGGCTTATCTGGATTGTATTTCAGCCAGCTAGCTTTCCTCCAAACACCAATCTTAGCCATACATTGGGAAAGCTGGTTGCACTGGATCCAGACACAGACACCAAGATGATTGTCATAAGCAACCATAGATGCTTTGGTGTCAAAACACAGCCTCCCCATCCTGCACCTACAAGTCACCATGGTTAACTAACAGAATGTTAGAGAAGCACACAGGCACAATTCTAGAACATTGTAGCTATAAAACACATGCTGGATCCCTTAGAGAATTGCATCAATGATGGTTCCAGGACGTGGCAAAAGGAAGAGTGATTGTCCTAAAAATCAGGTTTTTCAGCAAGCGAAGAACCTAAACCTTAAGATCAGATAGAATGAGAAAGAATAGTCCGGTGGTTAAGGCACTAGCTTGTAACTCCACAAAGGAGACTTAGAAAATCTGTAGCAGAGTAGGGAATTGAATCTATATGATTTTGGGTAAGTCACTGTTGTAGTAATTTAGATGGAATATATGGGACCCAAGAGTCAAAGGTGTTAATATGACCCTGACGCTGCCAGTTTTAAACAAGGATCAAGGTTTGGTATACAGAGACCTCAGCCTGCTTGATACCATGGCAAGCATGTAATTAAACATCCTTTTAACCTTTTATAGAAGATACAGAAAAGAAATTAGAAGAACAGTTAACATTTGAAATGTAAAGTTTTAAATAAGACTTTCATTTTAACAAAATTAGTTGTAAAGAGTTCTTAGAAAGAAAACCTCTTTTCTGACAGTCCATTAGATGGTATCAAAGATGGTAATAACTGTCCTTTTTGGGAAAAAGAGACAAAGTTAGTTGAAACTGGCTGGAGCTGCTGTTGTTGCTGTTATTGTTAAAGTCCAAACCCATTTCCTAGAAGACAAGACAATGCACACCAGAAGGGGTGTTTGGGATTTTGCTGGAGCCAATGGAGGTCGCAATGTCATCTAGGCTTCCTACCTTGGCCCAGTCTGGTCAGAATATCACTCAGGAGCTGGACAATGAAGGCACAATGATGTCATGGTGGAGCCCAGGGTCCAAGGACACAGTAGGGGTGGCAGTCATGATGGGATAACTCACTTCAGTGGTTGTTGGCAGATGGCTGCTTCCTCTGCTAACTTTTCTCCAAAACTGTTTTATTTTTAAGACCCAAAAAGGGAGTGTTGGGTGGAATAGTCCTCTCATTGTTTTGTCCACCAATAAGCCTAAATTCCTTATTTGCCAACTTTATTTAGTTAATGGAATTCCAGTCCCACACTTCTCTTCTTCCAAGCACAATCTTAACACAATCCTTGAATTATATCAGTAAGCCTTTTTATTTAAACTAATTCAGTATTTCTGTCTCCCTTTTGTACCTTCTCCCATCAATGTTTATTGGTATAGGTTATTGTGACACTTTATAAACTTATATCTACTTTTTACAGTTGAATTCCTAATTTAGGGTAATTTTGTAGGCCCAATTATTACATCACCACTTAGGCCAAGATTCTTAAAGATATTTAAGCTTTGGTTCACTCAGCATTGCAACATCTTATCTGTAAGTGGCCTGAAGCCCTGTGGAGGTCTCAAGCTGGGTGCCCAGGCTCTCCAGACAAAGTGTGAGGAGAATTTGGAGCATAAAGAAGAGATTTTCAGAAGCAATCCAGCTAAGTGGGGACCAACTAAGCTAGCCTGGAGTGAAATGTCAAAAAGAACGGCATGAGAGGAGAGGGGCCTAGGTGCCTAAACAGCTGACCTGGTGCACCTGGCTGATGGGCCAGAAATAGGTGCCTCTCTCTGCTCAGCTGCAAACATCTCCTGGACTTAGGTACCTAAGTCAGGTCAGCTGCCTAGGTAGCCCATGTCTTAGCAGCCAAAAGTTTTTTTCTTGGTCTCCTGCTCATAATGGGTAGCTCTCTCAGCTAAGCCCTACATTTCCCCATGCCGCGAGCTGTCTTTTTTATGGGTGCTGGGTTGCCTATTGGTGGCCTACATATGGCCCTACTGCTATGGGGTCTGACAGGTACCAGGTCTTAGGTGTGCTCAGAGCATGACTGTAGCACTGGATCCCACTGATGAGATAGACATTGCCTCCCCTAGTTTGAGAATCCTGCTTTGGGGTCTCTAGGACTTCAGCCTGAGCTAGGGCTGTGAGCTGCTCATCAGCACATTAGCTATGGAGTCAGTGCTTAGGTGGCTTTGCAAAGGGGGTTAGGCAGAAGCTGCACAGCAGCTTTGGAAATGCCAGAAGAGGGTAAAATGGTGGACTTTTAAGAATCTGGCCTTAGTTTCTCAGTACCTCAGTTTTCCATTTATAAAATGGGATAATAGCACTTCTCTACCTTACAGGATTATTGTGAGGGTAAATATGTTGAGATTGTGATCATGATGTGGTAAGTGGAGACAAATAAGTACTTAAAAGACAGAGAAAAAAATCATAATCTATAGTCATAAGGCTTCACCCTGTCCGTTATGCCGGATGGTAGTGTAAAAGCCACATGGTAAAATTTTCAGATGTGCCTGAGTGACTCAGGAGCCTAAGTCTCATTGAATGTCAATGGGAGTTAGGATCCTAAATTACTTTAAGTGCTTTTGAAAATATTACGTACAATCTAACCCTAAGTATGTTAGAAAAATGTTAAAGAATTAATAAATAACTAGTATTGTATGCAAAAAGCATTGAATTAAAATAAATGGATCAAAGTAATTTACTGGATCATTGAGGAAAACTTCACAGATTCTTGTGTAGCGAGTGTGACAAAGCTCTGTCCTTGACTCCGTGGGTCCCACATTTCCTGGCGGATTTCGCTAGCCTCAGAGGCTCACTGTGACCCTGCACGTAACCCTTCTCTCTCTAGAGACAAGGGTCACAGTCTACTGAGCCATTTTCATCATAAGCCAGCGAGGGAGGTGCGGAGAAGTTATCCTTCCTTGCACAGTCTCTGTTGTCTCCCCGTCTCAGTGATTAATCAGGGGGCAAAGGTTGTGTGGGGGAGCCCGGGCCCACCCTCTACTCGGGACTCCAGCCCAGGGACCCTAATAATATCAGCTATGGTAGCTAACCTTTTAGAAACATAACATGTACAAATTCCCTGGGCTACTTCCCCCACAGCAGCCCTTACTTCCTCAAGCTCCACTTCACCTTTACCTCAGGGCCTCCTTCCTTGTGCCTGATATGGTGTGTACTACTCAGCCTCTCCAACAGCGCAACTTCCTCCCACAGCTCCTGACATGCATCCCCACCTGACTAACTGGGAGGCTTTTAACTAGTTTCAGCCAGCCCCTAATTGGCTTCAGGTGTCCCAATCAACCTAGCCTTCTCCCTGCCTTCTGGAAAGTTCTTAATTGGCCCCAGGTGTCTTAATTGACTTGGAGCAGCTGCCATTTATCCTGGATTATCCTGGTACCAGGGATTTGTTTAGCCTGGAGCTAATATATCTATCTCCCACTACTTTTCTATAGCCATCTGGCCTTGCCCCGTCACAAGAGTAATTTTATAAATATCCCTTTTCCACAATAAAATGGAGTGGCGTCATTCTATTCCTCTCCTTGCAAGAGTACTAACTTGTGGCACCACTGAATGTGTGGCTGAGAGTAACAATACCGTGTTTGAGAATGCTTCTTGTTTAAATAACTCTCCAGGCTGTAGTGGTTTGTTTAGTTTTTTCAGTAATGTTGTCACTAAGATCAGATGATCATGTGGGCATTAAAGGAATATAGGAGACCTTTTTTATGAAAAGGGTAATTTTTTTGTAGATAAAGTAGAAAAGACAACTTACAAGATGGAAAAGGGAATATATTCATTCTCAGGTCTCTGTTAATATTATTAACACTTAGATTGCAGGAATATCCATATACCCTAATCAGAGTCAAGGAACTGTACAAACACATACAAAGATTAATCCCTGCTGAACACTCACAGGCAAATACATGAAAATGCTACAGGTTTGCAGGATATAGACATGTGTAGGCTTAGACGGGTTGACCTGCCTCCTTCTATCCTATCTCAAATGTTTTTTACCACTAGAGGGCTCAAAATTGCCCTTTAATGTGTGTCTGTGTATCATGTATATTTTGTAAAATTTGATACATTGAAAAGGTAGTTTGAAATATTCTGTTTTATTTTAAAAAGTTTAATTTAAAGATATTTTTGGATTGTTGTATGATTTCACGTGACTGATTCAATTATTTGAAGAGGGTTTTTTTTTATTAATCATCATGAACTTTAACTTACAAAGAATCGATAAAAAGAAAAGGAGTACTTGTGGCACCTTAGAGACTAACAAATTTATTTGAGCATAAGCTTTTGTGAGCTACAGCTCACTTGAAAAGAATCTATGTTTTCCTTAACATAATTATAACTTTTAACATTGCTCTCAGAGATAAGAGGCTTGATGCTGGGATTCATGATATTTCCACTCTTGTCAAATATCACCTTCCAGCTAAATCCAAGTCAAGTACTGAAAACAGTCATGATAAAACATGATGCTGACTCTCCTGACCCATGCCTGCTGTGATCATATGTTTTATTAAGTTATCTTGGGGACATTGAATAACATGGGCATAGTTCATTATGGGCATAGTTCATTTTTCATAGACAGCTTTGCTCAGAATGTGCAGTAATGCAATGTCACAGAATCTATCATGCTGAGAATCTTTGTTTGCAGATGTGACACACTCTCCTGGGAAATCTTACAGGCTCTAAATACATAAAGTGTTTCTGGAAAGCTGGTATCTTTTACTGATGTGAGAATTGTGTTTGAGAAAGGGGTTTTTGAACTCATTTAAAGTAATGCATAAATTTTTCCTATGGTGTGGCCCCCACTTACACTTCCTTGATGGGTACCTCTCCTCTTATTAAGAGGCAGAAATACTGTATATCCCCTACTTACATCCCTGAACCAATTGCTTGTTAGCCCAGAACGATTAAAATAAAAATGTAAGCATCATTTTGTGTATACTGAAGATTGAGTTCTCAATTATTTTTTAAATATCAGCAAATGTATATTGTTTTTACTACATGGTGGCTCTCAAGAAGCTAATGTTCTGGGATCTGTGAAGTTTCAGATTATAATTCTCAGTAATAGTAATTTAGACTGTTATAGACACTTTAAGACATATCAACATTCTTTACAAACATTATCTAATTGTTTTCAAGGGGTTCTCAAACTGGGGGTCAGGACCCTTCAGGGGGTCATGAGGTTATTACATGGGGGGTTGCGAGCTGTCAGCCTCCACCTCAAACCCCGCTTTGCCTCTGGCATTTATAATGGTGTTAAATATATTTAAAACTGTTTTTAATTTATAGGAGAGGTCACACTCAAAAGCTTGCTATGTGAAAGGGGTCACCAGTACAAAAGTTTGAGAACCACTGTTTTATATAATACCATGTTTTTGTATAGAATTTCTTAGGTTTGGGAGTTTTGTTGTGTTTTTTAATAGAAAAAAATGTGGAAAAAGGAAAAAAAACTAAAACAAAGATGCTTCAGTCTCCAGCAAAGTTCTGCTGGTTTACAAAAAACAAAACAAAAACAAAAACCTACTCCAATCTGACTGTAGACATGAACAAATTCTACTTGAGTGAGAATTTGAAGGATTGTACTACTCCTTTTGTACTCAGTCTTTCAAACCCTTATTCATAAAATAGTCTCATCTGAATTCAGTTGAGTTTCACATCTGAGGACTGTTTGTCTGACTGTTAACATGGTTGGACTCTACAATATATACTAAAAATGCAAGAAACAAATGCATGAACCATAACTAATTTAATATTAAGGTTTCACAGTTAAATAGCTACGAAATATAAAAGTTAAGTTTTCTACTCTCATGTAAACTTGATCAAACTGAAAAAATATAGTATATTGTATTCTTATGTTTCTTACTAGATGTACCATAAAATGCTATATATATATATATATATATATATATATATATATATATATATAGTGACAAAGTTCCTGCTCTACCTTGGTGGGTCTTGCGCTTATTGGCAAATTTCACGAGAGTCGATGAAGCCCCCTGCTCTGGGCCCAGCAAGCTTGAACACTTCCCTCCCCTGAAGCTAATGAGAAAACAATTGTGATTGGTTGCTGTATTACACATTGCATATGCTGCTGTTTTTACTTTGTAAGTGTGTTATACAAAAAAAACCCCACATCTTTTAATTAAAAAAAACATTACTCTCCTATAGCCATCTGGCCTGACCCTGTCAAATATCCCCCCCTCCACCCTGACGCTCAAAACTACGGGGTTGGGCAACTTGGGACGTCAGGCGGTGTACTCGTGACAAGCCATCTGCATTGCCATGGTGGCTTCCAGCCTGGTGTTGTATGGTGAATTGGAAAGGTTGAAGGGACAGGAACCATCTGGTCACCCTTGCATTCTTCTCTTTATTTCGCTGCATCCTCTGGAGGGGTGCATGGTCTGTCACAAGGGTAAACCGTCATCTCAGAAGGTAATAACATAGTGTTTCCATGGCCCATTTCACAGCTAGGCACTCTCTTTCAACCATGGTATACTTCTGCTCTCTTGGGAGGAGTTTCCTGCTGAGGTAGAGGATTGGGTGTTCTTCATCTCCAACCATCTGCGATAGGACAGCTCCCAATTCTCCTTCAGATGCATCTGTTTGTAAAATGAATTCTTTGTTGAAGTCTGGGGCTATTAAGCACGGGGTTACTGCAGAGGGCTGTCAGTAGATCCATGAATGCTTTCTCTGCGGCATCTGTCCACTTCACCATGTTTGGACCCCGGGCTTTTATCAGGTCTGTCAGGGGACTCGCTCTGGTAGCAAAATGGGGAATAAATCGTCGGTAGTACCCCACCACACCCAGGAATGCCCGGACTTGCTTTTTCCAATTCGGCTGGGGCCAATTTTGGATAGCCTCTAGTTTGTTTAGTTGGAGCTTACTATGCCCCTTCCTACAATGTAGCCAAGGTATTTAGCCTCAGCTAGCCCTATAGCACACCTGGCTGGGTTGGCTGTGAAGCCAGCCTGTCTTAGCATGTTCAGAACCGCTTCCACCTCTCCTAAGTGGGTTTCCCAGTCGGGGGTGTGAATAATCACATCATCCAGGTATACCTCTGCATAACTGATATGGGGCCATAGGAGCTTGTCCATAAGACGCTGGAAGGTGGCAGGTGCCCCATGCAGTCCAAAAGGAAGAACAGTATATTGAAACAGACCCTCTGGTGTAGAGAATGCTGTCTTTTCTTTTGCATCTTTGGCAAGGGAAATCTGCCAGTATCCCTTTCTTAAATCAAGGGTGGTCAAAAATCGGGCATTGCCCAGGCATTGCTCATCGATATGGGGTATGCATTGAATTTGGATATCTCATTCAGCCGGCGAAAGTCATTTCAAAACCTAGTGGTGCCATCGGGTTTGGGCACCAACACAATCGGGGTTGACCACTGACTGTGGGACTCTTCGATGACTCCCAGCTCCAACATCCTTTTTACCTCTGCCTTGATCTCCTCCCTTTTTGCTGCTGGGACCCGATAGGGCCTTAAAGTTACCTTTGCCCCAGGGTCTGTGATAATGTGGTGATATGCTTCAGTGGTCCGACCTGGTTTGGTTGAAAACACATCCTGGTATCGGTTGATCATCTCAGTTACCTCCTTCTTCTGGTTTGGTGTCAGATCAGTGGATATCCTGATCTGCTCCTGCATATTATTTCCCTGGATCGGGGTCTCTTGGGCCACTACACACACCTCTCGTTGGTGCCAAGGCTTTAAAAAGTTAATGTGATAAATTTGTTCTTGTTTCCAGCGTCCTGGCTGCCGCACCTTGTAAGTTACTTTCCCCACGGGTTCAACCACCTCATAGGGCCCCTGCCATTGGGCCAAAAGCTTGCTTTCTGCTGTGGGTACCAACACCATCACCCGATCCCCTTGGTGGAACTGTCGGACATTTGCCTGGTGATTGTAATGGGTTCGCTGGGCCTCCTATGCCTTTTCCAAATGTTCCCATACAATAGCGGTGACCCAGGCTATCCGCTCTTGCATCTGCAACACATGGTCAGTTATATTTCTCCCCTCTTGGGTTCCCCTTTCCAGATTTCTTTTGCAATATCTAGTATGCCACGGGGGTGGCGTCCATATAATAATTCAAAGGGGGAAAACCCAGTTGAGGCCTGAGGTACCTCCCGGATTGCAATCATAAGGTAGGGTAGTAGGGTGTCCCAATCCTTCCCGTCTCAACTTACCACTTTCCTTATCATTGCCTTGAGAGTTTGGTTAAACCTTTCTACCAGCCTATCGGTCTGTGGATGATAGACTGAAGTTCTCAGGGTATGTCTATGGAGCAGCGTACAGAGGGCCTTCATTAGCTTTGACATAAATGGGGTACCTTGGTCTGTTAATATCTCCTTTGGTAGCCCCACCAACTCTTTAGCTATCATTTTAGAGGCTGTGTTCCGCAGGGAGAAGGCTTCTGGGTAGCGAGTAGCATAATCCAGAACGACAAGTACACATTGGTGGCCCCGGGCAGTCTTCTCCAGGGGTCCCACTAGATCCATGGCTATTTGCTCGAAGGGGACCTCTATGATGGGAAGGGGTATTAAAGTTGCCCTCAGGTGGGGATGGGGACTGTGCAGCTGACACTCCGGGCAGGACGCACAGTGCCTCCGCACTTCTTCATATACTCCGGGCCAGAATCGTCGCAGGACCCATTCCAGGGTCTTCTTTACCCTCAAATGCCCCCCAAAAAGATGACTATGGGCCAGACTTAATACAGCATTCTGGTGTTTTTGAGGTACTAGGATCTGCTGTACCTTCTGCCTCTGTCTGGTGCAACCCAGTATAAGAGATTCTTCTTCATTATGAAGTAGGGTCCTGGTCCCTGGGTTTTCCCTTCCATGGGGACCCCATCTATTTCGGTCACTTCCTTCCTAATGTTGTTGTACCTTGGGTCTTCAGCTTGGTCCTGTCCAAAATTTCCTCTCCCGGGGCTAATCTGCCCAAGATCTAGGGGGCCATTCTCTGTTGCTTCTACTGATTCAGAGGCGTTAGGGTGTGGATCAGACTCGGGTGCTTCCCCATCCTGGGGGGCCTCCTTTTCAGCTGCTCGGGTCTGCCTACCTACAAGAGCGACCCTCTGGCTTTGGGCCAGTATTTGGGTTCCCAAGGCCTTAGCTGCTCTTCTTTCCCTTTTCGTCTTTCTACGCTGTCTGGGAGTGGAGAACAAATCTGGGGATATTTCAGAGAAGGTTGGGGGTTGACAGTCTACTGTGGATGCCTCATTACTTTCAGGGCTTCCCCCTTTCTCCAATTCCCCTACCGGGAGTAAGTCTCCAAACCCTGGGAAGTCCCTCCCTATGAGCACTGGGTATGGGAGTTTAGGGACTACACCTGCTGCTACCTCAGTAGTGTTCCCCATAATCTCGATTTTTACTGGGATGGTGGGGTAATAACCAACTGTCCCATGGACGCATGTTATCCCCATATGCTTAGCCCACAGCAGCTGACGACGCTTCACGAGCTTCCCCAAGACAAGTGTGATAGAACTCCCTGAATCAACCAGTGCTGTGGTCTCTACCCCATTTAGCTTCACTAGTGTACATATGTGGGTTTAGTGAGGCCCCCACAAGGTGGATTAGGGAGCATGGGTCTGCCCAGTTCCCCAGGTTACACTGTATAGGCTTCTCAGCATTGGGACACTGTGCAGCTATGTGTCCCCACTCCCTGCAGGCGTAACATCTGTATGGAGCCCTAGGCATTCCCCGGTCTCTTGGTTTGGGGAGTCTAACATCATGATCCTCTTCCCCCTCAGTGCTTCGACTCTTCGTGGCTTCTGGTGGACCTTCAGCCCCTCTCTTTTTCCACCTGGGTTCTCCTGGTGGCCCAGTCACCTGAGTTCCAGGGCTTGGTGCTGCTAGTTTAACCCGGGGTGCTTCTTCTTTAACTGGTCAGGTCAGCTCCCTCGCCATCCTTCACCTTTCTACCAGTGCGACAACCTCGTCGTAGGTGGAGCGTTCGTTCTGGCTTACCCAGGTGCGAAGGTCTGGCGGGAGTCCTCTCATGTACCGGTCAATGACCAGCACCTCTAGTATCTCCTCTGGACCCCGGGACTCAGTTCGTGCGAGATGGATGAAGTCATATAAATGGGAGCACGGGGTTTTGTTTTCCTGGTATCTCCACTCATGATATCGCTGGGCCCGCACTGCGGTCGTTACCCCAGATCTGGCCAGGATCTCTGCTTTCAGCTCGGGGTAGTCTGCCGCAGCCTCTTCAGGCAAATCATAGTAGGCCTTCTGGGCCTCCCCACACAGGAATGGAGCGAGCATGCCAGACCACTGTTCTCGGGGCCAAGCCTCCCGCAGGGCTGTCCTCTCAAAGGCCAGGAGGTGTGCCTCTACATCATCCTTCCGCGTCATTTTCTGCAGCCAATTGCTGGCCCACATGATCTGCATTCCAACATAGCTGCGGTTCAGCTCTGTAAGGGCCTTTACCTGGTTTACCAGTTCCCGCAACATAGCCTGGTCTTGAGCAGCCTGGTCCATCAGCAGGTGATTAGTCTCTTGCTGCAGGCACACTGCCTCCTGTTGGGTGGCTGCCTGGACAAGGGTAGCCTCCTGCTGGGCAGCCTTGGCTTGTATCAGTGCCCGCACTACCTCCTCCATTGTGGTGAAAAAAAAAAAAAAAAATAGACCCTCTTCCCTTTTTTTTTTTCTCTTCCTTCCAAACACCCTCCTTCTTCCGCTGCACTGTGGACACCAGATCCCACTTCCGACACCAGTTGTGACAAAGTTCCTGCTCTACCTTGGCGGGTCTTGCACTTATTGGCGGATTTGCTTGCCTTGGAGCTTCACGGCAGCCCTCAGCTTGGCCGTTTTTCTGAATTCACAGTCCAGGTCGACTCCTCCTGTGTCTGACCAGGAGTTGGGAAGATTTGGGAGGAAACCGGGCCCGCCTCTACTCCAGGTTCCAGCCCAGGGCCCTGTGGAATGCAGCTGTCTAGAGTGCCTCCTGGAACAGCTGTGCGACAGCTACAACTCCCTGGGCTACTTCCCCATGGCCTCCTCCCAACACCTTCTTTATCCTCACCATAGGACCTTCCTCCTGGTGTCTGATAATGCTTGTACTCCTCAGTCCTCCAACAGTCCGCGTTCTCACTCTCAGCTCCTAGTGCCTCTTGCTCCCAGCTCCTCACACACACAGCACAAACTGAAGTGAGCTCCTTTTTAAAACCCAGGTGCCCTGATTAGCCTGCCTTAATTGATTCTAGCAGCTTCTTGATTGGCTGCATGTGTTCTAATCAGCCTGTCTTAATTGTCTCTAGAAGGTTTCTGATTGTTCTGGAACCTTCCCTGTTACCTTAACCAGGGAAAAGGGACCTACTTAGCCTGGAGCTAATATATCTGCCTTCTATTACTCTCCTATAGCCATCTGGCCCGACCCTGTCACAATAAATATATATATATATATATATATATATATATATATATAGCCAAATTAGCTTGGCTGTAGGAACCTTAACTCTTGCATTTCCTGCGTTTTAAATTTAATTGTAATTAATTAATTGGTTGTGTGCAATGGTGGAACCTTACCATTTCAATAAATAATTATAACAATTGTTATTTCTGTTTTGCTTTTTATAGAGTCTTAATTCTAAATCTATTATCTGGACTGGAATTGGAAACCTACTGACGCACACAGCGTTGGCTGGAAGCTATTTCAAATTACTGTATCTTGTTACTAATAGACTGGACTGGCTGGCATTTTGTATTGCTGCACCATTAGTAGCTTGGAGCAAATCACCCTGGAATTTATAGACTAAGAGTATGTCTACACTACCCGCTGGATCAGTGGGCAGCGATCGATCCAGCGGGGGGTCGATTTATCACATCTAGTCTAGATGCGATAAATCGACCATAGAGCGCTGTTCCATCGAGTCCTGTATTCCACTGCCGAGAGAGGCGCAGGCGGAGTCAATGGGGAAGTGGCAGCAGTCGACTCACCATGGTGAAGACATCACGGTAAGTCCATCTAAGTACGTCGACTTCAGCTACGTTATTCACATAGCTGAAGTTGCGTAACTTTGATCGACACCCCCCCCCCCCGCAGTGTAGACCAGGGCTACGCTGACATGTATTTCAGATCATTCTGGCAATATTAGACTAAAAATGGTACTTTTACAAATTTAGGCTCCAATTCTGCAACTGGAGGAGGACTTGCGCACCTAAATAGAGCCTACTGAAGTCAGCAAAACTTGGCACAGATACAGAGATCCACCCACATGGAGTCAATTGAAAGATCGGGAAAATTTAAATACTAGCACAAAAATGGCCAAACATCAGTTCTAGTAATTTTCTTACACTTAAAATATTGTTACAGCCTTCTCAGAATAATTTGTCATTGAACAGGGATATAAGTGGAGTAAGTGTTTACAATAAAATGAATATGTAACTTATACCTAGAATTTTGCTGATTGATTATTAAACATGTGTCAACCTACTCTATTTCTTTTTCAGGAAAAATATATTAAAGTTGACTCCTTTATGCTATTACAATATAAATGTTTAGTATTAACAATAAATTAATAAATAAAGTGGATCACTAATGTTCACACAAACCCCTCATCCTACAAAAAAATTGTTGTGGGGCACTGGACTACACATGTGGCTCTCTTTGCAAGATTGAGGCCTGTCAGGGTTCCCTCCCCACTCTGAACTTTAGGGTACAGATGTGGGGACCCACATGAAAGACCCCCTAAACTTTCATAGATTCATAGATATTTAGGTCAGAAGGGACCATTATGATCATCTAGTCTGACCTCCTGCACAATGCAGGCCACAGAACTTCACCCACCACTCCTAAAAAAGACCTCACACCTATATCTGTGCTATTGAAGTCCTCAAATTGTAGTTTGAAGACCTCAAGGAGCAGAGAATCCTCCAGCAAGTGACCCATGCCCCATGCTACAGAGGAAGGCGAAAAACCTCCAGGGCCTTCCAATCTGCCCTGGAGGAAAATTCCTTCCCGACCCCAAATATGGCGATCAGCTAAACCCTGAGCATATGGGCAAGATTCATCAGCCAGATACTACAGAAAATTCTTTCCCGGGTAACTTGGATCTTACCCCATCTAAAAACCCATCACAGGCCATTGGGCCTATTTACCATGAATATTTAATTACCAAAACCATGTTATCCCATCATACCATCTCCTCCATAAACTTATCGAGTTTAATCTTAAAGCAAGATAGATCTTTTGCCCCCACTACTTCCCTCGGAAGGCTATTCCAAAACTTCACTCCTCTGATGGTTAGAAACCTTCGTCTAATTTCTAATCTAAATTTCCTAGTGGCCAGTTTATATCCATTTGTTCTTGTGTCCACATTGGTACTGAGTTTAAATAATTCCTCTCCCTCTCTGGTATTTATCCCTCTGATATATTTATAGAGAGCAATCATATCTCCCCTCAACCTTCTTTTAGTTAGGCTAAACAAGCCAAGCTCCCTGAGTCTCCTTTCATAAGACAAGTTTTCCATTCCTCGGATCATCCTAGTAGCCCTTCTCTGTACCTGTTCCAGTTTGAATTCATCCTTCTTAAACATGGGAGACCAGAACTGCACACAGTATTCCAGGTGAGGTCTCACCAGTGCCTTATATAACGGTACTAAAACCTCCTTATCCCTACTGGAAATACCTCTCCTGATGCATCCCAAGACGACATTAGCTTTTTTCACAGCCATATCACATTGGCAGCTCATAGTCAACCTATGATCAACCAATACTCCAAGGTCCTTTTCCTCCTCCGTTACTTCTAGTTGATGCGTCCCTAGCTTATAACTAAAATTCTTGTTATTAATCCCTAAATGCATGACCTTACACTTCTCACTATTAAATTTCATCCTATTCCTATTACTCCAGTTTACAAGGTCATCCAGATCCTCCTGTAGGGTATCCCTGTCCTTCTCTAAATTAGCAATACCTCCCAGCTTTGTATCATCTGCAAACTTTATTAGCACACTCCCACTTTTTGTGCCCAGGTCAGTAATAAAAAGATTAAATAAGATTGGTCCCAAAACTGATCCTTGAGGAACTCCACTGGTAACCTCCCTCCAACTTGACAGTTCACCTTTCAGTAGGACCCGTTGTAGTCTCCCCTTTAACCAATTCCCTATCCACCTTTCAATTTTCCTATTGATGCCCATCTTATCCAATTTAACTAATAATTCCCCATGTGGCACAGTATCAAACGCCTTACTAAAATCTAAATAAATTAGATCCACTGCGTTTCCTTTATCTAAAAAATCTGTTACTCTCTCAAAGAAGGAAATCAGGTTGGTTTGGCACGATCTACCTTTTGTAAAACCATGTTGTATTTTGTCCCATTTACCATTGACTTCAATGTCCTTAACTACCTTCTCCTTCAAAATTTTTTCCAAGACCTTGCATACTACAGATGTCAAACTAACAGGCCTATAATTACTTGGATCACTTTTTTTCCCCTTTCTTAAAAATAGGAACTATGTTAGCAATTCTCCAATCATATGGTACAACCCCTGAATTTACAGATTCATTAAAAATTCTTGCTAATGGGCTTGCAATTTCTTGTGCCAATTCTTTTAATATTCTTGGATGAAGATTATCTGGGCCCCCCGATTTAGCCCCATTAAGCTGTTTGAGTTTCGCTTCTACCTCAGATATGGTGATGTCTACCTCCATATCCTCATTCCCATTTATCATGCTACCATTATCCCTAAGATCCTCTTTAGTCTTATTAAAGACTGAGGCAAAGTATTTGTTTAGATATTGGGCCATGCCTAGATTATCCTTGACCTCCACTCCATCCTCAGTTTTTAGCGGTCCCACTTCTTCTTTCTTTGTTTTCTTCCTATTTATATGACTATAGAACCTTTTACTATTGGTTTTAATTCCCTTTGCAAGGTCCAACTCTACTTGACTTTTAGCCTGTCTCACTTTATCCCTACATATTCTAACCTCAATAAGGTAGCTTTCCTTACTGATCCCTCCCTTCTTCCACTCCCTATATGCTTTCTGCTTTTTCTTAATTACCTCTCTAAGATGCTTGCTCATCCAGCTTGGTCTACAACTCCTGCCTATGAATTTTTTCCCCTTTCTTGGGATGCAGGCTTCCGATAGCTTCTGCAGCTTTAATTTAAAATAATCCCAGGCCTCCTCTACCTTTAAACCCATAAATTCTTCAGTCCAATCCACTTGCCTAACTAATTTCCTTAATTTTTGAAAGTCAGCCCTTTTGAAATCAAAAACCCTAGTTGCAGATTTTTGTTAATCCTTCCATTCAGTTTGAACTGAATTAGCTCATGATCACTTGAGCCAAGATTATCCCCTACAACCATTTCCTCTATGAGATCCTCATTACTCGCCAAGACCAAATCTAAAATGGCATCCCCTCTAGTCGGTTCAGCAACTACTTGTTGAAGGAATCCATCAGCTATCGCATCTAGGAAAATCTGAGCCCTATTATTATTACTAGCACTCATCCTCCAGTCTATATCTGGGAAGTTAAAGTCTCCCATGATCACACAGTTTCCATTAGTATTTACTTTATTAAAAACATTAAAAAGGGCTCTATCCATATCCAAATTAGATCCCGGCGGTCTATAGCACACCCCAAGCACTATCCCAGGGGAGGCTCTAATAGCTTTCTTCCCCAATTTAATTATTGCCCAGACAGACTCAGTCATATCCATTTCATCGCTTCTTATTTCTTTACATTCTATCTCATCATTGATATACAGTGCTACTCCACCACCTTTACCTTTATTTCGGTCTTTCCTAAACAGCACATACCCTTCAATACCTGTAGCCCAGTCATGACTACTATTCCACCAGGTCTCTGTTATACCTATAATATCTGGTTTCACTTCCTGCACCAGTAACTCTAGTTCCTCCATTTTGTTACCTAGGCTCCTTGCATTAGTGTACAAACATCTTAATTTTTGCTGTTTGGCCTCACTCACATTCTGTACCCTATTAGGCACGGTTATTTTACTACCAGTATAACCTATTAGACTTGTATCTACACTGCCCTTCCTCCTACCTACAGCTGTATCCACTCTTACTTCATTTTCTTTCCACTCTATGCTAAATTCTGGCGTGGAGATTACCTGGACATCTCCCAACCATCTCCCCCAAATTCCTAGTTTAAAGCTCTCTTAATCAGTTGTGCCAGCCTCCATCCTAGAAGTCTATTTCCTTCCCTACTCAGATGAAGTCCATCCCGAGAGAACTGTCCTCTATCCATGAATGCCTCCCAATGGCCATACATCCCAAAGCCCTCCTTATAGCACCACTGCCTAAGCCATCTATTGATAGTCATAATCTTGTCACACCTTTGTTGCCCTTCTCTAGGAACAGGCAGAATCCCACTAAAGATCACCTGAGCCTCAATTTCCTTAAGCGTCCTCCCCAGCCTAACATAGTCTCCCTTAATACTTTCCAGTGAGAATCTAGCCGTATCATTTGTTCCCACATGAAGGATAATTAGGGGATTCTTTCCCGCTCCCTTTAGAATCCTTTTTAACCTCAGGTCTACATCCCGTATCTTAGCACCTGGAAGACAGCACACCCTCCTATTTTCTGGATCAGCTCTAGTTACAGGCCTATCTATTCTTCTCAATAAAGAGTCCCCAATCACATAGACCTGCCTTTTCCTAGTGACGGTGCTATTCTCCAGTCTATCCCCTGTTCCCTCTGGCTGCAAGTTTTTTCCATTCCCATTCTCCCTTGTAATCCTTTTTAACCCATCCTGTGTCCTCCTGGGGCTCATATTTGGTGTAATCTCCATTAACTCTTCCCCTTTTCCTATAGGACTAACCGCTCTTCTCTTCTTCCTTGCCCTGTCACCTTCAGTGACTACCTGCTGAGCCCCTTCTTCATTTTCCAACTCTGCAAACCTATTCTGAAGCTCTATTTCTCCTTCACTAGCCCGTCTTTTCCTCTGCCTAGTTCTTTTAGTCACATGCTTCCACTGACCACTTTCCTCACCCAGTCTCCCCTCAAAATTCCCTAGTCCTGCTTCCATCTGCAAGTCTGAGCTTTTCCCTTCAGATACCTCATGTCTTTGCTCCATAATCTGCTCAAACCCCTTCCTAAACTCTACCAGACTTTCCACCTGCATCTCCAAACCTCTGATCTTTTCCTCCATCAGCTCTATCAGACGGCATTTCATGCAGACAAAACTCTTACCAGGTGCCCCCTCCAGGATCATGTACATACCACAGCTTCCACATCCAGTCATCTTCATTTTGTCATCTGCTACATGGGTCACTCCCACTGCCACCTCTGAATCTGTCACAGCCTTCCCACCTAAATCCTGTTAATCTGGGAAACACAAACCACACCAAAACACCACCACCCACAGCAAAACCAAACCCCACACAAGCACCACAAGACAAACTCCGCTTTCAAACTCCCACTCAAACTCCCCTGTTTACAGCTCTGTTTGCTAGCTCCTGTGCTGCTGCAGCTGTCTGTGCTGCTGCCTGACTGGCTGCTACCTTTATAGGACCCCTAGTCAGTGAAGCCCCGCCCCCTAATCAGGGCTCAGCTTCTCTCCCAGCACAAAGCCCCTACAAGCCTCTACACATACAAATACTACCAATACAAAGCCAAACAAACACAAATACCTTCTCCTCCAACAGAACTCCCACTCAAACTCCCCTGTTTACAGCTCTGTTTGCTAGCTCCTGTGCTGCTGCAGCTGTCTGTGCTGCTGCCTGACTGGCTGCTACCTTTATAGGACCCCTAGTCAGTGAAGCCCCGCCCCCTAATCAGGGCTCAGCTTCTCTCCCAGCACAAAGCCCCTACAAGCCTCTACACATACAAATACTACCAATACAAAGCCAAACAAACACAAATACCTTCTCCTCCAACAGAACTCCCACTCAAACTCCCCTGTTTACAGCTCTGTTTGCTAGCTCCTGTGCTGCTGCAGCTGTCTGTGCTGCTGCCTGACTGGCTGCTACCTTTATAGGACCCCTAGTCAGTGAAGCCCCGCCCCCTAATCAGGGCTCAGCTTCTCTCCCAGCACAAAGCCCCTACAAGCCTCTACACATACAAATACTACCAATACAAAGCCAAACAAACACAAATACCTTCTCCTCCAACAGAACTCCCACTCAAACTCCCCTGTTTACAGCTCTGTTTGCTAGCTCCTGTGCTGCTGCAGCTGTCTGTGCTGCTGCCTGACTGGCTGCTACCTTTATAGGACCCCTAGTCAGTGAAGCCCCGCCCCCTAATCAGGGCTCAGCTTCTCTCCCAGCACAAAGCCCCTACAAGCCTCTACACATACAAATACTACCAATACAAAGCCAAACAAACACAAATACCTTCTCCTCCAACAGAACTCCCACTCAAACTCCCCTGTTTACAGCTCTGTTTGCTAGCTCCTGTGCTGCTGCAGCTGTCTGTGCTGCTGCCTGACTGGCTGCTACCTTTATAGGACCCCTAGTCAGTGAAGCCCCGCCCCCTAATCAGGGCTCAGCTTCTCTCCCAGCACAAAGCCCCTACAAGCCTCTACACATACAAATACTACCAATACAAAGCCAAACAAACACAAATACCTTCTCCTCCAACAGAACTCCCACTCAAACTCCCCTGTTTACAGCTCTGTTTGCTAGCTCCTGTGCTGCTGCAGCTGTCTGTGCTGCTGCCTGACTGGCTGCTACCTTTATAGGACCCCTAGTCAGTGAAGCCCCGCCCCCTAATCAGGGCTCAGCTTCTCTCCCAGCACAAAGCCCCTACAAGCCTCTACACATACAAATACTACCAATACAAAGCCAAACAAACACAAATACCTTCTCCTCCAACAGAACTCCCACTCAAACTCCCCTGTTTACAGCTCTGTTTGCTAGCTCCTGTGCTGCTGCAGCTGTCTGTGCTGCTGCCTGACTGGCTGCTACCTTTATAGGACCCCTAGTCAGTGAAGCCCCGCCCCCTAATCAGGGCTCAGCTTCTCTCCCAGCACAAAGCCCCTACAAGCCTCTACACATACAAATACTACCAATACAAAGCCAAACAAACACAAATACCTTCTCCTCCAACAGAACTCCCACTCAAACTCCCCTGTTTACAGCTCTGTTTGCTAGCTCCTGTGCTGCTGCAGCTGTCTGTGCTGCTGCCTGACTGGCTGCTACCTTTATAGGACCCCTAGTCAGTGAAGCCCCGCCCCCTAATCAGGGCTCAGCTTCTCTCCCAGCACAAAGCCCCTACAAGCCTCTACACATACAAATACTACCAATACAAAGCCAAACAAACACAAATACCTTCTCCTCCAACAGAACTCCCACTCAAACTCCCCTGTTTACAGCTCTGTTTGCTAGCTCCTGTGCTGCTGCAGCTGTCTGTGCTGCTGCCTGACTGGCTGCTACCTTTATAGGACCCCTAGTCAGTGAAGCCCCGCCCCCTAATCAGGGCTCAGCTTCTCTCCCAGCACAAAGCCCCTACAAGCCTCTACACATACAAATACTACCAATACAAAGCCAAACAAACACAAATACCTTCTCCTCCAACAGAACTCCCACTCAAACTCCCCTGTTTACAGCTCTGTTTGCTAGCTCCTGTGCTGCTGCAGCTGTCTGTGCTGCTGCCTGACTGGCTGCTACCTTTATAGGACCCCTAGTCAGTGAAGCCCCGCCCCCTAATCAGGGCTCAGCTTCTCTCCCAGCACAAAGCCCCTACAAGCCTCTACACATACAAATACTACCAATACAAAGCCAAACAAACACAAATACCTTCTCCTCCAACAGAACTCCCACTCAAACTCCCCTGTTTACAGCTCTGTTTGCTAGCTCCTGTGCTGCTGCAGCTGTCTGTGCTGCTGCCTGACTGGCTGCTACCTTTATAGGACCCCTAGTCAGTGAAGCCCCGCCCCCTAATCAGGGCTCAGCTTCTCTCCCAGCACAAAGCCCCTACAAGCCTCTACACATACAAATACTACCAATACAAAGCCAAACAAACACAAATACCTTCTCCTCCAACAGAACTCCCACTCAAACTCCCCTGTTTACAGCTCTGTTTGCTAGCTCCTGTGCTGCTGCAGCTGTCTGTAGAACTTATTTCTACCAGTTTAGGTTAAAACTTCCCCAAGGCACAAATTCTCCCTTGTACCTTGGATTAAGTAAATGCTGCCACCACCAAGTGACTTAACAAAGAATCAGGGAAAGGACCACTTGGAGTCCCCCAAAATATCCCGCCAAGCCTTATACCCTCGTTATTGGTCCTTTTGGTCAGGTGCCAGCCAGGTTACTTGAGCTTCTTAACCCATTACAAGTAAGAGGTTTTTGTGCTTCTGGCCAAGGGGATTTTATAGTACTGTATACAGACAGGTGGTTACCCTTCCCTTTATTTTTATGACAAGGCCTAAATCTATTAATTAAATAGGTTGCATTTTCTTTTGTTTATTATTTTAAAATTAACTAAAAAGCACTCTTAGACCACTACAGTTCTCTTCTGTCTCATACAAATTACAGTTGAGTGTATTTCAAATTTAATTCTATGTTGTAATTTGTCAGCTACAAGAATGAGAGAAAGATAGGTTATATCTAGATATACAAATGTGTGTATGATTCTATATCTCTGTCTAAGATGCTTGCTTTTTGTTCATGAACAACCACAGAAAGAAAGAGACTTTAAAGTGGCCTGGCTGAAGGGCCAAGTCACAGGGTGAGGCAGACCACTGCAGGGATGGAGCAGCCATTGGAAAGAGACACAGGGGGGGGACAGAGCTGCTACTCTGTGCCCGGACACAAGGGGGCAGCAGTGGTGAGTCAACCTCTTCACAGTATGTATATGTGTCTATAGAGATCTGTGTACATATATTATGGAAAAGATGAAGTATTGTTATGTTGGTTTGATGTCAGTTTTGAAGGTTGGTATGGCTACTTAGTGTTCTGTCAGGTATAAGATATATGTTACCTTTTATACTTAGTAATCATATATATCAGTAAAAGTATATCATATTGTACTGCATTCATATGTCTGCATTATTCAATTTATGATTATTTTTTCTACAACCAATGATTTGCACTAGGTAGGAATCTGGTCCATTGATTTGACCAATGGAAATTTTGTCTGGCTAAGAACAATAGGATCAGACCTCTTAAGGTACATCTGCACTGCAGTAAAACACCTCCAGCTGGCCCATGTCAGCAGATTTGGGATCATGGGGCTATAAAACTGAAATGTAGATACCTAGGCTGGAGCCAAGGGTCTGGGACCCCATGAGTCAGTTGACATGGCCCAGCCATGGGTGTTTTATTGCAGTTTAGATATACACTTAGGTATGTGCTGCAATGTAAGCCCATGGTTAGATGGACTTGACCCAGCTGACCCTTGGTTAGAAAACCCAGGGATTGAGTGGCTAGAGTCATTATCAACCCTAGGTTAAGAATTTTTTAACCTGGCCTTGTACCCGGGGCACTGGTGTCTACATGTCAGCACGCAGATCTGAGTCAAACCAATCACATCCCAGGTTCCCCATCATCCTCCTAAATGTGCCCACTCTAGCTATATCACTGTGGTACAGTGTGGGAAAACTTGACTGTCTATCCTGTATATTACAGGAAGTTTGAACAGCCCACCAACAAATCTTGCCAAGCAGTCATTTTAGTCTGTGTGCCCCCAGCTACCGGAGCCATCAGCATGGAAGAGGCACCTTTTGAAGAACTTCTCTTGCTTGCACTTTTGTTCCTGTGTCAGAAAATGGGAAGAGCTTCTGTGAGACGCCATTTCACTGGCATTTGCTGATCCACCAAAGGCATCTGACAGAGTTTATGATGGAGCAGGAGGAGGAGGAGATGTAGGTGAAGGACACAGCCATGGAAGACTCAGACTAGCTGATGCTGTTCATAACAATCAGTATCACCACAGATATCACTTATATAGATTGGTGCTTCTGGAACAGAGGAACAAGCACAGACTGGTGGGATCACATTGTCATGCAGACCTGGCATGTTCAGCAGTGGGTCCAGAACTTTTGCAAAAAGAAAGCTACATTTCTGGAGCTTTGAGCAGCTTGCCCTGACCCTTCAGCATAAAGACACATGCATGAGGGTGGCCATGCTAGTCCAGAAGCTGGTTGCTATAATTTTCTGGAACCTGGCTACCCCAGACTGCTACAAGTCCATTGCCAACCAGTTTGGTGCTGGAAAGTCAACTGTGGGTGAAGAGGTGGCAGAGATTTCTGAGGCAATCCGGTATGTGGTTTATCCCAAGGTGGCAGGCATAAAAGATATTCCTGAAGTAATTTCTATCTTTGAGAAAATGGGATTTCCGAACTATGTCAGGGCCATTGATGCAACCCATATGCCCATAGTTTGCCCTCCTCAAGAAGCACATGAGTACATAAACCACAAAGGGTACTATTCCATTTCTGTACAAGCCCTTATGGACCACAGACGGTGATTTATGAATGTCAACATGGGTTGCTATGGAAAAGTTTGAGATGCCAGGGTTTTTACCCGATTGGGAGACTACAGTCATGGACTGTAGGAGACACTATTCTCACCAAATCATAGAATCATAGAATTATAGACTATCAGGGTTGGAAGGGACCTCAGGAGGTCATCTAGTCCAAACCCCTGCTCAAAGCAGGACCAATCCCTAAATAAATCATCCCAGCCAGGGCTTTGTCAAGCCTGACCTTAAAAACCTCAAAGGAAGGAGATTCCACCACTTTCCTAGGTAATACATTCCAGTGCTTCACCATCCTCCTAGTGAAAAAGTTTTACCTAATATGCAACCTATCCACACTGCAACTTGAGACCATTACTCCTTGTTCTGTCATCTGCTACCACTGAGAACAGCATAGACCCATCCTCTTTGGAACCCCCTTTCAGGTAGTTGAAAGCAGTTATCAAATCCCCCCTCATTCTTCTCTTCTGCAGATTAAACAATCCCAGTTCCCTCAGCCTCTCCCCATAAGTCATGTGTTCCAGTCCCCTAATCATTTTTGTTGCCTTCTACTGGACACTTTCCATTTTTTCCACATCCTTCTTGAAGTGTGGATAACAAAACTGGACACAGTACTCCAGATGAGGCCTCACCAATGTCAAATAGAGGGGAACGATCACGTCCCTCGATCTGCTGGCAATGCCCCTACTTATACAGCCCAAAATGCTGTTAGCCTTCTTGGCAACAAGGGCATACTGTTGACTTATATCCAGCTTCTCATCCACTGTAACCCCAGGTCCTTTTCTGCAGAACTGCTGCCTAGCCATTCAGTCCCTAGTCTGTAATGGTGCATGGGATTCTTATGTCCTAAGTGCAGGACTCTGCACTTGTCCTTGTTGAACCTCATCAGATTACTTTTGGGCCAATCCTCTAATTTGTCTAGGTCCCTCTGTATCCTATCCCTACCCTCCAGCGTATCTACCACTCCTCCCAGTTTAGTATCATCTGCAAACTTGCTGAGGGTGCAATCCACGTCACCTTCCAGATCATTAATGAAGATATTGAACAAAACATAAATGGAGTTACTGTCCCAACTGTTTTTCTGGAGGATCCCTCATACCGCCTTTTCCCTTGATTTATGTAACCGTACCTTGATTTCAGAGCCCCTGACAAAAGGAGATTTAATCATACTCTTAGCAGGTATAGAATGGTTAATGTATGTGCTTTTGGCAGATTGAAATCCCATTGGAGAAGTTTACAGACCTGTTTAGATGCCAGTGTCATCAGTGCTGTCTGCATTACTGTGGCTTCCTGTGCTCTTCACAATCTTTGTAAAGTCAGGGGTGAGCCATTTCCTCCGAATGGACCTCTGACAGCAAGGGGCTGCTGAACCCGTACACTCGGCCAGAAATTGTACGTACCACAGCTGGAGCTGTGAGCCAAACATTAACCCATTGCCAGGCACGCCATTACCATACCAAAACACCAGTAACAACAAAACCTTAAAAAAACAACAACAAAAAACAACCCTAAGTGCATGAACAAGTGAAAACAGTGAAACCATGTATAAGACAGAACTCCCCTACTGTTGCATATCCCCTGGCCCATTCCGCCAATCTCCTGGCACCAGGGGAAGGGAGTAGAGGCATCTAGGAGTGAGGGTGTCTGTATGGGGCAAAGTTGCCCGGCCCAGCTGCTCGTAGGGCCCAACTCCATGGGCCACCAGCAGTTTTACAAGCTGCTTCTGGACTGTTTCACAGGGCAAACCCAGGACATGGTGTGGGTGATGCAGCAAGAGCCACTATTCTTGCACCTATTAGTGATAGCAGCCGCTCAAACAGTTCTTTCTGCTGAGCTCTGACCTCCTCCCTTAGCTGCTGTTCCTGTTACAGTGAATCAAGTGCCTCCTCCAGCGCTGAAATCCTGTCCTGAAGCTGCCCATCCAGCACCTTACCTCTCACCATGTCTTTCCTGTGGCCAAAAGTCCCTCTGTCTTCGTTACTGTCTGAACCTGTTTGTTGGTCCTGTCCAGAACTTCAACCATCAGTTCATCATGGAAATGCTTCCTCTTGGAATGGTCTATGAAGCTACATTGGCCCAGACTTCTGCTGCAGTGTGGTGAGTGGTGGAGGTATTGCTATCAGTAGCAGTTGAGGGGCCTGGAGTAGGACAAGACACAGAGAGGGGTATTGTCTCAAATAGCTCAGTGCAGCTGCCAGAAAAAAATGTTGTGGAATTTCTTAGGTTTTTATTTGTATTTCCATTTTTCTGATGTGGGTTGCTACCCTTACTCATACTTAGTAGAAACTTACTTGATTAGTAGCCCTGTTTGGGTCAATGGGACTACTTATCAATTGAAGATGCTACTCAATGTGAGTAAAGATGGAAGAATTGGGCCCCTGATGTTTAATTTTGCAATATCATTTATGGTCTATTGATAGCAATAATCTTTAAGATGGAATACTATAGTTTCCATGAATTCTTTGAGCTGTTCAAAATAATCTCTGAAGGGATTCACACTCACGTGTCCTTGTAATATCCTTAGCATATTATTCTACTAAAATATATATTTGTGCACATTTTATGTATTAGTGAATGCTTTACAGATCTGAAAGCTACTGATTCAAATGTATTATAAATGTACAAATTTAGCCTGGTTATTGATGTTGTTCTATGTAATTTCTCATTCATGAATGGGTGCCTTAATACCCTTGCCATGACGCACTGCCAAATTAAAGAGTGTCAGACAGTAAACCAAACTTAATTGGCTAAATTGTTAAATGGCTAAGATATACTTTAGGATTCTGAATTGTCAGACTGACTACAGCTTTTTATAAACTTTACAAAAAACAAATTATGTTAAATATGGGTGTTACGGGATTAAAACCTTTTGTTATAAACACATAGACAGATTAGAGTTCATTTCCATTTTAAATACTTACAAACAGGCCTACCAAGTGGGGCAAACATGTTGGACAAGATCCCAGGGCTCAGGATTACAGGAATCTAACAGCAGTCAATCCACAGCAGTGACAGCATGACACAAAGGTAGGAGGTCCACTTATAATATCTTTGTTGTGAGCCATTATGAATCTATAAGCAGTGTTGCTAATATATACAATGGTTCTCTCTCTCTCTCTCTTTCATGATTTATATATTTTTTAAAAGATTCACTTCAGTTACTTTTTTCCTAGGAGAACCAGTGCAGCAATTTATTTTGCTATTTCAGAATATCAGCTCTTCCACTCAAGACCAGCCAGATCACATCTGTGAATTTAAAAACACAAATATTTAATAATTTTTGAATGAGAGTATTTCACTAAGTCTTCTTGCTTGTCTAAATCTTTAGAGATAAAGTATCCCATAGAAGATCTCCAGGAAAAATAAACCAGGCTTTTCTTTTACAGCTTACAATAATATGTTTATGTCTGGTTATTGTCATAGTATAAATTCAATTTGTATAGCTGTGTGAGATTTCATACTTCACTTTAATTCAATATCCAGTCTACTTTGTGACTGTTTTTAATGCTTGGAAAACATTCATATTTCTTTTATTTTTCCACTTTCCTATCTACTGGACATGGATTTTATTTATGTTATACAGTGTTACTTTTTCTTGTGTTAACATACAACTTATTAGAAATAACAAACTGTTAGTAAGTATTCCTACCCAGAATCTAATCAAAGTGTCCATTTATTTTTATATATTGACATGAAAAAAAGTCTTAAAATGTGAATATTTTATTTTATAATATATCCTAATAAATTGCTAGAAGTAGCACATTTTACTAGGCTTTTTACACATCCTTTCTTTCTTCCATTCCCCTTCCCCTAAAATGTTTTCCTCTCAGGACCTAATTCAAAGCCCAGTTAAGTCAATGGAAAGACTTCCTTTGACTTCAGTGTGCTCTTATGGGCTAATCCTACACAACTGAATCAACAGGTGCTTTGCCATTATTTTTAATGGGTGCAGGAACAAGCTCCAGTTCAGCAATATATTTAACCATATGACTAAGCATGTGAGCAGTTCCATTGACTCTAGTTGGATTTCAAATTATGCATATACTTAAATACTTTATTGAATCAAGGCTGCATACTCTAGAGTAGAGGTTCCCAAACTTGGTTCACGGCTTGTTCAGGGCAAGCCCCTGGAGGGCCACGAGACGCTTTTTTACCTGAGCATCCACAGGTACGGCCGGTCGCAGCTCCCAGTGACCATGGTTTGCTGTTCCAGGCCAGTGGGAGCTGCGTGAAGCAGCTGGGAATGGAGAACCGTTGCCACTGGGAGCTGCGAGCGGCCGTACCTGCAGACACTCAGGTAAACAAAGCATCTTGCGGCCTGAACAAATCATGAACCAAGTTTGGAAAGCCCTGCTCTAGGCTATTAATTGAATTGAGAAGAATTTGCTATTTACACTGTAGTGAAATTCTGGCCTCACTGAATTCAATGGCATAATTCCCATTGACTTCAGTGGGTCCAGGATTTCACCATAAAACCTCAACCCTGCAGTCTTTGGACATCCAAAACTGCCAATGACTCACTAATTACCTATGTATAATGTGAATACCGCAGTATTCAAATTATATGTATAGTATAGCTCCAGATCCAATCCTGAGAGTTCTTTGATTTTAAGTTACTCACTCACACTTTTTTCTTTTTTTAATGTGGATTCCCTGTAAGGCAGGAGAAGTTGATTATACAGCATTCTGTGAAGTGAAAATGTTCAGAATCTGCAGAACGCTAGTCTAAGTAAATTCAATTTTATTGCAGGTGTATCTGAATGTTAATTCCAGATGTCGGCATAGATTGGGCTGCGTTAGTAGAAGCATTACCAGCAGATTGAGGGAAGTGATTATTCCCCTCTATTCAGCACTGGAAAGGTCATATCTGGAGTATTGCATCCAGTTTTGGGCCCCCCACTACAGAAAGGATATGGACAAATTAGAGAGAGTCCAGCGGAGGGCAACAAAAATGATTGGGGGCTGGGGCATATGACTTATGAGGAGAGGCTGAGGGAACTGGGCTTATTTAGTCTGCAGAAGACAAGGATGAGGGGGGATTTGATAGCAGCCTTCAACTACCTGAAGGGGGGTTCCATAGAGGATCGAGCTAGGTTGTTCTCAGTGGTGGCAGATGAAAGAACTAGGAGCAATGGTCTCATGTAGTAGGGTGGGAGGTCTAGGTTGGATATTAGGAAAACCTGTTTCACTAGGAGGGTGGTGAAGCACTGGAATGGGTTACCTAGGGAGGTGGTGGAATTTCCATCCTTAGGGGTTTTTAAGGCCTGGCTTGACAAAGCCCTGGCTGGGATGATTTAGTTGAGGGTGGTCCTGCTTTGAGCAGAGGGTTGGACTAGATGACCTTCTGAGGTCTCTTCCAACCCTGATATTCTATGATTCTGTGATTCATAGAATTTTGTTTTTGCCGTTTTTTAGCCTTTAAGGCCCAGATCCTGCAAAACTTATGCGTGAGCTTGATGGTAATTCTTTTGACTTTGGTGGGAGTATTTTTTTTAAATCTAAGCTAAGATTCTAACACAATGTTATGAGTCCTGCAGTTAGGTCTTTAATAAACTCCAAATACCACAAGATTCACCATAAAATGAGTGTTCAATGAGAGCAAGACCAAGCCCTAAAACAGAGGTATTTCACACCTCTGGGGAGGTGGAGAGTGGTCTCAGAATCCTTTGACTTCCAGGACACCTAGCAGTACACAGGAAGCACTTGGGAGAACAGAGGACCAGGCTATAATTTTTAAAGTGAAGAAAGCATGCTATAAAATGACTGTATTGTTAGCATTTGTTCTTTTTCTATATATTTTGAAATACGACAGTTACATGTTTTAAAACAGTGGTATTCAATTACATTTTCTGACGGGTCAGAAAAGGCAACCTCCAAATCCTGGTGGGCTAAAGGTGCTCTCCAGGGCAAATGGGCTCTTCAGGTGTTTGCTCCTAATGAAAGCATGTCAATTACTAATTGCTTGATGTTGCATAAGCAACTGCTTAAGTGCCTGATTAAAAATCTATCACTGTAAGTCGAAATGTATCACAGTATAGCTTCAGTGTGTTTTTAAATGTAAATTAAAAGATTCTAAATTAAATACAGGTGAAGTCCGTTTATCTCAATTGCTTGAGGACATCTGACACCTTCAAATAATGGGGCATTTGGATAAAGGAAAGTGATATTTTTAGCTGCAGTTTCATAGTGAAATTTCTTTCAGCTACTGTCTATGGTGACAGACTGCATTAGGAGTTGAAGTGGAAATGTTTGATGCTTTCTCAGAGCTCTCCCTTAGTCCTCCATCATTGTTTCCAATTTCTCTGACACTTAAAACCTCATCACCACATCGTTTTTGTTTGCATTTTTTTAGCTTTTTTGTTTTACTGAATTTTTTGTTTGAATACAAAAAAGTTCTCTGGCATTTAATGTATAAAACACAAGCTTCACTCCTCTACAGAACTTATTAGAATAGTGGCAGCTAATAGACAGAAGGTTGTTGTCTGCAATATTTACCTCTTGTTACTAGTGAGCAAAGTGGCACTTCTTGCTCTATACTAGCTTGTTAAAATCTGGCTTCAGTGAAGTGACTGCTATATGAAGGCAGCTCTCCAGAGACTCATTTGTCAGCCTGTTTCAAGCATTGTTCTTGATGACATTCATGACTGCAAAGCTGGATTCACACATATACATGGATTCAAACACTGAGCACCGGGAGGGAAAATGTCTTGAGGTTTGTATACTTTTGTGTCCAGATAATCATGATTTCAGTGTTCTTGAATTCATTTTTCAGCACATCTGAGGTCTGCAGGTTGACTAGTTCCAGCTGCAGCATATTCTCACCTTTACAGGGAGGACCTTATGGGGATGAGATGGGAAGTCACCCTCAGGTGTCATGGAGAAAAGGTCATGTACAAAGCCAATTACATCGTTTGGCATGCAAAAATCTCCATATTGAACACTGAAGTTGTTCCTTAGCTTTTGAAGGAAACTTGTCACGAGGCGACTGATCACATTATCTGCTTCCATTGCTGATCAGGGTGTTGCAGAGTTGAATGAAGTGCAAAGATTCCCAGAGCTCAAATCTAAGAGAAATATCTCCAGCTTCTTCTGAAAAGCTTCTATTTTCTTATCTTGGCCTTGCAGCTGTACATTCAGGATACTCAGGTGGTCATATATGTTGCATAGAATTGCTACTTTGACTAAGAATTCAGTATCTTCTAGAAGGACCAGATATTCAGCTGCCTTCTTGTGGGTGCTCTACTGACGGTAATCAACAATGTGAGCCTTGAGTTTGCAGAAGTATGCCAGCAATGTACCCTTACTAAGTCAGCAAATGTCATTATAGAGAAGATCTTCATGGTTTGCAGAGGACTCAATGACCAACTCACAAAATAGTCTGTGCTGCAGACTTGAGGAGGCTCTGCTGAAACTGATTATTTTAATCACAGCCTCCATGACATCTTTCAGTTCCTCACTCAGCTTGGCACACAGCACACTTCGATGTATGATATAGTGCAGTGCTTTCATTTGTAGTGCCACTTCTGCCAGTCATGTCTCAAGACCACTCTGAGACATGCCCAGCATTGAAGGTGCTCCATCAGTTACCAGAAGACAGATCTTGCTTAGTAAGAGTCCTTGTTGCTCAAACACTGCACTGATTTTCTCAAATATGATGTCGCCTGTGACATACATTTCCAGAGGTATCAAATTCAAGAGTTCCTTTCAGAGGACGTGGCCATTAAAGTATGTCATAAAAACATAGCTGTGCTATATTCTTATTGTCTGGTCATCAATGGCCAACAACACAAACTCAGCACCTTTCAGTCCTTTCAACAAAAAATAAAGCACTTCAGCATCCAAGGCCTAGACAGGATGCACTGTTGTTGCATCTGACAGGGGAACTTGCTTGGCAGCATTCACAATGGCCTCCTTTGTCTTCTCATCAGCTACCACCTAATGGAGAATAGACAATGTATGCTCTTTGACAGTTACAGAATCAATGCAGGGCTTTTTCTTTCATCCAGAGTCCAGGCCACTCATAGAGAAGCTTCCTTAGTCATCTTCTTTCGTGATGCAGAACTTGTGAGAAAATTTCCCCATAACTGGAAAATATAATCATGGAGTCTATCTTTGATCACCCCGTGTCCAAGTTCAAAGGATAACAGTTGTTGAAAACTGGTTGGTTCATCTGAGAGTATCCTGGGCCTGGCACATGCTGGCTTGGAGCCAGGGTCGCCTGGCAGGGGAGCCCAGGGACTGGAGCTGGAGCTGGGTACAGCAGAGCCCCCAGCATGGAACAGAAAGGAACAGCTGATGCCAGCAAGCCAAAGGGTTGTGCATCTGTGGGCTACATCTGGACTGTGGGCTGCCAGTTGTAGAACAATGTTTTAGGGGAAAGAAATACAGAAAATATCAAGGAAATTAAACTTAGCCTTTAGTTAGAGCATCAGATTACATTTTTTATGGACTCTGTGATAAGAACTACCCAGATCTTGTGTCCAGGTCTAGAATGAAGAGCAGTCCCTTCATTATGTATACTCACTGCTGCAAAAAAGGAGAGATGAAGCATGGGGTGTTGGTATCCCACTATAACCCCTTTTCATTTACTGGCCAGAGTAGGTGGCCAGGCAGAAGAGGGGAAGTAAGATGCACTCTTTGAAGAGCTGCAATAACCTGCCGCTTGTATCATTCCCAAACCCTCCCTACCCCCAAAGCAAGAAGGAAGCAAGTGATGAATTGTGCCACAGAGGTGTGTCTCTGAGGCAGAATACCACCTTGGAGCTCTTCCTGGGGCCCTGGTCCAAGCTGTGCCTACCCCAAAAAGATGTAAATGATGCATTTTGATCCTGATCCAACTTTCCATTGATTTCAATGGGATTAGGATCAGGGCCTTAAGGATGCAGCTGAATGATAATAACATTTGACGGGCAAAAGATTTCAGTTAAAATACCTAGTATACACTAGGGTTAAGAACTGTTCATCACCATATAAACAGAATACTAGCAGGGAGTGGCCTGAGTGTAGTGCACACCTGTCATAAAATTATTATTATATTATTACAGTGGTTCCTAGAGTCCCCAACCCAGATTGGAGGACCATGGTGCTAGGCACTGCACAAACACAGTAAAGACAGTCCCTGTTCGAAATAGCTTAAAATCTAAATAAATAAGATGAGATGAATGGTGGAGGGGAAACAGAGGCACAGTCATGCAGCAGGTCAGTGCAATGCTGGAACTAGAACCAGATTCTCAGCCTAGGGCTCTGTTGACTACACCACAATGTTAGAATCAGAAGAGTCTGTGGCAGTTTGGAATGGCAGGTGGCAGTTGGCTGAGCTGAGTTTCTGCTGTAGTGTAGACAGCTTTATATCCTGGTTGAAACTCCACAAAAAGCCCTTTTGGTGAACACACAGGGTATGCCTGTACTTGGAGCTGGGGATGTAATTAGGAGCTGTAGGATGTAAAATAGAAAGTAGCTGCAGCAGTGTGAGCTGCGTGTGTGTTTGGGGGAGTGGGGGATAGCCATCCCAAGCTTGTATCCGTCCGAGACCCTAGGCACATACGTGGAGTGGCTAACCTATTCCACTGTTTGCACTGCCATGACTACACACTCTATTTTTAGTACACAAGCTCCATAAAAGCTAGTGTGAGTATGTCTCCTTGAGCTGGGAATGACAGCTCAAGTTCCAAGTGTAGACCTATCCATAGAATCAGCGACTGCTGAAAACTGACAAAGTAAACAAAATGAGCCTGTTTCTTCTCTCTCACAATTTTTACATCAGTGCAAGTCCATTGATTACAGTAGAATTGCTTTTGATTTACACTAGTTTAGTCATAGGAGGATCCAAATCAGTCTTTGGGGAGCAGTAGATAAATAGGTACGTTAACTGAAGATAAAGGGGACCTGATTATCTATTCCTGTCACTCCATTAATATAAAGGGCCTTACATTACTTGGTAGGAATGGCTGCTGAGTGATGCCCCCTATTTTAGGCAGTCCTCTGACCACTGCAGAGCTACCAGAATGGCTCCATACAAGCATCTCTTCTGGCCCCCAAGGCATGTGTCAGGGAGCGATAGGGCATGATCAAGACCTGAGGCTGCCCTAACTTACAGTGAAGTCCAGGTAGGACGCCAGTTAACCTGAGAGTACAAGAAGTGCCGAGATCGCTTACCCTGCAGTGGGCAGGGACTTCTGACTGGAAAAAGGACTGAGGGCCAAATCTGATTCTTTGAACAAAGCCCAAATTAATAAGCTTTTCAAATGGAATATCAGTGTAGACTGTGTGGGAGAACAGGATTCTATCTCGCAGGTACAGGAATGACTGCTTCTCTTTCATTCCCCTTTATGCAGAGAGTATTGTTGAGAGGATCCAAATGAATATGGCCACATCTACATTCCTTTGACTTGCCACTACTCAAGCTCTTACCTACTTCATTATCAGCAATGATATGTGACATGTAATGGTTTGGGAGTTGTCTATAATGAATAGTGGACACATGATGGTACTGCTATAGTTTTAGCAAAGCATACCTGGAGAAGGAGAGGAAGCAAGATTTAGGCTAAAGAGTAACTGAGTAACTTCTTCAAAATTTAGGTTAAAGATTTTTTGAAGAGTTTCCATGTCAGTTAATGCAAGGATACTAATAGTTTAGTAATTAGATTATTGGGTAAAGAAGTTACAATAGTAAGAAATGAGAGTAAAAATAAAGGAGATTTTAAAGAGGAAATAGTTTGTAGGGTTCACAGCTTTCATTTTAGCAGGACAAAACTTTTCCTGGAATCCCAGCTACCTATGGACAACAAACAACTGCCAATGACATCCTCAACACTTGGATAAGTATCAAACCTGTTTTCTTTTACTGGCCGGGGTTTTGTTTAAGTGGTTGGCTTTTATCTATGGATTATTGGCAGCTGTCATGTTCTGCATGAGGGAGAAAAAAATGTTTATTTTATCCTGTTTATTAGCAGGAAGAGAAATGTCCAGCACCACTGCAGGAAATGCAGGGCCCACTCCTGCTCTCAGTGTAGTGTCTCATTAACTGGAAACAGAATTGGGTCTCAGACAGTTGCAGTTTGAATTCTCTTGGTCTTGAAATGTAGTGAACATTATCAGATTCCTGAGGCCCTGTTGCTGCGTAATTAGTTTACACGAACGCCACTATCCCACACCTTTGCCAACTAAGGATGTTTTACAATAGTAAGCAAAGCTTTCAAGATGTGACAACTTGCATTTGTACTGGATATGTTCCCCCAACCTTGACTGAGCTGGACAAAAGGATCTATCTAGTAGAGACTGCTCTGTTGCTCTGTTAAGCATCTAGCCAGGAGAGGACTCCATAAAAGAGATCTGCTTGGGCTAACTTTTTATGCTCAACCTGGACCCAAGCACACCCACCCTGACCCTGAGAGGGTTGAATCATTTTATGACCCAACCCCGCCCCAATGCCTATCGGCCCTGCTCCTGCCATGTGCTGCCCCTGCTGCTGCGCAGGGTATACTGTGGAGTGAGAGGTACTGTGACTCCTTGGCATTCTCACTATGCAGCATGCACAGAACAGCAAGGTGGCAATGGCCAGCAGGAGTGGGCCAAGCTGCTGCTAAGGCACTGACCCTACAAGCAGGAAGAATCTGATCCGACCTGGTTGTTTTCGGACTTGATTCAGATCCAACACTTTTAGTCAGATCCTACCAGGCTCAAGTTGGGTTTCAAGGCTCTACTCCATAATGCTAGGGGAACAGAAAAAAGGAAGTAACATCCTGATGTGGTGGGGAAAGCTGATGGCTGCGCGCGAGAAGGTTGGCTGCATCAGCCTCAGAACTGGATGTGGAGGGAAGGCTGGAAGTAGGTAGTGGGGAGAAGTAGGGGACTGGAAAAGTGAGAACCGAGCAGAGGGATGGGGTAGCTGCAATCCGAAGATACAGGGCAGTGGCCTGCAAGCAGTAGATGTGAGATAACTGCATGTGTGACAACAGGATGACAGCGCTCATGGCCCCAACAGGACACAGACAGAAGAGTTGGGCTCTTGCTTCAGTGGTTATGGGAATGAGGCGGGATTAGAGGGAATATCCCTGACAGTAGGTTGGAGGAGACTTATTATTTTATTATTTGTATTACCATGGAGTATATAGTCCTTTATACCCTGTACTGGACTGAACTGCAATGATCTTTATTGGAACTGTTAAAGTAATTGTGCTTAGGGTATTTCCCTATAAGCCTGGTTTCTGGCAGGCTTAGTAAAGTAATTCTCTCTAGAGTGGTGGTTCTCAAACTATTTACCATTGTGGGCTGCATATGCAGCTCTCTATGTGTTATGTGGGCCGCATCCACACAATATATATACTACCTGTGTGGCCCCGAGGATGTTACATGGGTCGCAGCTGTATGCTGATTGGGCTACAAGCAGCCCATGGGTTGAGAGCAGGGGTTCTCAACCTTTTTCTTTCTGAGCCCCCGCAGCATGCTATAAAACCTCCATGGACCTCCTGTGTCACAACTGATTTTCTACATATAAAAGCTGGGATAGCAAACAGGGCAATTGCTTGGGGGCCTCATACCACAGGGTGCCCTATGAAGCTAAGCTGCTCAGGCTTCGGCTTCAGCCCCAAGTGGTGGGGCTCAGGGCCTTGGGCTTCAGCCCCATGCAGTGGGGCTTCGGCTTTCTGCCTTGGGCCTCAGTGACTCTGATGCTCGCCCTGCTTGATGGACCCCCTGAAACCTGCTTGCCCCAGACTCCTGATTGAGAACCATTGCTGTAGAGCATGGTGAGTCCCCATAAACTCTCATAGAGCCTGTAAAGACTAGTGTTCCTACCTTGTAGTACGCAGGGCAAACTACTAGATATTTAGTGGGATTGGTGTACAACACTCACAATGACATTCTGCAGTGTGATTTGTCAACAAAACAAAGTGTCAACTCTTGGCCAGAACCTGGCATCACTGAATTCTAAGAGTTTTGTCTTCAAGGGTGTGCAGAGCTGAATGTAGTGGCTGTACTCAGGAAGTTAAAGATAAGCACATGAATAAGTCTTTGCAGGATTGCAGACTAAATCTGTAACTTCATAGAAAAGTGGACTTTAAGAAGTTATCTGGTGTTGCGCTCTCCTCCAAAGTGATGTTTCGGTACATTCTTGAACTTTAATTAGTCTGTATGTTTCTGAAGAGAAAATGTTATTCACAAGAAGGGGTTCTGGCCCCAATATGCTATTCTGGCAGCATATAGGGCAATAAACAGCACAGCAAGGAACTGAAGGAGAATTCCATTGGTGAAGGCAGTGCTGTTTCTATGCTGGCTCTTCCTTGCAAGCCCTTATGATAGTGGTATTTAAAAAGTCAATCATGTGATGTTCTGTCAGGGTACTGTGCATTTGTACTGGTTAACTTAGTTGTGTGTTCAAAAATTTACCAAAGGTTTGTATTATATATTTATTGTATGGCACATAGTAAATTGCTCTGCCTCCATAAATGTGATAATCTGAGATTTGCTTTGATTGAAGCCGTAGTTCTCTTGACCACTTACCTAATTTAGACTGGAACTCAGCCACTTGTTCTTTGCAGGAGGATCCTTCCATGGAATTTCTTTGCACTGTACTAGATGTCCCTGTGGTGTCTAGCTTAATGCTTTCAGACTGTGCAATTTTTTTTTATTTTACAAAAGTTTTCTTTCAAATAACCTAGGAACTTTAATCAAAAAACTGCATTCGTGATGTTAGGGATGAAGTTAAGCACTCAAAGTCAGGCAAGTTAATGCCAAAGTAAATTTGAAAGAGACAGTTACAACTGTGGTCCTTTATGGCTTTGAATGTTACTATTACATAATTTTTGACCGTCTTCCTAGGTGCGTCATCCGAGGTGCATGGATAGGGCCCTATCAAATTCACAGCCACGAAAAAAGCATCACGGACCTTGAAAAATGGTCTCACCGCGTGAAATCTGGTCTTTTGTTTGCTTTTACCCTATACTATACAGATTTCATGGGGGAGACCAGCATTACTCAAATTGGGAGTCCTGGCCAAAAAGGCAGTTGCAGGGGGGAGGGTCAGAAGGTTTTTTTTTGGGGGGAGGGGTAGTCACAGTATTGCCACCCTTACTTCTGTGCTGCCTTCAGAGTTGGTCGGCCGGAGAGCAGCGGCTGTTGGCCAGGCACCCAGATCTGGAGGCAGTGCCCTGCCCGCAGGAGCGCAGAAGTATGGGTGGCAATACCATACCATGCCGCCCTTACTTTGTGCTGCTGTCTTCAAAGCTGAGTGGCCAGAGAGTGGCAGTTGCTGACTGAGGCCCCAGCTCTGCAGGCAACAGCGCAGAAGTAAGGGTGCCAATACCATCCCATCCCATCCTTCCTTCCGTGCTGCTGCTGATGGCGGCTCTGCCTTTAGAGGTGGGTTCCCAGCCAGAAGCCGCTGCTCAGCTCTGAAGGCAGCAGCAGCAGTGCAGAAGTAACAGTAGCAGTACCGCACCCCGCACCCCAACTCCTTTTGGGTTCAGGACCCTTACAATTACAACACTGTGAAATTTCAGATTTAAGTTGCTGAAATCATGACATTTATGATTTTTAAAATCCTGTGACTGTGAAATTGACCTAAATGGAGCCTGAATTTGGTCAGACCCAAGGCATGGAGTATGATGTGTACTATTAATGACTTTCACAGTGTTTTATTTTCTGGTATACCCAAAGATGCGGACTACACACGGCTCTCTAAGGCTGTGGAAAAAAAACCTGTGTACTATCCAATTGCACTGTGGGAGGAATCGTTATGCTCCTGTATGGAAAGACATTAACCTAGAAATAGTGCGGACGAACAGAGGGGAACCTTAACTAGGACGTTTCCCGGCTATTTCAGTCTTCACTCCCCAACCCAGGTACTTGGTAGGGTAGGTGTTATTAGGTTAGCTCTAATTCCGCAGGCGCACTCTCCACATGCCCACCCGCCCCGGGGTGGTGGGCACACTGGCCGCATGCCCCCCCCCCCAGCATGCGGTTTAGCTTCCTCAGCCCCCCCGCTTTGTCTTCCGCCCACCCTTTCTGATTGGCTAAGCGCTTCAATCCGAACCTCACATTCCTCACCTCCGATTGGCTCAGCCTCCCGCCTATCTTCCCAAGAAGCCCCGCCTTTCTTTTTATTCTCCTCCCACCCCCAAATCTCGGCCCCCTCCCCCGTCTCTCTCCCTCCTTGTGTGTAGCTCCGCTGAGGCTGGCTGGCCCCGCTGCACGGAGGAACCGGCAAGCTCTGCGTGCGCGCGCGGCGCAGCCTCCACCCCGGTACGCACAGCCCCGTAAGTGCGAGCGAGAATGAGAGCCCGAGAGCAGCCACCAGCAGCCGCCCCGCACCAGCCCCCGGCGCAGGACTAGAGCAGGGAGAGACTGAAGGGGGCACGGAGGCAGCGTGAATCCTCTGGCAGACTCCCACTCGCTGGCTCACCTGCCATCCCCATCGCTCCCTCCCTCCTGTCTCACTCATTCTCTCCCCTCCCCTCTTCTCCCACTCACACTCTCCCTCCTCTGTCTTACTCTTTCGCTTCCCCTCTCCCCCCTCCGATCCCCCCGTCTCCCTTCTCCTCCTGGCACTGCACTGCAGCTGCTCCTCCGGCCAGTCCCGCCGCTTCTCTTCCCTTCCCCCCCGGGCCAGCCCCGGAGCATCCTCGGCACCCCGCGCGGAGCTCCGCCGTCCCGAGGGGGGACAGAGAACGGGACGAGCCCCGTCCCCGCCCTGCCCCCCGCCTCCCCAAGGAAGAGACCATTCTGCTCCTGGCCGCGGCGAACATGATGGCGGCAGCTCCCATCCAGCAGAACGGGACCCACACCGGGGTTCCTATAGACTTGGACCCGCCGGACTCCCGCAAAAGACCGCTCGAAGCGCCCCCCGAAGCCGGCAGCACCAAGAGGACCAACACGGGCGGTGGGTATCCCCCCCCCCCGCAGCACCCTCCTTCCGCCCGCCCACCTTCCCTCCTACCTGCCTCCCCGCACCGTGCCCCGGCGGGAGGCCCTTCCCGGCGGCCGCGGGGGCTGAAGTGCCCCGCAGAATTCACCGGGGCTCCGGCACAATTGTTCAAAAAGGGTAAAAACCGAACGGGGGGGCGGGGAGGGGAAGCGCCCGGGACTCATGGGGGCGGTTGAACCAGCCTTACGCCGCCTGCTGCTGCCGGGACCCGGCTCCCTGACCTCCCGCGGACGGGGCCGCGCCACAGGGCCGGGGTCTGGAGGGGAGCGGAAGGCTGCCCCCCGGGAGGACTCACCCCCCTGCTGGGCACGGCCAGCACCTGACCCCGCAGCGCGTCTCGGACCGGCCGGGGAAGCGGCTCTGTGGCCCGGGGCCGCGCTGAAGGCTGCGGAGGGGGCTCCGTCCGGCGTGGGGGGGGGGTGGCACTACTCCCGGGGTGCAGCAGCCTTATAACTTATCATTCATCAAAATGGCGTCGGTTTTCAGACTCTAGCAGTCTTTTGGGTTTAATATCCATTGGGGTGGGTATGCAGCCGTGACCCTATAGGGGCTGGAGTGGGCACAGGGGGCTCCTGCTGCCCCAGCACCCGACCGATACGTTAGCGAAGATAAATAAATAAATGGCAGCTGGGTGGCAGGGGGATGGCGAAGGCGCTCTCCCCCTTTTCCAGCTGCTGGCTCACAAGCTGGATTTAAATCTTGACCGGTGTTTCCCATTTCCTTGGCCTCACTTCATCTGTCAGTGTGACACTGTTGCATTGATTTGGCTTGTTGGGGTTGGGGGGTGTTGGAGTGGGGGGAGTTGTCTCTGGTGCGGTGACTTGTTAGTTAACATCCTGCTCTTCCTGGATGAGATGAGTTATAACGGGACTAGCATCTCCTCTTTTCATTTGCACTGGAGTCATCATAACAATGCACCGAGGCAGAGGTGAATTTATTCATCCAATATTAAGAAAAGCATTCTGTATGATAATGTATTGTACCTATATTTAATATAAATGGGGACTGTGGTATTCCATCTGCACTATTTGGGATGCTTATACCCTTTCATAGGGACAGTGAGATGGACCTGAATCTGCTCCTATTTATTTTTTAAACAAACTTTATAGAGAACTCTATTTTATGATAAAATTTTGAGATTGGTTTTCAGGACTTCTAGTCATATACCCTTGTATAGTTTTCACCTTTTTCAGAGCCAGTGTTCTAAAGGTCCTTAGACTCATTGCTGCTGGATCAGTAAAGGAAAGGAGCACAGTTGCAAGATGAGGCTGGGAAACATTCGTTTCATTCATTGTATATATTTTCCAGTTCTGATTCTGGGTTTTGTTATCCAACGGTGGGGGGAGGATTGGCATTATCACTTTTACATGTATTTAAAATAAGTGATTTAAGCTTTTGATCAATTGGGAAAAATTCTTCTTAATGTCTTTTAATTAATGAGCTTAAAAGAGATCACTGTCGCCTAAGAAGTGCTAAAGAAATACATCAGGATTACTTAGGCAAGTGTTCCATCCACACCATGTTGGGTTGTTTTCTTGGCAGTGGCTGAAATGCTTGGAAAATAAAACTCCACATTTGGGGTGGGTTTTTGGTAGGAAACTAGTTGTTTTGCCCACTTAAGAAGAAAGCAGGCAATAGGTAATTGCTGTTCTCATGCATTTGCTAATGTCAAACAAAGAGCCCATCACTTTATCATTCTTTTCTTTTTAAAAAAGTTTTGGCATTTCTGTAGCAGTATTTTTAGTGAGGGTTGTGATTTGTCGTCATGCATGTTTTGTGCACTTTTTTTTTTTTTTTTGGAAGGGGTCAATTTGTTTAATTGTACCATGGTAACAGCTAGAACTGGAACAGTTCCGTCTTCAGAAATACAACTCAATTTTTGTCATTTGTTTTCATGCTTTCAGAAAATTAAGGAAAATGGATAGATTCTTTAATTTCCACTGAGTGACTATGTAAATCATTTAAAATGGCAAATGCATATTCCATGCATTTCTTATAGAATGATGCAACTGGTTAGATGTATAGTTGTGCATGTATTAATAGGTATGTTCACATATTTACTGATTTTTTTTTGTGGGCATGTGGGAGAACAAAAGTTTTGTAAACCAAATTAACCTTGCATATCTCAATTTTTCAGAGGATGGCCAGTATTTTCTAAAGGTCCTCATACCTAGTTATGCTGCTGGATCTATAATTGGGAAGGGAGGACAGACAATTGTTCAGTTGCAGAAAGAGACTGGGGCGACCATCAAGCTGTCTAAATCCAAAGATTTTTACCCAGGTAGGTGCAAATATTAGCAGTTTACTTTTAAATCCCAAGGGAAATATATACGTGATGTATGTGGTTTATGCATTGAAGAGTAAGCTTCTCAGTGCAGTCGGAAGCATTATTGAGCAGAGAAGTACACTACAACATGTTACAGTGAGCATATGAACAGTCTTATCTTAATTTGTTTATGGAATTGACTGGGTATTATCTAATAATTTAGTGGCCATAAAATATGGCTAAAGTTATTTAGAATATTACTGCAGGAAAACATTTTTGTGAATATATTTTCTGAGCACTTTTTTATTACAAAAAAACCCCTACTTTTAAAGAACGAACCTTGACAGCTGGCATTAAAAATGGGTATGCTTCTGAAGTTTTCAGACATCATTGTAAGGCAATTAAGCTAGAATGAATAAAAATGAGAGGCTGCTTCTTAAAGAATGGGCCATTTACTTTAAATCCATTACGTATCTTCTTTCTGCATCATTGGTTTGTTCACTGGCCCTGGAGTGAAGTAAAGAGGACAAGTGCTACTGCTCTTCAGGTGTTTTCTTTAGATTGTGTTTAATATGAGTACGAAAGGAAAATCTATGATATGAAAGGAAATATAATACTTCAGATGAATAAGAAAATAGGTGTGTTTTGTGCATACTGTATTTATGCAAACAACAAAGCATTCAATATTTATATGCACAGAGTGCCTGTTTTTATTACAGCTTTTTCTCATTTTTTGATCAAAATGTTATAAATAGCAGGTCATGCATAATGATCTGCATCATTTTGAACTTCTGCAAAATATTTCTGTCGCTCCATCTTAAGTTTGACTTTCTTTCTGAAGATTAACAAATTAGTATCTACTAATTGGACTTCTAGTCTGAATTGAAATCTATCTAATTTTTTATTGACTGTGAATAATTTACTACATAGCTATCATTTCGCCAGTGTTCTGGTTTTGCAACTTTGAACTCTGGCTAGTAATTCAGAGTCGAGGTGCCTAGATATTGTTAATATTTCTTTTTTGTGGGGAAGATAAAGCCGTTTTGCATTTGGTGAGCTAATTTAGAAAATTCAGTCATCTTGCTGAAACAGCAAAGACAGCTGGCATGAGTGTAAGCAGAGCATGAGCATTTGGAGTATTTCAGTTTCCTGTCCACTCTGTTTCACTGTCAAGCAGAAGTGGATCATTTATTCTCTATGGAAAGATTGTAATTATTTTGAAATGGTCATTTTGATATGGAAATGGAAAATGCACCTGTTGTTTTTTCTTATAGATGCAATTTATAGCGTTCTAATGTACTAACACAGTTAAAATAAGTTTAGATTTTCTATGAAATGAAATAGTTCTGTAATTGCTATGCATTGTTGTTCAGAAACTTTTGTTTTGCCTTTACTTTTTTGCCTTAAGAAAGTTTTGGTAACACAATTCTTATATTCTGAAAGGTGTATTAGGGTGAAAAAATCAGTGCAGAATTGTGAAAACTCTATGGAGAAATAAAAGCGTTCAAAAGAGCCTGATTGCGGAATTAATAACGTAATCTGGGAAAAGAGCTGCAATGGTAAATTAAATTCACTGTCAATAGATGAAAATGAAATAGATTATTTGCATTATACATGAGGTGGTATCAGATGTGCAAGGATGTTGCAGAAAATTGGTGTTTATGAAGGATATTCCAAATACTAAATTATATGCCTTTTCATTTGACTATAGTTTATTTACAGTGAGTTGGAAAGGATGCACCAAAGATTATATCTTTTGTTCAGTACTCTAACATAGTTATTTTGTTCTTTTCTGATTAAATCAGAATTACATTCTTTTTTGTTCTGTAAATTATGCAGCTACAGCGGTATCAGCAGGAGTGTCCTTTGAAAATTAAAAATTAGGCAAGCCAGAATGAGATGAATAAAAAAATGTCTAATGTTTCTGTGACGTAAACAGATTCTCTCTGAAGGAAATACCAGGACAAGAGAAGTCTTGGTACAGTTTTAATTTTTCCAAGTATAGATCAATGTCCAGTTAGATATTACACAGTCTGTTTTATATATGTAGCCACACTGTAGGTCATTTGGCAGATTAATGATTTAGACATAATTTAAGAAGGACTGTTATTTGCTACAGAATGGACAGATGAGAAAAATGGATTCTCTTGTAGCTGGATCTTGTTAGTCTTTCTGTGTGCATTTGTCCACGAGCCTGTGGAATTTTCTGAGGTCCTGGCATTCTCCAAGCTGATGACTTTTTTGGGTTTCTTCCAGCCCCTCTTACATGAGGGATAAAAACCCTGCTAATCTTATACTAGTCTTATACTGTGATTCATACTGTTGAGGATTTTTTTTTTTTTTTTTGGTAGAAGTATGCAGTTATCTGAAAACCTATTTGGGTGTATATATGTTCATTAATATGTTGACTAATTTATACCTATAGTTACATTAAATATCTATTTTGCAAACACTGTATTTGTGAGGTTGCTGTTAAGCTTAAATTTTAGTGGGAAGGAGAGGAGTAACTGAAAGGGAAAGTTCAGCACGGTTTTTAAGAGTGGGTGATTTGGAAGGGAGAAGGATTGGTATATTTCACTGTGTGATCTTATGGTACAGGTATTCAATATACAGAGTAAGTCTGTCAGAATAATTTTTTTGTTTTTGTGCTTCAGAAAACTATTTACGGTAGCTTTAGAATTAAGAAGAGAGAGATCTAATTATAAGAAGTTGAAAGGAAGCATGCATTTCTAAAGTATTTCTATTTGTTAAAGGTTTTAGTTCAACAAAGGAAAAGACAGTTCATGGGCTTTATTAACAGTTGTGTGTATTCTGTTTTATGATATCAGCAGTGGGTTTTTTTTAAAGTAAATCCTATTTCTATTGCTGTTGCAAGACACTGTCCCTCTAAATTATCAAGTAACTTTTTAAAAATTGTATTGACCCATAAAATTTTACCTTCTGGTCATCTTGTTTAGAGTATATTTCATGTATGAATCTTTTGTATTCATATTGTCTACCTAGACTAATAAATCTGAAGTGAAATTGTCTAACTGTATGTTTTAAAAATGTGGGAGTAACATTTTCTGTTACAAGGTTCCAATTATATATTTGGCAAGCGGTTTCTAATCCAAAATCTGAAGTACTGATATTGTCATGATACTAATTATTAATGAAGTAAAACCTTTTGAAGGTGTTGCCATGAAAAGTTGGAGTTTTGTGTGTACTTAAATTTTGCATAGTGTAAAAAGGTGATACTTTCTTATGTTTGCACTCACTATTTTATCCAGTGCTCCATTTTTCAGAAATATAAGGAACGCTGGCCTGAAAACCACTCTAGGTATATTCTTCCTTGTTTTCCTAAACCGTTGCAAGTGAATGTCTTTACTCTTTCTTATGTGAAATTATATAATCACGTTGTTTATCTTGCAACAGGATCTTTCCTAACTTAGTGCTTGGGTGAATTTGAGTGAAGTTGATGGTTTTTCAACTATGTTGTAATATGCTAACTGAAATATATTAGAATATAGATAAAATGATATGAAGATAAAATGGAGATAAGATATTTTATTATTCTTAATTAATAGGTTAGCTGCTTTTTATTTTATGAAATTCTAGTTGGGTAGTCCTCAAACTTGGTATGGGACATTTAATGTGGAAGAACTTTTTTCCGTACAACTAAAATGTACACTTAACAAAAAGACAAAGTATACAAAACATATTTTGTGTGTTATAATGCTGTTACGTATTTACTAACTGGATTGTCTTAAGCATTCATCTTGCATGTGAAAATGAGGTGTTGTGTTTTTTTTTTTTTTTTTTTTAATTAATGCATTATTTACATGATTTCACAGGTATCTTTGGTGTGACTGTCCTCTGAAAAGTTTGTGTGTTGACTATTAAAACCTTGAAAGTGAATTGAGTGTGAAATACACAACTTTACTGAACATTTGAATAGAATACATCTAGCTTCATTACTCATATTATACTGTGTTAGGCAGGATAAATGCATGATACATCAAGCTTGTTTCCCCACTGTTTTTTTCTCTTTTTGTAATAAAGGACGTGTAACATTTTTTAATTGTTAGCTTAGAAACGAGTAGGTTCTCACTGGAAAAATACATGTAACTCCTTAAACTATTTGCAGGGTTTTTTTTTTTTTTGTTTACTTGGTTATATTAGTGTTAACATTCTAAATGAAGAGAAAATGTTATTTCTTAAGACCTAGAGAAGAGAATTATGGGATAAGAAAAATAGTTCAGCTTGTAGCATTTTGGAATATTGATGTATCTTGGTTTTTATTCCCTGATATTTGAGAATTTTATCACAGATTTCTGAAATGTTGTCAATGAGAAAGTAAGGACTTCGTAAAAAATAAATTCTAAAGCTTGACAAGCTATATTGCAGACTCTTACTCATGTGAGTAATCCTGTTTACAACAGTAGAACTGTATGAGTAAGGACTACTCATGTAAGTAAGGGTTTCTAGGATTGAGCTCTTACAGCTGCGTAGATTTGCAGACTTGTTCTAGTTTCTTAGTTTTCTACAAGTAAAAAGCCAAGGGTTGATTGCCAGCTGTTCAGAGGGAGAATTCTCAATAGGACAGCTGTCAGTTGCCTGGTTACTGGGACAGAATTAAAAAAAAAAAGTTAGCTTCTTAACTGAAAGGTCCTCAATATTTTACATTCAAAGGGAAACTGCAAATGAATGTATTCACTCACTGTGATCTAGAGATGGTTGTACATTTAGCTCCCTTGTGCATCTATTTACTAATTTCCCTTCATTTGGAAGAGGATTATAGTAGTTTTAATGATTTCATGTTCTAAAGGTGTTATGCATGTAATTTTTTCTAAGAAAAGGGTTTTCTGTGTTAGCTGAATAGGTCTTTGGTGGTGAACTTTTTGTTGAATTATTGAGTGACTTTGCAATTTCAAAAATAGTAAAAAGGAAAATTGAAAACAAGTAACAATTATGTAGACTTTTTTGTGTGCTGCATTGAAATGGCTAGCTAACTCTCAACAATAATACTCATACAAACCTGTTACGCGAAATAAAGATAGCAGAATAATGAACAAAACTCTAAGATCATCACATGGAAATGAAAACCACCAGAACTTTATTCTTGTTGTTTATTATGTGACAGAACTTCTCTATCAGAGAATGTTTTATATTTTAGAAGTAAATTAAAGGGTTTCTAATGACGATATACTGCACTTGTTTTTTCATATAGTCAAGTTATGTGTAAATTGAATGGATGCAGCAGAAACTTGTGTTTTGCACCCTCATTTTGGGGCACTGCAGAATTCTGGGGAAAAATCATTTAAGAGAAACAACATAATTTTGTATAAAAATGACACTTTAAACCATTTCCCCCCACTCTTCCTCCTTGCACACAATACAAAACTGCCATGTAGCATTTCAGTGGTTGGTTGTGGAGGCAGGATCAATGTGCTAATCTGTGGTCTACATTATGAAGGCTTGGAGACAAATATATAAAATCACTCTCCAAACAGCAATTCAGTTTTCTTAAAAGAATCTTCTCCCCTCAACTTCTGTAATATGAGAAACATGCAGTTTTTTTTAAATGGAGGTAAATCCTTCATACATTAATGAAAAAGGAATTGTAACAGGACCTTAGTGATCTTGATTCTTCGCTAATTAATATTGTGGATGTCAGTATTCTCAGCTGTAGTTAACCACAAAATTTAATCTCACCTATTTTCAGTGGTTAGCAAACAAACTTTACTATAAATTTGTCAGATTACAGCTTTTAGAAATAGAACTTGTGGGGGGGATTGGGAGGAGGGTTTGTGCCTGATTGCTTTCTCATTTCCATCTTTGGATACAGCTCTAGTATGAAGTTAAACAACATCTGTAGAGATCTGACTGACAAACATCTCTCTGGGACTCATCATTGCAGCTTGCAGCAGGTGCACTCCACTTTGTAGCCCTTCTCAAAAAGAGGTTAGCTTGTTTTTAACATTTATCAGTAGACCAGTGGGAGTGAATGACTTAGTAAAGAGCGTGGGGGTTGTCAGTTGTCCAGTGCTGGAATGCTGCAGGTAATTGGGCTGGACTGGTGGGAACTGTGGTAGCGTGCTTCTCACGTTGCACTGCAGCTGCTGTTGATCTTAATTAATCTGACCCTCTGAGGCTGCAGTGTCATGGTGTAAAACGCAATACATACCAGAAATGGAAAGACTGCTTTTTAAGCCCTTCTTGATGATGATTATGTTTGTAGGTGGGCCTTTTTGGTTTCAGCGTTGGATTTGTTAGATACTAGTGTAAAATTTTGACATACTTTTGTTTAAAGCTGTAATTAATAGGTTTGGTAAAGAGGAAAACCTTTATCTATGAATTAATAAAGTTGATAACTATGATTTTTGAATAGATTACTAATATAGTGGACTTAACAAAAACATTCTTGTTGCCAGAATAAAAACAGAAGTATGGTTGTATATAAACAAAATATCTATATTGTTCAGACAAGTTTGGGTGGGAGACAGGGATATATGAGAATTAAAAATAAACATTGTTAAATATTTAATGGAAAATTAACTTCACATTTCTACTGTACTTTGAATGATCTATTTATTTGGGTACTTAAAATTCCTTCCTGGTTTACTGTAAAATATTTATGCAGTGGGGTATGTTAAATGTATGCTTTGAGTTGTTTCATTCTGATTTATATATATCATATTAAACTGAAATTTGGTAATTTGTTGTCTGAATAAACTTCCATTTGTGATTTCAGTTTTTTTAGTATTAGCCTCAATGGAAAATAAGACTAGCAGCCCTTCCTCATTGCCTCTGTGGCACAGCCGTGGGGAAATTATATCAAGTTCCTTAAGTATGCTTTCTGTTACTCCAACACAGAAATATCTAAATAGTGTCAAACTGAGAGACCTTTTAAATGTCAGATCACTGGTTAATAAGGCTCTACTCCTTTCCATTATTTTTGTTTTGTTTTTCTGTATACACAGTTAATACTAATTTTGCAAACCTGATGCATCCTAATTTCAAATTGTTATTATTCAGAGGTTTATAAAGACTGGTTAGGTTGCTCTTGTGTTTTTTCATTTGAAGAAAAACATTTTGTCAGAGTACCTTGTATTTTAAATGTTTGATTTTGGTATTACCAGTTTCTAATAGTAAACAGAAAACATACCTTATCAACCATCTAAATTCAATACTTGTTATTGAATTAACTTGCTATTCTCCTATCAACTTCCATAATTAAAATGTGGCTACATTTTTTTATAGTGAGAATTATTTGATAATGAGTATTCTTGCTAAGGAAAATTTGTAAGAACTAAATTCCTTTTGAAATTACATGGGCCCATGTCAGTGATCATTGAAGGGCAATGTTTTGGGACTGGTATCAAAGTCTCTGTTTCCGGTTGGAAGATTACTGATGACATACCCTTTTTCTTTTCAATATTTATTTTTCAGTTATATTTACTTTTTTTATCAATTAAATGCTGTATTTCATCTGTAAAGAATCTTGGGTCAGGTAAAATTTTTGAGGTTGTGTGCCCAATATAGCCCTTGCAGGTACCTCTTATGTGAGTCAAGGACCAGGTTAATTGTCATGTGTTGGCACTCTGTAAAAATACAAACCCTGAGTCCTCAGATATGAGGATCTGGAGGGGGTTGTTCAGATTGTTCCAAGTGAGGAAGAGAAATGGTCTACATGTGTGAATGTTCACTGTCGTATTTAGAAGTAACTTTTGGTGAAAGGAAGCCTGATATTCAGACAAAAATTTATATTTGTTTGGTCTTATAGATTTTCATTGTGGAAAGACTAAACATCTGTTTTCTATCATTGATCTGTTACTGCATCCTGCAGGGCCTGTCATCTCAGCATTGACAGGATCAGATGAAAAACACAATCAATGTTTTGACATTTTTTGAGAATCGCTCAGGTAAGATCATTTGTTATGCAGAACTAAAATTATATTTATGGCCATTGATATTTCACCAGTTGGAGTCCTTGTATTGTCAGTCATTAATTAAATTAGTACACAAAGACCCTCTGTGTGTGTCTTTGTTCCCATTTAAAAACACTCCTTTTGTGCTTAGTTCAGTGACATTTAGTGCACCTGTGATTTCCCTCATAAATAGCTTCTGAAATTCAGGACAGTCTCCCTCCCTTCCTTTAGAGTGGCACCTATTCAGCTTGGATCAAGAAGTATATTATGCACCCCCAGAGTTCTTGAAAAATACTTGTTAACAAAAGTTGCACACTAGTGACTCCAGTTCTTTTGAAATATGCTGTATTGACAGTGTAGGAACGTGGAGTTTTCTGCTTATAGAACTAGGTAAAGCCTAGCCAGCAGACAAAGTTTCCTTCCTATCACCTCACCAATGTGACTTACCTTTTTACCAAATATCTGCAGATCAGAGTTACTAGTACTTAATTGAATGTATTGATCTGTGTATATATAATTACATAGGTTGTGAACTGAATCACTAGAAAGTTAGAAAGTGCCAGTCTTATGGTTGTTCATTCAACCTTAATTCTGCTCCCTTTGTGTGTCCAATGTGTGACTTGAATGAATCAGTCCCCTCTGGGAGGGTGAGGGGAGGGACAGGAAGTGAACATATAATTAGACAGTGTCATGCAGTGGTTCTCAAACTTTTGGTTGTGTCCCCCCCCCCTTCTTTGTGTCTGTAGTAGTTTGACCCCCCCCCCCCCCCGGCACCTCTGCACTCTCTGGCTGCCCAGCTCTGAAGGCAAAGTGGAAAGCAGCAGCAGCTGCTGGCTGGGCACCCAGCTCTAAAAGCAGTACTGCCACCAGCAGCAGCACAGAAATAAGGGTGGCAATACCATACCACCCTTACTACTTTGCTGCTGCTGCTGCTGGAAGCGGCACTGCCTACAGAGTTGGATGCCTGGCCAGCAGCCACTGCTCTCTGGCCACCCAGCTCTGAATGTGCACAGTAAGTTTTTGGGTTTTTTTCCCCTCCTCAAGCTTCTCATACTGAGGTCTTCCTACCCCCCAGAATACATTGTGTGCCCTCCAATTTGAGAACCTCTGTCACATGAATACACATGGGGGGGGGAAGGTTATGCAGGCAATCATAAATCTAGTATGTTCTATCTTTTGAGTGCATGATTTTAAACATTTTTCTTCCAATATTTTTACATAATTTCTTAGTTTGTGGGGTTTTTTTTGTTTTTGGGCTGTCAAGTGATTAAAAATAATTGTGTGATTGAACTGTAATAGAATACCATTTATTGAAATATTTTTGGAGGTTTTCTACATTTTCAAATTGATTTTAGTTACAACACAGAATACAAAGTATACAGTGCTTACTTCATATTTTCTATTTTTTATTACAAATATTTGCACTGTAAAAAAAAATCGTATTTTTCAGTTCACCTCATACAAGTACTGTAGTGCAATCTCTTTATCGTGAAAGTGCAATTTACAAATGTAGATTTTTTTTGTTACATAACTGTATTCAAAAAGAAAACAATGTAAAACTTTAGAGCCTACAAGTCCACTCAGTTCTACTTCTTTTTGTTGGAGTGATTGGCTGAATTCTGATCTGTCACCTGAAAGTGAGAACAGGCATTCACGTGGCACTGTTGTTGCCAGCTCTGCAAGATATATACATATCAGATGTGCTAAAGATTCATATATCCCTTCATGTTTTAATCACCATTCCAGAGGACATGCACCCATGCTGATGGGTTCTTCTCGATAACGATCCAAAGCAATGTGGACCAACGCATGTTTATTTTCATCATCTTAGTCAGATGCCACCAGCAGAAGATTGGTGGTGTGGATTCTGTAGTTTCTGCATCGGAGTGTTGCTCTTTTCAGACTTCTGAAAGTATGCTCCACACCTCGTCCCTCTCAGATTTTGGAAGGCACTTCAGATTCTTAAGCCTTGGGTTGAGTGCTTTAGAAATCTCACATTGGTACCGTCTTTGTGTTTTGTCAAATCTGGTGTGAAAGTGTTCTGAAACCAAACATATGCTGCTATAACATAAAATATATTGCTATAACTGAAATATATTGCAGAATGTAGGTAAAACAGACTAGGAGACGTACAATTCTACCCCGAGTTTTAGTCACTTATTAACACATTTTTTTTAACGAGCATCATTAGCATGGAAGCATGTCCTCTGGAATGGTGGCCGAAGCATGAAGAGGCATACAAATGTTTTGCATATCTGGCACATAAATACCTTGCAGTACCGACTACAAAAGTCCCAAGCGAATGCGTGTTGTCGCTTTCAGGTGACATTGTAAATAAGAAGCAGGCAGCAGTATCTCCTGTAAATGTAAACAAACTTGTTTGTCTGGGAGATTGGTTGAACAAGAAGTAGGACTGAGTGGACTTGTAGGCTCCAAAGTTTTACATTGTTTTCTTTTTGAATACAGTTATGTAATAAAAAACAATCTACATTCGTAAGTTGTACTTTTACGATAAAGAGATTGCACTACAGTACTTGTATGAGGTGAATTGAAAAATGATTGTTTTTTTACAGTGCAAATATTTGTAATAAAAAATATGAAGTAAGCACTGTGCACTTTGTATTCTGTGTTGTAATTGAAATGAATATATTTAAAAGTGTAGAAAAACATCCAAAAATACTTTTCTATTAGTATTCTGTTATTTAACAGTGTTGTTAAAACAGCAATTAATTGTGATTAATTTTTTAATCACGATTAATTTTTGAGTTAATCACGTGAGTTAACTGTGATTAATTGACAGTCCTACTTTTTTTTTTAAATAGGAAAAAAGTTAAGTTTTGTAGCAGGCATCGTTAGAGTTTGAACTCTGAACCTTCAGTACTAAAGCACAGACCTCTACCACTTGAACTACAGGACTGCAATGCTGGTTTGCAGCAGAAGGCTATTATTCCAGAGGTGGGATAGCTTGCTGCCATCATTTGCTGGGTGGTTGGGAGGAGTTTGAGGGGAGTATCTGCCCTATGTGATGCCTTAGGAAGGAGAGGGATGGGATGCTGGGACCATGTGCCAGATCCAGCCCAGCTAAACTTCCTTCTCCAGCCTTCACCTACAGGTGCTCTTGGAGGTCCCATGCCTTCCCAGCACAATGTGTGGTGGTAGTAGTTTCTTTGATGGCAGCATGTTCATGTTCAGTTATTCTGGCATGCTGCCAACATTTTTCCTGCGGAACACAAGAGAAGGGAAATGGCAATTTTTAAGTGTATAACAGTTGAATCTGAATGGAATTTCATAAGACCAAAAAAAAAAAGCCTTTTCAGCTTTCTCTTTGCTGAATTTCCATGACCTGCTACAAATACAGGTATTGGAGTTTCCAAAAACAGATGCAAGAATCTTTTATAATAACCTAAATATAGAAGCCTGTGTATTATTGTTAAAGCAGTACAAGCATTAGATGAGTACTTGGGTACTTATACTGCTAAAGAAAAAGTGGTATACTTGAAATATATAGATTGCAGAGTCAAGGAGTCAAAAGTTAAGAAACACCAGACTTCTATTTCTGCAAGCATGCCAGATTTTCCCTAGATTTGTAACATTGCAAGTATCTGTCTAGTATTTGCGTTGCTTTTATGTTAATTACACAATATGCAATACAATAGACCATCTTCCAGTTCTACTATACACGCCTAGATAATTAAAATAATGGATAAAAGTTCTTTCCTCCCTCCAGTTTATCCCCAAATATCTTCATCCCCAAATATTCAGGGAAAAGACGTGGAACTTGTTAGTGTGTTCAGTAGACTAACAGATCTGGAATTTGGTATACCAAGTGGGAAAGTGTGTTTCGGAGTTTAAGGGCCTTGCTGGAGGATTCATGGATAAACAACACTCTCTCCTTCATAAAGAAATAGGCAGTCTCTCACATAACCAGATCTTAAAACATGTGGGGCGTTATAGGTTAAAATCAACACAGTGACCTTCATTCAATAACCCATGCACAGTAATTTCAGCTACACAGCACTGATCTTATGTGCTCTCAATGAGACTCTCTCTTTAATCAGGAAGACATGTTCTGCTCTAGCTTTAGTTATCAGCTTTCTCAAAATCTATCCATAGGTAGTGTGCATTATAATCTAATAGGTAACAGTAGTAAGATGTACTCTTATCTAATTAGCTTCATTTTGGCTAAGGTCTTAAAATAACACTTGACTATGCATGTTGGTGACTGGTGTCATTTTTTTGTTTCTGTAGTGTTTTTTCAAATGTCAAATTCAATAGATGGACGTCTTTTACTGTTGAAAAACACATTTAGTTTGTGATGTTAGACAGCAGCTTTCAGTTTTGTTCCTACAGTTAACTTTGGGTTCCAGTGGTAGGATTTCCGATTTGGGGGCCTAACAGATGAGATGAACATATAATGGTATCACCTCATCCTGCAGTTATTTGTGGGCACAGAGTTCAGTCTGCAAAAATGGAGAAGGTTGAGGCCCTTTGTAGATCTTCTCCCTGCCCTCCCCCATCCAAAAAGCCAGACAAACTAAAACTGAGTCCTTAGTTGTTTTGCTTTACTTGATTTTATTAGGTTGAGAAGCCTGTCTATATGTTGCTTCACTCATTTTATGTGAAGTTTCACTCTGCTATAAGCAGGTTCCATTGTGATAATCTTTTTAGAGGACAAGAATTTTCACCTTTTTTTCTTTTACCAGACTGAATGCTAAATGCTGCATTCTAAGGGGATTATTACGTCCCTTCCTCCTCTGCTCCGGTTGAGAAGAGAATTTGGTCTTCCAGGGTTGGGAGGAGTAATTCCTGATTTTGCTGTGGCTGATTCTTCTGGGAATGAATGACCTACTAGGATATGTCTACATAGTTCATAGCAGTGAGCCTCCCAGGCCAGATGAACAGACTTGAGTAAGCAGGACTCACACTTGTGCTCTAAAAACAGCTGAGTAGACAGTGCTTTGAAGTTGTCTTGGACTGGAGCTTGGGCTCTGAAGCCTGTGCGTGACGAAGCCAGGTATTTCATCAGGCCTGCTTCAGATTATTTTAGGAGAGACTTGATCTAACACTTTACTCCTAGTCTGACATACAGAGTAGAAGTGCTGGATACTGTTCTTTGCAGCTTCCTAGCTCTTCCTATGGTTTTCAGCTGAAAAGAATGAAAGTTCTTATGTCTTTCAAGGTGTATGTGTGCGTGCATGTGATAGTGAACGTTTCTTTCCCATTTGCCCATGCCTCCTAGTGAGATGTGTGAAGACTCTTCCTCACTTGATACTAAGGTCCCGTCAGCTTTTGCACCCAAGAACTAGCTTCAGGTAAGTGCTGCTGAGATGGAGGGAATAGGTGTTCAGTCTGAATATCACCACATTGGTGTTTTAGATTATTTTGGATTTTCTTTTTTAGTTGGGGGAGAGTTGTATGAGGGAGTAATTAAATAGCAGTATCAGGTTTTTGCAGTTCTACAGAACTTGACTCAGAAAAGGGAAATTGAAGGGCTTAGGGGATTGAGAGCTGCGGGGGGGATAGATTTCTACCTTCTCTTTTAAAAATGTTCATATTCATGGTTAGGGAAGTGGCATCATTTTGCTCTGGATATTGTGTTGTCCTCATTTTCTTTCTCCAAAGGAGGTGAGTATTTTTTACAGACATGAACAGTTTTAATAGAAGTTGCCTGCAAGGTCCAACCTTGTAAAGCTCTATGAGATTTAATTAGAGGGATACCTTTTTCTCCATATAAATATTGAGTACAAGAATAGCGCTAAATATTGTATATAACTCTGCATCAGTTAACACTTAGCAATATATTCAATTACAACTACAGATTTTCTGAGAATAGGGGAACTTTCTGTAGGTCGTTGTCATAAACCTGCTAAATGTGTGCATCTTGTCTTTTGGGCTATTGAAGTGAAATTACAGTGTCTCTTTAAACTAAAGATTAAGTTTTAATTTATTAATGAGGAAAAATTAGTTCTCCTGTTTAGAAACAGAACAAATCACTAGCATATACCATATATAACCAATACTTTGCAAGCATGTTTCAGTCATTGCCAACCTTATCAGGGCTGTTTGACTCATGTGGGTGGTTTTCTAAGCCTGAGTGAAAGATTTACTTTTTCTTTCTTTATACCTCTGAAATATTGTTACATATTTTCAATTCTTTGTGGTCATTTTGTAATAATTTTTTAAAACAAAATTGTCAATTTAGGTTTCATTAAACCTTGTTTCACTAAACCTTGTTTCACAAAAGCTTTCTTCAATGAAATTGTTTCCATAAACTTGTTTAAAAAATAATTTTTAAAATTTAATATTAAACAGAAAGCCCTGATGTTTATATGGAATTTTTCAGCAAGGAAGAAATCGGTTAAATATGCAGGAAAGTAGTGAAACAGTTCATATACAACATGCTGTTAGATTTATAAACTGAAAGGTTTTTATGTTGCTAAGTTTCAGGTATCATAATTGGGTGACTGAATGCTAGGTTAAACAATTTCAGGCAAAAATCTGAATTTTTTTCAAAGATGAGTGTCCCTTAATCTAGGTTTGGGGTTTTTGTTTTGTTTTTAATTTCTTCCATAAAGAAACTTGCCCTTTTTGGTCCCTGTTCCTGCAAACACTTACACACGTGCTTAACTTTAAACATGCGAGTGGTTCTACTGAAGTCCATTGTTTGCAAAATCGAGGACTTGATATTCATCTGAAAACGATTTATGATAATTAATTTAAGTAAACTCAATTTTTTTATTTTTACTACCTCCACTGGATATACTTCTAGAATGCCTGACTATCTGGGTCTGGTTCTGCTTCTATTGAGGTTAATGGTAAAATTCTCACTAACTTTGAGAACTGAATCAGATCATAATTTCATGGCGTGTTGACCGGATGGAAAATATAGTTCATCATTTAAATCTTGAGTTTGTTATACTAATCCTTATTCTGAAGTCATTAACAAGAACAAAAATGTGTTCAGCAGAATTAGTAAAGACTTTTATTAAAAAATGATTACTAAAATGTCACTGTTAATTTAAGTTGTGGATGGAAACAAATTATATTGTGTAAAAATACACAGCACTCTTTACAAATTGAAAAGGGGACCAAAACTATTTAGTGTTCAATCTTAAGTCAGAACTCTTTGGCTACTTACACAAAGAAACATTTAAAAAAACCCCCAAAAACTGAGCAGCTGATGTGGCACTGAGCACCAGCTGGGGAATCTGAAATCAAATATTCAGTGCATGATTTGTATGGAAATGCAGTTAGAATGTATGATTCTGCAATAGCAATTGTGTGGAGTCAGGTCAAATTGCACATGAGGAATGAACACGAGTGAAGTCTGACTTTTCTGCACAAGTGCTAGTACATAATGTTCTTTTAAACAGAGTAATGTAAAACTGTGAAATGACTTATTTGACTCTAACTTTTTCAGCTAAAATGACAAATTGTTTCAACTGGAAGAATTAAAGTCCTTAAAGTGAAATGTAGTTTGGAAATATTTAAAAAAAACAGAATTGTTTTTAGAAACTTGAGTTCTTAGAACTGAAAATCATTTTGTGCTTGAATCCTGTCTTTGCTACTAAAAAGCCAAAAGCATCACTTACCCCCATCCCCAAAAAATATAGACAACTAGACATGAGAAGGTTAAGATTTATTTTGACATTTAAACTTATTTCTTAGCACCTCTGACTTATTCTATTGCACATTAAAAATGCAGCATTGACCTAGAGCTTTTGTGAAGGATGGCATTTTCTCCCTAAAATCTGTTTCATAGTCCTGTCATGTTTTCAGATAAAATGGTGATTTTTTTTTGACATGTTGTTTAAAAACTAGAACAGCTCTGCATATGAAAACACAAACTGTGATAATGAGAGAGATATGCCATATGTGGTAGTTTAAGTTGGCATAGATCTCAAATGGCATGTTTAATGTACTGTATTACTGGAATTAGTAATTTTACAGTTGAAGGCTGATACTTTTATTATACCGACTCCCTCTGGTGCACCTACAGTTAATGATGACAGACCCTTTTCCTTTGCAACTCCCCTACTTTCAGCAGTTCAAAATGCAATTGTGGTCTGAAATACATTACACAGGCTCTGAGTAGCATCTTATCTTTCAAATTTGTAAATAGTTTTGCATATTTTTAAATTGTATAGCTGAAGAATGTGCAACTTCAAAAAGTTTGTGTGTTATATTTAATGTTAAGAACCCTTCCCCATGCTTGTATGAACCAAGTGTTCAGGATGTTTGTTTTTCTCAATAGAATGCTTCATTTTAAACAAAACATTCCAACCCCAAATGTTCAAAAATAATTAGATGATTTTAAAATTTTGGGCCTGACCTGTGTAGTCTAGGGGTACCCAGGTAGAAATCCCATCTCACAAAGGTATATACAGGACAGGGGAACAAGGCCCCTGTATACAAATCGGGAAAGCCCAAATCAGTGTCCAATGGACTCTGCTTTACATTCCCCCACCCAAATTATTCTAGTACTACTTCCAGGGTCAGGGATATTCCACAAAGACTTCAGTTAAACGTCCAAAAGATGTCTTTCTCTTTCTCTTCCTGTACAAATGATCTAGTGAGTTGTAAGTTCTGCCCCTCCCAAAAGAAGAAAAAAATCCAAACACAAGAGGTATGGGAGGTGGTGCTTCCACTTCCTAAGAAGAGAGTCAACTCATAAGAACGTTACCCAGTGAAAGAAATTCAGAGGAAACTCATCCTTACAGAGTACTTGGAGGCCATGTCCAGAGGACTGCCATTTCCTTGAACTATCCTTCTAAGGAGCCATCCTGAAAGAATCTGGATGAGGAAGACCAAAGGAGAAGTGAGACAAAGCCCCATTTGGGATTGGGATCTCGTTGTGCTAAGTGTTGTAAAAATATGTAGAGAACAGAACATATAGGAACAAGTTCACATTTTATGATATACATCAGAGTAAAGTGGACATTGCTGTTCTTCCCAAGGTGCATGCAATTAAATTGTTCATGAAAGGAACACTTCTCTTTCTGGAGGAGGGTTTTCCATCCCAAAGCCTGTGTAAATAAGTAGGTGACATAGAAGTTGCATAGCAGCAGCTGCAGCTCCACTGGTCTTGTCAGTTCTGTTTGCCAGAGCTGTTTCAGCCTGGACAAGTATACTGAGGGATAGCTTTCCAAAAAGAATAAAAAGTCTCTGGGTTCAGGAGCATCCAAGCACAAGATTTCATTAACACTAGGATTCTCTGCCAGATCAATGATAGATAATACCATTTCCTGCAGTTACAATGTGGTTTCTTTTAATGGAAAGTAGATATTAAAGCTAAGCAATATCTGGCTGCTTCCAAGCATTTGGTCAGAAAGATATTTGGAGTTAAAGCAGGATAAGGTTACTGATTAATTTGAGAAGTCCAAAAACAACACTACACCTTCCAAGGCACTATAGAAGAGATTATAAACCCTTGAATAAGGTCAAACAATCCTTTTGTGGATATTTCTCTTCTGGACACAACAGATGAGACTACCATTATCTCCAAGGTAAATGCAACAGGTCCAAAATAAGTCAAGGCCAGCCCCCATTAAACAAAGAAGCTTGACTCCAAGAGAGCATTGTTAGCTGAATCTAAACATCCATGTAAGCATCTGCCTTCACATTGCAGATCAGTGACTGCCAACATCTCAAAATGTCCTCTGCTGTTTCAGATGAGGTGGCTGTTATCTTTTCTTTCATGCTTCCCAAATACCTATACTTCCCTAGAAATGCCCCCTCTTCCAGCTCTGCAGCAATCTGTAGATTGTTAGCTTGGTTTGCACTATCTGTTCCGCTGTTTCCCCCTACTTTACCCTTTCGCCCCTCTCTATTCTCAGCATCTAATTTTTTTGCCTTGTGCACTGGACAGGGAACTTTAATCGGAAAACTGAATATTAATACTACACCCACAGGTCAGAAATCAACCACAACATGCAAAAGTTTTACCACAGTTTGACAACATTTGTGTGTAAGTAGTACCTTCCATTGATGTTTTGTTGAATGTAAATCTAAATATATTTATCACATACAAAAAACTACATTGAGAGTTATTTAAGTTGCCAAGACTGTCACTTGAAAATTTGAACAGTCCACATTTACAGGTATCAGTCTTTTTAATTATGCCTGCTTATGTGTTCAGATGTGCACTAAACAGAGCAGAGGTCTTACAGAAATAATAGTATGTTATAAAATTAAAGATGTATCATATGCATATGTACAAGCTGGCAGCAGAAGTAGGCTGTTATCCTGGAATGGAAATGGCCCATTGATGCTCAGTGGGAACCCAGATCATATCTCCTTTTGTCTGCAGAAGCTGGGGGAGTTCTTGCCTCATGTGGTGCCCCAAGTGTGTGGGAATCTGAAGCTGGGGCCATGTGCTGGGCTGGTTGTGGGAGGAGCCTGGCCTGGTTTAGCGCTGTCCTGCATCCCTCTGCCTGCAGCTGCCAGGTGTTCCCATTACAATGTGTACTGTTGCTTCTGCTTTGGTGGCAGTGGGGACTGTTTAGAATGCTTGAGTTCAGTTGGCACATTACCAGAGACACAGGCAAGAAAATGGAAATGACAGTTTTTAAGTTTATAATTCTGCCAAACTTGAGCAGAAATTCATGGGAGACTATCAAAGGCCTGCTGCAAAGAGTTGCTGTGTTAGATCTCAGTGGTTCAGGAGCCAGATTAGCAATCAACATTACCCAAAAGAGCCACAGTAGCATGAATGAATTGTTTAATTTACTAAAATACTATGTATTCATATTTAAATAGTATGACAGAAGAAAAACTTAGTTTATAATTCTCTCAGCAAAATGACTGACCAAGTATTATTTTTATCAGCTACAATTGGTTAATAACATAGTAAAAGCATCCTGATTGGTTGATAACTTAGATTGCTTAATACTTAAATCAGTGTTTTAATATAATGTGCTGTAAAGAGCTGCAGGAGACATGTTAAAGAGCCACTTGCAGGTCGCAAGCCTCAGTCTGAGTATCAATGTGTTAGACAATCTCAGAAGGGAAAAAAAAAAGCTGCAAGAATCTTTTATAATGGGAAGTGTAAGATAATCTAAATATAGGTGTTGCTATCAACTCCCCCCTAAAAATCTACTGTATCACAGTAGAAGCTGTGTTATCTGGCACTTTACTAACTGGAAATCTCTATAAACCAGCATTTCTGACCTTCATTGAAACCTTCATTGAAGGTTTATAGTTTGTTTGGTGCGGGGCCGCCAGGCTGGCTCCACATGGCTCCCTGGAAGTGGCGACATGTCCCTGCTGCTCCTAGGCAGAGGAATGGCCATGAGGGATTTGGAGTGCAGGAGGGGATGTGGGGTGTTGGCTCTGCGTTGGAGTTTAGGTGCGGAGGGGGCTAAGGGAAGGGGGTTGGGGTTCTGAATGACAGATCTGGGCGGTACTCTTGGGTGGCTCCCCACAAGTGGCAACATAGCCCTGCTGCTCCTAGGTGGAGGTGCTGCTAGGCGGCACTGTGCACTGCCCTGGCCCCAAGCACTGGCTCCTCAGAGCCACCTAGCTGCGCCTCCACCTAGGAGCAGCAGGGACATGTCACCACTTGCGGGGAGCCGCCTGAGGTGAGTGCCACGCGGATCCGGCGCCCGGCATCCTCTCCTTGCTCCAGCCCTGAGCCCCCACACCCTCCCTCTTAGTTAACTGGAATTTTTTACTGACCGGCACCTCATTTCCCCGAACATGCCAAATAACAAAGCTCTTATTGTATATCTTAAAAGATACAGGATGTGTAATATTGTATTAGATACCTTGCAGTCTGTATCTTCCTGAGTTTTTTATTGTTTTTTTGTCCTCGTAATTGTTTTTTGTGTTTACACCCCCCCGCCCCCCGCCTACAGTTCATTGCTATGTTGTGTCTTTTGGTCTTGGTCCTTTGGTGGTAGAGGGGGTGTGTAAATCTGCCTGAAGTTTGTAGCTGAGGATTCCAGTGTGGATGCATGCTATATGCCATTTCTTCCTATCCCTTGGCCTGGGAGGTGCTCAGTGGGTTATGTCAAGATGTGCCTAGGCTAGGGTTTGTAATTGAATTGTTGCAGCTCTCCAGTGATCACTGGCTGGCATAATGGCTCCTTGCCGTGGGGGGCGGACAGTTATCAGCCGATCTAAATTAGAGTGGCCAGGGATTAGGGGAATGCACAGGGCCACGTTTGGGTCTTTGAGGTCCTGTGCTAAATAGTAGTCTTCTAAACCTGAAAACTTTGGGCTGATATTTTCTTTCTGTACAATCTTAGCTGTCAGAACAAAATCACTAGTTAACATTGAACTTTGTTATCCAAAAGTTTACACACTTTTTCTGATAATTTTCTATATAAATAAGTAAATCAGGGTAGGAACTAGTTTATAATCTTAAATTTGGTGACAGTGGTGTTGGTTGTAGTTCTCAGCAATACAGAAAGTCATATGGAGACAGAGAACAAAAATGACTCTTCTTTGATTTATCAGAATTCTCCAGTAAGCAAAATTGGAGTAGCTTTAAGATTTCAATCTCATCTTAAACCATGAGACTGCAGAGTCTAGATACTTCAGCACATATTGCAAAGAAGTGATAGTCCAAGATTTTAGCAAATTGAACAACAAATGGGGCTAAGCAAGGTGTAGATTCCACATAGTCTCTCTAAATGTAAAGTAAACCCTTCATATTTGGGGATTTGAATGATAGATTAACTCAATTGTTTTCAGGTTAAGAAGTGTAATTTGTAACTGTTTGTCAGGGTGTACACACAATCTGGAGTTTTGCTGTGTTCTGGGCTTTTTTGGAACATTCTCCAAAATATATCTTTTGTGTTAACATTTCATAAAATGTAAACTAGCTAGCGCATTATTTGGAAAAAGCTGTAGTGGGTAAGGAAAGTATCTTAGACTGTTCATAATGCTTTTTTTGTTTTTTGCTTTGGTATCATATTCACAAGTTGTAAGATAAAACCTTATCCCAAGGCATAAGTATATTTGTGTATATGTGCATTTCAACAAATAGATGTATTTAAACTTCAAAGTAATTGATTCTCTTGCCACAATACAAAGTGAGATTATTAGCTAGTTCTCTGGTTTTGTGCAAAAAATCCCCTGATTTTTGTCTGTTATTTATTACCATAGTGAGTAGGAGCCCTAGTCATGTGCCAGGACCCCAAGAACTTGGCACTGTGCAAACTCAGAACCAAAAAGATGGTCCCTGCCCCAAAGAGATGACAATAGAAATAGGAGACATGAGACCAACAGATGAATACAGACTGGGAAGTACAAAGAAACAGTGAGGCAATATATCAAGTTTATCTTCACTTCCTTGTTAAGTTGAGATCTGATGGGCAGACTTTAGGTTCATATCATTGGCCTTGTTATAGGCAGAGATTCTTCTGGTTCAAGAATTTTATATAAATGAAAGAGTGTTTATATTGGAGGAAGGAATAGCTCAGTGGTTTGAGCATTGGCCTGCTAAACCCGGGGTTGTGAGTTCAATCCTTGAGAGGGCCATTCAGGAATCTGGGGCAAAAATTGGGGATTGGTCCTGCTTTGAGCAGGGGGTAGGACGAGATGATCTCCTGAGGTCCCTTCGAACCCTGATATTTTATGATTCTGTGATTGTTCTTTATAATTTGGAGCATAATGAAGCTCCTCCTCCCTCTTAGAGATTTTACATTTCAGCACAGCATATAACTGAACTGACAGGTTCCTTTTGGTTTTTAAACACTTACAAAAGGGCACAGTTTTAACTTGATATACAAACAAATGTGATGGAATATCTTAATCTTATAGCCAGTTGTACAAGTGTAGTATTACAAGTTTTTTATACACAGCCTGTGTCTGAAACTGTACTTGAACCCTTCATACTTTTCACACAAAACTCAGCATTTTTTTTGTATGTCTCTTCTATAGCGTTTAAGTAGCTTTAGGTATGATTTTTGTGCCCAGCTTTCTCCAGTAATGATTAAAAGAATCATCTTCTTGTGTCTTTTCAAATCAGATAAGAATCCTATATCTTGTAGTCATATAAAAATTAGTCTTATCCCTAGAATCTACTGTAGTTATTTTGGCAGAAGGGAAGTTTCTACAAAGTTGACTGAATTTGAAGCCATGGAAATGTATTTCATGGCTAAAATAATAGAGAGTAAGCAGTTATGGTGCCTGCAATTAAAATTTCATAAAGACCCTCACACACAGGCCAGTTAATTAGCCTTTAATAAAAAGATGTGTTTTTGTGATTGCATCTACTGGTGTCTGTGTTCCATTTCAGAGGTAGCTGTACTTCCTTGTTTTTCAATATGGTATTTGCTCACACCTAATGTCTTTTTAGATACTACATTGAAAAGTATAAAGCAGGTTTTTTTTGTTTTTAGAATTAAAATTAAACAAATCAATTTGTTGTTTTCCTTATCTTATGTGAGATGTGAGTGTTTGTGATTTGAAGATTGAGTCATCCAAAAAGGGAATCACAAGAAAATCTTCCTCAAAACAACAAAGCATTTATAACAAGGAATAAGAAGTTGTCATGCGCATGTCATAAAGATGTTTTCTTTACACTTTATGGTAATTTGTTATAGTATTTATTCAACAATTAAGATAAGTAATTACTGTAGTGATGACTTCAGTTTATGACTGACATATACTCCCAACTTAACTAAAATCACCTTCCCACTATACTCAAAATAGAAAATATTTGTGAAAAACAAACATAATTCAATTTTGTAACTCTATACACACGTCCGCACACAATGGTTGTAAAGGCGTTGGGGGAATACAAGAACAGACTTTAAATGTTTAATTGAAAGAGGTGTCTAATTTTTCTTAAACACTAACATTTTCCCAAACATGCTCCTTAGAGCAATATCTTTTTTTTTTTTTTAAACTCACCTTGGCTTTGATCCACCCATTTGTTTCTTGGTCACTCCAGGATGGTCTGACCTGGAATTAACCCTATTGCACCAATTTGCCTCCAGCCTCCTCTTGCATGAAAGAGAGAGCCACTTGTGCCATGCTTTAGAAGGATCTTAACTGGTTTACATAGTGGCAACTTGTGGCCTAAGTATAAGATTTTGCTTGCATGTACTTCCTATATTGCTTTTTTGTTAGCCATTTATGTTCTCAAATTGTGTATATAAATGCTAAATACTGTTGGTTTCAAAGTTATGAAGATAACTATTGTGGCTTATTTAAAATGAAAGTTGGAGACTGTCTGATCTGTGGCTTCAAAATTCATAGGTTAATTACATTTTAAAAAAACATACATTCAGAAGAAAACATGGAATCTATTGGCCTGTAACTTCACTGAGTATTTGGAGAAAACATACTATATAGGTTGTGTGAAATGAACACTGGGTAAAGCAGGTTCTAAATTATTTCACCTATTAAAACTAGATTTAAATCTATTTTAGGTGAATGGTTACTGTTTTAAAGGGTACACCTTTTTGAAATCCTTTTTGTAGATTTGTCCTTGATAATGTATTCTCATTTTAAAGTAGTGGATGAGAGGGAGAGACTATGCAAGATGCAGTCATTTTAGTCTTGGATCAAAATGTTTTAAACCGATGCATTTAATTTAGGCCCCATATAGATTAAAACAATGATCTGGATGTTAACATTGTTCAAATTTAGTGGTGTTGTTTTTAAATGGCCTTTTTGTTATTGTGCAGGGCTTCCCAAAAATGTTTTATGGGGACTCTGTAGCTGGAGTTAACTGGCACATTCCAAAAATCTGCACGTTACCGCTGATTTCACTGATGCTGGTGCAAAACTAAATGAAGCAATATTGTCATCTTCTGCACTATATATGCAGGAAAACAGCATTTGCAAATGGTTAAGGACAAAATTGGTATGAAACAAATATACAATATTTGGATATTGTGAACAGCAGACTACTTTCATGAACTCAGAACTTATTTTCTATTGAGAAGCAGCACTTGATTTGTATTGTGCTTATTAAGAGTAGTGGGTTCTTAGTTTTAGGTGTTGCTTTTTACATTTGTTCTGGTATTGAGTGATGCTGTTACACACACTGACTTTGTTCTAATGCACTGATTTCCAGCCTGTGGTCCGCAGACAATGTCTAAGACTTGAAAAGGGATCTGTACCTCCATTTGAAATGTCTAAGTGCCTTCATATGAAAAAAGGTTGAAAACCACTCTTCTAATGCATTTGCAAATACTACTGAGACTATTACTACACTTATTTACTTATATAACATTATTCTTGACTTTTATGAACCAGCTACTGTGGTTAGTTAACAAAACAATTAAGTTATCTCATCTTTACAAAGTAGATCTGAACAGTTTTTGTACATGAAGCGTAGGATATTTCTCGTTCTTGAATGCCATCCAAGTATAAAATTTGAAAATACACAAATAATTAAAATGACAACAAAGTATTCCAGTTCAAACTAACAAAATCAGGTAAACTTAAAGAAATGGCTCAAATTGTTCTTGCTTACATTATTCAGTCTATTTTTAGGGGTCCTAAACAGTTGATGATCTTACTTGCTTATCTTGTACAGCCTGCTTTTCTGTGTTTATTTGATTTACTTAATATTTTAACTCTGGTGCCGAAACACATTATAAAACGCACATTATTTCAAAAATAGTTCCTAAAATTAAATGTACCTAGCTTTGCTATCCTCAGGTAAAAGCATGAGAGAAGAGGAGACTTGCAGCATACACTATAGGTCACCAAATGCATTCTCTATCTGATCATTTGGAGAAGGAATCACTAGAATGGAGGACCCTCCATTGATGCCATGCTATTGGACCACAGATAATTAAATTTGAGGGATGAGTAGCTTTAAGTTTTCGAGCTTACAATTGTGGCAGCTACTGGGGAAATAGGATGTCTGATAGCTGTTTCTTAAAACTATTTATAATCTAGCATAGTTGAATAACAGGCTTGATATGTTCCCTGATTGTTAGCACTACCAAGCAAATATGCAGTCCGCTATAGCTTTGTGTGTCCTTCAGCTTTAGCCACATGTACATCTCAGTCTTAATTCAGCCTAGAAATTACAATAGTGTGGAGGTTAGTGGAAAGGTCTGGATTCATAGAGCTGGGAGGAGAGGGGGGAAACATTTTAACCCTATCACATGCAAATCCAGAAGCAGACCGCTGGATGAAAGGTAGATAAATTCCCTCAATTATGGAGGTAAAAGCATTCCACCATCACATATGCTTCAAGCAGATAGCCTGCTTTAATCCATGTTCAAATCTCAGCTAACCTACAGGAAAGCAGAAGCATTGCTTGCTGTGTCTGCTGAGTCTGAGACACAGCACTTACAGCCCTGAGGCCCAGCTTGACCCTCTGTTCTCCCTGTCCACCAGTGGGCTCGCATACACAGTTAACGGGAGCAATAACAAATAGAGCTTAGAGGAATCCTACACTATAGTGTGGTTGGAAAAGAGAAGAAAACTTGCAAAAGTGCCTTTTGGGAACTTTGAAGAGAGAGTCTGTAAATCTGTACTTCCCCCACAAAAAATATGGACAATGACATTAAGATCCTGACAGACTTTTAAAAAAAAATCAACGTTGATGCCTGACTTTGCTGCACTGATTGCTAGGAGAAGAACCAAACAAGATTAGACTAATGCAGTTGTTGTGTCATAACGAGGCCAAACTTGAATTGAAAGAAAACAACCTACCACCATGCATGCTTCTTAAATGAATTAATATTTATATTTGTGTCCTTTTTGTTTCCAACCTACATTTAACATTTTGCTTTTTCTTATTTCCTCATAGGTTTGGTAGAAAAGCAAGATTACATAAATTATTAAAAACAAAGTAGTTTAAATTCTTATAAGTAAAATAGCACCAGCTCTTAATAAGGTTCTTGTTATATGGATACCCCTTTTAATGGGTTATATTAACCTGGAGGTAAGCAGCCACAACAATATTGAAGTTGGTGAAGCAATATAGTGGTGTTGAATTTGGTCCACTATGTACAAAGAGACTCCCTAAGGGCCAGTGCAATCAGTCTGAAAAGACATAAAAGTAGGACATGAAAATACAGCTGTGGAAAATTTCCAAGGGAAGCTCAAATGTAGTTTGTAACTAATATAAGTGTGAATAACTCAGTACAAGTTAACCTAGGTATTTTAAATATATCATACTTTAAAAACAAGCTCTTCTGTGTTTAGGGGAATGTTTATATTGGTAGTGGCTTTGTCATCTCAGAAATCTGTCGAACCACTAGGCAAACGTAAAAGCACTGCAGAAGAATGTTCTCAAATAATATGAAATGTGTAAAAAATCTCATGGCCAACTGCTCTTGCAAGATGATATGAAAATGCTAGATTGGTGTCTGTGTGTGTGTAAATGAAAGAGAGAAACTAAAAAGATGCAACACACATGAACATGTCAAACCATACTGTAAAACAAACTTAAAAGAAAAAGGAAAAGTTGAACATCTATTAATACTGAAGTGGAAAGAGACTGTTCCAACTTAAAAATCTACATTCAGAGGTCATTTTAAATAATGGTGGAAGATATACTTCAGAATAGATGTACATTTTACAGATGGTGTTACGACAGTGTTAGCAGAAAAAAAAATATGTAATGGAAAAATAGAGAGAGTCTTGCAGTAGTTTCCTCCCTACTTTCATCTTTTTTTTTTTCTTGCTCTCATTCTGTCCTTTTGAAAATATGTTCTGCACCTTCTGTGTGTAACTGCCATATTAGATGAGATTCTGTGCTGGGCTTCTCAGTAATGAATGGTGCAAAACTCCTGTTTCTTGGCCCTAACACAGTGGAGTACAGAAAATATTAACTTTTTGTGAAAACAGACCTCGAAAAAAATTCAAGGATTTTAATATTTTACTTGCAAATACACCTACTGAGCAAGCTATTAGCACCTGTGCAAAAATTAAAACAATAAACACCTTAACAAAATCAAACTTAGATGAATTTCTTGAATGAAAAAAAGCTGAACATCCTCTCTACTATTAGCTCTTCCATCCCTCCCCCCCGCCCCCCCCCAAAAAATTGAGTGAATAAATGAACCAAATACCATGACCTGCAGGGCCCTTTACAGAGAGTGCCTTACATTCAGTCCCCAGATGTTTGAATCTTATGAGTATTAGTAAAATTGTTTGTTTCTGTGGTGTGTGTCTAGGGAGTGAAGTGCTGTTTCCGGTAGCTAGGGCCCAAGTTATCAAAGTTAAACTCTTTGAATTGCACCTAAAGACAAACTGTAAGCTGTTGCAGCTTTTTAAGAATAATAGTTAGCTGTGTGTTCCCTGCAGCTGACACTGATAAACAACTGATCAACTGTATTTAGCCCTAGCTGAAGATTCAGAGTTGTCTTCTGGGTAGCCTTACATTAACATAGTCTTGCCCGTAGACCATAAAGGTATCATAGAATGTCGGGGTTGGAAGGGACCTAGTCCAACCCCCAGTTCAAAGCAGGACCAATCCCCAACTAAATCATCCCAGCCAGGGCTTTGTCAAGCCTGACCTTAAAAACCTCTAAGGAAGGAGATTCCAGCACCTCCCTAGGTAACGCATTCCAATGCTTCACCACCCTCCTAGTGAAAAAGTTTTTCCTAATATCCAACCTAAACCTCCCCCACTGCAACTTTGGACCATTATTCCTTGTTCTATCTGTATGAATGACAGTGAAGGGAAATGGTCACAATCAGCTAGCCAAATGCAGATGGAAAGGATGCTTCTTTCTATCAATGTCTTGTGGGACTCCAGGAGCAATCAAGGATCCCGAAGAGCCCGAGATAGTGAACTTATTTGAGAAAGGAGGGAATTACTTTTTCAGTAAGGGTGAGAGACAGCACCTCTGCCACCATTTTCAAGTATTTTCCCTTGCTTTCCAGCAAATGATGACCATCTTTGTCTGTCCTAGATTATTATTCAGGTTGCTTAAATCCAAACCTTGGTCTAAACCAGGTACTGGGGAATCGAAGATCACATCATCTTGTTGTGACCAAAGAGAAATGATATACTGATGACATCACAGATGAAAATCTATAACTTATGTAGTAGAGTTTCATATGCCAAAATGAGGGGTGATAGAATCCAGAAGCTCCCATGTGAGCAGATGTACACTGCCACTACATCTGATGGGGGAGTGGGGGAAAACATTCGAATAATTGATTTTTATCTCATTCAGAATTAGTGTGGATCTCAGTGAAAGGCACTGAAGATAATTGAAAGAGCTGAAAGAATGAGCATAGAAACCTGCCTTTTTCTTGTTGTGATTAGACATTTAAATCCAAGGACATATAAACACCATTTCTGATTCATACCCTTACCTAATAGCACAGTGAAAGGTTTAAAGGCAAACCATGCTCAACTTTGTCAATAACAGGTTTCAGAGTAGCAGCCATGTTAGTCTGTATCCGCAAAAAGAGAAGGAGGACTTGTGGCACCTTAGAGACGAACAAATTTATTTGAGCATAAGCTTTCGTGAGTGCTAGCTCACTTCATCAGATGCATTCAGTGGAAAATACAGTGGAGAGATTTATGTACACAGAGAGAGGTTTTAGTTGGGGGCTGAAGGTGATTGCTAGCGGCGTTCTGTTATTTTCTTTGTTGGGCCTAACCTCAACCGTGCAGAATACAATGCCATCCACAGCCTCAGAAACAGCTCTGACTTCATAATCAAAAAGGCTGACAAAGGAGGTGCTGTCGTCATCATGAATAGGTCGGAATATGAACAAGAGGCTGCTCGGCAGCTCTCCAACACCACTTTCTACAAGCCATTACCCTCTGATCCCACTGAGGGTTACCAAAAGAAACTACATCATTTGCTCAAGAACCTCCCTGAAAAAGCACAAGATCAAATCCGCACAGACGCACCCCTGGAACCCCGACCAGGGGTAATCTGTCTGCTACCCAAGATCTGTAAACCTGGAAATCCTGTACGCCCCATCATCTCAGGCATTGGCACCCAACAGCAGGATTGTCTGGCTATGTAGACGCCCTCCTCAGGCCCTACGCTACCAGCACTCCCAGCTATCTTCAAGACACCACTGACTTCCTGAGGAAACTACAATCCATTGGTGATCTTCCTGAAAACATCATCCTAGCCACTATGGACGTAGAAGCCCTCTACACCAACATTCCACACAAAGATGGACTACAAGCCGTCAGGAACAGTATCCCCGATAATGTCACGGCAAACCTGGTGGCTGAACTTTGTGACTTTGTCCTTACCCACAACTATTTTACATTTGGGGACAATGTATACCTTCAAATCAGCTGCACTTGCCATGGGTACCCGCATGGCCCCACAGTATGCCAACATTTTTATGGCTGACTTAGAACAACGCTTCCTCAGCTCTCGTCCCCTAATGCCCCTACTCGCGCTACATTGATGATCACTTCATCATCATCTGGACCCATGGAAAAGAAGCCCTTGAGGAATTCCACCATGATTTCAACAATTTCCATCCCACCATCAACCTCAGCCTGGACCAGTCCACACAAGAGATCCACTTCCTGGACACTACAGTGCTAATAAGCGATGGTCACATAAACATCACCCTATACCGGAAACCTACTGACCGCTATGCCTACCTACATGCCTCCAGCTTTCATCCAAACCACACCACACGATCCATTGTCTACAGCCACGCTCTACGATACAACTGCATTTGCTCCAACCCTTCAGACAGAGACAAACACCTACAAGATCTCTATCCAGCATTCTTACAACTACAATACCCACCTGCTAACGTGAAGAAACAGATTGACAGAGCTAGAAGAGTACCCAGAAGTCGCCTATTATAGGACAGGCCCAACAAAGAAAATAACAGAACGCCACTGGCCATCACCTTCAGCCCCCAACTAAAACCTCTCCAACACATCATCAAGGATCTACAACCTATCCTGAAGGACAATTCCTCACTCTCACAGATCTTGGGAGTCAGGCCAGTCCTTGCTTACAGACAGCTCCCCAACCTGAAGCAAATACTCACCAGCAACCACACAACAGAACCACTAACCCAGGAACCTATCCTTGCAACAAAGCCTGTTGCCAGCTGTGTCCATATCTGTTCAGGAGACACCATCATAGGGCCTAATCACATCAGTCACACTATCAGAGGCTCGTTCACCTGCACATCTACCAATGTGATATATTGCCATCATGTGCTAGCAATGCCCCTCTGCCATGTACATTGGCCAAACTGGATAGTCTCTATGTAAAAGAATAAATGGACACAAATCAGACGTCAAGAATTATAACATTCAAAACCCAGTCGGAGAACACTTCAGTCTCTTTGGTCACTCGATTACAGACCTAAAAGTGGCAATTCTTCAACAAAAAAACTTCAAAAACAGACTCCGAGAGGACTGCTGAATTGGAATTAATTTGCAAATTGGATACAATAACTTAGGCTTGAATAAAGACTGGGAGTGGATGGGTCATTACACAAAGTAAAACTCTTTCCCCGTGTTTATTCCCCCCCACCCACCCCCCGACCGTTCCTCAGAGGTTCTCGTCAACTGCTGGAAATGGCCCAGCTTGATTATCACTACAAAAGGTTCCCCCCGCTCTCCTGCTGGTAATAGCTCACCTTACCTGATCACTCTCGTCACAGTGTGTATGATAACACACCCATTTGTTTCGTGTTCTCTGTGTATATAAATCTTTCCACTGAATGCATCTGATGAAGTGAGTTGTAGCTCACAAAAGCTTATGCTCAAATAAATGTGTTCGTCTCTAAGGTGCCACAAATCCTCCTTTTTGTTTTGCCAATAACCTTATCCAAAAAAGGAAGTTCAGAAATACTCTTAACTCGCAAGACTGTCAGCATTAGGAAATGGTTTCTTGAACAGTGGTGGAACAATTGCTGTCTTTATGGAAATAACACCTGCTTGCTTGACACTGAGACATTAATGTTCTCCAACAGTAGAATACCCAGTACTTGCTTATTAGATTCCACCAGCTATTAGTTGCCTGAGGATAATTTTCATGTTGGAGGTAAAAGCTTACTTACCATACACAGTACCTTAGTGGACAAGTTTGGCTGAAACTCAGTACACTTCAGCTTGAAACTTCAAGGGTAGTGTGATGATACAGAAAGTTCTCTGGTGTCAAAACTACAACATTTTTGCCATGCTTCAAAATAGTACTTCAAAAATTCTGTGTTGCAGTATGTCCGATCTAGAGCATTATCAACGGCACTCTGATCTGGGTGCACCGTACACCTCTCTTGCAGGCCATCTGCCTGATGAAATTCATCTTAGGGTATTTAGGAACTAGCTGATGCAATCTCAGAATCATTAGCAATTTTCTTTGAGAACTCATGGATAGGTGAGGTCCCAATGAACTGGAGAAGGGCAAGCATAGAACCTAGCTTTAAAAAAGGGGAACAAAGAGGACCCTGGGGAATGATAGGCTTGTGATTGGTCTAACTTTGATTTTTCTAATAAATTGTTGCAATATCTTTCCAGGTATCAATGTGTAAGAACCTAGAGGATAATAGCATAAGTAATAGCCAACATGCATTTTTCAAGAACAACTCCTGCCAAACCAACATAATTTCCTTCTTTGTGAGGGCTATTGGTCTAGTGGATAGAAGTTACAGATGTAATGTATCTTGATTTTAGTAAGGCTGTTGACTTAGTTCCACATGACATTGTTAACAAACTAGAGAAATGGAGTCTGGATGAAATTACTCCAAGATTGGTCTCTCAAACAGTTGTGAACCTAAGAGTAGTTAGTGTTTGCTGTCAAACTGTGAGGGTAAATCTAGTGAGATCCTGCCAGGGTCTGGTACTAGTCAATATTTTCATAAATGACTTGGATAATGGAGTGGGGAATATGTTTAGAAAATTTGAGGATGACACCAAGCTTGAGGGGTTGCAAGATCTTGAGGATAGGATTAGAATTCAAAGTGCCGATGAAATTCAGTAAAGACAAGTGCAAAGTAATACATTTAAGAAGGCAAAATCAAATGCACAACTACAAAGTGGGGAAAACTGGCTAAGGGATAATACCGCTAAAAAGGATTTGAGGGTCTTTGTTAACTCATTTGATATTCACTATGTGATGCAGTTGCAAAAAGAGCTGATATCATTCTGGGATGTATTAATAGGAATGTCATATGTAAGACACATAAGGTAATTGTCCCTCTCTTCTTGGCACCGGTTAGGCGTCAACTGATGTACTGTGCATGGTTCCGAGTGCCCCATTTTATGAATGATGTGGACAAATTGGAGAGTCCAAAGAAAAGCAATAAAAAATGATAAAAAGATTTAGAAAACCAGACTGATGAGGAAAGGTTAAAAAAACTAGGTATGTTTGCCTTCTTACCTCAAGACCAAAGGGTGGACCTGATAAGCCTTCAGAAGTGGTAAGGACTATTATAAAGAGGATGGTGGTCAGTTCTCCTATGTCCACTGAAGGTAAAACAAGAAGTGACTGGCTTAATCTGCAGCAGCGAGATTTAGGTTAAGTATTAGAAAAAAAAATCTAAAAGGATAGTTAAGTACTGGAATAGGCTTTTAAGGGATGGAATCCTTGTCATTGGATGTTTTTAAGAACAGTGTAGACACACACTTGTGAGGGTGGTTTAGGTATATTTTGCCCTGCCTCAATGCAGGGGACTGGACTAGATCTGTCAAGATTCTTTCAAGCCCTACATTTCTATGACTCTATTATCTCTATACCATATATAAAGGGGGACACCTGTTTTGTTGATATACCATCAATCTCCAGTGGTTTACCAATGAAACAAGTGGGCCCCGTGCTTGTACAGAGACAAATGTGTTAACTCTGACCTCAAAAAAGCCCCTCTTCAGAATGTATAAATTATTGAAAAATTAAACCTATACATATAAACCTATAGTAACAAAGAACATACAGTATTATATTTCTATATTTTAAAATCAAATGGTTTTATAATTCTAAAAATAGTATCTGAGATTACATGAAATAGTAATCCTGCATATGTGCACAATTGGTCTTTTTGAAACAAATTAACCAGCATTAGCACTCTGCTTTTGTTGGAAGGGGATGATGTCAAAAGAAAGACGTGGCTCAGTTTGAAACTGTCATATAAGGCTTGATCTGGTGTAGGACTAGACAGGGAAAGCATGTAATATGCTTTCTACGTAAAACAGAAATTATATATAGATTTCATATTGGAGTCATAAACTAACAATACAAACAACCAAAATCCAATAGTCTCAAAAATCATATTATTTTATAGTATGTAATCTCACATGTTGACTGGCATAAAAAACTGCATTTATAAGAGATTCAGCTCCAGAGCCCTGGTCAAATTCTAATTAGGGTAATTAAGTGTTCCCTGAAATTTCAGTTATATGTGGTTTTATTCTTTTCAGGACTTAGAATGTTGTATGGTGATGTTATGCAATGTTTATTGTTAATTATGTCCCATCCCAGAAGAAAATGCCTTTCTGTGGTTGGTGGAAAGACTTTGTTCCGAATAGCCAAAATCTGTTAACTTTCAGGGCATGCTTCAAAGCTCACTTTTTAAAGATTTTTAAGTGGAAGAGGAGTAAAGAGGCTCTGAGGGCTGTTTTGTGCAATGTTTGTTTTTGACTTTGTTTTCTGATTCGGGGAGGGCTAAAGCTTCTGGGTTTGTTCTGGTTTGTACGGGTCATTAATTTTTTTAACATATGTTAATGTGTGTCTAGACTCCTGGATAAATAAAATATATATTTTAAAATAATTTGAGATGAACGGTATTATGCAACTATAGTATGTATTGGTGCATGAGTCCAGTGTCAAATACTTGAATTTCAGTATTTTAATTGTATCTAGTCATAATGTGCTGCTTTTGGTTCCTAAAAGTGACACAGTACATTATTTACTATTACGTTACAGGATGTATCTCTGATTTCTGGGAATTAATATTGCAGCATCTGTTTTTTTTTCTTCCAAGGCACACAGTCTTTGGGATGCAAGTGCATTTTTTACCATGTGCATGATCTCAGATGAGAATAATTCATATAATTACAACTTCCTGTTTGCAAGTTTATATATAAATTACTGTGTTTTGCTACTATTTAAACTTGTTGTTTGTCACATTAGCTGCTTTTAGATTTTGCTCTTCCTAACCAACTTCCAATTTCCTTTCCAAATAAATCAGATTGCTTTGATTTTGACATTTATTTTACTGTCCATTTAATCTTTGTCCAAACCTGATCTTGTAGGATATTATAGAGAGCGATTAAGACTAGTGTAAATAATTTGTTAAAATCTAGAGAAAATATATCTTCTTCATCAGGAATTGATGATTCACCCTGCCTCACTCTTCGCCATTTTCTTTCCACACTTCTTACAGTTCAGCTCATAAACTTGCAGGCCATGTGAGAGTAATGTTTTCAATAGTGTGTTTTTTGTTCTAAATCATAGTTCTGTACTGAAGTTGCTGTGTTTTAGGTTAGATATCACATGACCGTGTCACCTGTGACAAGCTGGTCAGCAATTTTTGATGCCTAAAGCATAGCTAGTTAGGAAATGATGCAAAACTATGTTAAACAACAGGACCTTGGCCTGGCTAACTTGATTGTGTTTGGTACACCAGGGAGCTAAAATAGGTGGGACTGGTAGCACCACTTCTTCTTTGAGTAGTGTCCCTATGGGTACTTCACTTTAGGTGCAAATGTGCCACTCTCCCTTTTGATGAGGTATTTTTGGTACCAATGTCTGTTTGGCTCATCCATGTGCCATGCGTTGTTCCAAAAACATAAGGCTACATGGGCGAACCCCATTCAGTTCCTTCTCCTTCACGTCTAGCCTTTTGGCCTGAGAGAGAGCACAGATTGTACCTGTTCCCTTCAATTCAATAAGTGTAGTTAGGATAATTAATGTATGTTTCACATGTTGGTTGTTGACCATTGTCCCTTCCCCACATTTAAGGTGGTTATTCTGGACTTTTTTGGGAGGTATGCCAGGATCCCTGGTTTTTAAGATGCCTTTTCTGCCAGGAATCTGTCCAGGTCAGTAACTCTCATTCTCAGTGCCTCCGCTGTTTGGGAGACACTCCTATCCCCAGTAAATGCAAAATCTGCATTTCCTTCAAAAACAGATCTTGGGGAAAACAGGGAGATCAAATTTAAATTACTGATGATGGAGCAAGCCTTCAGACTGGCTTCAGATCTAGGTTCTGAGATCTGCCCCCCCCTCCTCGCCTCCACACACACAGAGTACACAAGTCCCCATGTACCTCAGGATCTTGGTCACTGAGAGCCTTGAGGATATAAGCTTGCTGTACTGTGCACCTCCGGGTCTTGGACACTGAAAGCGTCAGGCACGACAGCATCTGCATTGGTGTAGATGATACAGAGAACTTCACGTTCTAAGTTTCTGGGTACTGATAAGAAATGTAGGAGTCTTAGATGTCCTAAGAAATCTTGGTCACTGACTTGCAAGAAGGCTCTGGAGACCTCAGGTCCTAAGGAGAGTTCCATAGAGACTCTGACTGTACTCCAGTACAGTGAGGGTGTCTGTGTCCTCTAAGTGCCCTACTATAAAATGGGACTTGGTACCAAGGACCTCTTGAACTTCGTATAGCTGTACCCAGGCTAATAGAGGTTCTTCCTCAAAAGTCTGCACCACTGGATCCTACTATAACCTCTCCCCACCCCCGGTAACTATACTATCATTGTGTACTACTTCATTGGTACTGATGTAGTCTGACTCTGGACATTCTTACACTAAACATTGTGTCCATAGCAGTGGTACCAAAGCTGACTTCCACATGATCTCATCTCTCCTCTGCTTGTATACCATTGGTACTGCAGGAGTTTAGATTCTCGAAGGACCACTTGTCTCCAATGAGCTGGAATCCTTGTTACTGGTGCGAAACAACTATCTGAAGTAAGATCCACTGTGTCACTGTTTGCAGAGTTGACCAATGGCTCCCCTTACACCTGGAAGGACTCAAGGGCCACATTCAGATTCCTTAAGATCTATATGCCTGTGAATAAGAGAAAGCTTAGCAGGTCTCACACAGCACAGAGATATCACCCAGCATATTCATTTACTCTCCATAGAGTACCCAAACCACCAGCCAAGAGGCCTAGATATGTAAAAAAGAAGCCAGCTATTTTCAGAGCTACCTCTTCTCAGCCTTTCTGCATTATCCAACTGCCAGTTTAAGTGGTTTGCTTGAGAGTCTGGACCACCTGCAGCTCACCACTGCTGCACCATCCCAACCTCCTTCCTCCCTTTGGGTACTGCCTGTCCCAATTTTGACCTGTGTGGGAAAGCATAACATCTGACAAATGGGTTTTTGACATTGTAACATCTGGTTATCCTCCTCATCCATTTTTCCTCTCTCACTCCCTTGTCCCTTTTCAGGGACCTTTCTCCTGCCTGAGCAACTGATCATGACGTTGATTCTCTTCACTTAAGAGCTATCAAACCAGTTCAGCAAAGGAAAAAAAGGTTGTATTCCAAGTGCTCTCTTGTTCCGAAAAAGAACAGAAGTGGAGAGCAATATTAGATCTTAGCTATCTGAACAGCTGTAAAACAGCAGAAATTCAGGATGGTGACTGTGATACTGCATCCCATATTCTTCATAGTGATATGATAGGATTATGGCATAATTATGATGCATTTTGTAGAAGATGAGTCATGTGGGGTGTCATTGAAAAAGTTATGATTTGCTGAATATGATTATCCTATTTGTATGCATGTATCATTTTTGTATCTGAAGTTATAAATACTGACTGTCTGTACTTCAGATATAGTTACAGCTGTGTAACTATCACTAGACGAGATGGTTTCAGTCTAGAAAGCTGGTTGGGAAGGGCCTATTCAGGGCAATGAGCCATTAGGGAAAACAATAGACCTTAGGAGAAGCTTATCTCCCACCTGGTGAGCCTTCCTAAAAACACTTCAGGCAGCCTGTAAGTAATGACTGCTGTCACTCTACAAGGACATGTGACCAGGCCACATGATTCTGGACTCTGTCTTGGGATGTCAGTATTTTTTCACAAAGTGGTCTGGGAACTGAGCTTTGAAACAAAGGGTTCCCACCATATGCAGAAGCTGTATAAGGCAGGGAGTGACATCATCTGTGGTTCTTCACTCCCCACACAAGACACCTGGAAGCATCTGAGGAACAAAGACTGAACTGTAGACTGGGTCCAGCACTTCCCCCAAAGGAATTTCTAGCCTGTGTATGAATGACCTGGAGATTCCAAGCTATAAAGCAAGTGCAGTTTGTCCAATAAGACTCTGCAGTCTGCTTGTCTCATCAGTCAGGGTGTGAATTTGCTAGTTTATATCCTATCTTTCTAGTATCTCAGACTTAGCTTGTGTTTATTTACTAGGTAATCTGGTTTGATCTGTTTACTATCACTTATCACTTAAAATCTATCTTTTGTAGTTAATGAACTTATTTTATGTTTTAGTCCAAACCAGTGAGATTTGACTAGAGTGCTTGGGGAAAATCTCTGTTTGGTTACCACAAGTGTATATTGTTCTCATTAGGACCAGGTATTAAACCCATATACTGGCCAGATTTGACTAGGGCACCATGGTACGCTCTGGGGTCTTAGGCTGGGAAGCTGTTGGTTAGAGAGCCTGCGTGTAACTGCAGCTGGGTATATCCCTACCCGTGTGAATGCTGGTGAAAGTGCAGGCTGGAGGGCTTTGCAGCTTGTCACAGCAGCACAGTGTGAGAGGGAGCCCAGGCTGGTGCGTCAGAGGACTCAGTGGTACCCCGGGGGGAACCGGTCACAGTGACCCTTGCAGCTAATTCCCTCCCTAGATTCCTGTAGTTGGTTTGCATCTCTTGACCTTCAAGATGCCTATTTTAATGTTGTTGTGATTCATCCCTTTCACAAGTGATTTCTTTGTTTCATAGTTAACCATGTCCAGTACTTGTACAGTATCATCCTTTTTGGCTTCTCCACTGCCCCAAGGGTATTTTCAAAGATCTTGGCAGTTGTAGTCACCTCTCTTTGTCATTTAGGGATAATTGTTTTCTGTTCCCCTTAATGATTGTTTTCTAGGGGCTGATCTTATCAAGAGGTATGGTTGGCAGTACAAACGACAAGCTTGTTGTTCTACGGTATCGGCCTCCAACAAAATCTTGAAGTCCTTTTTTGCACCAGTATCTTGGGTAGATTTCATAGTGGCTCCTCTGGATGTGGTGGCAGGCAGTTTACACCTACCTGCCAATGGATTTCTCATTGTACAGCACGTTATCTCAAAGATTCAGCTCAACACTCAAACCTCTCAAGAAGGAATTATCTTCCAGCTATTGGGGCACATGTCAGCTTGTGTTTTGTAACCCAAAATGCCTGATTACATCTTAAGTTCCAAGCTTCCTCCTCCTCATGGAGAGTCACCTGAAGTGGAGCACCCATAGGGATGCTACTTGAAGGAGAGGTTACACACCTTTTGCAGTAACTGGTATTCTGTGAGATGTGACACTGCCCCCCCCCCCATTATTACTCCACTACCTGCCCTCCATCCCCTATACTTCCTCTTTGGGACTTTGTGGTAGAGAAGGAGCTGAAGGAGGTTTGCCTGAGCAGCTGTGTATGCCCTCAGAATGGGGCATGAAGATGTGCAGGCCAAATGACACTGCTGGCAAAACTCTCCAATCAAAGGTCAGGGAGGTATATGCATCTGAAATGGAGTACCCATAGGAGTACACATCTCAAAAACTCCAGTTACTGCAGAAGGTGAGTAATTTCTCATTAAGGTTGCCTGACATGCCCCATTATGAAATCCTGTTTTCAGTCATATAACTTTGCAAAATTTCAACTGTTTAGACTAGGATTGTTGATTTAATCACAGTTGATTGTTGATTTAATCACACAATCACACGCGAAAAAATCACAACTCAAAAAAATTAATTGCGATTAATAAAACAAATCGTGATTAATAGCCGTTTTAATCACATTGTTAAACAGAATACCAATTAAAATGTGTTAAATGTTTTGGATGTTTTTCTACATTTTCAAATATATTGATTTCAGTTACAACACAGAATATGAAGTGTACACTGCTCAATTTATATTTATTTTTTATTACAAATATTTGCACTGTAAAATGATAAAAGAAACAGTATTTTTCAGTACACCTCATACAAGTTCTGTAATGCAGTTTCTTTATTGGGAAAGTGCAATTTACAAATGTAGATTTTTTTTTTTGTTACATAACTGCACTCAAAAACAAAACAGTGTAAAACTTTAGAGCCTACAAGTCTACTCAGTCCTACTTCTTGTTCAGCCAGTTGCGAAGACAAACAAGTTTGTTTACATTTACGGCAGATAATGCTGCCCACTTCTTATTTACAATGTCACCAGACATTGAGAACAGGCGTTCACAGGGGACTTTTGTAGTTGGCATTGCAAGATATTTACGTGCCAGATATGCTAAACATTTGTATGCCCCTTCATGCTTTGGCCACCATTCCAGAGGACATGCTTCCATGCTGATGACACTCATTAAAAAGTAATGTGTTAATTAAATTTGTGACTGAACTCCTTGGGGAGAATTGTATGTCTCCGGCTCTATTTTACCTGCATTCTTACATATGTTTCATGTTATAGTAGACTCGGATGGTGACTCAGCACGTTGTTCATTTTAAGAATGCTTTCGCTGCAGATTTGACAAAACACAAAGAAGGTACCAATGTGAGATTTCTAAAGATAGCTACAGCACTTGACCCAAGGTTTAAGAATTTGAAGTCCCTTCCAAAATCTGAGAGGTACGAGGTGTGGGACATGCTTTCAGACACCTTAAAAGAACAACACTCCAATGCAGAAACTATAGAACCCGAACCACCAAAAAAGAAAATCAACCTTCTGCTGGTGGTATCTGACTCAGATAATGAAAATGAACATGCGTCAGTTCTCACTACTTTGGATAGTTATCAAGCAGAAGTCATCATCAGCGTGTACACATATCCTCTGGAATGGTGGTTAAAGCATGAAGGGACATATGAATCTTTAGTGCATCTGGCATGTATATATCTTGTGATGCCGGCTACAACAGTGCCATGAGAACACCTGTTCTCACTTTCAGGTGACATTGTGAACAAGAAGCATGCAGCATTATCTCCTGCAAAATGTAAGCAAACTTGTTAGTCTGAACTATTGGCTGAACAAGGAGGACTGAGTGGACTTGTAGTTTTACATTGTTTTATTTTTTGTACATAATTCTACATTTGTAAGTTCAACTTCTATGATAAAGAGATTGCACTACAGTACTTGTATTAGGTGAATTTAAAATACTGTGTTTTTTGGTTTTTACAGTGCAAATATTTGTAATAAAATTTAAATGGTATTCTATTGTTTAACAGTGCGATTCATCGCGATTAATTTTTTTAATCGCTTGACAGCCTGAGTTTAGACTGAGATTTTACATGCTAATTTTCTGCGTTAGCTTGAATTTTTTTTTTCTTTTGGAAGATTTTTAGCCAAAATGCTCTAGCTATTTCAAGTATAGGGTTAGGCAGAAATACGTTGTTTTGCCATGTTTTTTTTTAAAAAAAAAAGTTGCCAGAATTTAAGTATCAGGGGGTATCCACAAAAGCAACAAGGAGTCCCGTGGCACCTTAAAGACTAACAGATTTATTTGGGCATGAGCTTTCATGTATAGAAAAACCCACTTCTTCAGATGCATGGAGTGAAAATTACAGATGCAGGCATTATTATACTGACACATGAAGAGAAGGGAGTTACCTCACAAGAGGAGAACCAGTGTTGACAGGGCCAATTCAATCAGGGTGGATGTAGTCCACTTCCAATAATTGAGGAGGAGGTGTCAATTCCAGGAGAGGGAAAGTTGCTTTTGTAGTGAGCCAGCCACTCCCAATCCCTATTCAAGCCCAAATTAATGGTGTTAAATTTGCAAATGAATTTTAGTTCTGCTGTTTCTCTTTGAAGTCTGTTTCTGAAGTTTTTTTTTGTTTAAGTATAGCGACTTCCAAATCTGTTATAGAATGTCCAGAAAGATTGAAGTTTTCGCCTACTGGGTTTTGTATATTACCATTGCTGATGTCCAATTTGTGTCCATTTATTCTTTTACATAGAAACTGTCTGGCTTGGCCAATGTACATGGCAGAGGAGCATTGGTGGCACATGACATATATCACATTAGTAGATGTGCAGGTGAAGGAGTCCCTGATGGTGTGGCTGTTGTGGTTGGGTCCTCTGGTGTCGCTAGAGTAGATGTGGGGACAGAGTAGGCAACAAGGTTTGTTACAGTGCTTGGTTTCTGGATTAGTGTTTCTGTGGTGTGTAGTTGCTGGGGAGTATTTGCTTCAGGTTTGGGGGCTTCAGGTTTGGCTGCCTCCCAAGGCCTCTGACAGTGGGGAATCGTTTTCCAGGATAGGTTGTAGATCATTGATGATGTGCTGGAGAGGTTTTAGCTGGGGGCTGTATGTGATGGCCAGTGGTGTTCTGTTTTCCTTGTTGGGCCTGTCCTGTAGTAGGTGACTTCTGGGTACCCGTCTCGCTCTGTTCACTCTGTTCACTCTGTTTCCTCACTTCTCCAGGTGGGTATTGTAGCTTTAAGAATGCTTGATAAAGATCTTGTAGGTGTTTGTCTCTGTCTGAGGGATTGGAGCAGATCCGGTTGTATATTAGGGGTTGGCTGTAGACAATGTACCGTGTGATGTGTCCTGGATGGAAGCTGGAGGCATTTAGGTAAGTATAGCAGTCAGTAGATTTCCGGTATAGGGTGGTGTTCGTGACCATCACTTATTTCTACTGTAGTGTCAAGGAAGTGGATCTCTTGTGTGGACTGGTCCAGGCTGAAGTTGATGCTGGGGTGGAAATTATTGAAATCAAGGTGGAATTATTCAAGGACCTTATCAAGGTTCCTTCCCCACTCTGAACTCTAGGGTACAGATGTGGGGACCTGCATGAAAACCCCCTACGCTTATTTTTACCAGCTTAGGTTAAAACTTCCCCATGGTACAAACTATTTTACCTTTTACCCTTGTACTTTATCGCTGCCACCACCAAACGTCTAACAGATATATAACCGGGAAAGAGCCCGCTTGGAAACGTCTTTTCCCCCCAAAATCCTCCCAAACCCTACACCCTCTTTCCTGGGGAAGATTTGATAAAAATCCTCACCAATTTGCATAGGTGAACACAGACCCAAACCCTTGGATCTTAAGAACAATGAAAAAGCAATCAGGTTCTTAAAAGATTTTAATAGAAGAAAAAGTAAAATCAGGATGGTAAATACTTTACAGGGTAGTTAGATTCAAAACATAGAGAATCCCTCTAGGCAAAACCTTAAGTAACAAAAAGACACAAAAACAGGAATATACATTCCATTCAGCACAGCTTATTTTCTCAGCCATTTAAAGAAAACAGAATCTAACGCGTATCTAGCTAGATTACTTACTAAGTTCTAAGACTCCATTCCTGTTCTGTTCCCGGCAAATGCATCACACAGACAGAGAGAGCCTTTGTCCCCTGTCCCCCCCCCCGCTTTTGAAAGTCTCCTCATTGGTCCTTTTGGTCAGGTGCCAGCGAGGTTATCCTAGCTTCTTAACCCTTTACAGGTGAGAGGATTTTTCCTCTGGCCAGGAGGGATTTTAAAGGTGTTTACCCTTCCCTGTATATTTATGACGGGCCTCTTTCCCATGGGTCCATATGATGAAGGTGTCATCAATGTAGCGCAAGTAGAGGAGGGGCACTAGGGGGCGAGAGCTGAGGAAGTGTTCTCAGTCACTCATAATAATGTTGGCATACTGTGGGGCCATGCGGGTACCCATAGCAGTGCTGCTGACTTGAAGGTGTAAGTTGTCCCCAAATCTGAAATGGTTGTGGGTGAGGACAAAGTCACAAAGCTCAGCCATCAGGGATACTGATCTTGACAGCTTGTAGTCCATCCTCATGTGGAATATTGGCGTAAAGAGCGTCTACATCCATTTTGGCCAGGATGGTGTTTTCAGGAAGATCACCAATGCATTGCAGTTTCCTCAGGAAGACTGTGGTGTCTCGAAGCTAGCTAGGAGTGTTGGTAACGTAGGGTCTGAGGAGAGAGTCCAAATAGCCAGATAATTCTGCTGTAAGAGTGCCAGTGCCTGAGATGATGGGGCATCCAGGGTGTCCAGGTTTATGGATCTTGGGTATCAGAATACCCCTGGTCAGAGCTCTGGCGGTGTGTCCATGTAGATTTGTTCCTGTGCTATAGCAAGGAGTTTCTTGAGCAGATGGTGTAGTTTCTTTTGGTACTCCTCAGTGGGATTGGAGGATAGTGGCTTGTACATTGTGATGTTGGAGAGTTGCCTGGCAGCCTCCTGTTCATAATCCGACCTGTTCATTATGACTGCAGCACCTTTGTCAGCTCCTTTGATTATAATGTCAGAGTTGTTTCAGAGACTGTGGATGATGTTGCATTCTGTACGCTGAAGTTATGGGGCAAGTGATGCTGTTCGTTCACAATTTGTCTGTGGATGTCTGCGGAAGCACTCTATGTAGAAGTCCAGTCTGTCATTTGCACTGTCAGGAGGAGTCCATGTGTCACTATAATAATCCCTGCATCTGTAATTTTCACTCCATGCATCCACAAAAGCTTATGCCCAAATAAATCTGTTAGTCTTTAAGATGCCACGGGACTCCTTGTGTGGTGGTTTTTTTTTTTTTTTTGAAAGACCCTCTGAGGACCTCCATGTTTTTTGGAGCATATGTGAAATTGAGCATGGGGCAGCCTTCATCTCAAAGATGTGCCTTTTCCCATTCCTGAATATCTGTCCCAATTTGGCCAAGCTATAAGCCTTTGAAAAATTGTAGTTTGTATGTGCTCAATAGAGATACAATTTTAGAAGCCAAATTCTATGGAGACTGCATTCCCATTGAGGATGTTCCAATCTGGAGCTAAACAGGGCTTTCCTTGCAATTGCAGCTTTGGGCTGTTATGCTCTGCTGGGTTTGGGCACTGGAAGTGAGAGCCAGGGAGACTTTCTTCTGCTTTTGATGACCCTTCTTCTGGGCCCAGGCAGTGTGAAGGAGGAGCCTGCCTGATTCAAATGCAGAGGGGATAAAGCTGAACCTGTGAGGGGAAGGGGAACTAGTCTGCGACAAGGAAAGGGAAGAGGCTTGTGGGTGTGAAGGAAACTGGAACTGGCTGGGCAAGGAGACTGATAGTGGGAGCTGGGGAGGGAAACCAGAAGAATCTGGAAGCCAGTGGGTGGGGGGAAGATTGGGAGAGGGTGTGCAAGCAGATTGGGGCTGGAATCAGGGTGGTGGGGGAAGGAAGGTGAGGGGAGACATCTGATGAGCCAGGGTGTGTGGGGGAGAACTGGCACTGGCTGGGCATAGACACTCCGATAAGGAGCTGGGGTGGAGGAGTAAGGAAAATAAGACTGGATGGGAGCAGTTCACTCCATAACCCTGATTCATTTCCAGAGCAGGTCCATCCTATGCACTGAATGAGGCCAGTCCAGCGGAAAAAACAATGTGCTCATGTAAATTAAAGGCTGTACCATAATGCATATGCGGAAGAGGGCCGAATGAAGGCTGCACTAGGAGCCTTAATTCTTGCATTTCTTAACTTTTGATTGTTTGACTTTATAACCTTTAATGTTCTTTATATACAAAAAAACTATGTTGTTGTATTATGTAAAACCAGTGCATGCATGAGGAGTGAGCGTGAATAGTGGGTCTTTCAGTTTCTTTCAATAGTTTTTAGCAGTGTGCATAAGTTATCTAAACATCTGTTTATTTTTTTTTATTGTTTTTAGATGTATGATATATTCTTAACTTGAAATGGTATTTGTTGAATGGTGGTACACCTCTACCCCGATATAACACGACCCGATATAACACGAATTTGGATATAATGCGGTAAAGCAGCGTTTTGAGGGGCGGGGTTGCGCGCTCCGGCGGATCAGTGCGGCAGTGTTTCTGGCTCTGACACGCTGCTCTGAGTGGCGTGTTAAGGGTGCCGGGCTGGGGCCGAGGGGTTGGATAAGGGGCAGAGGGTCTTGGGGGGGTGGTCAGGGGACAGGGAGCAGGGTGGGTTGGATGGTTTGGAGGTTCTGGGGGTGGGGCAGTCAGGGGATGGGGAGCAGGGGGGTTGTGAAGGGGTGAGGTCCTGGGGGAGATTAGGGATGGCGGGGGTCTCTAGAGGGGGCAGTCAGGGGACGAGGAGAGGGGGGCTTAGATGGGGATGGGATCTTGGAAGGGGTAGTTAGGGGCAGGGGGGTAGTCAGGGGATAAGGAGTGGGGGGGGACTTGGATGGGTCGAGGGTTCTGAGGGGGCAGGAAGTGACTATTAATAACGAAAATGCTCGAGGCCAAAGCAAGTTCGATACAACGGGGTTTCACCTATAATGTGGTAAGATTTTTTGGCTCCCAAGGACCGCGTTGAGGTGTATTATGTCCAAATCCTATTTAAGTTTCATATTTAATGCATTAATATTTTAGAGGTATTGAGGTGATGGACATTTGGGGAGAGGTATCTTTGCTAACATTTTTTAAAAAGTGATCTTTTGTGTAAGCAGAATTCTCTGCACAACCTTTCCAAATTCCACAGCAAATGAGGCTGATACTGTATAGACAACAGTTTCATTCACTGTGTAACCTTGATTCATTCCCTGAGCACTGTCCATCCTGTGTAATGAAAGGGGCAGGAGACCTGTAGGAAAAAAATAACATTAAAATAATGAATACTGCGTTTCATCATACATATGTGAAAATGAGAAGAATTAATGTTGCATAGACAATTTAATTTAGTCATTTCCTAAATTTTGAGTGCTTGCCTTTGCAACTATAATATTCTTTTAATACAGTTTTATGTATCTAATTTCCTATTATTTTTAAAGAAAAAAATTTCCTTATGTTCAACTTAACCTTTTTTTTTCATCATCCTAGAAAATGTTTTTCTTTCAGCTGTTGTAATCCCAGCCTTTGTCACCTGGGGATTGGGTTAGTGCAGCATGCTGTTGCATGGGGTTACTCCATAAACTCATTAGGAAACTTCAGTTGATAGTGTGGCTGCTCTCTTGTCAAAGCATATTTTTTTGCTGAAAAGCACATTATATCTGTGCTCCATGATCTTTAGTGATCTTTCGGTTTGTTTCCAAGTAAAATTTATGGTCTTAATTTTAAACAAAAAGGCTTAAATATTTTTGGGTCCTCTAAGATTGCCTCTCTTCTTGTGTGAGTTCACTGTGGGCATTCAGGTTATAGCTTAATTTTGTGAGGTTTCATAGACAACTTTGATTCTGGCATTTCCTAAATTTTATTCACTTGACTTCGCAAGAAAAACAAATTAACCCTGTGGAGTGTGGATCAGCATTTTGCCAGTGGGTTTCACAGCTATTTACTGACAGAAGAGGAATGTTGGGACTAAGAATCTTGGTTTCAGTTTCAGGTTCTAGAGCAGAGTATTCTTTAGTGGTTACAACTCCTTCTTCCCCTGTCCCCTAGCAGCATGTCCCCCTTCAACTTGTCTCCTCCTCTTCTCATCCCCTGCCTCTCTCCTCACCTTCAGTCTGCCCTCTCCTCCATGCTCTTGTGCTCTCAGCCTGCACTCTTTCCCACCATCCCTCTGCATTTGAGCAAGTTAGGTTGCTATTCCATTTTCTCCATGCTGTCTGGGCTCCAGCTATGGTACCACTGAGAGCACTGGAGAGAGTGAGTTCCTGCTCTCAGCTGTGGTGGCTGGCACACAGTAGCTGCCAGGAGGTGTAATCACAGGAAGAGGCATGCTCAACCCCTGTAGCTCTGGGTTGAAGCTTGCTGAGTCAATTTCTGTGGATTGGGTACGCTCATTGTGGTTGGTACTTAGGAGCTGTGTGGGGATGAAGCATGCTCAGTGCAGACTCACTCTATAGAGAATTTTGCTTGCAGCCTCTGTTGAACATGTGTGAACTGCAATTTCCAGCAGCTTATAATTTAGCCAAATTTTGCTGTATTTTTATGGAAATAGCAAAAGGTACATCTGTGACATCAGGCATGGAGAGTCTAAAGATTTTCAATGAAAAGATTGTAATAAGTGTTTTAACATGGGAAAAATAGACTGTTTGCCATTGGAAATGGCTGAGCCATTTTTGTTGAAATTTAAAAAAAAAAAACCTGCTCCAATACTGAGAACTTCAGCTTGATCGGTTTATTTGGCAAATTTATAAGCAACTAAACCCAGGTCTTTTAAAAATATAAATAAGCACTTTTATAATGAGGATAACATCAATATTATCTTTAGTTACAGTAATGTAATTGTAACCTTTGGATAAGCAAGAGTTTGCTTTACCATCACTCTCTTCTAGTGCTTCAATACAATTCCTGTAGAAAAGAATGTGGAGAGTTGGAATTCAGCCATTTCAGGATTTACAGCAAGGATTGCACACAGTTAAGTTCAAAAAGAAGAATTGGAATCAACTTAAAAATTAAGTACCAACTTTATGAAAATTTGTAATGATAAAATAATAAATGCTTAATTTCTACTAAATAACAAGGTTACTTTATAATCCACATACATTAGATTTAATTTTGTATCCTTTGTTTAATTGAAGATAAACAGGTTAGTCTCCACAAACACACCATGAAAAGGCAGTCAGAGTTCCTAAAGCTTAGATTGAATTCCCCTGAGTCTCCGTTAGTCTTTGTTCATCAACTGTATATAGTCTGCTGAGTCAAAAGCACTGCAATAATATCCTCCGTCCTCTTGCTTGCAGAAATCACCAGCTGGAACCCAGGCAGCCCTTTTCTCCATCTTTACTGAACTGCTGGAATTACTCAATTAGCTAGTCAGCTAACTAATTAACCAACCAAGCTGTATTAAGTATAGAAATGAAAAACCCTGTTTAAAAGAAAAATACAAAACTGAGACTAGCAAAATATAGATGACACTCATCCTGTCGTCATATTTCAATAAGAAAAGACTTGGTGAGCTGTACTGAAAAGACAATTTGTAAACCGGTTTGGCTAAAATCAAATAACATTCAAGGTATGCAATTAAACTAAAGAAATTAGTTTTCCCTCCCAATTTCCTCTTTCTATAATTAATGCTGTCAGCAGTTCACTATGTTGGAAAGTTAACAGTACTGCTAACCTGTTGAAAAATGCTTTGGAGTTGGGGAAAAGAGCCTGTTTTCTGCTCTTGTGGCCTGAACTTCTCCTAACCCATGCAGGTCACATGTCCTTTTTGTATAACAGCTGTCCTGACTACTTGCTCTCTGTGGAGTCTGAGTCCATCTGCAGGGAACCTATTCAGCATCCCCAAAACTACCACACCCAATTCCAAAAACTTCTGGAAGTGGAATGCTAATTGGGCATTTACCTAACAGCAGTGATCCAGTCACAACTTGTTCCTCTCTCCCCCTTCTCTCTAGATCTCTTAGAAATATCTTTCTGTAATATCATACATTTTAAAAATAATTTGTAGAAATCCTAATGATAGCAGAATTCAAGATAAGGTAAAATTCCAGCATTCACATTTTACTAGAGCTCAAATAACTATTGCTTCCAAGCTTTGTGGCTTGTGAAGTAACAAATGTAAAATGTAATTTCTGCCTATATAGATGAAATTGTGTGAGAATAAATGTGTGTATTTCTTTCCATTAAAAGCAGTTTTACTAATTTGTTTTGTTTTCTTTTCTTCCTGTGAGAAATTTTTTTCTTATACTGAAAATGTTTGCCTCTATGTCCTACAAACCAATCTGATTTATTTTGTCATGTTAAGTCAGTAAGTAGAGGAAATATCTTTAATAACAGATGTGAAAGAATTGTGGTAGTTGTGGCTTCCTCAGATCACAAGAATATTGAGTTGTGTGTAAGTATTGGTTTTCTTTTAAAATTTCACTGAACCACTAACCATGATGTACAGTTTCCAGGGGAAATTACTCTTCATATGTGGCTTTAACTGTGTTTTCAGTAAATAATTGTGGTTGTAAGTTCTGTTTTTGAGTTGAACTGAATATGTTCATTTATTAAATACCTGCCTTTTAAACACATGAAAAATGCAAAGCTGTTAGTTCCAGATTCCTTAATTGTTCATTGTTTGTAATGTTGTAGTTTTATTTTTGCAGATTGTATGTATGTGCATACATATATAAATGCCTTTCAAAACAAGTTAATTTCTAAAATCTAAAATATGATTATTAGAATTTTTAAATTTTGACCTGCTATAATACAAGATTAATCTTGTTTAATGGTGTTCACTGTTGGAATTACAATGACTCGTGCACATCCTGAAAAATAACAGTAATTGTAATGTAAGGTAAAGTTCCAGAATGTTAAAAATCAAAATGAAGGTTAAGATTTCAGGAAAGTGATTTTGTTAGTACATAATTTCCTGCTTCAGTGTAAGGTACATAGTAGAACAGAAATGAAATGGAAGCTATGGGACATACAACTGTTATATAAGTGAGAAGAAGAGAGAATTGCTACTCTTGGTTTATCATTACTTTACAAGGAAATGTTAAAAGGGGTCCATCACCTCTGAGGTACTGGCAAAGAAAACAATTGATATACAGGTGGGATCCGCAAGACTTTTGTCACTTCTTCATTTTGGGCCATTTTTTTATTATTTATTTTCCTTCTTTTTTCTCTTTCCTTGTCATGTATGGCTTGACTTTTCAGTGTCTTTCCTGGCCAGTCTGCTACAAGATGTCAGAACCCAGCACACACTCTTTATTTTTTTTTAACGTTTTTAATTTTAATTCTGAAATCTGTCCAGAGGAATGAAAGTATCAAGGTCCCTCTTGTGTTCCTCAAGAGACAGTAAAAGATTTTTGAAAAGCTCTGAGTATAATAAAAAATGAGCACATCAGGTATATAGTAGGAATTGGAGAAATATTTAGGTTCTATAACTCTTAGTGTTAACAAAATTGAGAGTAGATAAACAGGACACATCTTCATTTACTAAAAGGGAATCTTTGTGGATGGGTATCAACAACTGTAAGTTCATAGTTCCTCGCTAAAAGCTAATGCAGTGAAAGGAAGATTCACAATGTTTGTAACTACAAAGAAAATTATTTAACCAGAAACCTGCTCTGTGAATCACTTGTTTGAAAGAGTATTTAAATTACTTTACAGACATTTGTTATTAATTTAAGTGTAGCTGATTGAGCAAATATTGACTGAGTTAAAAGTAATGGTTTCACATTAATGTCATTGCATTCCATTTTTGACTAATTGTACTTAAGGGTCTCTTTATGAAGACAAATGATGTCTCAGAAGACTTTAAAAGGCATTTTAAGAACATATAAAATTGTAGACGCTATAGATGCTAAACTAAATGTTGTTGTTTTAGTACAACATTACATCACAGTGTTCATGATGGATGAGCCCAGTTTTATGGCCAGGAAAATAAGCAGTCATTCTGTCAAACCATTATTTTACTAACTGAATTGTTGTTTCACTTGGTCATTCATTTAAAAATGTTTAGATGGACTCTCCGACACCTCTGTGGTAGGAGGATTCCCTTTGAAGGTGGGCTGCAAAGGAAAAAAGTGACATGGCCTTTTTTCTTCTTTATGATTTGTGAAGACAGCCTAAAAGGTTTTTTTTTCTCCACTAATCCTCCCTCACATCACTCCTCACATGTTTTCTGTGTGTATATCTCTCAATGATTGATGACCAGCGAGATGCAGGCTTTCATTAGAGACCTTACATGACTTTCTTTGGTGAGGTAGTATGTAAATCCCGGATGCAAGGGATCCCTGTAATTCTTATGCACCCTGTGCCCTCTACTGGTTGGCAGAAAAACGACATTGGGTTACACTGATGTGTCTTGGTTCTGCTGGAGGTCTTAATCAATGACTAAAAAATTGGGAGTTTTCTCAGCTCTTAAACGAAAGCTTTGATTTGTTGAATCTTTATTAAAGAGAGCTTTTCTCCCAGTTGGGTTGGGAGTATTTGTAAGGCGTGTAGGCTAATTAGCTGTTAAAAAAAGAAAAAAAGAAAGCATCTTTTTATGTTCTAAAGAAGCATAAAGTCTATTTTTAATTATTCTGCAAGTCCCTTTTAAGGGCTGCATTTTCAGACATAGGTACTTAAAAAGCATGTCCAGAATCTGAACACTTTACACAGAGATACTTTTACAATCCAGTACCTGTTTCATTTATGTACAGTACATGCTATTTTGGTAATATGTACTGTTGAAATTGACCCATGAGTCATATGCAAATTCATGCTGTTTTAGTACTTTATCTCTGTACAATTAGCTGCAAAGTATTAAATATAGATCCATTTAATGTAATATACTTTAATTGTTAAATCAATATTAAGTTTAATAATGCTGCATATTTATAAGGCAGTTAATGGTATTGATCTTACAAAGCTTATGCTCAAATAAATTGGTTAGTCTCTAAGGTGCTACTAGTACTCCTTTTCTTTTTGCAAATACAGACTAACACGGCTGTTACTCTGAAACCAGTTTAAACACAATATAAATAGTATGCTAGGGTCTAATCCCTTACAGTATCAAGCTTGTGTGTTTCAGGAGTTTGTTGTATGTAGTTAACATCTCTTTAAAAAGTGTTGTTTTTTAAAATATTTCATTTAATGTTTTTACATTATACATGGTCCTGCATTAAATAGTTGAATTTTATTTCCTCCCTTTTTGCCTTTGCTTGTTGTAGATTAAACCAAATCTTTGAAAAACTATGACAAACATGGTGCATTATGGTAGTTTAATGATGATTGTTCTGGTCCTCAGTTTTATAGATGTTGAAGTGTATTTTTAGCATCAGTTCATTGTATTTATTTCAATGTAATTTATCATATGGAAGATTTATTTATTTTACATTACTTGTCACAGACTGTTTCTACATTTTTTTTTATTCTACTGAATGTAAAATATTATCCTGTCCTTTAGGCCCTACTTTTTTTTTACATAGATGAATCTTCTGTTAGTATGCCATCCTAGTCTTACCTATATATTTGTTCTTTATATTCAACCTCTTTAATTCATGAATAATAGATTAGTGTTTGTGTAGCTTTATTTGTATGAGACCTACATTAAGACTAGCATTATAGTTTTAATTGCTCAGAGCTATAGAGATTGATTTTTAAAAGCAAACATATGGCTATAATAGGACATTTAATAACAGAAAACTGAACCTTAAGGATGGATTTTCAAATTTGCTGCAGTGTAAAGAAAAGAGAGCATGTATCCAAAAAAGCCAATGTATTTTGCTAGTAATTGTGTGTTCCCATGTTACTATTGCAGATATTAGGGGTTGAATAAGATCTTTCTCCCTCTACCACCCAACTTCTTTCTGCAGAATCATGTAGTGAAGTCATAATCCTGTGTTTCATATCCATCTGTTACCATAGAAATGATTGAATAATCTAAATTTAGCATTGTCTTTTTCCTACAGGATGAAGCCGGAGGAACAAATGTTTTGTATATTTAAGAACCCTTGTTTAAATGGAAATACCTTTTAACTACCAAAACTAAATACTGTAGTAAAAACACATGAAAGGAAACCATTTAAATCTTAAGCAAAACATATTTCAAATATATATTTCGTGTAAGAGACTGTTTTAAAGACCTAACATTTGGAGTTGAAACTACTTGACAATGGCCATTTAAATTTGGAGAATCCTCACCTCCCTTGGTGTAGTGGCTTTCATATTATAAATATATTGTTTCCACATTATTTTTGTAATTATTTATACTGTGATATCTGATGACAAACATAGATTTAATAAAAAGAAAAGGAGTACTTGTGGCACCTTAGAGACTAACCAATTTATTTGAGCATGAGCTTTCGTGAGCTACAGCTCACTTCATCGAATCCGAATCGAAGCCACAAGTACTCCTTTTCTTTTTGCGAATACAGACTAACACGGCTGTTACTCTGAAACCTGTCATAGATTTAATAGAATTCTTGTATCAGACAAGAAAAACAAACAAGTAATCCAGGATGTTAAGACATGGTTTGAAATCCAATTATCAGCCCTCACATTACAGCAAGTTTGAAATTCTCTTTTTAGGGCTCTCATTTTCCTGCTTCTAAAGAACCGGGCAAATATTTTGTGAAGCTAGTTATTGGCTACATGTCCATAAACGTAACTCAGTTTCCAAGATACCTTAAGGACAGGTGCAAGTATTAGTGTTCAAAGGAGCAATATAAAAGAAAATATGGTTAGGTTTTTCATTAGTTCACAGATTATAGTCAGTATAATTTACAGATAGTCTGATCCACTCATTCAATTGCCTGCCATCCAGTACTTTTAAGTTGCCATATATATCTGTATCTACATCACTAATCACCCCAATGCAGTTTCCACTTACAAAAGTTTTTTTTTCTCTCAAAGATTCATACATTGTCGTTGGGTGGAACTGAATGTTTAATTTATTGTAAGGTTGATTGTTGCTAATAAATATTTAATGTGATCTAGATATATATAAAAAGTTGGGGAATGGGGGACATCTCTTTCACGACAAGAGAGGTAAAGTATATGAAAGTTATCTGAAGTTAGTTTTTGGCTTGCTAAAAAAGAAAATAGCTAGAGGAGACAAGTATGTAGAGACTGATAATTTTCTTTTAGATGGTATATATTTTCCCTTCCCAAGAACCAGGTGTGTGTGGTTTTTTTTTTCTTTTTTACTGTTGAGTAGTGTCAGTTGATTTCATTTTGTGTTTTTACATGTGCTGTGGGTAGAACAATGCCCATGCACAGAATCCCATTGTGTGTATGTGTTACACATAAATACTTTTAAGGAATGTTATTAAGGCTGCAAAGTTGAGCATGCAAAAGTTGTTTTTGTTTTTTTTCTTTTTTAAAAGAGCCAGACTTAGACCCTGTGCAACCTTAGTTCAGCCCCCTTGTGTGTATGTATTACGATATAATATTTAATTATTTGATCATGTGACTGTTTTCAGTAGTCATGTGACTGTTTTCAGTAATTATCAAAAAATTATTAATTTTCTCCTGGTCTTTTCGATGGTGCTATTCATTATAGTATCTGAGTTTTTCAAAAATATTAATTAATTTTATTTTCAGAACACCCTGTGAGATGTGGGGGTATTTTTATTCCTACATCACAGTTGGGGAACTGCAGCAGGAAGAGATTAACGTGAAATGCATCCACTAACTTGGGTGCCCAATTAGGGAGGCATAGTAGTTGATAATTCAATCATGTGATATCATATTGACAGTTCCATGGGTTATCAGCAGGTTTTGGAAGCTCTAGATCCACTGTGCAGACCTCCGCCTCTTGAACTAACAAAGTAACTGATAGTAATATTGTCAAGGTTCCTTCCCCACTCTGAATTCTAGGGTTCAGATGTGAGGACCTGCATGAAAATCTCCTAAACTTACTTTTACCAGCTTAGGTTAAAACTTCCCCAAGGTACAAACTATTTTACCCTTGGACTTCCACTGCCACCACCAAACTTTATCTGGGTTCCTGAAGAAACGTAGTTTGGACACGTCTTTCCCCCTCAAAATCCTCCCAACCCTTGCACCCCACTTCCTGGGGAAGGTTTGGTAAAAATCCTCACCAATTTGCATAGGTGACCACAGACCCAAACCCTTTGATCTTGAAACTGAATACTTTTTCATTGTTCTCTTACAAGACTTTTAACAGAAGTAAAAAAGAATCATCTCTGTAAAATCAGGATAGTAAATACCTTACAGGGTAATTAGATTCAAAACATAGAGAATCCCTCTAGGCAAAACCTTAAGTTACAAAAAAAGACACACAGACAGGAATATTCATTCTATTCAGCACAGCTATTTTCTTAGCCATTTAAAGAAATCATAATCTAACACATACCTAGCTAGATTACTTACTAAATTCTAAGACTCCATTCCTGTTCTGTCCCCGGCAAAAGCATCATACAGACAGACACAGACCCTTTGTTTTTCTCCCTCCTCCCAGCTTTTGAAAGTATCTTGTCTCCTCATTGGTCATTTTGGTCAGGTGCCAGCGAGGTTACCTTTAGCTTCTTAACCCTTTACAGGTGAGAGGATTTTTCCTCTGGCCAGGAGGGATTTTAAAGGGGTTTACCCTTCCCTTTATATTTATGACAAATATAATTTATCCTCTGTGTAGATCAGCACTACAGGGGGCTGAGACACAGCACACTGGGTTTTACAGATACTTGCTGAAAGCAGAAGAATGGAAACTCAGGAATTGTGGGTTCCATTCCGGCTTCTGCAGAGGAAGTGCAGTCTAGTGACCACAGATGCTTCTGACAGTTCCCTGCAAGCTCAACCCATTCTGCCCTGTCCCCTCTAACCTGTCTCTTCCTCACCCCTGCTCCTTTTCCCAGTCCATTCTTCTCACTTAGCCAATCCCAATTTCCAGTTCTCAGGCATCTCATCCCAATCCTAGCCTTCCTTGCTCAGCCAGTCCCAATTCTGCCCTTGTACCCTGGCTCCTCCTCAGATTTTTCTCTTTGCCCCCGTTCCCTCCATGGTTCCCAGTCTGTTTTCTCCTTGACTTTACCCGATCTCAGTCTCTTTTCCTCTCACTGGTTCCCAAGTACACTCCTCTCCTGTTTTTACCAGTCCCAGTTTCCTTGTCCCTTCTGCTTTACAATCATGCAGCTTCCTCCTCCACACTGCTTAGGCATCAATACAGGAAGCATTGAGAGCCCAAGAGAGATCCTTACTGCTTTTAGTTAGACCAGGTGAGGCCCAGAGTAGCCCTGAGCTGGAATTGCAAAGAAAATTCCTGGCCTGAGGCATGCCCAATATGGATGGAAACTGTGGAGTTTAGCTCCATATCTCTAAAGTCCCTAATGAGCATGTGTAAGCTGGGTTTTTTTTTTCAAAGACGTATAATTTGCCAAAATTTGGTGACAAATTTCATGGAGGCAGCAATAACTACGTTCCCTTCCCCTGCCAAATTTCAAGTTCTTTTTCCAAAAAATGGGGGCTTAGAGCTTTTAAAAGAAAAAGTTGCCTGACTCTTTTAACATGGACAAAACAGTGTGTTTTTCTCTACTCTCATATTCAGAAATGACTGAACCATTTTGGTGGAATTTAAAATAAAATGCAGCCAGAAGCAGACCTGACCTGAAAAATTTTAACCCAAATAGTTAGTTTGGCAAAGATAAGCAAACAGGGTATTTTCATGAGAAATTTTGGGCAATCTTAATACTAGGCAGAGCTACCACCTCTGCCTATAATATATACATTCAGAAATAATACATAAAGGTACAGAGCCAGATTCTCAGCTGATATAATTGGGCATTGGCTGGCTTTCTGTCCTCACATTTATATGTTACTATTGACGTTCAAATTTTAATTCTGTTGTCTCTGGATATTGTCCTATATATTTTTAAACTGTGGAGTAGTAGGTGTCCGTGCAGCGCCAAATGATACAGGGGTCAACGTGAGTAGAGTCAATATCAAGACTGCGGCCATGTTGATTTGTTTTTAACTTTAAAAGAGATTGTGTAATAAATGTATCCCAAGCTTACTGATTCTCTCCAACCAGTTGAAGAGTTGTCATTATTGGATCTTAACAAAACTGAAGAGTAATCATATGTTTGTAATTTTCATAAAGTTTCTGAAATGACAATGTGTTGGAGAGAATGGTGTAATGAGCCTACTGAAATGCAATTTTCATTTCTTGTACTTTAGGTTCATATCAATTTTGACTCTTAGGAGTGCACAAGAGTACCCTTATTCCATTATTTTTCTGTATAAGCCCCAAGCAAACTATTTTAATGGCTTGATGTGTCCAAAATCAGCATTAGTGGGCTTGATGTGTCCAAAATCAGCATTAGTGTGCATTATGGGAAAAAGAGTCTTTTGTCCCATGTAGTCCATGCTGCTGGGGTTGCATAGAGAAACCCTAACGTACTTTAGGGTCATTTTGAGCTTGTTTCTGCTATATCCACTGATCTAATTCATTTAAGTCCTATCTGCTAAATTTTGGGGTTAGCCATGCGTCTCAGTACCAAGGCCCTTCTCCTTTGAAGCCTCATTAGCAGAGGAATAGACTATAAAGTTTTTGTGTTTTGGTTTTTTTCTGTAGAATATTTTTCAAATCCTTTCTTTATGGCTGAGTAAATGATTGCTTCTGTATTTCAGTGTAATTTAGAAGATATGCAAAATGTTGCTTTGCATATTATTTGCACCAGATTATTTTCATGAGAAATATCTTCATTATTTTAAGGACCTCATCATGTACCGTAACTCCTCACTTAATGTCATTCCGGTTAATGTTGTTACGTTATGTTGCTGCTGATCAATTAGAAAACATGTTCATTTAAAGTTGCGCAATGCTCCCTTATAATGTTTGAGAGTCGCTTGCTGTGTCCACTGCTTGCAGAAAGAGCAGACGGTTGCAGCTAGCTGATGGGAGCTGGCAGGCCCCCCCCCCCTCCATCAGCTCCCTTAAGTTCCCTGTGTGGCAGCCGTCCAGCAGGCTATCAGTTGCCGGGCAGTTCAGCTGTCCCTCCTTCCACTGCCCTGTGCTGTTCCTGCCCTCTGCCTTGGAGCTGCTCCTGGGAGCCGCCTCCTTGCTGTGCAGTGGAGGGGAGTGGGGGAAAGGGTGCTAATGTCAGGGTGTCCCCCTGCTCCTGCCCCCCCCCCGCTCCTTATCCTATCTCCACAGAGCAAGGGGGGATACGGTAGGGTGTAGGACAGATGGAGCTTGCTGGCAGCAGCAACTTGCTGATCTACTTAAAAAGGCAGTGTACTTAGAGTGGGTCAATGTACTTAAAGGGGCAATATATTTTATTTATATAGTCTTTTGTCTGATGAAAAAAATTTCCCTGGAACTGAACCCCCTCTATTTACATTAATTCTTATGGGGAAATAGGATTTGCTTAACATAGTTTCGCTTAAAGTAGCATTTTTCAGGAACATAACTACAGCGTTAAGCGAGGATTTACTATACAACACAAATGCATAGTATTGTATTAGGCCAGTCACCAAGAAATTTCTCTCATCACTTGATACTGACAGTAGCTGTCATGGGAGATCATGGTCATGCGGGAAAAGGGTGTCCCTGAGATAACTGGGTCCAGTCTTAGGGAGGGTTTTGAAGGTGAGGATTGAAACCTTGTATTTGACCCATTTGTTCCATCTGGGAGTAGTTAAGAGTGGAACAATGAGGTGATGTGTTCTCAGCAGCCTGTGTTACTGAGCAGATGGCTGCTGTCTTGTGAGTCAACTTGTAGCTTTGTTTTTTTTTTTAAAGGTGGGTGGTTTCATATATATAATATGTACAGATAATTACAATAATCAAATCTGTAGGTCATGAATATGTGGTTTGGAAGATTGAATACAAAGTAATATAGGGAGAGGTTGGCTGCATTGAGCTTTGGTTTATTAAGTACTGGCCACTTTATGGCAAGAATTAGGGTGAGTGGTAGATTTCCTTTGAAAGAGCTGTTGTTAATTTCAATTTAGTATGGGTTTTAGAGATTCTTATCTCTCACTTGCTGAAAAGGGCTTGAAACAGAGTTGCAAATGGTGATTTGTTTTACTGCAAAGTTTCTAGGACTTCCTTTTGTGTGAAGCAACTCCATTTTATTGAGGGAATGTGTCGTGTAATGCCTATCTGTGGTATAGTTCCTGGTGCCCCAAGAGACTGCCCATGGACACACTTTTCACATTCAACACATCCATTCAGAGAATTGGAACTCAGTGTGTGGGTTGAGGGTGAAATGTATGAGTATCTGATCCTGCTCTTTTCTCCTGTCCCTTCACAAGGGAGAAGAACTTGCCAAGGGGATGTGGGGTGGGACGGCTCAGTGGTGGCAGTATGGGACCTGGGGAAGGATGTTGTGCAAGTTGTGCCTCATTTACCTAAATCATCTCATGTGCATATCCCTTGGTGAATTGGAGGAAGGGAATAGGAGACTGATTTTATCCACATACCACTCACATCCAGCATCCACGGATGCGTGTTCTGCGTCCAAGGGGAGTCCATGAAGAAGGGAAGGACAAAGGATTTAGGTCTTATATTTGAGAGAACTCTTAATACGTTTTAAATATGTACAGCAGCTAGGTACTACAGCGAAGGGTGCTGTAATGAAATCTAAAGTGAGTATAGAAATGCATGAGGTGAGTTTGGAGAGATCTGTATTGATATTCAACATGTTCACAGATGCCACAAGAGAGAAACTTCCAATTTCAGTGGGATCTGTTTGTTGTCAGCAGGAAAGGACGTCTGCCTGCAGTGAGGAAGTAAGAGGAAATGTTATGGTATGGCTGAATATGGAGTTATTTATGGAGGGATTTTTTTTAAGTCCATGATTGGTCTTGTTCTGTCCTTCAGCTCTTTAAGAATTTTAAAAGTGAATATTTAACAAAGCAAACAAAAGCCCACCAACTCTACTGAAAGCATTATTTTCTGGATAGTAATTTTACTATCCTTGAATGTTATGACACTCTCAGTACTAGCTCTGTGAGGATGTTTATGTAACTTAATATGCCACATAATATCCTAGCAACTGGAAATGCCTCCTGCAGGTGTTGAAAGCAAGTTTAGATAGTTGTAGTTAGATTTATTTCTTACTGTGAGTACATGGCATGTATGCTAGGCTTTAACTCTTAGCAGAATATATTAATTTTACAGGTTCAAAATTTCAGTGGTGGTGTTTTCTTAGAGGACTGTGGACATGTTTCCTGGAATAATGAAGGAGAGGAGAAGAGATGATTTGTAGGTAGCAAACTGGCAGAGTTCTGTTTTGAAAACTTTTGGGTTTGTGGCATCATTGCAGTAATATAGTAGAACTGTTGTTTTATTAACTAATTGGGAACTGAGTTCATAAAATTAAACCATCTCAAAATAACAATAGGTGCAGTGTATAAATTGCAGTGTAGTGCAGCGCATCACTTTCTTTTTGTCCTTCAAACCACTGCATACAATTTCCAGTTGAAGGCATTGGAATCTAAAGAGATGTCAACTTGTTCTTCATCAACATCACTTCCGTTGGGTAATTTTTCTGCCTCCCTCTTTCGCTCACCCAATCAGGAAAATGGTTTGTATAACTGGTCTTCCATAAGATTGGTGTTTGTAAAATCAAGATTCTACTGTAGTTGTGCGTTTATGGCACCTAGACACGTATGGATATCTGTTGTTTGTTAATAAAATATTCTAACAAATTTTCATTATTAAACAAATTTCTACAATTATGGCATCTTGATGCTTTTTTCCAAAATGTGTATTTAAAAAAAAAAGACAAATTAATTATCTGTGCTAAGCATCTATAAACAGAATACATAGTAATAAGCCTGATCTTTATAACCATTGCATTTGTTGTTTAAAATGACAAAATTCCAAAATCATTTCTTTTCACAATTTGTCATCAAGTAAATTTCCAACTTTGGCTGATACTCTGCAAGTAAAGTTTTAGTCCAGAAAGAATGTGTACCGTGGACTTAAAATCCTTCTTTAGGTTTTATGATTCAAATCCTGAGACACCCTTCCTGTATTAGGTGCCTGCTCTCTCTCATAGCCCTGCAATTTAAGACAAGGAAAAGAGAGCTACTGTTGTATAGTAATTTGATTTTTGGCTCAATGATGGGTATCCATTATGATATCCTGAATAATAATAAAACATATAAGAGTCACCCTAAAATGGTACTATATGCATTTATGGTGGTAATGGAATATTTTTCCTGTAAGATCTCTGGCAGTCTGTACTGGCTAGCTACTCTTGCTCGCAGGATGTGATGGTGTTCTTAGTTTTGTCAACCAGAGACACAAAATGACCCAAATGACTTGTCTCTTTGGCATCTTCTCCCAGTTTTCTGCCTTTGTGCTGGAGACCAGAGCAGTGCAGCTCCTGCAGAAAGTGAGAATTTCTGGACAAAATTTGCTGTTTAATTTACTGTAGTGTTATTTCCCTGTCTCTCCTTTAAATTTCTCTGACAGCTAAGCATAACCTCCTGAAATGTGAGACCTCCTGAGCTCCCTTATTGCTTATACATGCTCTCCCAGAGTTCCATCTAGGTCAGGGGCGGGCAAACTTTTTGACCTGAGGTTTCTGAAATTGTATGGAGGGCCAGTTAGGGGAGGCTGTGCCCCTCCCCCCACACTTCTCGCCCCCCTACGCCCCCCCCCCCCGGACTCCTACCCCTCCAACCCCCCCTCTTGCCTGATGTCCCCCCGGACCCCCTGCCCCATCCAACCCCACCTCTCCTTCCTGAATGCCCCACCCCTTCTCCCTGACCACCCCCAGACACCACGCCCCTAACTGCCCCCCATGGACCCATCCAGGACCCCCCCCCACCGCCCCCCCCGGGACCCCTGCTCCCATTCAACCTTCCTGTTCCCCGCCCTCTGACCATCCCGACCCCTATCCACACCCCCGGCCCCTGACCCCTCCCCCCCAACTCCCCTGCCCTCTATCCAACCCCCCCCCACCGCTCCCTGCCCCCTTACCGCGCTGCCTGGAGTACTGGTGGCTGGCAGCATGGCTGCAGCAAGAGTAGCTCCCACGCAGCACAGAGCACTGGGTCAGGCCAGGCTCTGCAGCTGCGCTGCCCCAGGAGCTCGCCGCTCCGCCGCCCAGAGCATTGCGCCGGCGGCGCAGTGAGCTGAGGCTGCGGGGGCAGGGGGAACAGCCAGAGAGGATCTGGAGGCTAGTCTCCAGGCCCAGGAGCTCCGGGGCCGGGCAGGATGGTCCCGCGGGCTGGATATGGCCTGCGGGCTGTAGTCTGCCCACCTCTGACCTAGGTTGTGATCTATCTGGATTTCTAGTTCAGCCCGTTTAGGGACAGTGTTGCAAGAAAGCAAGAAACGGAGAATTAGCAAAGGAATTTCTTAACAGTGACTTTACTCTTAAAAGCGCTTGGAGTTACAGATCTTTGAAAAACAACACAAGTCCTGAGGGGCACATTCCCCTGTCTGATCTTAGCCCTTCTTGTGAGTCTGGGGTTTGTCAGACTGGACAGTCTCTCTCTTGTTCTCTCTCTCCTGCAAGCCCTTCTTTCCTATGGTAGTGGTCAGCATCCTTACACACAGCAGTGCATATGTTTTAAGTAGAGACTGTTTCTTTGCCATGTACTCCACTGGGACTCTCCAACCCGTTCCCTCAGTCATACATACCCCACCTGAAAGTCCCTTTGTAGAGGAACTGTTGTTCCCTGGGGGTGGTTCAGCAACTGAGAGTCATTCAGAGTTGATAGCTCCATATAGTTCTCCCTGATACTTCACTGAAGAACTATCAGACACTTTTCTGATGCTGGGCACTGTTTGCAGTACAAAATGGGGTTCATAACTTGATACAGACATATTATTTGAAAAGTATTGCCACTATCTGTACTGCAAAAGGAGAGGTAACAGCAGAGGAGATAAGTAAAACTGGTACATGATCCAGTCCAGTTGTATACTCATTATTAATCTCCAGCAGCATAGAGTACTCTTCTCCTAAAAGTCAGCACTGCTTAAAGTCCAGTTACCTTATTTTATTATATATTTTTAGTGAAGGGGAGAATTTATTTGGTGTGTTTTGAACTTACTAGAGCTTACTTGCTTTTTTTCCAAACAGTTCCTCCTGTTTTTGGGGACAGAAAATGTTTTATTTCTTTGAAGTTGGTCAATCAAAATATATTTTACATAGGGAGTCTGAAATCCTAGACTAGTTATTTAGCCATTTCTGTTCTTACTTTTTTTAAAAAGTATGTATATATAAAATATGGAATGGCATGCTTTGGTATTAAAAGTTTTTATCAGCATGATTTTGGGATGGCTGTATTAGTCATAAATATGCTTATACATGTCATGCCAAATAAGTGTCAATAAGCCCCTTGTATTACACTATCAATTCATCTTTTTAAAGCTTATGTTTTACTGAAAAATTATTCTAGTGTTGCTTTACAAATTTTTTATCGATGTTATTTTAGGTATCAATCCTTTGTAAATCCAAGTGCCTTTGTTACAATGATACTGACCTTACCATGTTTGGAGGAGCTATTAAAAATAATAATCTAAAAATAATCTGAAATAGCTTTCCAGTACTTCAAAATGTCATAATTTTAAAGTCCATTATCTTGGGCTCCTCTAAAGCTAGAAGTGAGTCCTATATTACACTGAAAAGTTGACTCTTCTTTCCCAAAGACGTAAAGTTGTTGCCAAGATAACAGATTTGAAGGTCATAGTAGTTTTGAGGTTTTATGTCCAGAACAGCAGTTAATAGTCTAGGACTGAATATTGCCTATCCTGGTTCTTGTGGAATTGTGAATTTGGTGGGTAAATTTCACATTTGTGGGAAGGAGGAGGAAACATTGATCTGGGGGGTTGAATTAAAAAAAAAAATCTGTGACTACTGAGACAGATTGGCCTAAAATGTTATAATAAACCCAGGGGAGATTGCTTATTAAAGATATAGGAGGTGAAGTGGTCTGTGGCATGGAGAAAATACATGTATTCCATTTTTCACGGTTTATCAAAGGAGTATCACGTAAGTGGCACATACACACATTATATCCTCTTGTCCCCCAAACCTCCCCCTCACAACAACCCATATTAAGATTGCAAAACTGAGTACGCAGAATTTTAGAATGTCTAGAACTAAGGTTGTTTCAGGTTGTGGACATGGGGCATGGAAAGTGTCGGCCATAATGATTACAATTTGGCAAAGTTATAAGTAACTGAAAACTGGGTCTTACTATTGGGAAGTGTTGGACGGCCTTAACTACAGGTGGTGCTATCAAACCCACCTCTAATACATGTAAGCGGTAGGAATAATATAACATTCTTAAATTTTTTAGAAATTGATGTTGGCCACTGGAGAAGTGTTGGTTGATTGAGCATTGTTTTTTAGCAGGCTAAGAAATGGCGGCAGGGGAGAAACAGTTGTAAAGGCCTTGAAGGTGAGAACAAGAAATGTTAGCTTAATTTTGATGGGATTTTTTATTACATTGGGTTATAATACTCTACTTTTCTGATTGTGGTCCTTATTGTGCCCTTTAGAAGGTTCTCCTCGTGCCAACTCCAGCTTTCTGTGGGGGTTCTACAGGGGTCTGTCTTGGTCACCTTCTCTTCTGCCTTTGTACTCTTTCGCTGAGTAACCATATCCACAAACACAAATTCAGCTGCCATTTCTATGCAGGTAACTCTTAGATCTATCTCTCTAAGACTTCAGGCCTGTCTCCTGTCCAAGGTAAAATCTCAGTCTCTCTCTCTTGCTTTCTGTCTCTGACATCTCCTTGTGGATGTCTGCTATCAGCTCATGACTAAAACAGAGCACTTAATCTCCCCAGCCCCTCTCTACTACCTGTTTTCTTGATCACTGGGAGCACCAGGACAGCTTCCATTGGTTACTATTTTTAAAAGAATATAAATCAACCAGCAAAATGAACACATTCAGCTGCCATCCTTTGCTGAAGAGGATGTCGACAAGCTGGTCAGTACACACACATTTTCTTGGCCTTTCCACACATGCTAATCACACATACATAAAAATCCACAGAAGATACTAACAAAACATGCATTTTGTTAAAACCTAACCTTTGTGTGTGTTGCTTTTTTTTAAACATTCCCTCACATCTGAGGGCTACATTTTCAGAATATTAACAGTAGAAACTAGGAAATGCACCATCACCACCTATTGCTCCAAAAAGACCGTACCATAATACCTGCATGACTAGAGAAAATGAGGGATCTTGACCTCCACTGGAACAGGATATTAAGCTAGATGGACCATTGGTCTGATCCAGTCTGGCTATTCTTGTGTTCTTATTCAATATGAACTACAATAGCTGTGGTTTCCATTAGCGTAAAAATTTACTTTCTGTGTAAAATGTAGGATCCAGTGACTCTGATAGGATTACAACACGTTTTTGCTAATTTTTTTTTCCATATCTAGTATTAAGGTTGCTTTTACTGATAGGTACTTGGTCATTACAGGATGCAGATCTACAGCTGTGTCAAAGGCTGTTTCAAGGAAATACCTCTGGCTTTTTGGCAGGCTCAATGGAGATTTTATTGCCAATACTGGAGCTGCATCAGAGCCTATTATATGGTTTCTCTGCTCAAGAAAATTCCTTAATTTCCTGCCCTGTTTCAGGTTAGAACATAAGAATGGCCCTACTGGGTCAGACCAAAGGTCCCTCTAGCCCAGTATCCTGTCTTCCGACAGTGGCCAGTGAACAGGAAATGAACAGAACAGGTAATCAAGTGATTCATCCCCTGTTGCTCATTCCCAGCTTCTGGCAAACAGAAGCTAGGGACACTATTTCTGCCCATCCTGGCTAATAGCCATTGATGGACCTATCCTCCATGAATTTATCTACTTCTTTTTTGAACCCTGTTATGGTCTTGGCCTTCACAACATCCTCTGGCAGGGAGTTTCACTTGTGTGAAGAAATACTTCCTTTTATTTCTTTTAAACCACCAGTTCATTTGGTGATCCCTAGTTCTTGTTTACTACTTCTCATAACACAACACTTCCTTATCTACTTTCTCTACACCAGTCATGATTTTATAGACCTCAATCATATCTCCCCTTAGCAGTCTCTTTTCCAAGCTGAAAAGTCCCAGTCTTATTAATCTCTCCTCATACGGAAGCCGTTCCATACCCCTAATCATTTTTGTTGCCCTTTTCTGAACTTTTTCCAGTTCCAATATATCTTTTTCGAGATGGGGCAACCACATCTGCACACAGTATTCAAGATGTGGGCGTACCTTGGATTTATGTAGGGGCAACGTGATATTTTCTGTCACATTATCTATCCCTTTCTAAGTTATTCCCAGCATTCTGGTCACTTTTTTGACTGCCGCTGCACATTGAATGGATGTTTTCAGAGAACTATCCACAATGACTCCAAGTTTTTGAGTGGTAACAGCTAATTTAGACCCCATCATTTTATATGTATTGTTGGGATTCTGCTTTCCAATGTGCATTACTTTGCATTTATCAACATTAAATTTCATCTGCCATTTTGTTGCCCAGTCACCCAGTTTTGAGAGATCCTTTTGTAACTCTTCACAGTCTACTAAAGATAGTGAAGACACAGGCAATTTTGTATCATCTGCAAATTTTGCCACCTCACTGTTTACCCGTTTTTCCAGATCATTTATGAATATGTTGAATAGGACTGGTTCCAGAACAGACCCCTGGGGGACACCACTGTTTACTCCTCTCAGTTCTGAAAACTGACCATTTATACCTATCCTTTGTTTCCTATCTTTTAACCAGTTACCAGTCCATGAGAGCACCTTCCCTCTTACCCAAAGTAAGCTGCCACGGGATAAGAGCCTTTGGTGAGGGACCTTGTCAAAGGTTTTCTGAAAATCTAAGTACACTATATCCACTGGATCCCCTTGGTCCACATGCTTGTTGACTCCCTCAAAGAATTCTATTGGATTGGTGAGGCATGATTTCCCTTTACTAAAACCATGTTGACTCTTCCTCAACGAATTATGTTCATCTATATGTCTGATAATTTCTGTTATCTACCTGCTGGCATTCCTGTGATAATTACTAAACACTGCAGGGCAGAAAGAAATTGAAAGCTTTGGAACTCATTTTCCATATTGAGAAATTTTATCTTTATCATTACAAGCTAAATGTCTCTGGGCACACTGTGAAGAGCAAAGTATGCAAAATATTGTAAGCTAAGTATTTAGGAGACAGAATTGATGCTGTATTTCCCATACAGCAGTGAAATTTAATAAAAATATATATTTGAATCTTGGAAGAGCGATAGTATAGATGTATTTTGGCTCTGACATTTGTAACTATTAACATGATATCAAACTTTACATTTAAATTAAGGATTTTTTAATAAATGGAGCCTACAAGTATAGGTATTTGTCATATTTGTAAATAAAGTAGTAATATGGTGGTTTGAGTTGGTCTGAAATGTGATAAAAGGTGATTTGAAATACTATTTCAGTCATTAGAAAAAGTATTTTGTAGTCCGTTTTACTGGGTTTTTTGTTTGTTTTCCAAAGACAGACAAAGATGGGCACTACTGAAAGTGGGAGTTGCAAAAGAGATCATTGTGGTTCCCTGAACGTGAAGTTTGTTCTGAACTAGCCCTGGCCCACTTCACATTAGAGCAAGATAATGGCTGCACTAAAGTATTGTTACCCCATTTAACTCTAGTTAGGAGAAAACATGGGTGATTGCAAATAAATAAAACTGTAAAGAAACTGAAGAACATACAAAGTCCTGTTTCTCTGAACGCAGAAGGAATCAAATAGCAGGAAACAGCTTCTTTTGCTCACAGCAGCAAAACCACTCTTTTTTTTTTTTTTAAAGCTGCACCTCCAACCTAAAATTCTGTCCCCAAGCTTCTTCCACAGTCATACATTGCATACCTTGTGCTTTCAACTTGCTGTCCATGTAGCTTTCTGGTTCTCTGTGTTCTGAAATGTCACACATACTCCTGTTGTTTTAGGTGGAGGCCTGTGGCTAATGTATTCTTATAGTTATGTTAATTGAAGGGTTTGTTCACACCCATTAATCTCATCCAGGTTCAGGATTAATGCAGTCACCAGTGCCTCTGGGCATAACCGTAGACAGGCTGCTGGTGGCCCCCAAAGGCCTGTCTGTCAGCTGGGATTTTTCAAAATGCACTGGGTTCTAGCCACACCATCACTCTGTCCCCAATGCCAGGAGCTGCATGATGGGGACAGTTGCATCAGAGCTGGCTATTCCAGATGGGGACTGGGGAAATCCTTAGACAGGGAGATCCAGATGCTTTTCAGTCCTTGCACAAGGACCAGATCACAGCTTTGGATCTGGCTTCAGCAAATTTGATTTATATTTATTGTATATTCAGTTGGCTTAGTATTATATTTGCCTGAGATGTTGAGGTACAGGCACAAAATTAGTGTAGAATTTTTTTCTTCTTCAAAGATCGGGGGTGGGGAGGGAGGTTTGTTTTTTTGTTGAGTTGAGACTATATTATATAGTGAAGTAAGTCTTTTTTGTATTTTATCTAAGATCACGTGTACAAAGGTATCAAATTAATATCTGATACATATTGTATTGGCAGTCTACCTTCTGTCTTACTGGAAGGGGATGGATCCAAGAGGTCTTTTGCATCTTTAATTATGTGATCCTAATGTTAATAAGGTGAAATACAAAAAGCTGTCGGGCTCTGGACATATTTTCAGTAAACAAGAGTTGCTGAAGGACTTAATGTAAGCTACATAATATATTGATTTTATGAAATATTTGCTGTGAACAATCAGTGCTTTGAATGAATTCTTCTTAACCACCACTGCATACACTGCAGATTTTAAATAAAAGGTGAGGGGACTGTTTCTTAGAAAACTACTATTAAATACCAGGTTTCTTGAAACAGTCCCTCTCAATAAATATTTTTGCCTATGTGCTTCTCTGTACTGAAGATGTGTTATCAAGCAGTTTTGTTGCATTGGTGACAGCAGCTGAAAAGGTGTAAAATAACATGGTATTTTACCTGAATTTGTTCTTTAGAATTACTGATTATGTTTTTGTGATAATTTATATTTTATCCCACAACTTTTTTGGAATGCTAACATGGCTGGAGAAAAGCTAAGGTAGTACAGAGACTGCTCCTTTAGAGAAATCCTCACCAACAACATGATTGTATCATCCTGGAAAAAATATATTAAACATAGAATCGGTTGGAAAATTCACTTCGGGATGACCGCATTATAGCTTGTACTGCTAAATGCATCTCTCTCTATATAATCTATATTTTTAATTCACTATGCCTTCCTTGTCCTCCTATAATGTCCACCATGCCACCATTCTTTCCTTCATCAGGTATTTCTTTAAAGCCCACTCTTACAAGGCCTTGTCTATTAAAACTTAGGGGAAATATCTCACCGTTGCCTGCCACTGGTGACACTTCAGCAGTAATTGCAGTGGTAGGAGTATTAGTGTAGAGGTTTATTTATTGCTGTAGTCTCAAGCTGCAGTCAGTATTTTTACTACGATATTCTCTAGACCTGGTTTAGACCACACAGTAATAAAAATGCTAGTGCCTTGTTTGCACTAAACTTCCACTCTTGCTACCACTGATGGAGTTGCACCAATCGTTATGCAATAGTGGGAGAGTTTAAACAAAAATAAAAAAGAGCACTAAGGAAAGCGTAGCTCAAGAGGCCGATAAACTTTCCCTTTTCCTCCAATTAAGTATCAGTAGTACAGATGTGAAATTGAGAGTGCAAGTGATATTTAAAAATCAATTAAAAGTAGAACAAACAAGACATTTGTCTTCACTGCTTAGTTGTTTTTGTTTTTATTTGTTGTATCCCATTCCTTTTTCCTCAGTGGTATTTTTCTGTTTCGATAACTCCCTGAAGATAGGGACCTTGTCTACTTAAGATTATGGAAAGCACCAGTACACCTTATTATAATAATCATGTATCTGAAGGGTATGCAACCTAAAAGAAGGGGCAACAGGGAAAGATCATGGCTACTGACAAGACCCTATACTCCATGTTAAAGCACCATTTTAGTCATCACCAAAATCTTTTTCATAAATAGTTCCAGAGTGCCAAGGACCCAATGATCCAGTGGACACTGGTATTTTATATTTTTCAGGACCACAATGGAGCTGAGCTGATCCTGCCAACTTCCTCTACGTTTTCTGGGACCATGAAAGAACTGGCAACCCTACCTTTTAATACTGATTTATTTGTAGTTCATTTATGAAAACTATTCAACAAATCCCAAGATCAGAGAGTAATTTGTAATAACTTGTAAGCCACTGTTAAAAAGGAATTAAAATGAATAGAGCTTCTTGACACTGATAGTTTTTAAATTGCTATTGTTTGCATCAGTTTAATATCTTTAATATTTGAGTATTACCATGGGATCATCAGAATTAAATATGGAAAAGACCTATTGAGTCGTCTAGATCGTGCCCTTTTAATTTCCTCAGGTGTATATATATATATTAATGTATTTTCTGTACATTTAAAGGCTTGAAATTGACTATATAGTGAGGTTATTTTTGTGCTTTGTGTATTTTCTGTTAATTTGCCTTATTTAGATAAGTGCCGTTTAAAATATATCTTGACATGTAAGCTTTTTGTGATTTAGTTCTCACATAGTAATGTAAGATTGTTTGTTTGTATTTCTACTCACTTTTTTTCTGAAGTACATTTTCATCTTGTTAAATATAAGCCTGTGTATTAAGTTGTTTATTGCACAGATGCGTTTAGGGCCCAATCCAATTCCTACTGAAGTAATGAGAATCTTTCCTTTGGCTTCAATAGAAGTTGGATCAGACTCTTAAGCCAGAGCTGTCTGTAGCCAGCTTTTGCATTATATTAGTCTGTTGTGTTGAGAATGATCTGCTACATCAATAAAGCCCTGATTTCTTTGTACAATGGAAGTCTATGGAGAGAAGGGGCTACCATGAAATATTGTTCATTCTTTGTTATGGTTAAACAAGATGAATATTTTTTCATTAACATTTTTGTTACTTAACAGATAGATTAAATAACTGGATTTTGTTTTGTTTTTGAGCTTGCTTGGCCTGCTTGTGAGATTAAATAGAGGGAGCTGGGATCAGAGCAATAGACTTTTTTTTCGGGATTCAGGATTTTCCCTAGTTAGTATGCATGCTGTAGAAGGTTAATTCAAAGGGCCTGATTTTTTTTTATACGTAAGGTAGCGTATCTCAGATTTAATACTTTTGTAATATTATCTAATTATTATTTGTTGTTCTAAAGAAAACACTTAACTGCCAAGAATCACAAAAACATAAAATATTAAGCATTACTTCATGCAGAGAGCTAATTACATTGGTCCTCTCTCTGCACTGACTTCCTGTTTGTTTCTATGGGTGGTTTTAAAGGTATTTTTGTTTTTGACCTTTAAGTCCCTGAATAGCTTGGGACTTGGCTGTGTGACGGACCGTCTCTCTTTTTAGGTGTTATCACCATAGTTAACATCAGGAGAGTTGCTTAAGCTACCAAGACCCTCATTTAAAAGAGTCTTAGTGAATTTTCCATGTTGGGTCAAGGGACTCTAGAACTATTTTGCCATCCTGATCCTCCAGAGCCTAGATTTTTTAGCATTCAGAGCACACAACCACTCTATTTTACCCGCTGTCTTTTCCTGAAATTTGTTGATGATTTTTGAGGGCTTATAATTTTATTTTATTTTATTTTATTCTTTTTTTTTTTTAGGTGAGTATTATTCAGATTTGGGTTATTTTGGATTCAACTGGTTATATTTTGTGACTTATTTTTTGTATATTTTAAATATTTTAAAAAAACACCATTTCTTTGGTATATGGGGCCTGTGCACCTGGGCTTTTGGTTTGAAAATTTGATTCTGTAACATCAGATCCTATATTAATTTGAATATGTCTCAGCATAACCAGTATGAATGAAAATTGGTGAGAGATGAAGAATTATGTACTTGCTGCCGTTTCAGTTTGACTGGCAGAGGATAAAGTGTATAAATTGCATATTACCTTGTTCACTTTTGAATTTTTTAAATGATAGTATGTTCTGTTTAGAACTTTGTTTGTTTTTAATAATTAATTGTTAATTGCAGTTGATAATATACCACATTGCTTTCCATCATGTTTCTGTAATTTGTGTTCTGTTTTTTTTCAATAAATGCCCCTATACGCAGACAATATTTTTTGTAGATAAATTATATTAATTTGTTTTTAATTTCTCGAATCTGCAGATTGGATTTAGTGTTGCATTTATAATGTTGAGTGGACTTGTTTTCTGTCTCCTCTTGTAACAGAAAACTTCATATTGAATTTTTAGTGATTTGTTTTACTGAACTTGTCGAAAAAAGTTTGCAGAATTAAAGACAGTCACAGTATAATTCACTCTTACTCACCTTCTAATCTTAAAATCAAATGTAAAAATACCTTAACACTAGTTCTAGAATGCATAAGAGATCTTAACTATTCCTCCAATTATTTGTCTATTTATACTGTTTACTATCTTGTTAAATGATTTTCATATAAGATGAATGGAAAAAAGTTAGAATTTTTAAATATCAGACTGTATTTTCTTATAAAATTGCATAATCTGTTGAGCTAAAAATAATGTTTGAAATGTATTTGCAAGAAAATGTAGTATAAATGTATATTTTTATTTAAATGTAATTTTGATTCTAATTATTTGATTTGTAATATTTAAATATATTTTTATTTCTTAATAACAGCTAATGACTATGAGAACAATATACAATAGTATTGTGGTAGTGCTCACCTTGTACAATGCACTTCCACATGGCTATGTGGACAAAATTCCCTATCTTGAAGATTTCACATTCTAAGAAAGAAAAGCAACTTACAAAAGTAGGTGGAGAGTGATAAAACATGCAATGAAAAATATAAACTTCTTTGGATATCAACAATACCCTTCAGTCTAGACAGTGTCAATTAGTGAACTTTGTATAGGTGTCTTGGCAGGAGTCTTCTGGAGAGATTTGAAGAGGTCCTATCAGGTCAGGTCTCACCTAGAATAGCTATGCCAGCAAAATATTGTGTTGGGGATGTGATGAGATGTGATTTATGTCAAACATAGCTGTACTGACAAAAGTTGTTAGTGAAGACACAGTTATACCTGCAAGATTGTGCTTTTGCCAGCATAGCTTGTTTCACTTGAGGGGACTGGAATAAGCTGTGCTGGCAAAAGCTGCATCTACACTAGTAGTGCTTTGCCAGGATAGTATTCCGATATACCCATACTGGTAAAGCCCTTCTAGTTGAGACCTGGCCCCAGATCAGTTCAGGATGGGTGTTCCATGCATGAGGATCCTGACAGCATAATTGGGTTAATGCCTTTAATCTTCTTGGGAGATGCTATATGTTTGTTTATAGAGCAAATGTACTGGAGCTCCACCACAGTGTAAAGAAGTGTGCTATTAACAGTGTGAGACTCTCAATGGAGAAATCCTTTCAGGAGCTCTGAGTGTTTAAAACAGGGGGAAAAAAAAAAAGTTGTCTGCTTTGCTAGTGAGGAGTCCAGTCTTGAAGATTTAAAAATAAAACACCTCTTCCAGGCCATATTAAGAGTATATTCATTTTATATGGAGCATATCCAGTTCCTACTATCCAGTCCTAAAATCTCAGCTGCTTGCTGTGGAAATCCACCGGGGAAAGAAAGAGAAGAAACCTCCCTGCCCAAGGTCACAAAGTGACAGCAGAGCTGTTGCAGGAGGCCATTCCAGCCTAATTAAAGGAATAACTGATATGGGTTATGGCAGAGAGGATGTAGTACTCAAGGCTCCATGCAGTGCCTCCCCTTTCCATCTCAAAATGGCCCCAAGACCTACCACGGAGAGAGCCACAAGAGGCCTGGGCTCCTCAATGAATGGCATATGTATCCCCTGCACAGTGTCCCAAAACCTGCCAATCCTGTACAGGACAAACTAGGGGCTTGTCTATACTACAAAATTAGGTCAATTTAATTTAGGGCAACCTACATCCACCACTGTAATTCAGTTGCCTGTTGGTGTCCACAGTACCCTCCTACCGGTGGAGCATGTCCTCACCAGGAGTGCTTGCACTGACTAAGTGGGGCATTGTGGAGCACTGACAGCTGAGTGTTTAGAAGGCAGTTCACTTAGCTCATTATTTCTTTTCAAAAGGGGCAAAAATGATAGAGTGCCTTCTCTGCGTCTAATAGTTCTTGTATGAAGTGTTCCTTAGGGTTCTGTCCATTATGCCTTCAATTTACTGTATGACTGGTAGGAGTCATCTCCTTTTTGTGGAGCCCAAGTACTGCAGTGTCTATTTTCCCAGGGCCTTACAAATATGGATGGGAGAGAACTCTTAGACCCAACCCATATAACTGGGCAGTGATACTGGTAGGTATGGCTGAGCATAAAAGGTTAGAGTTCTGAGAGTGTCTTCCTTTTGAAAGGGTTTGTCAAACCTTTGCTCATACTATTTACAGTCACACATTGCTGCTACTGGATTCTCAGGCGATAGCTATGAGACACATTTTCTTTTACAATTGACCCAGTGGCTGTGACTGTTTCTCTCTGATTTGAACCTTGCTGTTGTGACCAATCCTCTGTAAAATGAAAGCTGGAATTACTGCAGTGCCTTCCACTTGGACTACCCTGAAGGCATATTGAAGCTGAAATTAGTAGTGAAAAAGTGTTCTCAGCTGAGTGGGGTAAGCCATTATAAGCATGTAACACCAGAGCTTTGTGTTCTTCATCTGCTGCATTTTCAGTTTTAAGCATATTTCAGAGTGTTGGTTATGCTCTTTAAAGCTCTATATAGACTGGGACAAAGTTCTGAGAGATCACCTTTCTCTCTGTGTGTCTAGGCTTCCCATCTATCGATCTGTCTGCTTATACGGCCCTCTTCATTGCCTTTCATTTAACCAAAAGAAAAAAAAGATAGAAGCAAAGCTCTTCCTTGATCTCTACCTTCTCCTCCTGCAGGAGCAGCTTGAAAGTAGCATTGTCCCCCCTCTTTTTCCTGCTTCTATCCCCATAAATGTGTGAGTATCTTGTGGAAAAGCTAAAATGAACAAATGGGTTTGGTATTTAGCTCTTGAGGCCATAAATTTTAGTGATTAGTGGGAGTGAGTTCCAATGTATGATTCTGGCTCCTGTTGATATTTTGTCTCCTAAACTGATTGCCCCCCCCCTTGTTTAATAATTCTGGCAGAACATAGCTGTTGCTGGAGGTCATGACTGCACAGGGAGACATGATTGTTCCGATAACTAAGGCAAATATTATAAAAAGCTTTAACCATAAGGGAAGAGACATTGAATTTAACTCAGTATTTGATGTGGAGCCAGTGTAGAGAATGAAACATCAGGATGATGTATTCAGTGACCTATGTTGCTAAGCAGATGAACTGCTGCATTTTGTACCAGTTGAATTTTTTTCGCTGTTTGACTTCATGCCCAGATATAGTAAATTGCAATAGTAAAACATGGATGAAGGTCACAAATTACTGTGATAGAATGGGTACAGTCTACTAACTAGTTACAAGTGGAAGTAGTGGTCTTTTACAGCCATTGGAGTTTTGTTAATCTAATTTACTCTTGCTATCTTTTCCTGGGTTTAAACATTCATGGCATTCTACGTATTAGACCCAGGCCTTTCAAGTCTGTTTCCTTTGAGAGGACCATCAGAGTCCAAACTTTAGGTCCAATATTTTGAGCAAATCTTTGATTGGCCCTTCCTAATGCATCATTCTTCTTCAACTAGTGTCCCTATTGATGCTCACTTCAGGTGTGTGTGCACTGTGATGGGTTTGGTCACAGAGACTCCCCTCGAGACTGTCACGTGATGAGCTGGGATACCACTGAGAAAAACCTTCCTGCCAGTGCCCCTCCACTCCTGTCTTGCTGAGTTAGGCACTCCAGTCAGCTCCAGCACAGACCCAGAGGTTGGGCCGCCCCTCTCTGTAGTTCACTGAAACGGAGATTCACTCAGCCCAAGGGCTTCTGAGTTAACAGGGACTTGCCCAGTGTTCAGCCTTTCTGGGAGCCTGAACCCCAAATAAATCCATTTTACTTTGTATAATGCTTATATAGGGAAAATTCATAAATTGTCTGCCCTCTATAACACTGATAGAGAGAGATGCACAGCTGTTTGCTCCCCCAGGTATTAATCACTTACTCTGGGTTTATTAAAAAACCAAAAGTGATGTTATTAAGTATACAAAATAGGATTTAAGTGGTTTCAAGTAATAGACAGAACAAGTAAGTCACCAAGCAAAATAAAGCAAAAACACTCCAGTCTAAGCCTAATACGTTAAGAAACTGATTACAGGTAATATCTCAACCTCAGAGATGTTCCAATAAGCTTCTCTCACAGACTAGACTCCTTCCTAGTCTGGGCCCAATCCTTTTAACTGGTACAGTCCTTGTTAGTTCCAGCAGATATCTCAGGTGGTAAGCAGAGATTTTCTCACGACTGGCAGCCCCTTTTGTCATGTTCCACCCCCTTTTATAGTTTTGGCAGAAGGCGGGAATCTTTTGTCTCTGCTTGTCCCCACCCCCACCTCATCAATAGAAAAATACAAGGATTAAGATGGATTCCAGGATCAAGTGACATGGTCACATGACCTGTGAGACCTTAGCCTCCATTCTTCCTGGGCTAGCCCATACGTACACAGGAAAGTTTTCAAGTAAATAGAGCCATTTACAGTTCATTGATTCTGAAGCACACTTAATGGCTTCCACTTAATATGTTTATATCAGTAATACAAGTTTATATCTTATTTTCCTAACTCCATACATAGAAATAATGCATGCAAACAAATACGGTGAACACACTCAGTAGATTATAAGCTTTGTAATGATACCTTACAAGAAAGCTTTTTCATAAAGATTATTCAAGTTACATCATATTCACATTCATAAGCATATTTTCATAAAGCATATTGAGCTCAATGTCACATGCGCCTTATGTGCCTTTGATTAGACACTTTCATTAGCATTTGGCCTACGCATGCGCTGCTGGCAATCTCATGCTCCACACTGCGGCTATATCAGGTTGTGTGGGCGAACAGCCTTCAGTTCCTTTTTAGCTGCCTCAGCCTGAGATGGAGCTTAGAACGCCTTGATTGTGTATGCCTCGACTGCTTGCCGTGTTCATTCTACTTAGTTTACCTAGATAATTTGTTAGTGGTAGTTGTCAGTTAGCATCGATTAGTTACTGACTACTGAAAAGGATTGTTTTATTTCCTCTGGGGAAGTCACCCCCTATGAGGGGCATGCCTGGTTCTCTGGGATTTAAACATTGTGTCCGGTGCCTGGAAGAGTCTCATGTTCCACAGAAGTGTAACTTCTGTTTGGCCCTCAAATCCAGGGCATGGAAGAACTGGGAAATAAGTTGCAACTGTTAATGATGAAGTGCTCCTTTTGCCCCAGGAGCCAGATCAGGAAAACCCTCTGTACGTGCCTCAGAGACCTCTAAAGTTCCTAACAGGAGGAGTTCTAATTCCCCTCTTAATGTGTACCCACCTTGAAAAGACCTCTCTGACCAAGTCAGTAGCCTCAGAAACTTCAGCCTCAAGGCTTGGTACCGTTCCTCTTGTACCAGCAATGCAGGAAATCCTGCAGCTCTGTAGGTAAATATGGCTTACTGTACAGTACTGTATAGCAGAGATGGTCAAAGCAAATACAGAAGATTGGTACCACTGGATTTAACCCCTCTCCCAGCACCCTCATCGAGCTCTTTGGTACCATGTAAGTCTGCATCTACATATGCCGGGGAAGTGCTCAAAACCACCAGTACCATTGTGCACGAACAACCATTGTGCATGAACTGGTTCATCAGTGTCACAATTCCACATGGCGCTGCAGGACTTTAGGTGTCCAAAGGACTTATCGTTATCTGCTAAACCACAGTTTCCATTGCTGCCAAGTATTGAGCTTCTCTTGGCACTAAGAACCTCTGGATCCTTATATATCCCTGGTACCACCCCCACCCCGGAGTTCTCCTGTTACAGGAAGACGAGGATGATGATGGAGACCTCCTTTTGGTATCATCAGTTTCTCCTATGTACCTATATACATACCCCCTTCTCAAATTGACCAGGAAGATGTCTGGGGGCCTCCTCATTCCTGGTAGGAGCAACCCTGGATAACACCCCCTCCCTCTTATGGTCCTCAATCGCCATATTTGGGTTCCAGGACCCCAGCCCTCTCCCATTGGGATGATAAGGAGATTCAAGCTTCTCCTCACCAGCAACAGCAGGAAATGTTAGAGAACCAAGGTAACTAAGAGACCAGGGTGGACAAAGAGGCTACCCCTAGGACTGTCATCTCATCACTTTCACCAGATGAAGTGATAATACTTCACCCTTCATCTATGACCAGTTATTTTCAGCAGTTTCAAAACCTCGTTAAATGCGGGGCAGACTCCTTACAGATACCTCTTGAGGAGGTCAACGAATCCCAATACAAACTGTTAGATATTCTTCACTCAGCATCACTAGCCAGAGTTACACTTCCTATCAACAAGGCTCTGCTGGAACCTGCAAAAACTGTTGGACGAACCCCAGCTACAGAAACACCAAGGGGTTACTGTTTCCAGGGGTGGCTGAGCTCAATTCATCCAGCAAACAAGTGTCAATTCCTCAAGAGGTCAAACATTCCCTAGATTGGTGAAGGCCCATCATGATGTGTGGGTGGAGTCCCCTTCCTCCAACTGACTGACTAAGATGGGGGTCACACATTGATGCTTTAACAGTACAGGACAGATGGTCACCTCAAGAGATCACCCTCCAGATCAACTTGTTGGAGCTCAGAGCAGTAAGAAATGCCTGCCTTCGTTTTCTTCCGCTGCTTATGCGAAGGTCTATCCGAGTTATTACAGACAACTTGGCCTACATGTTCTATATCAATCGGCAGGGTGGAGTGAGATCCTGTTACCTCTGTACCAAAAGAATAAGGTTATAGAACTGGTGCATAAAACATCTCATAAGAATTTCAACAATGTATCTCCCAGCAAGGCAAAACGTCACAGCGGATGTTCTCAGGAGGTGTTTTTATCAAGATTATGAATGAGAGTTGGATTCCCCATTTCTTGTCAGCCTATTTGAGACTTAGGAATTTCCAGAAGTGGACCTCTTTGCCATACCAAGGAACAAAAAATGCCATCTGTTCTATTCAAAGGGAAGTGGGGGTCTAGGTCACAGTTTGTTGGGGGATGCCTTCCTCATTTAGACAAAGAAGCTATTTTATGTGTTTCCTCCAATGGCTCTGATTCTCAAAATGGTGAACAAAATCAAACAGGACAAGACCGGAGTTATCCTAATCACCCCAATGTGGTCAAGGCAGGCACGGTTTCCTTACTTGTTTCACCTAGGGGCCAGTGATAAATCTCCCAATCACCCCATAACTTCTCTCCCATGATCCCAGCCATCTGCTGCATCCCAGTCTGAGCATTCTCCACTTCCAGATGTGGTTCCTTAGTGGTTCATGGGGTCAAAGTGGCTCTGTTCTACATAGGTACAACAGATGATATTAAATAGTAAGATTCTACCAGAAATATGCGCAGAAGATTTACTTGCAGGTATGAACTCCAGAATGCTGTTCCCATTCTGTCTCGCTTCCACTTGTTCTGGAATACCTGCTGCCACTAAAGAAACAGGTCTATCACTTAGCTCTCTCAAGATTCATTCGGCTGCATTAATAGCTTTTCATGTCACTAATGAGGGGTTCTCTCTGTTTGCTTACTCTACAACTGTAAGGTTCATGAAAGGTCTGGGTGGTCTTTTCCCACCAGTGAAAGAACTCTCTCCAGTTTGGAACTTTAATTTGGTTCTTAAAAGTCTCATGAAAGCTCCTTTTGAACTAATGGCTGCTTGCTCCTGTCTGAATCAGTCCATGAAAACAACCTTCTTAGTGGCTATTACATTAGCCCACAGAGTCAGAGAGATTGGGGCCTTAATGGCAGATTCTCCTTTCATTATATTCTGGCAGGACAGAGTTTCCTTACGACCCTAATCCACATTTTATCCTAAAGTGTCTTCTGAGTTTCATCTGAATCAAATCATTTGCCTAGCATTTTATTTCCTAAACCACATATTTCCAACCTCTCCATGCTTTAGATATCAGAAGGGTGTTAACCTTCTATCTAGATAGGACATTTATGAAATGATTTAGTTCTACACCAGGGGTCGGCAGCCTTTCAGAAGTGGTGTGCCGAGTCTTCATGTATTCACTTTAATTTAAGGTTTCGCATGCCAGTAATACATTTTAATGTTTTTTTAGAAGGTCTCTCTCTATAAGTCTATATATTATATAGCTAAGCAATTGTCGTATGTAAAGTAAACAAGGTTTTCAAAATGTTTAAGAAGCTTCATTTAAAATTAAATTAAAACGCTGATCTTATGCCACTGGCCCGCTCAGCCCGCTGCCAGTCTGGGGTTCCGTTCACCGAGGCCGGCAGCCGGCTGAGTGGGGCCTGCGGCCAGGACCCTGGCTGGGAAGGGGCTGGCAGCCAGAACCCCAGACTGGCAGCTGGCTGAGCGGGGCTGGCGGCCGGGACCTCAGACTGGTAGTGGGCTGAGCGGCTCAGCCCGCTGCCACTCAGCCCGCTGCCGGTCTCGGGTTCAGTCTGCCGGCTCCTGCCAGCCAGGGTCCCAGCTGCCGGCCCCGCTCAGCCCGCTGCCGGTCTGGGATCCCAGCCTTGCCCACGTAGAGTGGGTACCTACCTTCTCCCTGGTTCTAGCCCATTCTCTTCCTCTCTCTCTCTGCGCTGAGCTGAGGGTGGGAGTGCACTGAGCACAGGGCTGGGGGTGAAGGAGAAGGCTGGGGGTTGGGGTGTATGGTCTGGCCAGGAGCTAGAATGAGGGAGGGGGCTCAGGGTTTGGATTTGAGTGTGGAGTGCTTACCTGGGCAGCTCCCATTTGGTGTGAGGGGTTGCAGGTGAGGGTGGCGGGGGTGCAGGAGCTCCCGTTTGGTGCTCAGTTTGGGGGTGCAAATGTTGGGGGTGCAAGAGTCAGGGCATGGGGTGTGAGGGGGCTGGGTATGTGTGGGGGGTGCAGGAGTCAGGGCAGGGGGCTGGGGGCATGTGAGAGGGGTGCTGGAGTCAGGGCATGGGGTATGGGGGGTACAGGGGAGGAGGCTGGGGTTGTGCGGGGGGCGCAGGGGTCAGGGCAGAGGGCTGGAGGTGTGTGAGGAGGGTGCAGGGGTCAGGGCAGGGGGATGGGGTGTCTGGAGAGGGGGGGTGTAGGGTCAGGGCTGGGGGCACTCCCAGCCCCCTGCCTACAGCGGCTCATGGCAGGGGGCTGGAGGGGATATGCCCCGTCTCCGCCGCCTCCTCCATTCCCCAAGGCCCCGCCTCCTCCTCCTCCTCCTCCTCCCTGGAGTAGCGAGCGTGCCGCGGCTCTGCTTCTCCCCCTCCTGTGCAATGGCCTTCAGCTGATTGGCGTCAGGGAGGGAGAGGAGGAGGGGCAGGAACGCAGCATGCTGGGGGAAGAGGCAAGGGAGGGGGGAGCATGCCTGCCCTGCAGCAGCAGCAGCCGTGGGGGGGGGGGGGGCGCGAAGAAGAGCGGGTCAGGGTGGGCAGGATTTTTAATAGCATGCTGCTGCCTGCCAGGGTCCCAGCCTGGGTTCGGCAGCGGGCTGAGCAGGGCTGGTGGCTGGGATTCTGCAGGCAGCAGCATGCCGTCTTTGGCACGCGTGTCATAGGTTGCCGACCCCTGTCCTAGACCATTCATTTTGTTTGCGGACAAATCTAAAGGTTCTACTGTTTCTGCCCAAAGACTATGAAAATGGATTTTAGGGTGTATTCTAGCTTGTGACACAGTTGCAAGCATTCCACTCTCTGCTGGTGTGTCTGCTCAGTCAATGAGGTCACAATCTTTATCTATGGCTCTACTTAAAAATATCCCAGTATCTGAGCTCTGCAGAGCTGCTACATGATCTTTGGAACATACCTTCTGCAGGCGCTATGCCTTAGTCAATGCCTCTAGATCTGATGGAGGCAATTGGCAATGTTCTTTCCTCTGTGCTGGACTCAATTCCAAAGCTCCTTCCTTATGAGGATACTCCTTGGGAGTCACCCATAAAGTGAAGTGGAGCACCCATAGGAACACTACTCAAAGAAGAAAGTTTCCCTCACACTGTGCAGTATATCTTCAAGATGTGTGTTCTATGGGTGCTCCACTACTCTTTCTTATTCCCCTTTGCTTTGGAGGTCTCTGCTATGGAGTTTTATGGGAGAGAAGGAGCTGAGGGCCATTTGCCCACACAGCATGATGCAGTCTTGATGTAGGGCACAAGGCTGTCAGCCGTGCACGCGCGGGCTTGAACAAATGCTGAAAATGAAAATATTCGAACAAACACATGTGGGTTGTATTCACACCCGAAGTGGAGCTCCTGTGTGGAGACACGCCTCAAAACTACAGTTTCATAGATTCATAGATATTTAGGTCAGAAGGGACCATTATGATCATCTAGTCTGACCTCCTGCACAATGCAGGCCACAGAATTTCACCCACCACTCCTAAAAAAGACCTCACACCTATATCTGTGCTATTGAAGTCCTCAAATTGTAGTTTGAAGACCTCAAGGAGCAGAGAATCCTCCAGCAAGTGACCCGTGACCCATGCTACAGAGGAAGGCGAAAAACCTCCAGGGCCTTCCAATCTGCCCTGGAGGAAAATTCCTTCCCGACCCCAAATATGGCGATCAGCTAAACCCTGAGCATATGGGCAAGATTCATCAGCCAGATACTACAGAAAATTCTTTCCCGGGTAACTTGGATCTTACCCCATCTAAAAACCCATCACAGGCCATTGGGCCTATTTACCATGAATATTTAATTACCAAAACCATGTTATCCCATCATACCATCTCCTCCATAAACTTATCGAGTTTAATCTTAAAGCAAGATAGATCTTTTGCCCCCACTACTTCCCTCGGAAGGCTATTCCAAAACTTCACTCCTCTGATGGTTAGAAACCTTCGTCTAATTTCTAATCTAAATTTCCTAGTGGCCATTTTATATCCATTTCTTCTTGTGTCCACATTGGTACTGAGTTTAAATAATTCCTCTCCCTCTCTGGTATTTATCCCTCTGATATATTTATAGAGAGCAATCATATCTCCCCTCAACCTTCTTTTAGTTAGGCTAAACAAGCCAAGCTCCCTGAGTCTCCTTTCATAAGACAAGTTTTCCATTCCTCGGATCATCCTAGTAGCCCTTCTCTGTACCTGTTCCAGTTTGAATTCATCCTTCTTAAACATGGGAGACCAGAACTGCACACAGTATTCCAGGTGAGGTCTCACCAGTGCCTTATATAACGGTACTAAAACCTCCTTATCCCTACTGGAAATACCTCTCCTGATGCATCCCAAGACGACATTAGCTTTTTTTCACAGCCATATCACATTGGCAGCTCATAGTCATCCTATGATCAACCAATACTCCAAGGTCCTTTTCCTCCTCCGTTACTTCTAGTTGATGCGTCCCTAGCTTATAACTAAAATTCTTGTTATTAATCCCTAAATGCATGACCTTACACTTCTCACTATTAAATTTCATCCTATTCCTATTACTCCAGTTTACAAGGTCATCCAGATCCTCCTGTAGGGTATCCCTGTCCTTCTCTAAATTAGCAATACCTCCCAGCTTTGTATCATCTGCAAACTTTATTAGCAGTTACTGAACAGGGTGAGGAATGTCTCCTTTTTTTATAGCCGAGAGCAGGGTTTCTGTAATTAAGCTTTTTTATTTTGAAGAGGTTTTTTTTTTAAGTGTTTTTTAATGATGTAAAGCACCAGGTACAAAGGTGACTTGTTGTATCAAAGATAAAAATATTGTGGCAGGGAAAGGGTTTGGGAGTTCCCTGCAGCAGAGAGAGGCTTCAGCAGCAGGGAGCTGCCAAAGTCTTTCCCAGCTGTCTCCCTGCTCCTGAAGTCTTTTAGGATTCCCTGCAGCAGGACACTACACTGCTAAAAATGGGCACTACTTGGGGCAAATAGAGATCCCTATAGTGTACATACCCACAGAATTCAGGAGTGTCTTTACTCATGTAAGCAGTGCCTCACTGTCTACTCTATTTGTATCTGGGCTAAGTGTGTTTGGTGTATGTACTTTACATGGGCTGAAAGGAGTGTGCAATGTAGACATACATTAAGTGTGATGCAGTAAAAACTGCCTTTTAAAATGAACATCAATAAAGTTAGAGTGTACAGTTCAGTGTTTCAGGCTGTTTATAGTTGTGCTGTATTAGCCAAAATTACGATATTTTGAAGCTAGCTTGATCATTTAGGAAAGAGACTAGAGTGGTTGCAAGTTGTTTTTATAGAATTTTGTTTGATTTTTTAGAACACACTGATAGTTGGTTGAAGGCTTTGTTGAGTGTTCTGTATAAGTTTCTGTTATTTATGTAAGGTTGACATGCTTTTTACCTTACAGCTCTCAAAAGTTCAGTTGAGATGTTGGGAGAGATTTTTTTTAAAAAGCACCCAAATAGTTTAGAAGTGCAAGTTCCATTAAATCTCTGTTTCTCCCTCTCAATCCAGAAAACTCGAGAAAACACTTCAAGTTTTATCTAGATTCACCCCTAGAATGTAAACCAAGCATAGGAAGAAAATCAGTACTTGAAATGAGGCATCTAAAGCACAGCTACTCATCTTGCACTTAGTAAAAACACTCTTTGAAAAATTTCCTCAAATGAGTACTCATCGGCTACTGCTGCTTGACCAGCAGTGATGTTTGTATGCTCTTATTTACTACATTTCAGCAAAGCAATCCTACTTTCAGTGGGATTAATGTGGATGGGAAACCATTGGTGCAGCACTCAAATTACAAGTAACTAATCCCCATTATGACTTCAACAATATCAGCGTACATACTGCCAATCTCCATTTGATATGTCTATTAACAATAGGTCTGTCTTTTTACTGAATGTATATATAGATTGGAAAAAATAGAACAAATTACACACCTGGGTCTGCCAATTCTCTTTTCAAACTCTTGATTTGATGTCTTTCCTCTGCTTCCACTTTTTAACAATGTTTTGTTGTGTTGTCCTGCTCTCTAAATATACTAGCACCACTACTTTCTGTAGTGATGAACTTGTTTCTGCTGTAGAGTCCTCAGTGTACTCTACCAAGAGATTTTTTTTTCCAGTCGTTTCCTATTGTTGCCCACACACAGCAGAGCCAAAAAGTAACATTACCAAAAGACAATATTTGGCCCTCCCCCACGTTCAGCCATCAAAGATGTAATTGAAGCAACCATGTCAAAAGCAAAATAAAATACATTCAGTAAATTCTCCCTGAAACCTATTTAATCATATAAGTTTTCCTCTTCTCCTCATTCTCTTTCTATAGAAGGAAGTCACTTCCATATGCCAAGCTTTGGAAGACAAGGTGGGTGACGTGATGCTTTTATTGGACCAACTTCTATTAGTGAGAGAAAAAAAGCTTTTGAACTTACACAGAGCTCTTCAGGTCTGGGAAACTTAATCAGCAGGTATGTCTACATTGCAACTAGGTACCTGCGGCTGGCCCATGCCAGCTGACTCAGGCTCATGGGGCTTGGGCTGTGAGGCTGTTTCACTGCAGTGTAGACTTTTGGGCTTGGCTGGTACCCAAGCTCTGGGACCCTCCCACCTTGCAGGATCCTAGAGCTTGGGCTCCAGTCCAAGCCCAAAAGCGCACACTGCAGTGAAACAGTACCCACAGCCCGAGCCCTGGAAGTCTGAGTCAGCTGGCACGGGCCAGCCACTGAGTTTTTCAATGCAGTGCACGTGTACCCAGAGTGTTACAGCTAAATGCAAGGTGGAACAGATTAGCATAAATAGTTAACACATATATTTTAAGGGACCATTCAAGGTGAAGTGGTCCATTAACATCCCTTAGTCATAGAGAGGAAAGGAAGAGGGGAGGGAAGCAGCTGAGAGTAGGGGTTGTAATAAGCCATAAATCCAATGTCTCTATTCAGTCCATGATTTGTAGTGTCTAACAGAGTTATGAATTGAAGTTCCCAGGTTTGTCTTTTGAAAGAGTTGTGCAGCTTTCCTTTAAGCAAGAGGACTGATAGGTCAGATACAGTGATCACTTGGTAAAAAGTGTTTGCTCACAGGTGATGTGGTATTTTTGCCTTTTATCATTTTCCTGATTTGAAAGTGATTTGAGTTGATAAGTGATTGTCTGGTTTCACCTACATAATTGCTGGTGGGGCATATTGTGATAAGCATGTTTAGGACCCATGGCTCTTGAAAGGTGTGTTGTAGGGATGTTGATCATTGTAGCAATGGAAATATATCTGCAGGTTTTGCATCTGTTGTTCTGGTAGGATCTGGTGCCTCTTTGAGTTGGTCTGCCCTAGTCTTTGGGGAGCTTGCTTCTGATGATGAGCTTGGGCAGGTTGGGGAGGAGTACGAAGGCCAGAAGAGGGGATTAAAGAAAGATTTATTTCAGGATGGGGTCCCCATTGAATATAGGAAGTAGTTGTCTGATGGTACTCATATGGGTTCCAGCATGGGGTGGTAGGTGACAAATAGTGGTGTGCTATCAGAAGGGGTTTTATGTCTGTATGAAGTAGATTCTCTTGGATATTGGGTGGCCTGTTCTGAGATGTGATCTGCTTCTCTTGTGGAGTGTCTTTCGTGAAGGTGGTTTTGAGTGTGTTAAGGTGTATATCCTGGACTTTCTCCTGAGAGCAAATTTTTTGGTATATGAATGCCTGGCTGCAGAGAACAGATTTCTTGGTGTTAGGTGTGGTGTCCGTGGGTTTCTTGTGTATAGTTGTCTGTAGGATTACATTGTTGAAGCTGATTGTGGTGTCCAGGAAGTTGATGCTGGTGTGGGAGTGTTCCAGAGAGAGCTTAATGGATAAGTGGTAGTTGTTGAAGTTGTAGTGGGAATCTATGAAGGAATTTTAAGTTGTCCAGAAGATGAAAATATCATAGATATAGCTCAGGTATATCACGGTTTTTGTGGTACACTTGGTCCAGAAATTCTTCTTCAAGGTAGCCCATGAAGAGGTTGGCATATTACGGAGCCATCCTAGTGCTCATGGCTGTTCCCACAGTTTGGACAAAGTGTTAATTGCTGAATGTAAAATTGTTATAGGTAAGGATGGAATGGATGACTTTAGTGATGTGTTTTGGGGTGGATATTTGAGGGTTGTCCATTGTCTTGCAAATATTTGAAGCAGACAGCAATGCTGTCATCTTGAGGGATGTAGGTGTATAGGGAGGTGACATCCATGGTGGTGAGGGAGGTTGTTAATGTTGTGGTTTTTTGTGAAGGAAGTTGGCCCTTTGTGTGGTGAGTTGTTTGAAGATGGTTTCTATGAGTTCCAATATTCCTTCAGTAAAAGTGCCATGGCTAGATATGATGGGTCTGCTAGGGTTCCCTTGCTTGTGATTCTTGGGAAGCATGTAGAACGTTCATGGGAGATGAATTTGTAGAGTTTCTCTTGGAGTTGTTTAAAGATATTATCAAATGCTTCCCCAAATTCCTGGGTAAATTGTGATGTGGGGTCATCTTTGAGTTCTTTATAGTAGGTGGTGTCAGAGAATTGTTGGTTGGCCTTATTAACACAGTCATCACAGTTGAGGACTATTATGGTGTCTGCTGGTTTGATTATTATCTGGTGATTAGATTTCAGGGGCAGTATAGTTGTCCTGTTGACACAGGAGAAATTATGATGGATATGATGATGAAGGATTTCAGGCAATCAATATGCTGTTCAGGAGCATGGTTTCCTCCACTCTGTTGTGTCCAGTTGGATGGTTCTTTTTTCTTCTGATTATCAGTGGGGGCATGGTAATTATGATGATAACTTTGTCATTGTTGTGAAGTCAGCGGAAGAATTCTTCTAGTTCTCCATATGTTAGTATGATAGCAGGTGCTGGGGTGGGGGTTGCGGGGAGGCAGAAGTTCAGTCAGAGAGTTCAGATAAGGTGCCATGTATTGTACATATGGAGGCTACTGGTACCATGGTTCATCCTGGACGTAGTGATCTGTGGATTGTGGAATAGTTGTAGTTGGTTTGACTTTTTGTTTTTGTGTTGGATGGCTGTCATCAAGTTTTTTTATTGTTTTGGATTTCTTGCATGATTTCCAGGTAAAACGCCTGATTTTTCTGCTTTTCCCCTCCCTCCATATGACTAGAAGAGTGTTAACAAGCCACTCACCTTGAATGACCCCGGAAATATGAATAAACTACTTATGCTAAACATTCTATTCTACATTGTCTTTAGCTGTGGCACTCTGGTTATAAAGAACAAGGAGTACTTGTGGCACCTTAGAGACTAACAAACTTATTTGGGCATAAGCTAAAACCCACTACATTGGATGCATGCAGTGGAAAATACAGTAGGAAGATATATAGATAGATATACACACAGAAAACATGAAAAAATGGGTGTTGCCATACCAACTCTAATGAGACTAATCAATTAAGGTGGGCTATTATCAGCAGGGGGAAAAAATTGTGGTGATACTCAGGATGGCCCATTTCAAACAGTTGACCAGACGGTGTAAGTAACAGTAGGGGGAAAATTGCATGGGGAAATAGTTTTTAGTTTGTGTAGTGACTCATCCACTCCTAGTCTTTATTCAAGCCTAATTTAATGGTGTTCAGTTTGCAAATTAATTCCAGTTCTGCAGTTTCTTGTTGGAGTCTGTTTTTGAAGGTTTTTTGTTGAAGAATTGTGACTTTTAGGTCTATAATTGAGTATCCAGGGAGGTTGAAGTGTTCTCCGACTGGTTTTTGAATATTATAATTCTTGATGTCTGATTTGTGTCCATTTATTCTTTTGCGTAGAGACTGTCCGGTTTGGCCAATGTACAAGGCAGAGGGGCATTGCTGGCACATGATGGCATATATCACATTGGTAGATGTACAGGTGAACGAGTCTCTGATAGTGTGGCTGATGTGATTAGGTCCTATGATGATGTCCCTTGAATAGATATGTGAAAAGAGTTGGCATCGGGATTTGTTGCAAGGATAGGTTCTTGGGTTAGTGTTTTTGTTGTGTGGTGTGTGGTTGCTGGTGAGCATTTGCTTCATGTTGATGGGCTGTCTGTAAGCGAGGACTGGCCTGTCTCCCAAGATCTGAGAGAGTGAGGGATCATCCTTCAGGATAGGTTGTAGATCCTTGATGATGCACTGTTTTAGTTTGAGGGCTGAAGGTGATGGCTAGTGGCGTTCTGTTATTTTCTTTGTTGGGCCTGTCCTATGGTAGGTGACTTCTGGGTACTCTTCTGGCTCTGTCAATCTGTTTCTTCACTTCAGTAGGTGGATATTGTAGTTTTAAGAACGCTTGATAGAGATCCTGTAGGTGTTTGTCTCTGTCTGAGGGATTGGAGCAAATGTGGTTGTATGTTAGAGCTTGGCTGTAGACAATGGATCGTGTGATGTGGCTTGGATGAAAGCTGGAGACATGTAGGTAAGCATAGTGGTCAGTAGGTTTCCGGTATAGGGTGGTGTTTATGTGACCATCGCTTATTAGCACTGTAGTGTCCAGGAAGTGGATCTCTTTTGTGAACTGGTCCAGGCTGAGGTTGATGGTGGGATGGAAATTGTTGAAATCATGGTGGAATTCCTCAATGGCTTATTTTCCATCGGTCCAGATGATGAAGTTATCAGTGTAGCGCAAGTAGAGTAGGGGCGTTATGGGACAAAAGCTGAGGAAGCGTTGTTCTAAGTCAGCCATAAAAATGTTGGCGTGCTGTGGGAAGAGGTCTGTGTAAGCTGGAAAGCTTGTCTCTCTGATCAACAGAAGTTGGTCCAATAAAACATATTACCTCACCCACCTTTTCTCTCTAATATCCTGGGACCGACACAGCTACAACAACATTGCATACTAGCTTTGGAAGACTCATTTTATAATATAATATCTGGTTTCTGGACAAGTTCCATAAAGATTTGTGTTAGCATCTTTAATGCTTATGTCATGTTCAATGTGACTACTCTTGAGTGGTGTAGGCTGCCTTATATTTCTTGGGTTATGTATTTTATCTTGAATGTTTGTGCTTTTGTTTGCTAACAATTAAAACCTTGTACAATGACCTATCCAAAATCTGTAAGTGTCTTTTTGTATGTTACAAAGGTTGTTTCCTTTCTCATACTGCAATGTTTGTTGTGCTTCACTTATGTTCCTTTGTACATATGTTCTAAATTGTCTTTGTAGTTGTTTACTGATATCATATGAAAAGAATAAAACTATGTGTGTGTTTTTTGTACCTGGATCTGTCTTTTGTGAACAGATGAACTTTAAACATATATAAAAACATAAAGAATTAAGTAAAACAATTTCTGGAACTCTTGTAGATGAATTCGTAGAGCTCATATGTCATTTACTGTCTGTATGTTAGTAATATGCAAAAACACCAATCAAACTGAACAGATGTTTTAGTACTCAGTATTAGAGCTATCATAAGCTGTCTCAAGACTCCCAGTCTTGCTCTGACACTTTACAGAAAGTATCTCAGAAACTCATTCATTTTCTTTTATGACTTAAAAGAACAGTGATTCACTAGATTAATCAGAAAAAAATTTAGAAAGATAGACGTAAAATGTTTATATTACAAGGAGTCACTTCCATCCACAGCTGCTAGTTCTATTTGCACCTCCTGCCTACAGGATTCCGAACTGTCAAGCAAGACAGTCTCAGAAACATCTGTATACCTGATCTTTCCACTTCCAGTAATTCTGATGAGCCTGTTTCACTCACACCGAAGTCCCAGGAGAAGGTAGGAAATCTTCCGTCTAACTTTTTTTGTCAGAAATGTGGCTGTCCTCTGGGTTTGACCCAGGCCCTCTAACAGAGAAGGCTTTGGGAAACAGAGTAAACTATGACTAAAAAAGCACCCTTAATTACCTTGTGCTCAAGGTCTGGTAGTCTGCTTTAGCTCAAACACTCGTGTTTACCAAAGTTATGGAGAGTTTTCATACTGTTGTGAGAAGTGATTTTTTTCCCCAAAAAAACTCTCTCCTTATGGCCTCTGAGGTAACAAATCATTTCTCATTCTCCTAACTACTGGCATTCCAAACCAGATGACATTTCAGAAGAAGGACCTGACTTTTTTCTCGATATTTTCTGCTCGAGAGACTCCTTATATTACCAAATTACTGGGAATAAAGGAAATTAGTTTTGCTACTTTTTTCTGAGAGGAGCTGCTTGTTGAAGAAACTCCAAGTGATGTGATTCTCTTTCTTCTCTCAGTGAATGAAGTCCTAATATAGGAGAGGCACCTTGTCCTGAGTTTGCCTTTGCTAGTCATGCTGCCAGGCTCTTTTAGTGCTCTACTGCTAAGGCAAACTCTGATCGTAACCTCCCATAGTGCATTCTTCAATAACTTCTTTTTGTTGTTTTTTACACAAATATTCCTTTCTCGCTGATGTGAAAGTTATTTTCTTGAACATCCTATAATAGAGAATAAGTCCCCAGAGATCCTTAAATGATACAGATATTTAGAATATTTAGAAGGAATAAAATAAAAAATGAACATAGACTTGCATGTCCTTTCCACCTAATTTACCTTCAAACAAAGGATTTTAAAATTCCTCTTGCTTTTGATAAAGCATACAAAGTCTGACCAAAAATATTTTTTTTGCTGACTTTATATATTACATGTGCATAAGATCAAACATTAATTACAAGAATAGTAAAATGTGTCCACTTAGGCAAGACCAATCTCTTAGCACAGCAATCAACATCGATTGTTTAGCTCGTGACTGCATACCTAAAAGGGCGTCTCAGACAGAAAACAGAATGGATAAAAAGAGAGAACGTGTTTTGAGTGTACTGGAACCTGTATTCAAAGGGGCTTTTTTCTGGTCTTTAACCCTTCTTGTGTTGTCATGGACCGCATAGCTTTCATTAGAAACATCAAATGTAGCCCAGTCTTTCAGCATATTTAAGGTCAACTAAAGCGTAATTTTGGTCTAGAAATGAAAGTTTCAGATGTTAAATTTTTCTCCACCATGGCTCATATGCTTCAGGCTTAAGATTGTCACCTATCAGAGGGCTATCACTATACCCTGCTTTTCCCCCATTAGCCCAAGTCCCTTGGTTCCCCAACCAAAAAGTTAATGTCACTGCTATGCAGATTTCAGAATTGAAGTATCTGCTTTTTTCTGATGAGTTAATGATATGAGGCACGGTCTCCTTTCGCTTTAATAAATTTATCAGATTTGAACTAGTTCTCTGAAAGTCCATTTTCCTGTTTGCTTTGACCAAACAAACTAAGGTTTCTCAGAATGTAGGAATTAATATCCTTTGCAGACCCATTTTGAGGCTAATCCAGCATCACAAAAATGTATTGCTACATTAGTTCTTGTATGAAAAAGCATGACAATTTCTCTGTTAACATGAAAATCTACATTATTCTTGGTAATGAAAACAGGAAATCTTTTTAGCATAACTGGTGGCCACGTGAGGGCCTCCAATTTACTCCCCCAACTAGTTTCCAATTAAGGGAAACTTTAAAAAAAAAACAAAAAACTAAGAGCAAAAGCTCAAATGGAGCAACAAAGATATAAACTGAAATTCCATAGTGGAAGAAAAGCACAAGATACATTTAAGTAGAAATCCTGAAGAATTGAACAGTGTCTTGCTAAAGTGTTAATTGCCAATTCCGCTGGCGAGACTGGAATATAGAAATCCCAAGATCACCAGCACCTTTCAGACTTTTCCTGCAGTGTTGAATTTCATTATCGTTTTGCCTAAAGGTTATAATGAACCTTGAAAGAGAGCATTTACATTGTGTATTCTAATAAAGTCTTATAAATAACTTTTTTTGATTTCGTAGTTTTCTTCCTTCATATCTAGGCACCAAAAAATAATCTGGTTCTTGATAATCCTGCTGGAAAATTTAGAGGAGATCTTTTACCAAATATCACAGGCTGCAAAAGTGAGCTTTGGCTGATACTCCTGGGAGGGCGACTGCTGCAGGCAGTTGTTGCTCCCATCCCAAAAATCTGATCTCCACCTGTGAAATCTGGCCTTTTATGTGCTTTTACCCTATACTATACCGATTTAATGGGGAGATCGGTGTTTCTCAAATTGGGAATCCTGACCCAAAAGGGTGTTGCAGAGGGGTTGTGGTATTGCCACCCTTACTTCTGCGCTGCCCTCAGAGCTGGGTGGCTGGAGAGCAGCTACTGCTGGTCAGGCGCTCTGCTCTGAAGGCAGCACCCGTGCCAGCAACAGTGCAGAAGTAAGGGTGGCAATACCATACCTTCCCATTCTTACTTCTGCGTTGCTGCTGGCGACAGCTCTGCCTTTAAGATTCTTTGCAATTTACCTCATACCTGCTTATCTAGTGTTTTATTTTCCCATGTTGTGACCTTTTTTCTGCCAAGCATGACAAACTCTCTCACTTATTTGTCCATTTCTCCCATAAGTACCTTCATTACTGTGCTTAGTGATAATAGCAAGATGGGCAGCCTATCATTTCATTAATATTTCATGTCTGTTTATCTTCTTAAAAACTCAACAGACAAAGAAAGAAACAACAAAAAGCCTTTTGAAGCCTCCCAGTAATATGATGATGGGTGATCACTCGTTACCAAGTATGATCATCTTCCATGGGAGTTATGGATCCTCAGGTGGCTAATAAGGCCAATCTTTGAACCACAAGTTCTATTGCAATGAGGGCAGATGTTTTCAGGCTCAGCAGTAAGCTGTTGACCATGACTGGAGGTCAGTCTCTCCTTCCTTCTGCGCCTCTTGTCCTTTTTAGCTTGTTGGTGAACAAGTTCAAAATGCAGGGGACCATCACGTAGGACTTCACTCCTTTTTAAGTGATCCTGGGCAAGTGTCTCTCAAGTGTCAGTGTCAATATTACACTTTTTTTTTTAGGTTGTCCTTCAGTAAGTCCTTATATCGCTTCCATTGTCTGCCCACGTTACGTACCCTTCTTTCAGCTGAGAGAACAGGACCTGTTTTGGGAGGCGATGGTCTGGCATCTGGACAATGTGACCAGTCCAGCGGAATTGCTGATGGATGAACATTGCCTCTATACTGATGGTCTTTGCCTCTTCCAGGACACTAATATTGGTGCACCTGTCTTCCCATTTGATTTTCAGAATCTTACGAAGGCAGCATTGATGGTGCCTCTCAAGGACTTTCAAGTGGTGTCTATAGGTTGTCCAATTTCAGACCCATACAATAGTGTTGGGAGAATAATGGCTTGATAAACAACCCTGCGCTGAAAATGAGAAAAAGCTACACTGGCACAGCTCAGGCGATGTTGAATTTCTGCATCAATATCTGCCTTGGATGAAAGATGACTTCCAAAATAGAGGACATTCTCCAGTGCCAGTCCATTGATTTTGATAGATGGGGCATGTAATACTTCATTTGGAGAGGGCTGATAAAGCACTTTAGTCTTCTTGATATTAAGTGTGAGACCAAGACATGTGTAAGCATTGGCAAACACATTCAAGATAGTTTGAAGATCTTTCTCAGAGTGGGCAAAGATTGTGTTGTTATCAGCATACTGAAGTTCCACAACAGATGTTGTGGAGATCTTGCTCTTGGCTTTCAGCCTGCTAAGCTTGAACAACTTTCCGTCCATTCTGCAGTGGTGGAGAGGCTTGCATGTCTCAATGACCCCGATTTAACCCAATAATATACTTAGCTTATGAATATATGCACACTTTATTTCTACGATTGCCACCTATGTCTGCTCCTATGTTCTATACACCCTGTTGCGTCTTGTCTCTGTGTAGATTGTGAGCCCATTGGGGCAGGGACTGTCTTCCAGTTTGTTTGCACAGTGTCCAACACCATGAACCGCCAGTCCTGAGTGGGGTCTGTGGATGCTACTGTACTACAAATAATAGTTATTAAAATGCTTCCCCCCCACACTTTTTTCAATAACCTCAATTATAATGTGGTTGAATTTAGCACTAAAATGTAAGGGCAAAGTAATGACTTTATTTAAATCCCCCCCATGCCCCGCCCATTGATTTTTTCTTATATTATCTCAAGATACTGTGATTGTGGATCAATAGGTAGAAGACAGGTTGTTTTGCTGCCAAGAAAATTTAGCAGTATATCTTTAACTTCATTGATTTGTTACTGACCTATATTTAGAAGTGCTCAGCACTTGTGAAAATTAGGCTATATAGGCTTGATTTTAGGCCGTATTATGCCTCCACCACCCTGATGGATTTCAACTGGAGGTGTGTTTGCTCAAACTTGTGAAAATCAGGCCTTTGCTCTTAAATTGTTGTTTTACTAATGAAAGTTAATTTTACATTTCTGAGTGTTAATTCACATTGAGGATGGAGGTATTTTTACGTTACATCAAAATATATTTCTTCAACAAATATATTAGCAGAATATTCTTCCAGCTAAGACTTAGGTTTCCCCCACTAGTTTTGGTATGCATTTTGTATACATGCCATATTAAATGTTAGCAGTATTTTTCTTCGCCATCTTTGTGTGAATTGTTATCTATAATATATTTGGGGATTATTTTTAGGTGTGCAGACAACATATTTTTGTATAGCATGAAAAGAAATAATTTAAAGTACACAGACATCCTTTTTTGTGCTATGCATCTTATAATAGCTAGTTTATGCTGATTTAATTTCTTCCTTGAGAATACTTTCAAGGACATCTTTGATTAGATTGATCAAACTTAATGAATATGTATATGTATTGGACTAAATTGTAGGTCTCATTTTAAAAATAAACTCCCCTGTGTGTATGATATTATACTAGGTTACAATGAAAGAATGGGGTCAATCTTAAGGTAGGATTCCAGGAGATTTAAGTTAACTTTGTTAATACAGTTGTAAATGTGAAACCATTGTAGTTTTAGACTTGAACCACCAATTCTGAACATATTTGTATTGGTGACTGATATTACCGAATTATAATGAATGAACATTACTTTTTGAAGAGTTATATCTATTTTCCTTTTCCTGTTAACTCCAATTATTTGATACTGATTTAAACAGGAATTGTTAAACTCAAAAACTGGGTTTTAAGGTCAAAACCAGCTTTATTTAAAGATGAAGTTACCCCATAACTTGAACAAGGCATGTTCATACAAGTGAAGAGGATTAGTAGTTACGTATTTGGATGTAATTTTATATTTTCTCTAAGTGAGATCCTAAACTAAATATCATAGAAGGCTCATTCTAATTTTGAAGAGGATTTTGGTCAACTTCTCTGGCAGGTACAATATAAACCACATGATAGGTTTTTGATCATACTTAAATAATGAAGAAATTGCTAGATTCAGATCTGTTTATCAAAATGAGCCCTTGTTCCTTTCCATCTCCCACTGTTCAACTTACTTCAAAGTATATGTTTACTTAAAATACTAATGGAATACTACTCTGAAAAATGACACTGTAAAATGGCTTCATCCGGGAGTTCCATATTTGCAGCCTTTTAAATGTGCTCAGTTTACAGATAAGAAAAAAAAAATTGTTTCCAACAACCATCCCTGCTAATTAATCTCTGCAAAATATCAGTGTGGGTTTTTATAACTACTACTAATAAGGTGCCATTGGGAATTTGCAGCTGTGCAATCCCATAGTCTTCACATTATGCTTTGAGTGATACTTGTAGGGCATTTTGATTTTTAAAAAAATTAGAAAGATAAAATTAGTATGGTACACATTAAATGAATTAAACTGGCTAACTAATAGGTCTCAAAATGTAATTGTAAGCAGAGAATAGTCATCAAGCAGGTATGGTTCCACTGGGGTCCTGCACGGATCGGTTCTTGGCCCTACGCTATTTAACATTTTTTATCAGTGACTTAGAGGAACACACAAGCTCATCACTGATGAAGCTTGTGTATGACACACAAATTGGGAAAGTAGTAAATAATGAAAAGGACAGGCCACTGATACAAAGTGATCTATCTCTATTGGTAAACTTGGCTGAAGCAAACAATATGTGCTTTCATATGGCTAAATGTAAATTTATACATGTAGGAGCAAAAAACATAGGCCATACTTACAGGATGGGAGACTCTATTCTAGTAAGTAGTGACTCTGAAAAAGATTTAGGGTTTATGGGGGATAATCAGCTGAACATGAGCTCCCAGTGTGATGCTGTGTCCAAAAGAGCTAATGTGATTCTTGAGTAGGAATAGAAAGGTTATTTTACTTCTGTATTTGGCACTTGTGGACACTGCTGGAATACGATCTCTAGTTCTGGTGTCCACAGTTCAAGAAGATGTTGATAGATTTGAGTGTGTTCAGAGAAGAGCCACTACAATGACTTAAAGATTAGAAAACGTGCCTCATAGTGATAGTCTCAAAGAGCTCAATCTATGTAACTTAATAAAAAGAAAGTTATGGGTGACTTGATCACAGTCTGTAAGTATCTACATGGGGAACAAATAATAGTAGGCTCCTCAATCGAGCAGAGAAAGGTATAACTCAGTCCAATGGCTAGAAGTTGAAGCTGGACAAATGTAGGCTGGAAATAAGGCATACATTTTTTAATCGTGAGAGTAATTAACTGTGGGAACAATTTATGAAGGGTCATGGTGTATTCTCTATCACTGACCGTTCTTCTGTGTGTAAACTGCATGAGGGCATGCATGCATCCGAGTCCAGAAATTATTCAAAGCAGTGTTCATTGACATATACGTGTGCAGTAGCTTCCCTTGTGCTCCTAAGTAAGGGTATAAGAGGCAGTGCAGGTCGATGCCTCTCTGTTTCCTTCTTACCACTGCATGGCCTCAGTCAGAATTGTGTCCTCCTTCGCTCCATGCAGAACCTGTAAAGTAAAATATTTGTAAATAGTTTTTAAATCTTAGCTTGGTAGTTATAGTTAGTGTATATAATACAGAAAGAATAGTTACTCTCCCAGTACACGCACTCCCCTCTAAATCAGGGAAATCCTCTCTGGTCCGGGATTATGCACAGAATCCTGGAGTTTAAGAAGTGTCTCCTGTCCTCGCTCCTTCTCCATCAGAGATGAGCATCAATGGTGTCTTTACTGTCCGGGTGAGGCACATATCTCCACAAAGTGCAGTTATTTGCCAGTCCTCCTACCCAGAGCTCGAGAGGCCCAAGAGCTCTGATTGGAAAAAAAATCCTGATGGAGGAAGCTGAGGCCCTGCTCTGACCTGTGCCCTGGAGACAGCCCCCCTTCCCGCACCCCGTACATCAGCCTCTGCTAACCAGCAGTGCCCCTCCAAGCACGTGCCTTGGAGCGGAACCTCTAATGGCAAAGCCCAAGGACTCTTCCCACAGGGCTCCACAGGGGAGAAAGGGATACTCTTGGCTGTAAGGGCAGATCCCTGCAGAGGACTGCCCAGAAGAAACATATGTCCTACCCCCTCCTTTCCGCGAGCTCGCCCAGAGATCATGTACAGAACCCATGGAACCAGCTCTGCTGAAAACCCCCAGACTGGAAGTCAAGACACATAAATAGAGGGGTTGAATGATTCTGATAGTGACTGCGTATGGAAGTGGAAAGATGGACATTTGCCAGCCCCATCAATAAGTGCAATTCCAGGTTCATTGTCGGTACTACCTCGTTTACCCAGAGACTGTTCAGCTGCGACAAATGAGCCTGGTCCTTCAGGTGTTTTTGCTGAAATTCCCTGGACTCTGGGCCATACGGAGACTTTTGTAACACCTAAATATATATTCCTCCCCTCCTTGCATTCTCCACTCCTTTCTGGCCCTGGCCTCCTGAGGAATGTCCTTTCTTCAGGGGTGGAATAATTACCGATGTCTCAGGAGCAGTTCCATTTCCAGCCATTGGGCAAGAGTACCTCAGCAACCATGGCAACAGAACCATCAGAGGAGACTGCTGTACTTGTATGTCCTTGGAGGCACAGGCATCCCAGCAGATAATCAAGAGGGTATGCTTACCAGCTCTCTGTATGTGATCCCTCCCCACAGACAGGGACTGTTTGTACCAATTCCCTGGGGGATACAGTGACTGATGAATCCCTCCTTCTAGCCTTATTGGGGCCATCGGGCCCCCTCTGATAGATTCCTGGACTCTTCTTAGGAGTCTTGCCACTCCTTCCCTTGTCGTCAGCTGGAACTGTCAGTGTACAAATAGGAAAAGCTGGAACCGGTTCCAATGGGGGCTTCCTCATAATCTTCAAACAATGCTGTTACTAATTCATTGCCTTCTCTATCAGATGACTATTGTCAGTACCAAGAGCTGTTATAAAGGGTCACTATCGATCAACAGATCCCATTAGAGGAGATCCAGGGACCCTTAACTCTCTGGTGTATTTCCATGTAGATATTCGTTCATCTCCTAGGAAGTTTGTGCACTTCATGGTTGGCCAAGAGCACTATGAGTTTCATGTCCTCCCCTTTGGACTTGTTATGGCACCCAGGGTATTCACAAACATTTTCACAGTAGTAGCAGCTGAGATGCAACACCAGGGCTATAGGGTATTTCCATATCTGGATGACTGGCTCCCATTAAACCAATCTTGCCAGGAAGTCATATCAGCAACAGGCAGTCTTTGGCACCTTCTTGCTACTGTAGGTGTTTGCATAAACGCAAAAAGTCCATTTTGTCAGCCACAAGGACAATAACTTTTGTAGGAGCACAGCTGGACTAAGTCTCTGCAAGAGCCTTTCTTGCTGCACAGATTTTAGGTGATGTGCAACTTGATCTCTCACATCACCTGCAAACCGTCAACTAGTGTGCCAGCATCTCTTTCTATTAGGCCACGTGGCCTCATGCACCTATGTGATGCTGTTCACCAGACTTCACTTGTGGTGCCTCCAAGTGTGGCTCTACTCCACCTACCAACCAAACAGGGAATGTGTCAATTCCACTGTGACTGTTCCCACCAGAGTTCTCACCTCCCTTGCTAGGTGGTCTCACCCAAACAGTCGTGGTGGGACTCCTTTCAGCCCTCCCGTACCAAGAGACACCATCTTGGCAAACACCTCCCTTACAAGGTGGGGCACTTACTTGTGGTACCACACTGCTCTGGTTACCTGGAACCCATGAAAAGCCAAGCTGCATATAAACTTGCTGGAATTGAAAATGATCTGTCTTGCATGCAAGGCTCCATGTATAAATAATGCCAGACAATATCACTACGGTGATGTATATAAACAAATAGGGAGGAGCGAGATCCTGTCTCCTCTGCCTAAAAGTAGTCAAACTTTGGAACTGGTATAACAGAAACCATGTTGTGATACAGGCCACATACCTCACCATTGTCCACAACTCCCTTGTACAAGTTGAGCAGAAGTTTATCTGTAGACCATGAATGGGAGATCCATGACACATTTCTAACCAACATTCACACAGTGGGGAACTCCGCTATGGGACCACTTTGCATTCCAGACAAACAAATAGCTTTGCACGTATTGCTATAGGTTGTGATTGCTAGGGCAATGCTTTCCTGCTCCCTTTGTTGGAGAGCCTCCAGAAAGGCCTTTTTTTCTCATCCCCCTACCTTAAGTTCTATGGAAGATCGATTGCAACAGAGCCACCATCATCATTCTAGCACCCTACTGGCCCAGACTATTCTGGTTCACGGAACTCCTAAGCACATCTGTACATCCACCTATCAGGATCATCACCCATTTCAGGATCTTCTAACTCAACACAGAGGGAAGATCAAGTACCTCAACCTGGGCTCACTCCACCTCACGGTCTGGTACTTGTGTGGGCATTGGAAATAAAATGTTCGTGCTTCTCGCCTGTTAACGAAAGTAGGAGGGATTCTACTAGAGGCTGCTACCTGGCTAAATGGTGGCACTTTTTGGCATGAGCACATCACTGCTAATATATGCTAGATGCTGTAGGTATTTCAGTTAGCCTAGGTTATCTCCTCTCCTTAAAAACTTGGTTTGGCCCTTATTTTGCTGTAAGTACACTTCCCTATGGTAGAGCGATGTTCTGTCTTAACACATCCAACTACTGTGAGATTTATGAAGGGCTTGATCAGGAATTTCACACCAGTCATTACACCTACGCCTCAATGGGACCTCAGTCTTGTCCTGTCAGCACTCCTAGGTTCACCCTTTGAACCTGTAACAACGTGCTATGACCCACCTGTGCATGAAGGTGGCATTCTTAGTGGCCATCACTTTTTCCAGCAGGGTCAGTAAGCTAGGGGTCCTGATGGCAGACTCTCTTCCTGAAATGACATACTACTTCAAGTGACTGGAGACTTCACTCTCTCTTGACATCAGGCATACCCTGGCAGCATACCCACAAAGAACCAACACATTAGAAGACTTTTTGTTGCCACAGCAGAAAGATCGCAGAAAGTTAGGCAAGTCATGTGCTCACTGACGATTTCTAAGTGGGCTTTGGGATGCATCTTAGAATACTACAAAATAGAAAAACTTCCCGCTTCTGGGGGTACTACAGCTTATTCCACACAAACACAAGCTGCTTCCACCGCATTCTTGTCCTAAGTTGCTGCTCAGCAGCCTATTAAGTACTGTGCAGGCACTCAGGACTGCGGTGGGGGGAGATGTCTCTCCCTCAGCCCCAGACCTGTCGCGGCAGAAAGAGGCACCTCTCCCCACTGGCCCAGCCCAACCATGGACCTGCTGCAGCTGGGGGAGAGGCGCCTATCCCTCAGCCCCAGCCCCAGAGCTGCCGCAATAGGGAAAGGCACCTCTGCCCCCCAGCCCAGGTGCTGCTGCGGGGAGAGAGAGCTGGAGGTAATCCTCTCTCCCTGACGTAGCCCCAGGAGAGCCTGCACCCCAAACCCCTCATTCCCAGCCCCACCCCAGAGCCTGCACCCCCAGCCAGAAGCCTCACCCTCCCACCCCAACCCTCTGTCCCAGCCCTGAGCCCCTCATCACTGGCCCCACCCTAGAACCTGCACCCCCAGTTGGAGCCCACACCTCAACCCTCTGTCCCAGCCCTGAGCCCCCTCCGACACTCCCGAACCCCTCGGCCACACACCCGCCACATGAATTTTGTTATGTGCACCAATATAGAGGTGGTGGGTCATTCTGCATTCTGCACGTGTGTGGGGAAAAATTCATTCTGCACGTGTGTGGGGAAAAATGAGAGGGAACACTATCCTTGTCAGACTTTTTTCTACAGAACATTTGCAGAGTAGCAACTTTGAGTTCCACACATTCACTATACACTATGCTCTAATTCAAGCTGCAACTGCATAGGGATGGCAGAGCTACAAGCATCTCTGCTACCGGTTTCCTTGCACCCTCCTCCTCTTTGAATACTGCGTGCCAGTCACCCACGTGTGGAATACACATAGGGACAGTCACTCGAAGAAGAAATAGAAGTTACTGTAACTGGAGGTTCTTGGAGAAGTGTGATCCCTATCTGAATTCCCTTGCCTGCCCTGCTTCCACTCTGTCCCTCCTCTCTGTCAGACTGTGGTAAGAGGAGGACTTGGAGAGGCATGACTCGCACTGCCTCTTATATCCTCAGTCAAGATCACGAGGGAAGCTACTGTGCGTGTGCAGGTCAACAAACACTGTTTGAAGAATTTTTGGACTTGGGCACATGGCACATATGCATACCCATGTATGGTATACAGATAGGGATCACATATCTCCAAGAACCTCCAGTTACAGTAGGTAATCTGAATTTTTGAGATCATGATTGGATGTCTTTGTAAAAGGTATTATTTAGGGATTATGTTGGAAGTTCTGTGGCCTGTGTTATTCATGAGATCAGACTTAATGATCACAATGATTCCTTCTGGCCTTTTAATCTATATATCTCTGAATATTTGTGCAGCCCCATTGTTTTCAGGAGGGTTGCACAGGTTTAACTGGATGCAGTATACTAAACAACTCTCCTGATGATGTGCATCCAGAAATGAAACCCAGCTCACATTCTCTTTGCTGTTTTGGTTCTGCAGTGCTCACACAAACAATAAAAACTTATTTTAATTAAATAATCAATCTGGTATGACTCAGAATATAAGCAGAAAACAGATGATTTATTGTGTAATAAGATGCCTTTTTTAAATTCACACTTCAGATGTGTTTCCAATAGACATCACAACTTGGAACACGAGTTTGTTTTGAAAGCATTACGTAATTTTGGAGTGGAGTAATTTATAAAAATGACAAACAACAAATAGTTAGTCATGATGAGTAGTAAGTAACTTTGAAAATGTTGTACTAGTAGTCCCATCTAGTTGAGATGTAAATAATGGTTTTAGGAAATATTTTGTAAACTTGTTTTAAAATGGCATTTTATTTTTAATTTTTTATAAATCGGGTCTCTCATTATGGAAGCTAGTTATAATTTTAATTTAAAATGCTGCAAAAATCTTCTGTAAGCTAGATAATGAGAATGTATTTCACCCAACTATTAGTGAATTAAGATCTCAGAAGTGAGGACTTTAAAAAAACAAAAAAACAAAAAAAACCAGCTGTTTGCTTCCTTTTCTGCCCAAACCTAAGTAACAAAGTTTACAAACAAATAGCAAAAGATAGTGTTGTATAGATAAAATTTGTGCTGCTATGTTTGATACCAGTAGAAATGTTTGTTGTGGTATATTTTTATTAATTTTTTATTGTAGCTGAGGTAATAAACATACCAGGGATTTAGAAAGAATGGAGTAACAGGACCTAAAGAGACTTTTTTATTTTTACATCAGGAGAAGAGAATTGGCAAAGCAATTTGTTGACTATGGGAAAATACTGTTGTAGGATTTGGCCACATCTGGTTTATTGTTTTCAGCTGAAGTTTTCAATCCAAAATAAACTGGCTTATAATAAATGTAAAATAATTGGTAATGTAAAACAGACAGATGGTTTTTCTCATTATGTAACACTGGACAGATGTAAGGGAGTGAAGCCTTTAACAAAATAACCATGATCTGTCAGATATTGAAAGTGTTTCCCCAAAATCTTGCATCTGCTAACTTTCTAGAAAATGTTATATATTATTCAAAACATATATGTTAACTGGAAATTCCTCTTAAGAAATGCTGTCATCTGTTGTGTAAATGTAAATTTTGAACAATTTTGGTTGAGCTGGAAATTTAAATGGTGCTATAAAGGGCATATATCATAACACAAATTGTATGTTAGATAGTGAAAGACTCCCCCTCCACATCTTCTGTACTTTGGAGTAGAAATATTTGGATGTACAGTAATAACAAAAGTTTATATTTTCCTCAAATAAAAGACAAATTTTGTCACAAGATAAAGCTGTGCAAAGGGTTGGTTGATATCCATATTTAATTAATTTATATTGGTGTCAGTGTCCTAGGTATTACATCTAAAATTGGTGAATCATAGTTAATCATTTGTGTAAATTATCTTATCAAAATTTATGGGCTGCATTTGAATGTACATCTAAAGTTTGTAACCATCTTTCAAAAATATTTTGAATACATATGCTTTTGTTTAACTTCTGTATTCAGTTGACTGAGTTCCTAATTAACTTAAACTAGATATACTCCTTTGTTCATGTTTAACTTTCAATCAATAAAATATTTTAGTGATTTGTAGACCTTATAAACATGGGTCCCTCAACTTGCCCACCCGCCTCCACTTTGTTATTCACTGTTTTGATTGCTTTGTACTGCCTAAATCTTTGTCTTGATATGTTTAGCTGATTTACGTTTTAGTATGTGAAAAGTTAAATATAACTTCCTAGAGGGGTATGAATGCTTCATACTGGACAACATACTTTCCAGATACACAAGCAAATTGAAAGAATAGGAGCTTTCCTGTTCAATTGTCGCAGGAACAATTCTCTCAGGTCCTTTTAAAAATAACGGAGTGAATGCAAAAATAAAAAACAATTAAGGTCTTAATTTCTTGAACCTTTCTGCTTGAAAATGAATTGAGAGAAATGCTTCCTATCCCGGTCACCTTTTCACAAGGGGACTGTGCTAGTTAATAAAGTTTGGCATTTATGGTAATTATACAGCCCACAATTAATACTGAATATATACAATTGTGTTTCTAAGAAATATTCTATGACAATCTCCAAAACGTTGACAATATTTTAATAATTAATGACTCAGGCAAATGATCACTTCTGGGTTTAGCCCCATATCAGGAAAACATACTTATTCACAAACACACTTAAGCCCATGCTTAACTTGAGAAGTTTTCCATGTGCTGAAGTGCTTTGCTGAGTAAGAATGGACTTAAAACATAATTATGCCCTTTTCTGAATAGGGGCCGCAGTTATTACTATCGTGGGTATGCCTGTTGTTTTTCCCAGGTTTTCAACTTTATAAATGCACAATTATACACCGAATTTTTTTAAGGGCAGAAGGGAAATACAAGCATAAATGGAATTAGGCAGAAAACACTATTTCTGGAAGTGTCTGTAAATCGGGCTTTTACTCATCAAAGCCAGCATATTCCTTGAATTCAGCACAGTGATATTAAATGACACAAATAGAAGCTACTTTATGTTTTCCAGAAAACTGGGCCAGTCCCATTGAACTTGCTGCTGTTTTTTTCTTTCTTGAAAGCATCCCTGCTTTCTAAAGTACTAGTGCTATAATAGATCATCTCTTTCAGTTGACGCAAACAGACTTGAACATCTTCATATGATAATATACTCCATATATGTGATTACTCCATGTATAGGTTAATCTGGAAGTCTGTTTACAATTCCACTTTTTCTTATAGCAGCACATTGTGTTAAATAGTGATTTATGCAGCAGTGTTATGAAATCTTTCAATAACGTTGTTTTACTGTAGTAATTCTTAAAATGTGCACCACAGAGTGAAAGTATAAAGAATGCATATTATTTATGTGCATTGTAAAAGATTAATACCGTCTCTGGCATGTGCTATCAAGCATTCTTTGCTGGCCGAAGTAGTGATTGAGTCTGTACTGCTTCAGCCAGCTTTGATATTCAGTTACAAGCATATTTCCAAATCCTGTTTTGGTCTTTACTGGATGACATTATTAGCTTCATTGTGCACTCTAAAGCAGCTGTACCACCCAGGAGTCTTACGTTGCCACTCCAAGCCACAGTCACCTCTTCTGTTCACCTAGCAAGATGCAGTTTTTCAGTTAGAATAAGACCTCCATGTGCGGTTCCTAAGCACTTGCAGGAAACTGAACTCCAAGTTGTGAGGAAAGTACAGAAAAGATATGCACAGATGATGAGATAAGAGCTCTTGCTGACCTTTTGCCTGGAACATCCTCCTTCACTCTGTTTGCCATGCAGCTTTACTTTCTTTCTTCAGATGTCTTCTCCAATCTTTCTTTTTTAGGTTTCAGAATGGTAGCCGTGTTCGTCTGTAGCAGCGAAAACAACGAGGAGTCCTTGTGGCACCTCAGAGATTAACAAATTTATTTAGGCATAAGCTTTCATGGGCTAAAACCCACTTCGTACAATAGGGAGGTATAAATACACAGCATATGAAAAGATGGGAGATGCCTTCCCAAGTGGAGGTCAGTGTAAACGAGCCAATTCAATTAAGGTGGAAGTGGGCTATTCTCAACAGTTGACAAGAAGGGATGGAAATCACTTTTGTAGTCCTAATGAGGCCAATGTAAACAAGATGGCCCATTTCAAACAGTTGACAAGAAGGTGTGAGTATCAGCAGGGAGGAATTAATTTTTGTAGTGACCATCCACTCCGTCTTTATTCTGGCCTAATTCCATGGTGTACAGTTTGCAAATTAATTCCAGTTCTGCGGTTTCTTGTTGAAGTCTGTTTCTGAAGTTTTTTTGTTTTAGAATTGCCACTTTTAAGTCTGTTGTTGAGCGTCCAGGGAGATTGAAATGCTCTCCTACTAGTTTTTTAATGTTCTAATTCGTGATGTCAGATTTGTATTCATTTATTCTTTTGTGTAGATACTGCTCGGTTTGGCCAATGTACATGGCAGAGGGGCATTGCTGGCACATGATGGCATATATCACATTGGTACCACATTAGCTTATGCCCAAATAAATTTGTTAGTCTCTAAGGTGCCTCAAGGACTCCTCATTGCCTGTTTTTTTCTTTTTTTAGGTTACTCTTCCGTCACTGAACTCTACTACAGATTTTATGTACAGAATCATTTAAAAACAGAGGCATTATCAATATACATCTAGAGTATTAAGCATACTACAAATTACTACAATAATTATTTATATTGTAGTAGAGCTATGAGGCCCTCCAATTGGTGAACAGGGCATCCCTGTGCTTTGCATAATACAGATGAGTAAAACAAACACAACCAGACAGGGCTTACAATCTAAGATATCTTTCACTGTTGTGCTTTCCCCTCAGAACCACCTCCTCACTTTTTTGTTCATTGCTGTGTCTTATCTGATTTGGTTTTGTAAATGCCTTGGGGCATGGACTTCTGTTTGTCTGTAAAATGTACTACAGGTCAGTGATAGTGCTTAAATAAATAAATAATCATCCAATCCTTAGCCTTACAATCACCCCAATAAGAGTTTCTCTTTCTAATAGAACACTGACAAACTATTTTCAAGGAAAGCAGCCATTTTATTCTGCTGTTAGTGACAGTTGCATCCTCACTGAGAATCCTACTGACTACAAACTCCATCAGGAATTTTGACAGACAGATTTGGTGGTTGTTTTTTATATAAACATATAATTGTCATACCAGACAAATAGTCCTTCTAGTCCAGTGTCCTGTCTCACTACAAGATGCTATAAAGGAATGTGCAAAAACCCCTACAATGCATAGTTATGTCATAACCTGCCTATGAGGGAAGTTTTCATTCCTTAACCCCAGCTGATATTTTGAAACATGAGGGTGAATAGCCCATATAATATTTCTGATATGCATATATTCTCCTTTTTCTTGGAAATATCTAAACTTTTTTTTTTGAATTCTACTCAATATTGCCTCAATGTTGTCTTCTAGAAGTGAATTTTACAGGTAATTATATTTTATGCAACATAGTATTGCTTTGGTCAATTTAAATTTCTCCCTTTGATCTCATTCAGTGTTTTTCTTTGAAATGGTAAACAGGAATGCCTGATTCACCCCTACCACTAATGATTTTCTAAGCCTCTGCCATGTCACCCTTATTTGCCTCCTGTCTAAACTAAATAGTCTCACCTAATATTGAAGTCTTTCCAGGCATCTACAAATTTCCCTTGCCCTTTTCCTAGACCTGTCCTCCTCCTGCTCTATTCTGTTTAAGATGTGACCAGGATTGTGTATAGTATCAAGGTGATAGCATAGTATTAATTTATATGCTGTCATAATGTTTTCAGTACTATTTTCTATCCTTTTCTTAGTGTATCCAAATAGCTTTTGTCTTTTGACAATGACTACATATTGAGCAAATGATTGACCTGCCTGCAATGACACCAGCATCCCTTTTCTGAAAGGCAACAGTTAATTTAGAACCCATGAATATGAGTGAGTGATTCAAATTCTTTCTTCCAGTGTGCATAACCTTCCACTTCTCTGCATTGAATTTCATCTGTATTCATGTTTATCTAGTTGCTTACCTGTGTGCTGATACTTCTGAAACTCTTCAAAGTGCTTTACTTATTTTTTAAGAACACATCGGGAGGCATTTCCTCTAACCACTGTACCTGTTCTAAAGTGCTATGCAAATACTTTGGATGTTATTTCTCTACTCTGGATATGGTTGTGAATAACTGGTTTGGGATTTTTTTTGTTCAGGGGAAAAGAATCATGGTTTTCAGTCATCCTTGTCACTCTGAAGTACTTACATGAACATCATATATTTGTAAATTTTGTTTCTACCAGAAATAGCCTATAATTGCAATATGAATAATAACTTCAGCTATTCTAAAATGTGAAAGGTGGTGAAAAAAACTGGTGTCTGTCAGGCCTACTAGAAAACAACAAAAAAGTTTCTAGAAATAGTTAGAATCCTAGAAGGGAAGAGGGTTATGTAGAGGCATTGGTGATTGAAGCAGTGAGGGAATGGAGGGAGGTAAGATTAGTGGGTGGAAGCTACAATTAATGGATGTTGAAGAGACGGGATTGGGTAAAATTGTGAGTTGGCTTCCTAGAATATAATCTTCTGGAATGTTGGCAGGATTTCTAATCTAAGTAAAGTTGGCTATAGCTCATCTTATTTTTGAGTCTTCAGTGTTAAATTAACTAGGTAGTTGTTGTTTTAATGATAATACATGTAAAAGATGCGGATCAGTATTGTAGATAGAAGATTAATGCTTATTGATTGACAAACATCAGTATATGAATTTATTTGATTTCACAATGGCTAAGGTTGAAGGAAGTGGTATGAAACATTAATTGAAGGGACTGAAGTAATGAAAAGAGGTAATGTATGTCAAGAGTTCTTAAATAGCAAAATAGAAAGGAGTTATTCTTATCTAAAGAAAATGCCCAAAATCAGAGTCTTGAGAGTCTTTAAGATCAAATGTACTATTAAATGAAATTATGCAAGTGAAACTTAATCATGCAAGTGAAACATTTTCAGTATTGTCATTATCACCGAAATGTAGCTGTATTGATAATTGAAGTCCCTGATCCAGACATTCCAGTAGCTCTCAGGGCCGGCTCTAGGTTTTTCTGCCGCCCCAAGCAAAACATTTGCCTCCCCAAGCATGTGCTTGCTTTTCTGGTGCCTAGAGCCGGTCCTGGTAGCTCTTAAACATCAGCCTTATTCATGAGCAGTCTGTCTTTGACACCCAAAACATGAGAATATTAATCATGATTATGCCCTTAAAACAGCTGTAAAACAAAATCTTGACCACAATAAGTTGCAACCTTCTTTTATGCTAATATTACCACCATCAGTATAGTACAAAATGAGCATTTAAAGACAGGATGAGCATTTTGTTCAGGTTATACTCCTCCTAACTCATTTATACGTACACATCCTCCACTAGATGCTGCAAGTGAAGAATACTGAGGAGAATAACAACAATGGATGAACTAGAATAATTGCATTGCTAATGCAATATTCTTGGTCAACCATGAGAAGTGACACAATGGCTGCAATCATCTGTGCAGGGAAAAAGGAACCCACCTATTTAATGCTATTGATTTAGTGTCTGAAAAGAAAACCACAGCTTATTGTTTTCAGATGGCTGAAAACGCCATCCAAACATGAATAGAAAAATAATGACCGAGATGATGATCATTTTAACGTGAAATCAGCTGAAACTTCTGACATATGAGTATTCAGCACACTATTTAAACCTCTATGAGAAAGAAATAATACCCAATGCACTGCTAAAGGACATAATGAAAGTTCAAAAGTTCTTCAGGAAGGAACCACTTTCAGCTTCATATCTGAATGACTGGAAAAGGAGGATTGCTACCATAGGTTCTGAGTGATAGTTGATAAAACTCTCAGGAAGACCGTCTCTCTATATGCCATTTGGATACAAAAGCATATTCAAATTTGCACTGAGCCTGAGGAAGGGTTTTGATCAAAACATGCAAAAGACTATACAGAGAGAGAAAATATTCAAAAGAAATTGATGGAAGTTGCAAAGTGCAACTTAACAAATTACAGGATGATGACACTACTGTCACAATCTGAGGAAAATCTGGCTTCATCTAATTAAGAAATATCTAAATCCACACAAAGTCAGAATTGAAAAATGATTTGAATATTTAGCGAACATGATTTATCTAAAATACAAAAATCATAGCTTGAACTGGAATTTGAAGAATTGTGTATTAGGATCCAGGACTAGATACAAAAGGACAGTAGGCCTAACTAGTTCGGGAATGGGAAGCATGATTATTGTATTGTACAGTATTTTGAGCTTTTCGTTATGGATAATGTGTGCCTTTAGAGAAATATATTGGCTTATGAATTGAATCAGATATCTATTTTTCATAGAGGCTTGTGGGATTTATTTGTGGTAGTTATTTTTGGTTTTATTTTTCCTGATTGTGGACAATTACAATAACTTTGTCATGGGATTGTCATGTTCCCCATGTTCAGCCCCTCACAGAGATGGATGAGTTGTTACCACAGTAAATCTCCAGTGGAACATTAATTTATTTTAGTCCCTTTCAAAACTAGGTTTGTTGATATTTATTCATTCTGTTTGTGAGTTCACTGAACTCCCTTTCATATCCTAAACTTGCCAATAGTGTTTGAGGCTCACCAAAAGGAGATTCAGATGCAGTACTGATGTTGAACCTGGACATCTGTTTTGCTTGGGTGGAACTTCAAGACCAATTACCTTGAAAATCAAATCACCTTGCCATTTGATCCAAATTCTACTGCATTTTTTCCTAATTATTGAGCCTTTTACACTCATTGTTCCAGCCTCTGATGTCCAGATATGGCATGTGACCACTTGTCTGTCTGTGTCAACAATGAATAACAATAATTTATATAATGTCTTTTTCAAAATGCTTACAAAAATGTTTGTCAGTCTGTTGAACAAAATGAAAACAAGTACAAGATGGTAAGGGTATTATGGAATACTGCCATCTCAGGAAAGGGAAAGAAAGGTAACGGACAGGAATATAATTAATGGTCTTCTAAAAAGCCTTTAATGGAAGGGAGGAAAGGTTTTAAATGCTTTTTAAATGTGAAAAGATTAAATTAGATTGATTTTAGGTGCTAGGAAGTGAATTCCATATTTCATGGACCTCTACAGCCTGATAACTTAAGGTGCAATGGCATGATCAGGTGAGCACACATTCCTAAGAACAAGGCTCAAGCACCTGGTACTGAATATACTCAGATTCAACAATACTAATGACTTTAAAATCCAGTTGTTCCAATTTAAAGTCAGTCCACCTCTTTTTGGACACCTGAGTGCTCAGGGCAGGCATAATGTGATCATGGTAGTTCTAACAAGTAAGTGACTTTGTTTCTTCATTCTGAAATAAGCTACAAGTGACAGTGCTGCCCTACTAAAACTTCATCAAAGAGAAGTAGTAGAAATGGGATGAAATTTAATAGTGCAAAGTGCAGGGTAATGCATTTAGGGACTAACAACAAGACATTTTGTTAAAAGCTGGGTACTTCTCAGGTGGAAGCAATGGAGGAGGGGAAAGACCTGAGTGTATTGGTTGATCACATGGTAACTATGTGCCATCAATGTGATGCAGCCATGAAAAAGATTAATGTAGTCCTAAGATGAATCAGGCGAGGTATCTCCAGTAGAGACAGGGAAGTGTTAGCACCATTACACAAGGCAGTGGTGAGACCTCATCTGGAATACTGTATGCAATGCTGGTCTCCCACATTTAAGAAAGATTAAATTCAAACTGGAACAGGTGCAAAGAAGGGCTACTAGGGTGATCCGAGGAATGGAAAACCTACTGTATGAAAGGAGATTCAAAGAGCTTGGCTTATTTATCCTAACCAAAAGAAGGCTGAGGGGAGATACGATTGCGCACGCGCTCTCTCTCTCTAAATACATCAGAAGAATAAATAGCAGGGAGGGAGACGAATTATTTAAATTAAGCACCAATATGGACATAAGAACAAATGGATAGAAACTGGCCATCAATAAGTTTAGGCTTGAAATTAGGTGAAAGTTTCTAACCATCAAAGAACTGAAGTTCTGGAACAGCCTTCCAAGGGTGGCAGAGGGGCAAAAAACCTAACTGGCTTTAAGACTGAGCTTGATAAGTTTATGGAGGGAATGGTATGATGGGACTACCTACAATGGCATGTGGCCCATCTGCGACTGCCAGTAGCAAAAAATCCCCAGTGGCCGAGATGGGACATGAGGTGGGGAGGACTTGGAGTTACCTGGGAAAGAATGATCTGTAGTATTTGCCTGATGGGTCTTGCCCGCATACTCAGGGTCTAACTGATTGCCATATTTGGGGTGGGAAGGAATTATCCCTGAGGTCAGATTAGCAGCGACCCTAGGGCTTTTTTGCCTTCCTCTACAGAATGGGGCATTGGTCACTTGCAGGTTTAAACGTGTGTAAATGGTGAACTCTTTGTAACTTAAAGTCTTTGAACCATGATTTGAGGGGTTCAGTAACTCAGCCAGAGGTTGGGGTCTATTACTGGAGTGGGTGGATGAGGTTCTGTGGCCTGCAATGTGCAGGAGATCAGACTAGACCTAGATGATCACGATGGTCCCGTCTGATCTTAAAGTCTATGCATCTATAATAGTCAGCTTCTGGTCATGTTGGCATGTGTTGATTTTCACGGTCATCATTTGATAAAAGCATGACCACAGCTGAAATAAACACACTTCTTACATTGCTTTTGAAGGAAAGGTCATGGACAAAAATGATACCAAGAATCTTGATATGCCTGTAGGCCTGTAGTGAGCAAATCCTCTTTTGCAATTGGAATCACAAAGGAGGAGCAAGCCTCTTTGTGAACACAGTCTCTATCTAGTAGCAATACTTCTGTTCTCCTAGTGATGAGGATAACAGTTTGGATGGAGATATACCTGGAAATATCGTTCACGTGTTTCATGGACTGTGCTCCTTACAGTTTTCACAGGGCGTGTTGTTTTTTATACACACAGAATGCCAGATTACTTTCTACTCATATTGTTAACAGGTACTTCATGCATGCCTCATAATTAGGGCTACATTTTAGTTACAGGTATTTTTATTAAAAGTCACGGACAGGTCATGGGCACTAAACAAAATTTCACAGCCCATGACCTGTCCATGACTTCCACTAAAAATACCCGTGACTAAAACTTGGGAAGGGCTGCCAGGGGCCCCCGCAGGTGCTGAGGGAGGGCAGCCTGGGTGGTGGTGCATGGTCTGGGCCCCCGTTGGTGCTGGGCAGTGTTTGGCGGGGCCAGCAGGCTCCCTATCTGGCTCTGCACACTGCCTCAACCCAGGGCACTGCCCCCGCGGCACCTGTTGGCTGGGAGGTGGCCAATGGGAGCTGCAGGGGCAGTGCCTGCAGGCAGAGGCAGTACGCAGAGCTGCCTGGCCATGACTCCGCATAACAGCTGAGCGAGGTGGATGTCGCCACTTTCTGGGAGCCCCCCCAGGTAAGCGCCTCCCAGAACCTGCCTCACTCCGTCCCGTGCCCCAATCCCCTGCCTCCTCCCACACCCAAACTCTGCTGGTGGGGGAGAGGGAACGGTGGCTCAAGACTGCCCCAGCAGCAGCCAGTGCGCATTCCGTGACCTCCATGACAAACTCGCAGCCTAACTATTAATCCCATGGATCTGTAGTCCTCTCTACATACCCTTCCCTCCGCTCTGGTCCTTCTCTTCTTCAAGATGTAATCATCTTCAGCAGACTTTAGGGTCTTTTGAATCTGATTGGAGAGAAATAAAAACATTCAGTTAATCCTGGTGGAGGCATTTAGGAAAGATATTAAATGTAACCTCTAAATTGGGATTGGCCCACCAGATTAATATTTGTAGTTAATGCATACATCCCATCACAGAATCTCCCTTCTCTGCATGTCAGTTTACTCAGTTCAGGCTTCTGCCCTTTCCTGGGCAGGGACAGAGCCTCAGCTGAAGACTACAATTTAGTCTTCCCTACATTCCTATACTAAACATTTTAGGATTGACACCTGTCAGCCAGCACTGTTAGCTATAGAAGATAGTTTCTCAATGACTTCAGTGGGTTTTGAATCAGAACTAGCGGTGCTGCGTTGTCTGAGCATCTCCTGTGTCAACCATCCTTTTTGTTCTTTCTGTGTGAGTGATAGAGAGATTCAGATAATTGTCAGCTTGCAAAAATGAGAATAATTTACTCCTGTTGATCCAAACTATTAGCCAGTTTTGGAGGTTTTCCAGGTTGTTACCATTAGAAGGAAAAATTGATGGAATTTGGTATTTCTTTTATGCACTCCTTTTATTTACAAAGAATGTATGTAAAGTCCAGTTTCTCTGGACCCAGTAGGAATCAAAGAAAAGGAGACATTTTCTTTGTTCATAGTTCCAAGTCACTTTCCATCTCTTAGCTTTGCTCAGGGTTGTGCTACTAATGTGTTTCTGGCTGTATCTTGGCTTCCTTGCTTCTGTGGTATTTCTGCTCACTCTCTCACACACACGAAAGTCAAATCAATCCCGTCCCTGCATTTATTAGACACCTGGAAAGTCCCTTGCATCACATAGCCTAGCTACTGAGGAGGCTTGAATGCCTTCTAGTCCTTGGATAGTGGTTTTCCATTGTTTCAGATACCACTGAACAAATGAGCATTTAATTGTTCCATCCTTTGGCCAAAGTGAAGAGGGTTTCACTCACAACAATTCATTGAGATGATGTGATTGGCCAACACCCAGCATAAGATTACTTTTCCTAAACACATCTATGCACATTCCCCTGCATCAGTTTCCTCACCACCCTGGAAAATGCTTTGTGCTTGGGCAGAGCCCTCTGAGGTGCCCAGGATCCTTCTTCTGCGACTTATGACTTCTCTTCTGAATAATTTCAGCTCATCTATATTTCTCTGATGTTGGCTGATCTGCATTTAATTAGGACCTTACTTCTATAAAAGCATGCCCTTTTCTTCCCCAGTGCTTCCTGGTCCTACCGCTGTGAGTCTCTTGACTGTATATGTGCTCCTACAAACACCTTGTTCCTTTGTCCTGCTGCTGGTGATTCTCCACTCTGCTTCACCAGCGCCCCCACCCCAACAAGTAGTTTCTCCTGTATTCAGTCAATCTCCTTAACATACCAGTTGTTCAGCCCATAGCACCATTGTATTTGGTCTGGGAAAGAGATGCTTACAGAGACATGCAAATGTTAGTTACCATATCCACAGAGATTCCGTGATACAATTTTCATAATAAGAAAAGGAGTACTTGTGGCATCTTAGAGACTAACCAATTTATTTTAGCATGAGCTTTCGTGAGCTACAGCTCACTTCATCGGATGCATACTGTGGAAACTAATAACTACATAATATCAACCAGAATTCATAAATTGATATCTCCATATCCAACCTGTCAGTCCTTGTCCTGCACACTTTCAGTGAACTTGGAAGCCTTATATCATAACTTTGCTAAACACTAAAAATCGTGGACTCAATAGAGACACTGCTTTTTTATGTCTCATTACGATAATCTGTAATTTACTAAACTCCTTTGTCCTATGATTATGGAAGAATTAATTGTCGACTTCATCTTGAATGGTCTCTTGCAATATGTGTTAATTCTTTATGCTTAACATATGTTCCACCTCATATTTAGCTGTGAAAGTCTTAGTACCTTTCCAAGATCTGAAGAAGAGTTCTGTGTAGCTTTAAAACTTGTCTTTTTCACCAACAGAAATAGGTCCAATAAAAGATACAACCTTACTTACCTCTCTCTCAAGTTGTACGCACATGCCTGGAACGATCAAAAAGCCCCCAAACCCTTAAACTTCAAAGTCACTACTACACTTCTTAAATTTTTACTCTTAAGGTTTTCGTTATATTAGTGGTTTTTAGTTTGTTTGTTACTATTTTTATTAGCAGTAGAAGTTATCTATATTTTACATCTTTTATTGTATTACTATTGCCATATAATCCTCTCTGATTTGGATTGTTGTGGGAGCTTTGTCTGGGGACAGCAAGAGAGACAAGTACTCAGTTTCACAGTACTCAGCATCCAAATTTTGGTACAATTCTTCAGCTTTCTAGCAACATGATAAAAATGATTATTGGATGAGTTCAAGTCTGGTGCATGCATCATACACATAAAAATTGCTTCCCTTAAGAAAAAGGTATGATCAAGGTATAGTATAGTTCAGGGGTGCACGACATGGTGCCCAAGGGTGCAATGGCACCCGCCGGGTCAGTTGTGTGCGCCTGCAGGACACTGCACCACCAAAAGGCAGCCGCCGAGCACAGCCACCGGAGAACAGGCTGCTGAAATGCCGCCAAGAAGCGTTGCTGTTTTTCAGTGGCATTTCGGCAGTGGGGTGTCTGGCGTCCGCCACAGTCTTCTGGGAATAGTAATATGCTATTCCTACAGAAAGGTTGGGGACCACTGGTATAGTTGATAGTCTACTACCATCAGTTTTTGATTATTTACACTTACTTAAGTTAATCACTTTCAAAATTAAGTATCTGGGTTTATTCAATTAAGTTAGTTGAATTAGTTTGAAGTTAAAGGTTGGTTGGACATGGAGCAACAGTTCTCTCACAGACAACTGAGCACTTCCAAAGATAATTGAGCCCTAGTCCAGCACTTTCACACTTGGATTCCTTGCCAAAAAACATAAGGTGCTGTATTCCTTTGTCTAGGCTTCCATTGCTTGTCTTTCTTTCTCTCTGCTGCCTTCCTGGCTAGTAAGGAAGAAATTTCTTCCTCTCTGTGGACTCCTTGCTGATCAATATTAGTTATAGCCATACATGTATACTTTGGGGTACAGCTAAAAAACGTTGTTTAAGTATGTGTGAGAGAAACTTGTTGGTAGCAATAATGATTAGTTTAGTCCTAATATCTCCCTGGTTAAGCAAAGGAAGTAAGTGACCTAAAGGAACAGGGCACGTCAGCCTGATTAAAATTTGGGGTTGTTCCACCTATTTTTCCATTAGTGTCTATACACTAGCATGTTTAGGGATATTAGTCCTTAAACTTTCTCTTTCTGTTACAGAAATTATCATTCTAGTTTGAGCATCAGTTTTACTGAAAAGGGGATAATGCTGAAATTCGCATGCTAGTTGAGTACTATTTGAGAGCTTAGTTATCTGTAGTCACATTTTCTGTATGGATAATTTACTGTCTTCCACTGACTCATCGAAAAGATTTCTTACAAATCATTAGTGAAAAAAATGTTCTTGCCACGCTTTATTGGTTGATTGTATTACTGTAGCACCTATGAGTCCCAGTCGTGGCCCAGGAATCCCATTGTATTACCTGTACAAGCACAGAACAAAAAGACACTCCATGCCCCAAAGAGCTGACAAGCTAAGACAGGAGACAACAGATAGATACAGACAGATGCAGGAGGACAAGGAAACAATTAGACAATATTGGTCAACATGATAGGCAGCCTAAACATTATCAAGTTTTTTGTAGGCCTCATAGTGAAGTAGAGTTTTAAGGAGGTTTTTACTTCTCCTGTACATTCCCTTCACTGGAAGTCCCAAGCCATCACAACCCATTTTTATTTTTGGCTATGGAACTACACAAGCAAATTGCCTAATATTCTGCTTTTAATTTCATAAAGTTTTAAGAGAGGAAACCCTAAACAGGGATGGGAAAATTGGAGAAGCCTGTCACTGTGTCTTCACTGGAAAAAAGAGGTGCATTTTTACATTGAAGTAGCTATCTTGCTGTAAAACCCTGATGAAGACAAGACACTAGTTTTTACTTTGGTGTAGCTAGTCAGGGTAAACTCCACATAGAGGTGTAGGGTTAATTTTTGAATAGATGCATTGAGGAAAAACTGTTTGAGCCTTGTCTCTGCTATGATTTTACATTGAGATAACTATCTTGAGATAATAAACATCTTTTTTTTTTTGCAGTAAATACTTAGCAATTTTTTTTATTTAGTGAGACAGACACTCATCCACTCTGACCTAGAATAAAGTATATATATACTGGAAGCTAACTCTATAGAACGTCATGAATGAGAAACTATTATTTGCAATTGATTTCGTGGTTTTTTTGTAAGCAAACCACAACATAGTGGATGCAATGAGAACAAACAAATATGTAAATAACCCCACTAAAATGACATTAAAAACATAATATTTCTGTAATATACAAAAACATACATTCTGAAAAAATTAAAAATAAATTCTGGCCTGTGTTGCTCTTAAACTGTAATATTGAATTGGTTTTGAATGAGTAAATTATTCTAAGCACTGTTTGAGATAAACCACTGGAGCTAAATCATGTATATACCATTTTACTTCCTTACCACAGTATTTCACACCTTGTGGCTGAGCTGTGTAGACAGTCCGCAATCTACTGAACTCCGTCATTCAAGACAGACTGACCTCAGCATTCTTGCATGTCTGCTCTTCTGTCTTTTTGGCTACTATGTAGGTTAATGATTGTTTAAAAGAAAAAATTTCAGCCAAGGGAACATTTCAAGAAAAGCTTTCTCTGAGCACACCTGTATCAGTGGTTGTGTTGATGAAGCCAACTTTTCCTGTACAGTCTTAGAAACTGTACAACAAATACTTATGCTTTAGGAACAGATGAATTAAATAAATTATTCTTTAGACCATGGGAACACTACAAAAAAATCTATCTGTGTACAAGTTTGCACAGAGTTAAAAATATTTTGTTCAACTTTTATTTCTAAAAACAAATAATTTTGTTACAGAAGCAGGAATGTTAGTCAAGTCTTTGATTATCAGACTTAATTCTATATTTTTGTGTTTTGAAGTTAACCAAGTTTAGTCTTATGTCTTGACAGATTCATACTTTCCATTATAAGTGACCTTGTTCTCTGCCAGCAGAATGGCATCTTTTTCAAAGTTTTGCTTAAATTATCAAAAGTAACTATAGGACTTTTGTAGAATCTGTGTAGCGGACTTTTCAGTTAGAATATATTGGTTCTTTTATAAAAGGCAAATGAGTCTCTTTATGTTTACAATAATTTAGTGTACTGTTAAATATTTTACTAAACTATTTAAGGTTTTTTAGATATATTTTTGCAACTTTATGGAATAACACAACATTTTGGCAGAAAACAGAATCTGTTAAGCCTAGTTTCTGTTTATAAATTAAAACTCTCTAGAGTGTGGCTTGACCTAAGTCTGATTTATTGCTTTACTTGGCTCTGGATCAGGATGGCTGTGGTTTTTCCATTCCCGTTTCCAATAGAGAATTAGTGTGTTTGAATTTCAAGTCCTTGCAGAGCAGATGCTCTCTAACTGGGTACTAAAAGCGTTGTGTGGCGGGTTCTGATTATAAAACTAAGCCAGAAGTTTTTAAATATTTTTTTTATTCACATGCAGAATTCAAAGCATGAAATTATCTTGTCTGAAGTGTTTGTCTGAATGACAAGCACATGCATTTTTTGCCATGTTTTAAAAGCAGATCCACAACAAATCTATAATTTAATAGAGATCCTTGATTAGCTGGTGTTTTAATGGATAAATTGTTCTTTTGGCTTAAATTAAACTAGGTTTTGTTATGATATATGGATTAAGGATATCTACTATAAAGAAGTCATTTCTATGTGCTTTGGGTAAAATGAGCACCATGGTGGCATGTTCTTCTAATATACATGTTGAATGCTCTTTCCAGTTAATGAGAGAGTTACATACTTGCCTCAAATGTGAAATGTGTGCTATTGATGAACAGATTTCAGTTTAATTGTATTAATTTTTTCTGTATTTCAAATAAGGCTGTCAAGCAATTTAAAAAATTAATCCACATTTTCAAATATATGGATTTCAATTACAACATAGAATACAAAGTATACAGTGCTCACTTTATATTTATTTTTATTGTAAATATTTGAACTGTAAAAATAAAAGAAATAGTAGTGCAATCTCTGTCGTGAAAGTTGAACTTAAAAATGTAGAGTTATGTACAACAAATAACTGCATTCATAAATAAAACAATGTAAAATGCTTCAGCCACCATTTCAGAGGACATGCATCTATGCTGATGATGGGTTCTGCTCAATAACGATCCAAAGCAGTGCAGATCAATGCATGTTCATTTTCATCATGTGAGTTAGATTTCACCAGCAGAAGGCTGATTTTCTTTGGTGTTGGTTTGAGTTCTGTAGTTTCTGCATCAGAGTGTTGCTCTTTTAAGACTTCTGAAAGCACGTTCCACACCTCGTCCCTCTCAGATTTTGGAAGGCACTTCCGATTCTTAAATCCTGGGTTGAGTACGGTAGCTGTTTTTAGAAATCTCAGATTGGTACCTTCTTTGCATTTTGTCAGATTTGCAGTGAAAGTGTTCTTAAAATGAACAACGTGCTGGGACATCATCCGAGACTGATATAACATGAAATATATGGCAGAATGCAGATAACACAGAGCGGGGGACATACAATTCTCTCCCAAGGAGTTCAGTCACAGATTTAATTAATGCATTTTTTTTTTAATGAGCGTCATCAGCATGGAAACATGTTCTCTAGAATGGTGGCCAAAGCATGAAGGGGCATACGAATGTTTAGCCTATCTGGCATATAAATTCCTTGCAATGCCAACTACAAAAGTGCCATGTAAACACCTGTTTTCACTTTCAGGTGACATTGTAAATAAGAAGCAGGCAGCATTATCTCCCATAAATGTAAACAAACTTGTTTGTCTTAGTGATTGGCTGAACAAGAAGTAGGACTGAGTGGACTTGTAGACTCTAAACTTTTGCATTGTTTTGTTTTTGAGTGCGGTTATGTAACAAAAAAAATCTACATTTGTAAGTTGTGCTTTTACAATAATGAGATTGCACTATGGTACTTGTATGAGGTGAATTGAAAAATACTATTTCTTTTATCATTTTTACAATGCAAATATTTGTAATAAAAATAATACAAAGTCAGCACTGTACACTTTATATTCTGTATTATTGAAATCAATATATTTAATAAATTTCAATTGGTATTCTATTTAACAGTGTGATTAAAACTGCGATTAATCGCGATTAATTTTTTTGAGTTAATGGTGTGAATTAAACTGCGATTAATCGACAGCCCTAATTTCAAATAATGGCCTTTAGTCTATTGCTGCTCTCATAATTGTCTGATTTTTTTGAATGGCAATATTGAAAATTTTCGCATCACCTAGGTAAACAGTGATTAAGCACAAATATTCTTTAAAAATATTCTTGCTAGGTCTATGGCTGTTAAATAGTTATAAGATCACTCTGTATTCTTTGTTCAGTTCTATGTTGTACCTATCTATTTAGTATCTTATATTGGAAGATGAATAGTCCTCTCAGTAAACAAAATATATGTATATGCAGCAAGGTTATCCTGGGATACAGACTAAATATATTTTCAGTGACAACACAGGTATTTGCTTTAATGTTTTTTCCTTAGGCCTGATTATATAGGTTGTTGCTAGTATTACACAAATTACTTCACTCAGAATGTATGATGGCATGAAGCTTCAGCACGGTAGCTTTTAAACATAATCATCTATTTTAAAAATTATCCTTCTAATGCAAAATGAATCGACAATTGCTTCATTTGAGGATTAACATTTATCCTTATTAAAAAGTGTATTTTGATTGTTTGAAGTATTGATATTTTATTTGAAGTGTGTAGAATTTCTTTACACATGCAGCTTGGCTTGCTGGTGAAACATAAATGAATGAAATAGGTTATCAGCATTTTCCATTTTAGAACCTGATGCAGAGCCCACTGGAGTAAATGGGAATACTTCCATTGATTTCAATTAGTTTTGGATTAGGTCTTTAGTATTCTTTACCCATCGGAGCCTCACCTAGGGCCTAATCCAAAATCCATTGATGTCAATGGAAAGACTCATTAGATTTTGTATTTGGAAATGTATTGATGTTTACAAAAATGCAGGCTTACTTTAAGGTCAGAATATCATTACATATCCCATTCAAGAACTCATCCTGTATTTATTATTATTTATATTACAGTAATGCCTAAGGACCCTAATCAAGGCCCCAGAGTACTGGGCATTCCACAGACAAATAACACAAAGAGTGTCTGTTCCACTGAGCTTGGAACAAAATATGGGCGGTTAATTACAGACACGTGCAGGGCCGGGGGGCAGAGAAGGGGAAAAGACAAGTTTACAGTAGACACATATTTATGCATAAATTAGTCATGACAGAAGTCACAACTTCTAAACAGTACTGATTTGTAAGCATCATGGCAATGGAAGGTTTTAAAGGAGGTGGTAGCTTTGTGAATTTTGTCAAGGGTTTCTTTCCAAGCATAAGGGCCAGCATGGGGAAACAGCCTATGAAGGGACTTCTGGAAAAAGTAGATAAGCAGATAATCAAGGCTAGCACTGGTGGAACAAAGGCATGGGTTGATGGCACAATTCAAATTTAGATTTAAAAGGCCAGATAGAACTTTGTTGTAGAAAGTTTGTGATGTAATTTTATGCTTGATGCAGTAGAGAAAGAAGAATCATGGAGAGGGGGTGATGTGGACTGACCAAGAAACTAGGAAGAGATTAATGGCAGCATTTTGAATGGATATGAAAGGGGCAAGATTGGAGGCATCAAGGCCAGAAGATTACAGAAATTGTGGTGTGAGATAAGGGCAAGGAGAAGAGTTTTTTGGCAGTTGATACAGACAGAAAAAACTGGATCTTCAGGATGTTATAGATGAAGGAGAAATAAAATATAAACACAGTCTGGATGTGTGGGCCAAGACAAAGATGATACTCAGTCTGTGTTTGCATATGGAAGTATACCGTAAATTTTGTTCTCTCTCTCTCTCTCTCTCTCTCTCTCTCTCACTCACTCACTCACACACACTCTCTCTCTCTCTCTCTCTCTCTCTCTCTCTCTATTTGTTACAAATTAGTGTTCTCCTTATGACGCTGTATTATGGTATTGAAAAATAATCCCAGAAGATTGAATGTCAAATAGTTTAACATGGATTATTAAAAATGCAAATGATATTAAAATGAGCTTTTAGCTGATTTTTCAGCTGCTGCATTCTCTATAGCGCACTACATATATATATAAATTGTCAGTGCAATTCAGTACCAGAACAACTGTGCAGTTGCAATGTCTTGGTGATGGACATGACTTTTCCTGAAAACTGTGCATTGTTTAACATGATTATGAAAAATAAATAATTCTGGAAATCAGTTCTAAAATTATGTACATTTCCAGTTTCATGTGAACAAAGTGATAGGTTAAACTGTAACCAGCATTTTAAAAAAATCATATGCAGTGAAGCAGGTACATGAGGAACATTAATTTTAACAGCATACTTGTCAGTTACACAATAGTTGTTAAATGCTGTGTTTTAAAGAATTTTTTTCTCCTCTTAGAGACCAACCCTGCACACCATCTCTCACAAGAGTAGTTCCATTGATTTCTGTAGGAAGACTCATGAGTAAGTTGTGCTCTTGTGAGCAAGAATTTGCAAGATTGGGGCCCTTAGTTCATTATCGTAGTTTACAAACAGCATTTTTCTTCATTCATTGTTCAGAGGCAATGACATTTTCTCTTAGGTTTATTGCAGTTTTGTGCTGGTTGTTTCCATGGCAACGATTTTTCTTGCACTCTGCTTCCAGGAAACCGGAGGATTCTATCAGATTTCTTATTTTAATCATGTCGTAATTATAATAAAGTATTTCCAGTTTGTTTATCTGAAACCATTGTTTCCCTCTGCTTCCAAGCACGAAATGCAATGCAAATTGCTACCTTTTAAGGAATATATGATACATACCATAGTTATATATTTTTGAGCAGTGCTTTGGCATTACAATATTCAGTTCATTTAATAGAAGTTGTTTGAATCAAGTTCACAAAATTCTTAAATTCTATTCTATGATATAAAAAAAATTAAAACTGTTGAAGGTGATCTGCAATCAACTCCAGTAAATTGTGTCAGAGGGTCCACATGATCAGATTAAGAGCATCATTTCGCCCATATTCTAATTTAAAACTTACCTCTTTACTTTTACCTTTCTTGCAGGTCCAAAAATTAGATATGCCAGCAACTGTTTGGCATATCTGTTTGGATCACACTCCAGCAAGCACTTTATGTTAATATCATACTCCTTGATCACCACTGGAAACTACCTATAAGTTAGGTAAGCCTTCTTTTCTCCAATATTGCTGTTTTGTAAATAGCTTTGTGTTCCATGGGGCTATAAAATAATATGTAAAATGGTGCAATACTGGAGAAAATTGGGATGTACTTCACTTCCAGAATAAATGCAATGATAAATAATCTCTAATGCTATTCTATGATGGGTGTGAAATTACCAGCAAAGTGCAAGTGGGACATGCTAGTGTATTAATTAAAAGTTCCTTCTCCTGTTTTCCTGCTTCATTCAACACATTAAATACTATGGGGCAGATCCTCAGGTGATGTTAATCGGTATAGTTCAATGGAGCTATGACAGTTTACACCAGCAAAAGGTCTGCACCAAAATAAAAAAAAAATCATATTGATTTGCAGGAGCCCAATATAAATGTTGTTTTTTAAAGTCAGTATCTAAGAGCTAGGACAGATTTTTTCAATAAGCCTGAGGGAGTTAATCACCCAGTTGCCCAAATGGAAAATCCCAGCCTAAAGTCATAAATGTTGAGACAATGTTAGGATAAATGTACTAAAGTGTACAAATTCATGAAGTGTAGTGTATTATTTTAATTTTCAGTGGTAGACATAAAATTAAATGGGGGAAAAAACCTGAGTTAATGCATTATTGAGCTCCACTGATTGATTGATAAGTTGGTGAGTTCAGAAGTTTAAGGTTCCAATAGCACTGGCTATTCATCCATTCTCCACATACGTAGTGTTTTCTATTCTTGTTATTAAATGTTCAGCTTAGTATATTTTTGTTTATAGTATTAAATATATACTATAAAATGTGGTAATCTTGCTGCATCATAATGTATGCTCTAAGAAATTTAACTTCTGTGCCTTCTTATTTTAACTACACAACCTTAAGATTGTTTCCTACATGCAATTTGTTAAAGAAAATGTGATAGAGTAAAAGGAATTTTCCATGTTTAATAATTTTAGCGATTAAATAGTTAGACTTTGAGTTTATTGCTTCATTGGAAGGGGTCAGGGAGAGAATATAAGGGGTGTGAGTTCACAATGTGAAGGATGTGGGAGCACCGTGTAATATTTTCCGAATATTAAATGTTTCTTTTGCTTTTTTGATTATGGTATTGTTTGCTATATGATTACCAGAGGTTAATTCCAGTAGAATCTGAGTGCATATAGGGCAGTAAAGTGCACAATCACTTCTGATAGCCCCATTTACGAATTCATACCAAACAATGCAGGTGTCATATGCTTCTGAAATTTACTTCTGACCATGATGAGTTCAGCACCATACCTTGACACAGGGGAGGGGGAAATCCAGGAAGGAAACTGGAACAATAAATATCAGGATCGTTAAGAGTACATCCCTGAAGAACGAGAGGGAGAGATCGGACTGTTGGGATGCCAGGGGGAGGTTATCTGGGATAAGTTAGTCCTGCCTAGCATTCTAGGTAATCTTGATATGTAAGTAGACTTTTATTATGTTTAGAACACTTTTTTCTCTTGTTATGCTGTATGTCACAGTTCAGAGCAACAGCACTTGCATGTCCCCCTTGTGATCTGGCAAGGGCACCCACTCTAGGCTCCTCAGCCATCATGTCTTGGGCATGAAGATCCACATCTCTTTCACTCCTGGCTGAGTTTTTTCCATGTTGCACCTTTGCCTGTCCATACTGTGAGGTTCCCAGCAAGTCACATTGCTTTGCTTCTCCTGAGAGGCTATAAACTGTGTAATTGCCTAGAGGTATAAGTTACCATCCAGCCCTTTCTAGGCAAACACACACATTCTTAAGGTGAAAGCATTGCAGAGAAAGCATATTAAAAAAATAAAAGAAATCTACACACATGCTGGTAAGCTTACCAAAGATCATCCCCAACTTCAGCAAGGGCTCTTGCAGTGCTTCAGACACCACCAAGGGGTTTTTCTGTAGCTACAAGATCATATCAGCTGTTAGCTCAGAACAAGCACACACAAATCTGAGAGTTCCCTCCTTTCTGCAGGTTGAGGCTTTGATCTTCAGATTCTGGGAATAGGGAATCAGCAACCAATGGGTTTCTTATCAGGTCATAACTTCAAAAAGTTGGGTCCAAAGGTAGGAATTTGCATTCACCTCCTCCCCGGTATTTCTTAGATAGCCCAGTCATCTTTGTTTGTCCCAAAGATTCCTTCTTTATCCTTTGAAACTCAGGGTTTACACTGGTCACATCTCACCCCTCGAGAAGTTGCATAAAATTCCAGAGTAAAACATCTATTTTGCATTTATAAAACAATTGACTCCAAAGCTATCTAAATCTAATTTAATAAGATCTCCCAAAGAAATTGCCCTATCTGTTGTACTGTATTCCTCCTGTTAGAATTACACAATACTTAGTTTTGAAAAGGCTTTTTTGGTCAGTGTATTCACCAGTGGTCACAGTTCCTGAAGAGGAGGTGTACAGGTAGTTGAATCTAGTTGAGCCTGCTAGTAATCACAGTTGGTATACAGGGTGCTACACCTTGGGGACTAAGCCTATGAGTGGGAGAATTGTTGTATTCCATCCCAGGACTTGTGAAGGCAAGAGACCTAACACATGAGGGGATGTATTGAGAGAATTCAAAGGTCTAGCTCACAGTGCAAACTTTCCCCAGGAGTGCTCAACCCCTGATCTGCCCCAGGCCCTGCCTCCACTCCACCCTCCCCCCAAGTCCCCACCCCAGCTTTGCCTCTTCCCACCCCCACTCCTCCCCAGGTCTTGTCCTCACTCCATCCATTCCCCCAGACCCCCACCCACCCATCCCTTCCTGTCCCCACTCTGCCCCCTCCCTGCCCAGTTTTGCTCCCTCCCCTGAGCACTCTGTGCCCGCTCCTCCCCCTCCCTCCCACCTCCTCCTGCACGCTGTGGAACAGCTGATCTGCGGGATGTGCTGGGAGGAGTTGATCGGGGCGGCCGCCAGTGGGCGGGAGGCACTGAGGGGGGAAGAAAGGTGAGCTTGGCTGCCGGTGGGTGCTAGACATTCGCTTTTTTTTTTTCCGTGGGTGCTCAAGGGCTGGAGCACCCACGGAGTTGGTGCCTATGGTGCGCCTAGCTCTGAATTGTGACACACACTTGCTGTTTCTACTAGGCATGACTCCTAGGGTATGTCTACATGACATTAAAGGTGTGCTTGCAGCATGGGTTGGCATACCTGTACTAGCTTTAATCTAGCTAGCACAACTAGCTATAGCAGCGAAGACATATCAGCAGTAGCAGCACGGGTTTCAGCCTAGGCTGTGCAAACATGCCAGAGACCTTGGGTATGTACTTGGGTCGTTAGCCTATGTATAGGCAGAGGTGGTGTAGTTAGCATTGCCTCCACACATTCTAAGACCATTTTCATTTGCTTATAACTTTGCCAATTTAACCATTTGGGCTAAAATTTTCAATTCTGATTGTCTCCCTTTTTAATTAAAAAAAAAAAAAAGTTTGACCTAAAATGTCTCAGCCATTTCTAAGAACAAGGTTGGGGGAAAATATGTTTGCCCATTTTCATGGTTACATGCTACTTTTTGTCCCTTTTCTGGTCTCAATGCACCTACCTTACATGTTTGGCCATTTGCTCTTACCTGTCTTGGGATGGAATCTCTCAATTTTTCCACTCTCTGACCAGGATGTGGGTGTTATCCTGTGTGCTGACACACTTCAGCTCTGGGTGGGTTTTGGGCACCTTCATTTCTTCTCTTTGGGAAACTGTGGCCAGTGATATTGACCAACAGCCTTGTTAAAACAAAGTATTTTTATTTAGCTGTTGAAGTAAAGTGTTAAAGAAATACTATTTTAAAATAAACATCTTACATGCATATTTAGACTAATCTAAACTCATGCTTCACAACAAGCTACGTTAGGTTGGCTTTTCTCTTAAATTACTTAAATGAACCAATTTATATTCTCCTACTCAGCCCACAGATCCTCCTTTGTCTTGCGGGATTCTGCCTAGTTTTCTTTGGCCCACCCTGTTCCAAGTTGTTTGGGTACACCCCATGACAGCTGACTAGAGGCTACTGGCACTAGAATTGGACCTTAAAGACCCTTAAGTAGAAGCTAGAAAGGGCCTCCTCCCGCTTTCCCAATGTGGGGAGTCTCTACTACCAGTCAGACCCCTAATATGAAATAGGCATTCCCACATATGGTACAGAAACATTATGCCAGTGACAGCTTTGGGTACAATAATTATTCAAGACCACCCCTACATATAGGTTTAAAAAAAAATCTGTCATCTATTTCACTGAGAAGCTCTAGCACCTCTCTCCTTTTTGAGCAGGGGCTTGAAATTTGTCAGGGATGTACATTTTGCTGTCCTTGTGAGAAATACCATCCCATTCTTAATGGTCAAGAAGGCCCTGGTTTTCAAATCTAGTCAAATGCAGAGACTTGTTGGAGTTTGGCAACTCAATTCTGTGAAAATCTTGTCTGTAGTGAGCATATTGCAGGGACCGGGCAGGACTTTTCCTGCTATTGCTCCTCCAAGCTGCCAGGGGCCACAGTAGCATGGCACAAAAACTGAACTTTGCTTTAGTATTGGCTAGTGGGACAGATGGGGCATGAGCGTGTAAGAGTTTGAGAGTACAAACCTCTCCAGAACCTGTAATTGAACCTAAGGGATCCAGAATCTTTTCATTCTTCTGTCAACAAATAGCTGTGAAACCCATTGGCACAAAGTGTGAGTCTCACGTCCCTCTACTTGTGGGTTCTTATAGTGGATATCAGCCATCTATTGCTGTCAATTACTTTGGTAACTCAAATAGTACAGGTCTGTGCTGTGAATATAAAGATCCAAACCCTGTTGATGACAATTAGGTTCAATAATAGATGAAGGAGAAATTGGTAATTGCACAAATGGAAAGAGTGTGAAGAATTTTGACACAAATTTGGATTTGCATTTTTAATTAAGATTTAATAATCTTCTGGTCACAAAATTGAAACAGGTTTATTGAAATTGTTTTTATTTGCTTTTTTTAAAAATTATTTCTATTTTACAAGTCCCTCCCCCCCTTGCTATTCCTCAGATTTAGTTTACAGAGACTTGAGTAAAGCCATGGCTATATGTTTGGCATGTCTGCTTTGCATTTTCTCATGGAAACAGGTAAGAGAAATCAGCTAGCATAGTAGCTAGATAAGCCTGTTAGAATGAAAGGTCATATATGCAAGAAAATGTGTACATTATAGTGCAACTCAGTCATTAAATTCAAGAAGTTTATCAGTCACAGAAATCAGCTGGCCCGTCAGTAGTGCCAAAAGTGTTATTTTTCTCTAAAGAAAAATCATTTATTTTGTTCTGTCAGTGCCATTGCTTGCATAGTGGCCTATTTATTAAGCAAAATCACCAAGCTGTTAAGTGAAAGTTTTCATATATTGTATTAGTATAACTCAGACTGCATTTATTTTTAGTGTTGTGTGAAAATTCCACTTATAAAATATTCATTCTGAAAATGTTTAGATGTCGGTATAGAAAACATTTCAAAACATACTAATGAAATATATTCAAAGAATAATATGAATATTAACTCTTTTTAGCAAAGAACCTGGAAAAGTACTCTCTTATTGTATTTATTAAAATGAGAAGAACTTTAAATCTCAAGAAGTTTGGGCAGCAAAGTTTGTAAATTATTTACTTTGGCTCTTTTTTTCTAGTCTGATTTGAACTGTAATGTTTTGTCTACACTAACATTTTTAGGGAAATCTCCCATTGATGCAGTTCTACCAGTGGCAGAGTAACAGTTGGAGTTTTCCCTAAAAATGCTAATATAGACAGGACCTAGTAGTCATATTTATGTTGCACCAACTTATAAACTCATACGTGGACAAGATCAGTTTCTGATTAAATGAGTTTTCTTGTAATCCATATTTGAACATGCATGAGCAGCCAGAGAAATTGCTGAATTTTTGAATGCCAATCAAAATTTTCTTGTTTCTTTTTACCTTTGCAAGAAACTCAAGATTCTTCCTGAAATATCTAGTTTTGCCATATCTTATTCTTTCTGCAGCATTGCATCTCATCAGTATGACCTCTACTAGGTTTGAAATGGCTGTTAAATCAGAGAAAACTAAAAGGGAATGAAATAAGTGACTTTTATGGTGCTTAACCTCTTTTTGTCTCATGACAAATGTCTCAATCACTCTGTTGGGGCTATCTCCAGGGTAACTCACCCCACATTGCTTTTCTACCACCTCAATGACAACCAGACAGGAGTATCCTTCAGCAGTCCAAGTGCCTCTAAACCTGATAGGCCACAGTTACCCCCAAATTACTATTGAGAATTATTCCTTCTGTCTTTCTCCTGGACTTATGTGGGTGCTCAAAATTTTTAGTGGCTAGATGGCAGATGGATAATGCTTTCTCCACTCTTCTTAAACCAGAAAAACTATCTGCACTTGTGAATGAGAAGCCTGTTGTGAAATTTTTATCTATTCCACCACTCAAACCTAAAATTGCTCTCACACCATTAGTTCTTTTTGACAGTGTCTTCAGATATTATGGTTTTGCAATGACAGTTTGGAGAGGGAGTAAAGCTTTCTTCCTGAATTATTAAAAAGCACCCTAACCACCGTGTTTTCATATCTTCAGTGAATAACCAGATCTCTGCTTGTTGCTTCTAGTCTGTTGGGTGAATGCCTTCCCTATCCAATGGTTCAAGCGTCTCTTTATATTTCCATCTTTCTGTACCAAACTGACAAATGCCATCCTGTTGTTCATGGCCAAGAAGGGCCTGGTTTGTGAACCTAGTCCAGGGGCAGAAAAAATGGTCTCAAGTGATTGCACATGTCCATTCCACTGTAAGTGTTTGTGCTCCCCAGTGTCAGTTGTTTTTCCTGTAATGGTAGCCATCAGAGCAGAATGAAGACCCTCTGCTGCCTTGTGCACCAACGCAGGCATAAAGGGCTAAGCCATCCTGACTCCCCTCAGTTCTTCCTACCTTCCGTATCCGTTGTTGGAGCTCCTCTAGTTTGTTGTTTTTGTATGGTTTCGGCATCCGGTCTGCGTACTGGAAATATGCTGCACTTTCCCTCTCCCCTCTTCCAAGGGCTCGTTCCTGGGCTGCCTCTTTCCCCGATGGCACGCTCTCAGGCTGCCTCTTTCCCCGTGCGCCCACTCCCGGGACGTCTCTTCCCCTGACTGCCCCTGTTCCAGTGCCCCTGTCTCAATGCAGCAGATTCTGTAGCTCTCACCGTGCCCTCTACTATCCTGGTGAGTTGGTTTTTGCTGTTTACATTCTTCTGGTCTCTCTCCAGAGGTGCAACAGACTGTCCAGGAAGTATCTTTTTGAAGCACGTCACTTATCTCAGAAAAGATTATCAGATTCTGTGTCGTCTCAAAGACTCTAGCGCAACCCTGTAATCCATGGGCATTTTCACCCCACCAATGAAGCAGAAGGTGTTCCATCCTCATCAGTCCCAGTATTTTCAGGGGTTTGTTCCTCAAGCCCAAGACCTGCCAAGGAGAAGGAGCAGAGGTTAAAAAAAACACCCATCTCCACCCTCAGCTTTGGCAGCTGTTGGTTCATCAAGGCACATGGCATCTTCCAAAAGATCATTTTGATGGGTAAGTCAAGCGCAGACTGCCAGTTCTGAGAGTGCTATCTGTTTCTTTTCCAATTTTTGCAGACCACCTGTCCCACTTCCGTTATGCTTGGACCCACATCATAACAGATCAGTGGGTTCTAAGCAGAGTGGGAATGGAATAGTCACTCCAATTTATTTCTACGCCCCTCCCATTTCCCATCCCAGTCCCGATTTAAGGAAACTTCATGGGCATAGTTTGGGGGAACAAGGAGAGTTACACCCCCAAACTGCAAGACTCAGGCCGGCATGGAATTTGCCCAGCCCTCCACATGTCCCCATTGGTCTGAATGGAGCTGCCCCCCTCCAAATACTGAAGTTAAACTACATCTATTCCCATGAGACAGTGCTACTGCAAGAAATACAATCACTTCTCCTTGTAGGAGCTATAAAGGAGGTCCATCCTTTGTCCAGGAGATGACGGTCTTCCTCTTGATACGAGCTGATACTGAAGGCAAAAGGTATTCTCAGCCTTATTTTATATCCAAGGCAATTAAACAATGTAAAAAAATCAAAATTCTGGATGGTCAGTTTAGCTTCTATTATTCCTTTCCTAGTGCCAGGTGATTAGTACGCTGTTCTCAACTCAAAGGATGCATATTTTCACATGGTGATTCGTCAGAGCCACAGAACATTTGAGAATTACTGTCAGCAGTCACTATTATCAGTTTACTGTACTCCCCTTGGTCTTTTTTAGAGTGTTTCACTTTTTACCATGTATGGTAGTGATAGCAGCTTTGCTGCAGAGGTCAGGGGTCTATGTATTCCCTTACCTGGATGACTGGCCAGTAGGAGGTTGATTCACATGGCGGGTCATGTGCAGCATAAGCATAATTTTCAATGCACTCGGCCTGCTGATTAAGTCAGTCTTGTCTTAAGTACAACAAGTAGAATTTATTGGAGTGGTCCTGGACTCAACAATGGCCAGGGCCTAACTAGCACAGGCAAGGTTTCATGCAAGGCAAAGCCTCATTCTGGACTTAAAGGTTTATTATCTTACCATGTTGAGAAACTGTTTAAGGCTGCTGGGGCACATGGCAGTTTGCACGTATGTGGTCCAGTACTCCAAACTGTGTCTCAGGCTCCTTGGGTTGACAGAGGTGTAGTCTCCAAAAAGGTGCATCATAGCTATGTTAGTGCCCATACCAAGCCACATCCTAGCCTCCCTAGATTGGGGGTTAGACCTGACCAATGTCTGCAAAGGACTTCCTTTCACCCCACCTCAACAATTTCTTACCTTAGAGACCCCTTGGGGGGTTCACCTGGGACCTTTGCAGATGCAAAGTCTGTGTTCTTCCCAAAATCTCAGGACTACACATGTCAGGGAATTGTGGGCTATCCAATAAGCTTGCACGACCTTCCTTCCTCTCATTGGGGAAAGGGTGTAATGGTGCTGGCTGACAATACAACTGCCATCTTTTATGTAAACAAGCAGAGGGGAGCCTGGTCCTCGCTGTTATGTCACGCAGCAGTACTACTCTTCTACATCAACCACTCTATAATTCTGAAAGCAGACGATCTCCCAGAGGCTCAGAATATACTGGCAGATTCCTTGAGCAGGAGGTTTATCAATTTGCGGACAGAATGAAGGACAGTCCTGTTTCCACGCAAAGGATATCTGGTTATAGTCACCTGTTTTATTGATTGGCTAGCATGAAGCTGCCAGATATAGTATTGGGACATCCTACTAACTCCCAGGTGACTTCTGTGGCATTTCTGGTTAACATGTCCATACTAGATACTTTCAAAACAGCAACCTGGTCATCATGTCAGACATTAGCCTCTCATAAGGCTGTCAGCAATCTTGGAGACTATGCTAAATTTAGACTGTTCAAGTAGACTCCAAACCCACCTCCAGTTGGAACTTCTTGTGAGTCACCTACAGTGGAATTGACATGTGCAATCACTTGAAGTAAAAAGTAGTTTACTAACCTTTCCATAATAACTATTGTTCTTTGAGATGTGTTGCACATGTTCATTCCACAATTCTCACTCCTTCCCCCTCCGTCGGAGTCTTTCCAGTAGGAAGGACCAGAGCGAGACCAGGGGTAGCTTGGCCCTTTATGTCGGTGCATGAGGCAGCAGAGGGCGATTGTGTTGCCCCCTGGGTATTGCTAACGAAAAAATTCTCCGACAACTGCACTGGAGTGCACAAACACCTACAGTGGAATAGAGATGTGCAACACATCTTGAACAACGGTTATGGAAAGGTTTGTAACTGGGTTTTTTTTTGTCCTTGTTTTGTGGAGGTGGGGGTCTACCCTAGGTTCCTGCCCTATGTTCCCAGCCTCCTTTCTCAGGCTTTGTCTACACGACCACTTTTGTTAGTAAAACTTGTTGTTGAGGGATGTGAAAAAACATATCCCTGACCAACATAAATTTCACTAGCAAAACTGTTGGTGTGGACAGTGTTCTATTGGCAAAAGAGGCTCTCTTGCTGACATAGTTAACGCTTCTAGTTGGGGGTGGTTTAACTATGCCAGCAGGAGAGCACTCTCCTTCTGGCAAAGAGTGGCTACATGGGAGACCTTACAGCGGCAGAGCTGTAGCAGTACAGCTGTGCTGCTGTAAGATCCATAGTGTAGACATAGCCCAAGGGTATGTCTACACTACGAGATTAGGTCGAATTTATAGAAATCATTTTTTAGAAATCGTTTTAAATAGTCGATAGTGTATGTCCCCACACAAAATGCTCTAAGTGCATTAAGTGCATTAACTTGGCGGAGTGCTTCCACAGTACCGAGGCTGGCGTCGACTTCCGGAGTGTTGCACCGTGGGTAGCTATCCCACAGTTTCCGCAGTCTCCGCTGCCCATTGGAATTCTGAGTTGAGATCCCAATGCCTGATGGGGCAAAAAACATTGTCGCGGGTGGTTCTGGGTACATGTCATCAGGCCCTCCTTCCTTCCCTCCCTCTGTGACAGCAACGGAAGACAATCGTTCCGCACCTTTTTTCTGTGCAGACGCCATACCACGACAAGCATGGAGCCCGCTCAGATCACTTGGGCAATTAGGAACACATTAAACACCACACGCATTATCCAGCAGTATATGCAGCACCAGAACCTGGCAAAGCGAAACCGGGTGAGTAGGCGACGTCAGCACGGTGACAAGAGCGATGAGGACATGAACACAGAGTTCTCTCAAAGCATAGGCCCTGGCAATGCAGGCATCATGGTGCTAATGGGGCAGGTTCATGCCGTGGAACGCCGATTCTGGGCCCGGGAAACAAGCACAGACTGGACCGCATATTGTTGCAGGTCTGGGACGATTCCCAGTGACTGCGAAACTTTTGCATGTGTAAAGGTACTTTCATGGAACTTTGTGACTTGCTTTCCCCTGCCCTGAAGCGCATGAATACCAAGATGAGAGCAGCCCTCACAGTTGAGAAGTGAGTGGCAATAGCCCTGTGGAAGCTTGCAACGCCAGACAGCTACCGGTCAGTCAGGAATCAATTTGAAGTGGGCAAATCTACTGTGGAGGTTGCTGTGATGCAAATAGCCAATGCAATCAAAGATCTGCTGATATCAAGGGTAGTGACCCTGGGACATGTGCAGGTCATAGTGGATGGCTTTGCTGCAGTGGGATTCCCTAACTGTGGTGGGGACATAGACGGAACCCATGTCCCTATCTTGGCACCGGAGCACCAAGGCAGCAAGTACATAAACCGCAAGGGGTACTTTTCAATAGTGCTGCAAGCACTGGTGGATCACAAGGGACATTTCACCAACATCAACGTGGGATGGCTAGGAAAGGTACATGATGCTCGCATCTTCAGGAACTCTGCTCTGTTTCAAAAGCTGCAGGAAGGGACTTTATTCCCAGACTAGAAAATAACCGTTGGGGATGTTGAAATGCCTATAGTTATCCTTGGGGACCCTGCCTACCCCTTAATGCCATGGCTCATGAAGTCGTACACAGGCAGCCTGGACAGTAGTCAGGAGCTGTTCAACTACAGGCTGAGCAAGTGCAGAATGGTGGTAGAATGTGCATTTGGACATTTAAAAGCACGCTGGCGCAGTTTACTGACTCAGTTAGACCTCAGCAAAACCAATATTCCCACTGTTATTACTGCTTGCTGTGCGCTCCACAATATCTATGAGAGTAAGGGGGAGATGTTCATGGCGGGGTGGGAGGTTGAGGCAAATCGCCTGGCCACTGGTTACGCACAGCCTGACACCAGGGCGGTTAGAAGAGCACAGGAGGGCACGGTGTGCATCAGAGAAGCTTTGAAGACCAGTTTCATGACTGGCCAGGCTACGGTGTGAAAGTTCTGTTTGTTTCTCCTTGATGAAACCCCCTGCCCCTTGGTTCACTCTACTTCCTTGTAAGCTAAGCACCCTCCCCTCCTCTCTTCGATCACCACTTACAGAGGCAATAAAGTCATTGTTGCTTCACATTCATGTATTCTTTATTAATTCATCACACAAATAGGGGGATAACTGCCAAGGTAGCCTGGGAGGGGTGGTGGAGGAGAGAAGCACCAGGAGGGGTGGTGGAGGAGGGAAGGACAAGGACACACAGCACTTTAAAAATGTAAAACTTATTGAATGCCAGCCTTTTGCTTGGGCAATCCTCTGGGGTGGAGTTGCTGGGTGGCCGGAGGCCCCCCCACCGCGTTCTTGGGCGTCTGGGTGAGGAGGCTATGGAACTTGGGGAGGATGGCGGTTGGTTACACGGGCTGTAGCGGCGGTCTGTGCTCCTGCAGCTCAACCATACGCTGGAGTGCATTAGTTTGATCCTCCAGCAGCCTCAGCATTGAATCCTGCCTCCTCTCATCACGCTGATGCCACCTTTCAGCTTCAGCCCTCTCTTCAGCCCGCCACCTCTCCTCCCGGTCATTTGTGCTTTCCTGCACTCTGACATTGTCTGCCTCCACGCATTCATCTGTGCTCTGTCAGTGTGGGAGGACAGCATGAGCTCAGAGAACATTTCATCACAAGTGCATTTTTTTTCGCCTTCTAATCTTCACTAGCCTCTGGGAAGGAGAAGATCCTGTGATCCTTGAAACACATGCAGCTGGTGGAGGGGAAAAAAAAGGGACAGTGGTATTTAAAACAGACACATTTTATAGAACAATGGGTATACTCTTTCACGGTAAACCTTGCTGTTAACATTACATACGCAGCACATGTGCTTTCGTTCCAAGGTCACATTTTGCCTCCCCCCACCACGTGGCTAGCCCCTCACCCCTCCCCGTGGCTAACAGCAGGGAACATTTCTGTTCAGCACATGCAAACAGCCCAGCAGGAATGGGCACCTCTGAATGTCCCCTTAAGAAAAGCACCCTATTTCAACCAGGTGACCATGAATGATATCAGTCTCCTGAGGATAACACAGAGAGATATAGAACGGATGTTGTTTGAATGCCAGCAAACATACACTGCAATTCTTTGTTCTACAATGATTCCCGAGTACGTGCTACTGGTCTGGTGTGGTAAAGTGTCCTACAATGGTGGATGGAATAAGGCTGCCCTTCCCAGAAACCTTTTGCAAAGGCTTTGGGAGTACATCCAGGAGAGCCGCGAATGCCAGGGCAAATTAATCATTAAACATGCTTGCTTTTAAACCATGTATAGTATTTTAAAAGGTACACTCACCAGAGGTCCCTTCTGCGCCTGCTGGGTCCAGGAGGCAGCCTTGGGTGGGTTCGGGGGGTACTGGCTCCAGGTCCAGAGTGAGAAACAGTTCCTGGCTGTCGGGAAAACCGGTTTCTCCACTTGCTTGCTGTGAGCTATCTACAACTTCATCATCATCATCTTCTGCATCCCCAAAACCTGCTTCTGTGTTGCCTCCATCTCCATTGAAGGAGTCAAACAACACGGCTGGGATAGTGGTGGCTGAACCCCCTAAAATGGCATGCAGCTCATCATAGAAGCAGAATGTTTGGGGCTCTGACCTGGAGCGGCCATTTTCCTCTCTGGTTTTCTGGTAGGCTTGCCTGAGCTCCTTAAGTTTCACACGGCACTGCTTCGCATGCCTGTTATGGCCTCTGTCCTTCATGCCCTGGGGGATTTTGACAAATGATTTGGCATTTCGAAAACTGGAACGGAGTTCTGATAGCATAGATTCCTCTCCCCATACAAAGAAAAGGAGTACTTGTGGCACCTTAGAGACTAACCAATTTATTTGAGCATGAGCTTTTGTGTAGCTCACGAAAGCTCATGCTCAAATAAATTGGTTAGTCTCTAAGGTGCCACAAGTACTCCTTTTTGCGAATACAGACTAACACAGCTGTTACTCTGAAATCTCCCCATACCGCGATCAGATCCCGTACCTCCCATTCAGTCCATGCTGGAGCTCTTTTGCGATTCTGGGACTCCATCATGGTCATCTCTGCTGATGAGCTCTGCATGGTCACCTCTGCTGATGAGCTCTGGCCAGCGTGGCAAGCTGCAGGTGACCATGCAAACAGGAAATTGAAATTCAAAAGTTTGCAGGCCTTTTCCTGTCTACCTGGCCAGTGCATCTGACTTGAGAGCGCTGTCCAGAGCGGTCACAATAGAGCACTCTGGGATAGCTCCCGGAGGCCAATACTATCTAATTGTGTCCACAGTACCCCAAATTCGACCCGGCAAGGCTGATTTAAGCGCTAATCCCCCTGTCGGGGTGGAGTAAGGAAATCGATTTTAAGAGCCCTTTAAGTCCAAAAAAAAGGTTTCATTGTGTGGACGGGTGCAGGTTTAAATCGATTTAATGCTGCTAAATTCGACCTCAACTCCTAGTGTAGACCAGGGCTTAGTGAGTAATTCTCCCCTTGGAAATGTGAGAGTTTGAGAGGCTGGTAAAGTAATTTTAAACCCTTTTAAAACGTGAAAGTTCTTCTGTCTCTTTTTCCTGTAATAGTCTGTGGAAAGCTGGAATAGTCTGTGGAATATTCCTGGAATAGTCTGTGGAATATCTACCAAATATCCTGTCAATAAAAGCTTACAAGTTTTCCAGAAAAAGACTCCAGATACCAGTTCCTTAAAATGTTAGGCCTCTAGTTTAGGGGGCAATTAGAGGGACTATAAAAGGTTATACTATAGACTAATACCCATTCCTCGGGCACTACTTTGGAGCTTTTATCAGTATTGTACAATGAGGTGAGCAGATTATCCCTATGTGTAAACTGAATCTGTTAAAAATTCTGTGTAAGAATTCCCTTGAGTCTATGCAGGATATTCTTTTAAAGTTCTTAAAACTTAAGGCACATTTTCTACTGGCCATTGTCTCTGCTCATTTGTCCTTGTCTAAACTAGCAAAAAAGATTTTTTTTTCAACTGAATTAGCTCAATTGAGCTAGTTTAACTTGATTTGAAACCCCACTTTAAATGTGTTCACCTTGGTATTAGGTAGGGCTTTTGTCAAGGTTCCTCCCCCACTCTGAACTCTAGGGTACAGATGTGGGGACCTGCATGAAAAACCTCCTAAGCTTATCTTTACCAGTTTAGGTCAAAACTTCCCCAAGGTACAAAATATTCCACCCGTTGTCCTGGGACTGGCCGCTACCACCACCAAACTAATACTGGTTACTGGGAAAGAGCTGTTTGGACGCGTCCTTCCCCCCCCAAATACTTCCCAAAACCTTGCACCCCACTTCCTGGACAAGGTTTGGTAAAAAGCCTGACCAATTTGCCTAGGTGACTACAGACCCAAATCCTTGGATCTTAAGAACAATGAACAATCCTCCCAACACTTGCACCCCCCTTTCCTGGGAAATGTTGGATAAAAAGCCTCACCAATTTGCATAGGTGACCACAGACCCAAACCCTTGGATCTGAGAACAATGAAAAAGCATTCAGTTTCTTACAAGAAGACTTTTAATAAAAATAGAAGTAAATAGAAATGAAGAAATCCCCCCCTGTAAAATCAGGATGGTAGATATCTTACAGGGTAATTAGATTAAAAAACATAGAGAACCCCTCTAGGCAAAACCTTAAGTTACAAAAAAGATACCCAGACAGAAATAGTTATTCTATTCAGCACAATTCTTTTCTCAGCCATTTAAAGAAATCATAATCTAACACATACCTAGCTAGATTACTTACTAAAAGTTCTAAGACTCCATTCCTGGTCTATCCCCTGCAGAAACCAGCATATAGACAGCCACACAGACCCTTTGTTTCTCTCCCTCCTCCCAGCTTTTGAAAGTATCTTGTCTCCTCATTGGTCATTTTGGTCAGGTGCCAGCGAGGTTACCTTTAGCTTCTTAACCCTTTACAGGTGAGAGGAGCTTTCCCCTGGCCAGGAGGGATTTCAAAGGGGTTTACCCTTCCCTTTATATTTATGACAGCTTTTAACTGAGTTAAGCTAACTTGAGTTTAAAAAGCACCTTAGAGTTTGAGAATATACATCTGAGCTATGCAGACCTCCCTGGCTAGTATTTGATAAGGTAAAATTTGTAATCCATAGTATTTTTTTCTTTGCTGTATCTTACTTGTTTCTGTCAGAATCAGGAGATTTTCCTCCAATGTGCCATTCCTTATCCAACCAGGACCTGGTGCCTTCATACCTTAGGTATCGGAAGAACCTCAAGGTTCTATATAAATAAATAAATTAAATAAGACTCAGGTTGATGAGTTCATCCTGAAGAACCAAATAAAGCATGAAAAACTCATAAAAATGTATTATGAAAGTGGATCAAAATGTACATCAATGCTGCTGATAATATTCAGAGTCAGCCTTAACCAGTAGCACTGAGGCTGCATCCTGGGCCAAGACAGAAATGTTTCTTTAGAACAAAATTGCCAAACTATCATATACTTTTCTACAAATAGTTTAGACACCTGCAACAATAATCTATGCTTCTGCAGATACAGTTTTTGGAACAGAAATAATTCTTCCCTGTTATACTGAGAAGATGCTACTAATTTCTTATCTACACCATTCTAGATGTTCTTCCTTGTAAATAGTAATTACCTAATGGGCAGGATCTGTTTCAAACACCCCACCACTATAGCTGCTTTTGTCTAATGTTGTTTGTGTAATTAAGTTTAGGGCTGGTTTTGGATAACTTTGGATAGTACCCACAAAACTTATCTGTGAATATTTGAAAGTGACCTTTGATTCAATCATGTTCACTTCTAGAGCTGGGGAAAATAATGAAAAAAAATATTAATTGAATAGTTTATTTGAAAAATGCTCTCAAATTCATCAAATAATTTGACAAATGCATTTGAATTATACATTCATTATACATTGAATTGACATTATACATAGTCAGCTCTATGTCAGAGATTTCTTCTGTCTTGTTGATGTAATGGGTCTGTCTGATTGCAGTCATTGCTATTTTATTGTAATGTGTGCTGTCCTACTAAAAGTTGTTCATTATGAGTTTAAACAAGACTTTCTCTAAAATAATAGTTCTCAAAAGTTTCCATTCCAGGGGCCACCTTGGACCTCCCACCCACCTAACTAAAGTCTAGGAAGGACCCTCTTCCTCTTTACCTATATTGGATGGGCACAGTTGTCCCTACCCCAAGGTTGAAGAACTTGCGCTTTAAAAAACATTTTCATAATATCAAGGTTGCTTCCCCACTCTGAACTCTAGGGTACAGATGTGGTGACCTGCATGAAAACCTACTAAGCTTACTTTTACCAGCTTAGGTTAAAACTTCCCCAAGGTACAAACTATTTTACCCTTTGCCCTTTGACTTCCACTGCCACCACCAAACTTTATCTGGGTTCCTGAGAAAACGTAGTTTGGAAACTTCTTTCCCCCCAAAATCCTCCCAACCCTTGCACCCTACTTCCTGGGGAAGGTTTGGTAAAAATCCTCACCAATTTGCATAGGTGACCACAGACCCAAACCCTTGGATCTTAAGAACAATGAAAAAGCATTCAGTTTTCTTACAAGAAGACTTTTAATAGAAGTAAAAAAGAATCACCTCTGTAAAATCAGAAGGGTAAATAGATTCAAAACATAGAGAATCCCTCTAGGCAAAACCTTAAGTTACAAAAAAGACACACAGACAGGAATATTCATTCTATTCAGCACAGCCTTTTTCTCAGCCATTTAAAGAAATCATAATTTAACACATACCTAGCTAGATTACTTACTAAATTCTAAGACTCCATTCCTGTTCTGTCCCTGGCAAAAGCATCACACAGACAGACACAGACCCTTTGTTTTTCTCCCTCCTCCCAGGTTTTGAAAGTATCTTGTCTCCTCATTGGTCATTTTGGTCAGGTGCCAGCGCGGTTACCCTTAGCTTCTTAACCCTTTACAGGTGAGAGGATTTTTCCTCTGGCCAGGAGGGATTTTAAAGGGGTGTACCCTTCCCTTTATATTTATGATGCATAACAACTGGGTATCTCTCACCTCTCATCATAAGTATATTTTATTGTAAATGCTCTTACATTTTCAGCTGAGGAAGTTAACAGGAGCCTTGAGCCTTGCTGAGACTCTTGTAGTGATTTAACACGTATGTTCACATACAGCATTCTTCACAGTGGTACCAAGAATGGATAGGAATGGATTTCTATCATCTGTATTGTATACATAAAATATTCATAATGCTTATTCAGAACCTAGAGCTAAATCCTAGTATTCTTACTTATTCCAGCAGTCCCTTTGACTTCAGTGCTTCTACTTATAATTAATATATATAATTAGTATATTAATAAGGAAAGCAGATTTTGGTTCACAGTGAGCATCTAAGGCCAGATTCTGATCTTTTTTACACTGGTATAAATCAGGAGTAGCTCCCCTGAAGTCAGTGAAGTTATACCAACATAAAACCGGTGCAGGAAAGTTAGGGTCCTAGTATTTGAAATGATACAATATCAACGTATAGTGACTGATGATAAACTCCTGATGAGGTGGAAGAAAACTTTAGTTTTTACAGCAATTAAATCAGTGTAATTTAAGTCTATGGGAATAATGTTTTGTTACAGATTCAGTGCATTTTTATAATTTTGATATGACACAATCAAATTTAAAAAAAAGATTGCTTATAGTGCCTGTCATGGTCGGAGACCATTCAGAAGCACACTATTCAAAACCCAAGTTAAGTCTGATATATTCAATGTGAAATATTGATCTCATGGGAAATCAGCGGGTTGCTTGTCAGGAACTTCTGAAGTGGTTTAAAACTATCATATAGTAGGGTGGCTGACTAGCTCCAGATGACGAAATCAGAAAGTCAAAGTTGTATATGATGGTGGCTATTTTTGTGTGTGTGTGTGTGTGTGTGTGTGTGTAAATCAACATATGCTTATGGAATCAGAAGGAGTAGCCCTGGTTTATCAGAATTTAATAGAAGTATATTGTGATGGTAAACATAAAAATTATTTAATAAATTATTTTTGTCCATTGTACTGGTGTGTGTGTATGTGTATATGTATATATATGTTTGTGTGTATGTGTGTATACATACACACACACAGAGAGAGAGAGTGAGAGAGTAAGGGCTTGTCTTCACTACCAGGAGATCAACACTGCTGTAATTATTGCAGCTGGTGTCTATTTAACAGTTCTAGTGAATACCCTCTAAATCGAAGGCAGAGTGCTCTCCGGTCAACTCCAGTACTGAAGCTCCCCGAGAAGGGTAAGGTAAGTTGACACGAGAGCATCTCCTGTCGATGCAGCACAGTGAAGACAGTAAGGTAAGTTGACCTAAGATAATCCACTCCAGCCACGTAGCTGGAGTAGCATAACTAAGGTCGATTTACCCAGGTAGTGAGGACAAGCTCTGAGATTGACTTGTTTAGCAATTGTAAATAGGAAAGGGAGAAGGTTTGAAATGAACAAAAGGCTGCTAAGCAGAAAGCATAAGCTTACAAGCATCAATTCACACCTGTTAACTACTGTGAATAGGCTTGCAGACAACACCACACATGCCATTTAATGGTATGCCATTAATCCATTGCTGAGTCATTTAAAATGGATTGTACTAAATCTGTCCCTTATGGTCTCCCAGATGAGTGAGTGTGCCCTTTATCAGAGTGTTCCTTAAACTGGTTCTATTCTGCAAAAATATTTTCTCATTTGGTTGATCTTAAGCACTACAAAGGTGTTACACTGATTTAACTTCATCTGTTTCTATACCAATTTAGGGTTTGTCTACACAGGTAAATTTACCAGCATTACTATACTGGTACCATAAATACCAGTAGTTTTTACCAATATGGTAAATCCCATAGTTATTTATAAATACATACAAACACCCTAACAAGTGTCCAGATGCAGATATCTATTTCCCATGTTATCTGAAAAGATGGAAACGTTAGGGGTCACTTCTGCCCTTCAAAAAGTTTAAAATAAAATGATAAATTAGATAACATAGAAATGAATAAAGGTGTTCTAAAATAGGAAACAGTAATAATAAGAAGGTTTGGAGGAATCAGTCACAGTCCATTTTTTTTTAATCTAGCAGAAGTATCTTCACACGGGGAAGGAGGTGAAACCAGTTACATTTGACTTTTGTGAACCTGCGGGGGAGTTGACTCAATAGTTAAGGTTTTAGCTCAGTTTCCATCACAAGCTCAATTTTGATTCTCTTGGTCCCTTCCTTCTATTTTTTTTCCCCTGAAGCTTCCCATGTTTGTCACTAACCACAAAAAAAAAAGGTTTCAGAGTAACAGCCGTGTTAGTCTGTATTCGCAAAAAGAAAAGGAGGACTTGTGGCACCTTAGAGACTAACCAATTTATTAGAACATAAGCTTTCGTGAGCTACAGCTCACTTCCTCAGATGCATATCGTGGAAACTGCAGCAGGCTTTATATATACACAGAGAATATGAAACAATACCTATTCCCACCCCACTGCCCTGCTGGTAATAGCTTATCTAAAGTGATTTCCAGCACAAATCCAGGTTTTCTCACCCTCCACCCCCCCACACAAATTCACTCTCCTGCTGGTGATAGCCCATCCAAAGTGACAACTCTTTACACAATGTGCATGACAATCAAGCTGGGCTATTTCCTGCATAAATCCAGGTTCTCACATCCCCCCCACCCCCATACACACACAAACTCACTCTCCTGCTGGTAATAGCTCATCCAAACTGACCACTCTTCAAGTTAAAATCCAAGTTAAACCAGAACATCTGGGGGGGGGGGTAGGAAAAAACAAGAGGAAACAGGCTACCTTGCATAATGACTTAGCCACTCCAAGTCTCTATTTAAGCCTAAATTAATAGTATCCAATTTGCAAATGAATTCCAATTCAGCAGTTTCTCGCTGGAGTCTGGATTTGAAGTTTTTTTGCACGCGATCACAGACATGAAGGTCGCTATCTTAAAACAAAAAAACTTCAAATCCAGACTCCAGCGAGAAACTGCTGAATTGGAATTCATTTGCAAATTGGATACTATTAATTTAGGCTTAAATAGAGACTTGGAGTGGCTAAGTCATTATGCAAGGTAGCCTGTTTCCTCTTGTTTTTTCCTACCCCCCCCCCAGATGTTCTGGTTTAACTTGGATTTTAACTTGAAGAGTGGTCAGTTTGGATGAGCTATTACCAGCAGGAGAGTGAGTTTGTGTGTGTATGGGGGTGGGGGGGATGTGAGAACCTGGATTTATGCAGGAAATAGCCCAGCTTGATTGTCATGCACATTGTGTAAAGAGTTGTCACTTTGGATGGGCTATCACCAGCAGGAGAGTGAATTTGTGTGGGGGGGTGGAGGGTGAGAAAACCTGGATTTGTGCTGGAAATCACTTTAGATAAGCTATTACCAGCAGGACAGTGGGGTGGGAATAGGTATTGTTTCATATTCTCTGTGTATATATAAAGCCTGCTGCAGTTTCCACGATATGCATCTGAGGAAGTGAGCTGTAGCTCACGAAAGCTTATGCTCTAATAAATTGGTTAGTCTCTAAGGTGCCACAAGTCCTCCTTTTCTTTTTACAAAAAAAAAAGGTTTTGTTATTTGAAGATTAATCAGACATACTGTAAATGTCTTGAATTGCCTGATATGTTGTGCAGAAACACCCAGCAGATCTTTGTAAGTTCAGTAAGCCAAATAGCTGTTTCAAAGAATTTTCAGGCTCTGTGGATGAAACAATTAGATATTTATAGGTATGCAGAGAAGAATTTTTATTTCCAGTTCATGTTGCATCTCTAATGATGGTAATACAATATGAAACAGAAACAAATTCACAGGTCCAGGAGTAGAACTTTTCCTGGAAGGTATCTCATAACTGCCTACCACAGGGTTTCTTGCACTTTTATGTGAAACATTTGGTACTGAATGCTTTGGATGACAGGATAGCGGATTAGATGGACCACTTTTTAATCCAGTACAGCAATTTGTATGTTTACTTAATCAAATCCGTCCATGCATTTATAAAGTTTTTCCACTGCAGTGTCTGGGCACTTAAATAAATATTACACTGAATTTAGGCCAGCGCTATCAGTACTTTGTATCTTATTCTTCATGTGCTCACCAGAAATCCATCCCAATCGTAGCCCCCCTGCCACCTCGATTCCAGAGGTCACATCATTTTAAATCATGCCCTCCTCATAGTGTCCCACTCCATTTGCAATTCTACTGTGAGCAGAGGACAGAGTCTACCCCATACACTGTCTCTAAACTCCAGGGTATCTACTTCATTCATCAGTGTTTTTTTTGAGGTTTTTGAGGTTTTGAGACCTCACCTGCCAGATATGAGCCTGATGTGAATCATCACAGTGCACTCTGTACATATCTACTGTGGACGCCGGTATATCACCTTCCTTCAAACAGTTTGAGGTTCTTTTTGTTAAGGAATAGAAAAGGGTTTCAGCATGTGTGTGGCATGAGTTACATTGTCATAAGTAGTCAATTAGATAAAAAGTTTCCAAAGTTGTTATACGTATGGAACATCCATATTCCTGTCTAGTGGAGGAAGAAAAGGTCAGAACTGAGGTTGTTTTTTGGAGCTTTATTTTCTAACTTTCAAATGTTTATTTTTTCTACTGCAGCATTCAAGTGAAATATTTTTTGTTGTTGAAGATATATTCCCAGTATAAACTATTTTAGTGTCGTTTTTTGTTTGGAGATTATTATACTTATTTAGAGAGAACAGTGAGCAACGAAGTTAAGTTAGGTAAAATACAATAGAATTAAAATCTGTGTTGCAAATAAACTGACAAACCAGGCAGTTGTAATTTAATATTGACAGATATTGTATGTCATGGCTGAGAACAATAAACACAATATAAATAAAATGAATGGGATTGAACCAGAGCAAGAGGGCTTTGAAAGGAATCTTGGAGCAACAGTCTACATATTTTTAGCAAGCATTCCACTGGAAAAGCAATTACACAAAGCAAACACAATGTTAAAATATAGTACATAGCTAGAACAATAGCATAGCCAACTTGATTAGACTTTAAATGTTCTCTGGTGAAAATTCTACTTAGGTTTTTTCTAATAATTTCTAGACACCATATTCCTTAATATATACTGTAGCATTTGCAAGGACACAAAGAGAATAAGGACATAAATAGTTAGCATTGGTCATGACAGTTAAATTTCTAATCACGTCTGCACTACTTATCAGGTAACTGTGTGTGCAGGGGGCTGTTTTCCAGGGTGGGTGGGTGGTATTGAATGGCTGAGTAAGTAAATGAGATCAGTTGTCAGACTTGGAGGTTTCTTCAGGTTTTATTAAATGTTTATTTATATTGATTTTGAAAAAATATCCCAGTTCATTCATAAAATTACAAAATTCAGTACATAAAAAGTGCTCTAAAAAGTTACTGTAAAAATAGCACTCTGGGGTTTCATGATTGTTCTGCTTTACTCATGCTAATAACAGATTTGCTTAATTTACATATAGTATGTTTTTTTCTAAATACCAGCTCTACAGTTGCAACCTGGGATGTGAAAGTCGTCAAGTTTGCATTCTTCCAGGATCATGTATCATAAAGATTCTCTAAATCAAATTTGATCCTTGGGTACATCTGTGTAGCTCCTTTGCCTATAACTTGGTTAAATGAGTTTAACTGATGACAGAACTTGACAGTGCAATTGGAACTTGGTTAGCAATATGGTTGATGAAACATGACCCAGAATAGAATCCAGTTTGTTCTGCCATAGCCATTTTGGGTCTGCAAGATTAAACGAGTGAAAAAGTAGTAAAACATTATTTTTGGTACAGAAGAAAGCAGTTAAGATTCTAAATACTTTTGTGGATCAGAGCTGTTGATTGAGAAGTTGCTATTTGTACATAATCACTTTTCTGACCATAGCCATGCGTTAAGAGAATTAAGTGGTAAATGGGCTATTCCTTGCGGGACTGAAGAGGTCTTCTATCTTTTTTCATTGTTGAATGGAGTCTTACACTTTTATTTACTCTTTTTCTTCATGTATCACTACTGTAGAAACAGTCAGAGGGAAGGACTGTCAGGACTATCTGTGATATGCAACACACTTTGGTAAAACGTCAAAATGTTTCAGGTTTTCACCATCTTATGGAGGGGAGAATGTAAATTTACAGAAGAACTAAATAAGATTTTAAGTAGGGCTGTCAAGCAATTTAAAAAATTAATTGTGATTAAAAAATCACGATTAATTGCGCTGTTAAAAATAATAGAATGCCATTTATGTCAATATTTTTGGATGTTTTCTATATTTTCAAATATATTGATCACTTTATTTATTTTTTATTACAGATATCTGCACTGTAATAAACAAAAGAAATAGTATTTTTCAATTCCCCAATTACAAGTACTGTAGTACAATCTCTTTATAATGAAAGTTGAATTTACAAATGTAGAATTGTGTACAAATTGTGTGCGTTTTGTCAGATTTGCAGTGAAAGTGTTCTTAAAATGAACAACATGCACTGGGTCATCATCCAAGACTGATATAATATGAAATATATGGCAGAATGCAGATAAAACAGAGCAGGAGACATACAATTCAGACCCCAAGAAGTTCAGTCACAAATTTAATTAATTCATTATTTTTTAATGAGCATCATCCACATGGAAGAAAGCATGTCCTCTAGAATGGTGGCTGAAGCATGAAGGGACACATGAATGTTTAGCATATCTGGCACGTATATACCTTGCAATGCTGACTACAAAAGTGCCATGTGAACACCTGTTCTCACTTTCAGGTGACATAGTAAGTAAGAAGCGAGCAGCATTTCTCCCATCAATGTAAACAAACTTGTTTGTCTTTGCGATTGGCTGAACAAGAAGTAGGACTGAGTGAATTTGTAGGCTCTAAAGTTTTACATTATTTTGTTTTCAAGTGCAGTTATGTAACAAGAAAAATCTACATTTGTAAGTTGCACATTCACGTTAGAGATTGCACGGCAGTACTTGTATGAGGTAAATTGAAAAATACTATTTCTTTTATCATTTTTAGAGTGCAATTATTTGTAATAAAATAACATAAAGTGAGCACTGTGTACTTTGTATTCTGTGTTGTATCTGCAATCAATATGTTTGAAAAGGTAGAAAAATATCCAAAAATATGTAATACATTTCAATTGATATTCTTTTTTTAACAGTGTAATTAAAACTGTGATTAATTATTTTTTTAAGTTAATCGAGAGAATTAACGGTGATTAATCGACAGCCCTAATTTTAGGCTATTGAATAGGGAACTCTTAATTATAAGCTCAGTTCTGCAGGGTGAGTACCCTTAACTCCAAGTAAGGTCAATTGAATTTAGGTCCTAAGTGTCGTGTCGTGTCTTGTTTTGTTTCGGCATGGGAATCATTTGATGAAGAAAGCCAGATATTGGATCACCTACGTAGCATGCGGTAGAATGACTTTCTGAGTCATTTTGATTCATGCTGTCAGTGTTTTCCAAGAAAACTAAACAAGTCAGTTAATACATGATAGTGTATCTGCTCTTAAGGTTTTCTCATTGGAAATAGGTGACTGATCCAAAAGAGTCTGAAAACTAAATACCTTTCAGGGAAAGCTGAGGAATCAAATAATAATTTGGTAATGGCTGTTACTCAGTCCATAACTCATCATTTTATGCCTTAGTAAATATTTAATGGGTTTCAATATGTATTGGATTTATTATTGTTTGTGTACTTTAATACCAGGTTATAACTGAGCGATTTAGAAAAACGATAACTTTAATTAAATATTTTCTTTAAGATACCTCAATCTATCTTTAACATTATATTTTAAATGTAAACAATAATAAATGACAGGACATTTCCTGGTAATTAGCAACTCAGAGTGGTTGGCAAAGCAGAGAGTTATTAATCCCAGTTATCCAGTGCCTGAATGCCTTTCTAACTAGTTAGACAGAGAAATAGTTCTACAGGAAATGACCTAGTACAAACTAACTCTTGCTATTGTAAGCAAACTCTTGTCTGAGTTTTGTAAATTCATATATATACATCTCTACTTGTCTCTCTGTTATTAAATATGTGTAGCTTATATGGTCTGGGTATACTTAATTCTCCTAGAGAATGAACACTCCATGTACTAGCTAGTTAGATTTTATTGTCACTTTCTGAACATATTTCATTTAAGTTATACTTTATAACTTGTGTTTATAAAAGTAGAAATTTGATTGGCTGATTAAGGTTTCAGTTGTGTGGCAATCTAGGAACTATTTGTTCTCCAAAGAGACATCAAGTTCCATTCAGTGGAAAATGTCTATTTTTTTTAAATACTTCTCTCCTTTTTAAAATAATCCAATTTTAAGACTCTACAATCAATAATAGGTTTTTGAAATAGGCAGCCAGCCCCTCACAGTTACAACTGAGTGGTCATTCTCACTTGCTGTTATTGCCTCCTACTAGTATTTGCCTTTCAATAAGAATTAAGGTTGGAGGGACAAAATTAAGATGTCAGTTTTACACTTTTTTTTAAAAGGAAGAAGTTAAAAAGTATCTTATTTCTGAAGGTCTTGTTTGTTTTTGTGAAACCAGGAGTGAATGCCAGAAGCCATTAGCTGAAATTGACTTAGCTACTGGTGGATGGTTATGCTTCTATTTCCATTAAAGTGGGTATATTAGTAAAAATAAAGTAAATATTTTAAAATACAATCCTTGCCTCATTTTTATTTTTCTGGCTAGAATCATAAGTAGCAGAGCTGTTGGTAGTGTTCGGTGGCAGCTGTAAATATAGTTACACATCTGTCTTGTAGATTTCAACTCCTACCTGCCTGCTGATACATACAAGAACTAGATTAAATAAATGAAGTATAGATTTTAGGAATATGGAGAAAGGTAAAGTGTTATGTTTTTAAAGAAAAAATAAAGGTATTGGGCTAGATCCTCAACATATTATAAACAGGTTCTGTTGAAGTCATAGAGCTAAGCCAGTTTACAGCAGTTGAGGATTTACTCCTTTATGGTTTACTTGAAAAAAAATAACCTTAAAATATTTCAAAATACATCTAATTGAAAAGTGTTTCAGAGAATGATTTAGTAAAAGCAATAAAACAACTAGAGTTGCTATTTTGGATACCTACCCTTTTCAAGGGGTTCAGAACATGAGAATTTTATTTATAACCTCATCACTAAGAGTATTATGGATTAAGTATCTACTGACTCCAGATTATTATACTGTGAGTGATAATACTGGTAATATTCAATACTTTGAATTATAACAAAACTTTTCCTGGGTTTGCACAGTTCTTGAATAAAGAAATGTATTTATGCAAGGATTAAAGTGGGAAGGAAAACTAGCAGTTCCCTTCTCTCGATTCTGACTTGCCACATCCACTGTGTTGGTGCTTCTTTTCATTCAGCAGTCACCCTCCGCATTTTTTTTAGTTGGTTGCCTTTTTCCTCCCTCACAAACATCCTCTTCTCCTGTCTCCCCTAAAGCTCTGTCTACCACATTTCTAGTACTCCCTCCTTTACTTTTCTTCTGCCTTTTTGCTTTTTTGTCCCCCTTTTTTTTCATAAAACCAAAACTTTAGCATGCATCTCTCTTGCACCTGATTATGAGTTGAGCTGGTTAAAAATATTCTATCAGAATGCTTTTCTGTCAAAAAATGCTGATTTGATGGAATCATCACATTCTGCAGAAATGGGTCAATTCTGTCAAAACTGGCCTGCCTCCCTCATTTCCTGCCAGCCTTTTTTTCTTTTCATTCAGATTTGAGATGGAAATTCTTTCCAAAAAAAAAAATATTTTTTTCATGGTAGGGAAATTCCATTTTGTGGCCAGATCTCATTATGAGATCTTTTTTTTTTTTTTCAACCTACCACTACCTGCTGTTTTCTCCACATCAAGCCCTGTTTTGTTTTCCTGATGTATGTGTATCATTAGAGAGTTTTATCATACAAATTGATCTTTTGAGAGGTTTTGCTGCGGGAACGGAGCAGTCTGGGATGGACTAGCATGAGGAGACTTTGGCTGCACAGGCTGTGAAGGAAATTGTAATGGCGGCTTCCCATTCTTTTCCAGAGAATAAATATTTTAGTACCATTCGCACGTCATGATACCCTGCCTTACATCATGAATTTAAGTCTTAGAATAGTATTTTCAAGTAGTGAACAGATGATAATATATCTGGATTATATTTTAATATGATTTGAATAACTAATGTAGCAATGCAAAATACTTGCGCAAAAATGATTGAAGTATCCTTTAATTGCAGTCTTTAATTAGAATCAGTGCCTCACTATTCCAACCCTTGTCAATTGTATTAATAATTCAAAACGTGATTTACTTTAATTTTAATGTTGACCCATCAGGCAGCCTTCCAAATTAAGTTGTTTTGCAGGTAGTTACGTGTACAACATGACCTTCAGTTTATTTTAATAGTACTTGCACTTGTTAATATTATAGGTAAAATACTGTACTATGTTATTCAGCTTCTCTATTTTTTAAGAGAAAGGGAGCAATGGTGGTTACTGGATTATCTCAGTCTCCCTTTTTAGATTTACTAGCTTATACCATTATTTTATGTTTTAGCACTACAAACTTCTTAGCTAATGAGCATGACCATGAAGAATTATGGTGATAGCTGGTTCTAAGACAGCATGGTGATTGCCAGAAAAACACTTTAGATTAAATATTAGCACTATCAGATTGATAAGATTTTCTTTAGTTTTTAGTTTAAATTGTCTATGCATACTCTTTTCTTATTAGGTCATTCTACACATTAAAGATTTCTTTATAGATAGTAGTTTAATTTTTACTTAAAAATCAAAGTATTTATATCTTCCCTGTGGAGAAACCATCATATTATATTCATCCTTTTTATTTTTGATTGCCCTACTTTCTTTCCCTCATCCGTTTGGTTTTAACTTGCCTCTAAGATCCAGAAAGGTGGGGATTTTTTTACTCTAAAAAAAATTATTGATCTGAAGGCACTGTGGTGGATTTGTGACTTTATAGATCTTTTACTTATGTGACAAACTGTAGTTCACAGCATTTTTTCATGTCCTCCAGCTAACCTTTTAGATGCGATACTGTGTTATTGCTATACAAAATTAGCCTTATCTTGCATTCTGTAAGAAATATTGTAAGCAAAAAAAGTTAGGTTTAATTTCTTGCTATCTGGTGTGTGTGCACATGAGAGAGAGAAAGTGTTACTTGATTGCAGTTGAGGTTTATACTGGAAACCTGTTGTCCTATTGGTTGAAAAGTCACAGAGCAAAGATAATCCCCAAACCCACAGGCCGCGGATATTGGAGGACACTTTTTGAATTCTAAAGACTATCACTATCCTAGAATCATTCCATCATGATCGCTTACTGAGGGTTGCTGTAGTCCTCTTTACTACCATACCGCATGCAGTGCTCAGTCATGCCATGATGCTCAGAACCTACACCATGTCCATCTTAGTGGTAGTGGTTGCCTTCAGAAGACATACTCAACCTTGAATTGCTGTTTAGTGATGGCACAGTCATTCCTCAGCAGGCAGAGGAAAGTAGGTTCTGTTAGACACCCTGGAGCTTTTAGACATCAGTTGCCTAGGAGCCCAGACTGACACATTGAGGGGAAATGTTTGTTAAATAAAAGGGTAAGCAAGATTCTAATCCATCATCAAAAGCAGTCATCCATAAGATTCTACTCTGAGAGTCTTCTGAACATGATGACTTTTTGCCAGGGCCTATTCCCCTGATTCTGATTATGGTTTCATCTTTGGCAACACATTTTCTTGACCACAAACTTGGCATAGTAGCCACTGGACCTTCTAGTTGCTATCACCACCTTCTCAAGGAGAAAGGTGTCTACACTTGGGGCTTCATCAAGGAAGCACTCAAGGATTTTATCCTGGAAGATTTGAATAAGATCATTTTTGAATTGTGAACATATTCCAGCAGCGGTTGCACCAGTGCCAAACATGGAGGTAGAATAACCTCTCAACTCATTGAGTTTTTAAGCATGTACCCTGTGTAACCATCAAAGGATCACATTAGTCCTTTTGGCCTTTTGGAACTCAGCATGATCCCCAAATCTTTTTAATTCACTGCTTTCCAGGATAGAGTCCCCCATCTTTTAAGAGTTTCTCGGTGTACACGTTATGTTTAGCCATTTTCAAATGCGTGTTGTTCGCTTGCGCCCAGCTTACCACGTGATCCAGATCGTTCTGAATCAGTGATCAGTTATCTTCACTCCCTATTTTTTGTGTCATCTTCAAGCTTTACCAGTGATTTTGTTTTCTTCCAGGCCATTGATAAAAATGTTAAACGGCTTAGGGCCAAGAACTGTTCCCTGCAATTCCCCACTAGAAGCACACCTTTTCAATGAATATTCTCCATTTACAATTACATTTTGAGACCTATCATTTAGCCAGTTTTTAACCCATTTAATGTATGCCATGTTAATTTTATATTTTAATTTGTTAATCAAAATGTTGTATAATATCAAGTCGAACACCTTACAGAAGCCACCTAGATTCTTATATCCACACTATTATCTTTCTCAGAAACCTTGTAGTCTCATCAAAAAAAGTTATCAAGTTAGACAGGAATTATTTTTATAAACCCATTTTGATTAGCATTAATTATATTAAACTCCTTTAATTCTTTATTAATCAAGTCCCACTCCAGTATCTTGCCTAAGATCAATGTCAGACTGACAGGCCTATAATTACCCAGGTCATCCTATTTACCCTTTTTTTAAAATATTGGGATAACAATAGCTTTTTTTCAGTCTTCTGGAACTTTTCCAGTATTCCAAGGCTTATTGAATATCAACATTAATGGGCAGGTACAATCCTTAGACAATTCTTCTAAAACTCGTGAATACAAATTATCTGAATCTGGTGATTTAAAATTGCCTAACTTTAGTAGCTGCTGTTTAACATCCTCCTGAGATACTAGTGAAATGGAAATAATGTTATCTTACGTGAGACTGGGAAAAGAACAGATTATATAAATACAGAGCAGAAATACTTACTGATCACATCTGCTTTTTCTGCATAATTATTGATAATTCTACCGTTTGCATCTAATAATGGACCAGTACCACTCTCCGGAGTTTTTGTTGTTGTTCCTAATATATGTAAAAATCTCATTTTTTTAAATCATCCTTGGCTCTTCTGGTCATTGATTTCTCCTTTTGTCACTTTGCTTTACTTCTCAGTTTTCTGCAGTTCCTAGCTTCTGATTTATATTCATTACTATCAATTTACCCTTTCTTCCATTTGTTTTATACCCAGTTTAGAGGGAAAGCAGCTCTAAACTGGGTCATTTTTTTAACTAATATGGCCTTATTCCTCACTTGTGGTATACTGGCTTTTGGGGGATCTAATAAAGTGTTCTTAAACAATTCGCAATTATCATTCATATTTTTCTGATTAAATTCTTCCTCACAGCTAATATGGCTCATAATTGTTTCAGCTTTGTGAAATTTGCTTTTTTAAAGCACCAAGTATGTGTATATTACTGGTCTTTTATTCTATTTGCTCAGTTTAAATGCGATCAAGGCATGATCATTTGTACCTAAGCTACCATGAATTTTTATTTCTATTATCAGTTCCTCTGTCTGTCAAGACGAGGTCTAGTAAAGCAGTTGCCCCATATTGGTTAGAACACTTGTTGATTTAGGAAATTGTCTTCTGAAATATTTAGAAATTCTAAGGATGTTGTAGTACTGGCAGCATGAGACCTCAGGCCTATGTTACTCATATTAAAGTCACCCATGATCGCATAGCCTTTTTTCTTACACATTGTAGATAGGTACATAAGGAGCCAGTCATCCTGTTCCCTAGTGAGATTTGTAGCAGATGCCATGTAATACCCATCTTGTATGTTAGCTGTTAGATCATTGTTCCATATGCATATGGATTTTCTTATGAATTACCAGTGACTCAGAAACAGGTAATGCCCTTTCTGACATAGTGCCCCTCTCCATCCCCTTTTGCCCTTTCCTGAATAGGTTGTAACCATTGATTTTAACATTCCAATCATGTAAATCACCCCACCAGATTTCAGTAATACAAACTAGATTGAAATTATGCTCATAAATGAGAAAATCCAATTCCCCTTCTTTGTTACCCAGACTCCTAGCATTGGTGTAGAGGCATTTAAATTCCTTTTTTTCGTGTTCTTTGGCTCCTTTATTAATTTTGTTCTCGACATTTTGATCCTTGGCTGAGTGCTCATAGCTTCCTCTGTTTATCCTTCTCTTCTGTTGTTACTTTAATGACCTCCTGACTGCTCTAGCCAGTCGGTCCTCAAGAATATTGGTTCCTCTTCTACTAAAGTAGAGGCCATCCACACTATACAACTCCTTTTCCCTACAGATGTTGGACCAATATGCCACAAAATCAAAGCTCTGCACTTTATACCACTTACTTAGCCAGCAATTCACTTCCAGAATCATCTGCCTTCTATATTCCTTTGCTCAAGGGACAAGAAGGATCTCCGAGAAGATCACTTGAGCATTCTTTTTCAGCACTTTCAAGTTCTCTGTGAGGGTATCCTCTGAGGCAGTGTCATTAGTGTTAATATGAACCATCACCAGTGGGTCCTTCCCCATCTACTTCAGAAGCCTATGTAATCTTAAAGTAATGTCTTTTGTGTTGTCTTCCTGAAGCCAAGACATAGCATCCTGTTGTATGCTTGTCCCTTGCAGAATGTTTGCCCTACTACCTCACTTGCCAAGCACAATAAGATCCCACCATTACAGCAAAACTCTGGACTTCAGCCTCGGGAATACAGAGTTTTGGAGTTATTTCTAGTCTCCTCCCACTTTCAGCCTCTTCCACCCTGGATAGCATCCCAATGCTGAGAAAAGTGGGACAGAGTCCTACTCAGAGAAACCCCTTCCAAGACATCCATCCAGCTGCCCCATCCTCTCAGTAAAGAAAATTCTTTATTTATTGTTGCAGATGGGGTTTAGTGTTCCACTGTTACTACTTAGCTTTATTTAAAGATATTATAAAAATGTATTGTCTACAAACCACTACTGTTATAATTAAAAAGTTCTGACTGAACACAATTACTGAAAAAGGAACAGCTGAGTAAACTCTGCTAAGAATACTAAGTTTGACCACAATCAAAATTAGAACAGGCTTTATAAGGATAGCACAGAAAGATCTTTAATTATGATATTTCTGGATCATGATTCATGAGACTTCTTAATTTATGTATTTGAGAAACATAAACATCACCATAACAATCAAATATTGATATGTAATCTGTAATACATATTTATAGTTTTGCATTTCATTGGCTATACTCTGGTGAAATTCTGTGCACCTTTGGTTTGGTTTTGAATTTGGGACTGGATTAACTGGTAAGAACATTTCTAATAAAGCATGATGTTGATTCTAATATAGTTTAATCATTTTAACAGTTGAGGAGAGAGACTTTTCAAATTTAATCTTACTATAACTTCAGTAGCTGTGATTGCTTATAAATGAACAGCTGCATCTTCAGTGCCACAGGCTTAAATTAAGGTCCCAAAGTCCCATAGGTTTTGCATTCCATAGCATGTTAGCAGGAAACCTACAAATATAGAAAGTCTCATGTTCTAAGACAGCACACAATCCATGTAATATTCATGATTAGTAAGGTGAATAAAATGCAGTCTTACAACAAATGTTGCAGAACGAACATGTTTAGAAATTAAAAGTATAAAATGAAAAAAGTAAATCTGTATCACTAAGGTTTGTGACCACTGTACATTTATTTTTCGTTATAATGGCATTTATATTTTAATTGACTGCTCTGGATTTGTTTTTTGTCACTACTTCCTATTCTAATGGTTTTATTTAAGTTGATTCTTTTTTTTTTCTTGTATTGCTTAGTTTGAGAATTGCCCCAGGAGTGCCAGAAACACTTCTTTTGTCTATATAGATATGAGCCTCTACATTGTGATTTATTATTATGTACTTGTTTTGTGATAACACTGAGAGTCCCACAATCAGGTTTTGGTAGCGGGGGTACAAAGAGCTTATAAGCCAGGAGTCGGCAACCTTTCAGAAGTGGTGAGCCGAATCTTCATTTATTCACTCTAATTTAAGGTTTCACATGCCAGTAATACATTTTAACATTTTTAGAAGGTCTCTTTCTATAAGTCCATAATAAATAAGTAAACTATTGTTGTATGTAAAGTAAATAAGGTTTTTAAAATGTTTAAGAAGCTTAATTTAAAATTAAATTAAAATGCAGAGCCCCCCGGACCAGTGGCCAGGACCTGGGCAGCGTGAATGCCACTGAAAATCGGCTCGCGTGCCGCCTTTGGCCATGTGCCATAGGTTGCCTACCCCTGTTATAAGCTAATACAGGCAAAGAAATGACAAAGGGAAAGGAAGCAGGATACCACATACTAGCAAGGTGGTCATATTGATAATAGGCATATGGCTTCACCATTCCAATTCTCCCTACGAGAAGCACAAATGAAAGATATTGGGGGGTATGCAATCAGAACATCTACAATTTTACATACAAGTAAATATCCATCAGGTATATGTGACAACCTCCTAATCTGTCTGTCATTTTTACTCTTTTAGACACCAGGTAAAGTAGTCAGCCTTAAGGAGGATTTGTAAGAGGGGACAGAGTCCCAAAGAAAATATGTTGTAATTTTCATAAACATGTTTTTGAAGGCATCATTTAGGAGAATGCTTTTTTGTATTCATAATATAAAAGTGAATTTCAAAATGTAGTGATTCTAGTAGATTGAGATAGCAAATCCATTGCAGATAAGCTATGATTTATTTAAAAAATATTATATGGTCTCCTGCAAAATTCTTTGAATCTAGAGGTGGTATTTTTTTTTTTTCATATCCTCTCCTGTTCCTTGATTTCCCCAACCACAGAGGCAAATGGAGATTCCTCTCCCATTCTGAAGAGATAAAGTATTTGGAGTTGGGATCTGTGAGCTAAGGAGCAGATCTGATTAAGTTGGCAATTGTGATTGGGATGTGGATAGATTCTGTTTTGTGAGTGGAAAGAAGTCTGACTGATAGCAGAAAGGGCCTTTTTGAGTCTTTTTTTAACGAGTTTTCCTAATTTTTTCTTTCTCTTATGATATATTTGGTCTTTCTTCTGACACTGCATAGATTTTTGTAATTCTTCCCATTTGTCCAGAAGTAAGAGACCCTTAGAAATCAGTAAGGATTTTGTCCTATTCCAGGTTGCTATATGGGTTCTGGTTTGAGGTGGGGAGTCTCTGTATTAGTAGATTTGGGGAACAGCGGATCGGCTTTACAGCCACTCAAGGATGTTCATACTGGGGCAATCACTTGTGGCACCTATCTCCTTCTGTAGCCTTCATAGGTTGTGGATATGGAGGACTTAAATTTGTTTCCTGGAGCTTGGGTTAGTAGGTTAAGACAAGAGAAGAGGAGGCTTGTTATCAGATGTAGTTATGGAGTGCATAACTTACCATCCCTCTGGTCTCATCTAGGTTCTCATCTAAGTAACATAAGGCATTAGCAGATGGGTCCTGCTCTCTTTGGTTCATGTTGTTCTGTAACCAACCATGATTCTGCTCCCATTGACTTTAAAGGGGGTAGGATTGGGCTTTTTGTTTGTATAAGAGAGTCTTGTCTGATTGATGCAGCTGGTCCTTTACACAGCTCTTTCCAGATGGTTACTCATTTCAGCTTGAACCAGCTGTGAACCAAAATGTTCAAGGAGACAGTATAGCTGTTATCTACATATACATTTAAACTTAAGAGGTTCTGAAGCCCAAAATTTGCTATAATTTACCTTGTGTGCAAGTTCTGGAACAATCTTACTCTCAACAACCTGCTTTTCTTGAGTTATTGAGAAGGTGGTGACAATGCAGCTCTGGCATCATCTGATGTCATCAGATTTCCTTGATCTCCGCCATTGTGATTTTTGGTCTGCACATGATATGAAGACTCTTGTTATTTTATTTAGGCTTGGAAAGATTAGATTTTTTTGCTAACTGTTGATGTTACCATAAACACACAAACTAGCAAGAAGATATTCCCATCGATGATGATAAAATGTTCAGATAGGTAAAGTAAGAAAAATGTTGCTTGAGAACTTACTAGAGTTTGATTTAAGGATGTTTACTTTGTATATTTTGATGTGATATTGACAGTTGGTGTTTTAACAGTTGTGAAGCTTTAAGTTTTTGAATCTCATCTTCTATTGTCATTAAATAATTGTCTGCCCCCCACTATCTGACCTTCCCATAATTTCCTACAAGTGTGAAAATTTAAATTGATAAAAATAGAAAGAGCTAAACCCCCATCATTTTCCACAACCATTAAAATGTAAATAAACAAAGATTTTTTTTATTTTAATTTTTTGCAATGTTTATTGTTAAGCATTTTTTATAATTTGTCTATTTGGTTATTTTGTATACAAGTAGTGAAAAAGGGTCAGATGTCAATGCTAATTCTTTTGAATCAATCAGAAGCCTCCAGTACTGTTGACTGCCAGACATGGATTCAATTATTTCATTTTTGGCATTTATAAAAATGCTTGCACTGCAGTGTTATTACTTTACAGATATGTAAAACTCAGTGTATGGAGGGATACCCTCCTTGTAACTTGGAGGCAGACACTAAGAACCAGCATGTAAATTCAGGTTTCTTCTATTGAATCAGTGTGATGTCAGCTGCTTGAACCCTACAGAAAGGTACAGGGTAATAGCTGCTGAGTACATTTTGTTAACTTCACCTAAGAGGGGTTGGAGAGTATAGATGGGACAAAGGAGGTCCTGCATGGAAAAGCCCTAGAAACAGTTAAAGATTGGGTAGAAGTTTAGGCTGAGGTATAGGCTTTATTGTTGATAACTGAATTATGGATAAAGCTAACCCCCCTGGAAGGGGGTATGCTTGGTCTGTATACAATGTGTGCATATTCTGTCAGCAAGGGTAGAACTCTACCTGCATATACTCTTTTCATCAAACCGGATGATGCATTTCTCTTTTTTTTCCCCCCACTGTGAATGAGTGTTGACTAAAACTCAGAGCAGATAAACAGAAACTTCTGGAGAGTATGTGTGAACCATTGAGACTATTCACCTTCCCTTTATAAATTCCGCAATTCTTTTAAATCCCCACTTGCTCATTGATTCCCAGGTAGCTTTGGTTTCTAGAAATGCCTTTTAGGCTTCATTTTGTAGGAAGATTGCAGCATTTTGTAGGAAGATATGGCAATAATTAACCATGCCTTTGTGGCATCCAGATTAGATTATTGTATTGCTCTCAACACAGGCTACCACTGAAGACCACTTGGAACTGCAGATAGTTCAATATATAATAGCCTGCTTGCTTCGCATTTTTAGGCATAGGGAGTATATTACTCCAGTGCTTCAAAGACTAAACAGGCTTCTTAATCACTTCCAGGTGCAATTAAAGATTTGTATATTGTCTCCTTGTGTTCTGCCCTGGGTGAGATCAACTGATGAGGTCTCTCTCTCCTGTATTTTTGAACATCTAGGGGAATGACATTTTCAGCTGAGGAAAATCAACTTTTGAATTTACTTCCCACATTGGCCTTGAGTGCATATTTATTACATTTCAGGTCACTGTGTAAACACCATCTGGTTACTCAGGCTGTTGCCTGAGGGAAGAGGGTAGGTTATACATTTGCCTGTTTGGCAGTTGAATCTGTTTAGATTTAGTCAACTAATTTTTATCTATTTTATAATATATTTTCATACTCCCAAAGACATGTGATGGCATACTGTAAACATCAAATGGCTTCACCAAAACAAGTATCATCAAAATGTGTATCCAAGCAAGCAATCCCATGTTTAACTGCTTGAAGAAAAAAATATCGTATTGACTCTCTAGGTCATCAGTTGGGAATATATCCAGGTCAGAAATTACCAGAAGAAATTACTGTCCAGTAGATGTTAGATGGTGTATATTTAATTTGTGTGGTCTAAGCCATATAACAATTTTATCACCACTGCAACTACAAGGACCAACTGGCAATCTTGTAGTCAGTCTCTTCTCAGAGGCCAGGGAGGATGAACTGTTCATTTCACCACAGAGGTAACTTGACCAGGTCAGGATTGACACAAGTTAGCAGAGCAGTGTTGGAGAAGTTTCAGCTGTTGCTGCCCATGATGTTCTTGTTCTGTGGTGAATTAGAAGACTTACCTTTCCGGGATGCTTAGTCCAACACTTTTCAAATTAACTATTTAGCTGGTCATGTTTCCATATTGGATAATAACTAAATTAATTTTCAAAATACACTTTTTAGGGCTTTACAATGTTAGCATTAAAAATAACCTCCCTTATGGGAAAAAGCTTGGCTTTTAGTAGTATAGACACATTTATGCCCGTAAAATTCAGAAACTTCATATTTTAGAATTAAGCCATTACTTTGTAATGTTCAACATGTCCTTAAGGCAGTAAAAATAAAAAGCAGCTGAGTTGTTAAAGCTTGAAAAATCAGTTATTGAGCCACTTTATAAAACCATTTTAAAAATACAAAGAAAAGAAAGAGCCCTTCAGAAATAACGTTGTACATTACAAACCGGAAGATCTATTCTATTCTGACAGTGTTGGAAGGGTGTAAAGGGCTTGGATCATGTGGGAGTGTGACAGCACAAGCCTCCCCAAAGTTCCAGACCTGTCTGTTTTGAGGGGGGAAACCAAGGATTTGTCTTTACTAACAAAAAGGTGGTTTTGTTTTGGGTTTAACTGCATATTGGCTAACAACACATGGGGAAAGGCAAAAGAAAATTTTTAGTTTTCGCAGGTTAGGTTCCTTCCTAAGGTTTATCTTGACCTGCTAAGGTCTGAAAACTACAGATTGCTTTGCCCACATTAGGATTTTAGCATGTGCATCTTTTTTCTTAGGGCATGGCTACACTTGCAGATGTAGAGCGCTTTGAGTTAAACCAGCCTTCGTAGAGCGCAGTAGGGAAAGCGCTGCAGTCTGTCCGCACTGACAGCTTCAAGCACACTGCTGTGGTGACGTTTGCATCACTTGCAGCAGCATTGGGAGTGGTGCATTATGGGCAGCTATCCCAGCATGCAAGTGGCTGCAATGTGCTTTTCAAATGGGGGGGTTGGGGTGGAGTGTGACAGGGTGTATGTTGTGTGTATGTGAGGGGAGAGAGAGTATGGCAGCATGCTGTCTTGTAACTTCAGACAGCAGCAGATCCCCCTCATCCTCCCCCCCCCCTCCCACCTCTCTCTCTCACACAGCATTCCACACTAATGGTTGCTACAATGACAAGAGTGGCCACTTGACTTAAGGGGATTATGGGACATTTCCGGAGGCTGATCAGAGCACACTAAAGCAACACCTCATTCACACTGGTTTTGCGGCGCTCTAGTGAGGGCGCAGCAAACATTATTCCACTCGCCAAGGTGGAGTACCAGCAGCACTGTAGCTACGGAGTCAGAGCTCTCTATGTGCCTTGCCAGTGTGGACGGGAAGTGAGCTAGTGCGACCGGGACTCCTTTGTTGCACTGTAACTTGCAATTGTATCCAAGCCCTTAGTATAGACACAAGCTAAGACAGACACAGAGAAAGGAGCCTTTAGTTAGTTAATACTTTATCTAATTCAATAGAGCCAGTTCACACCTTTCAGAAGCAAACCTGCCCCTCGTCCTTGGCTATGAATTGATCTCTTGTAGCAAATTGGTGTGGTTCCACTGTGAAGGAAATGGATTTGGGGATCACCGGGAAGAGATACACACCATCTCCATGACACAGAATTTAACTCTGTGGAATCATCTATACAGTACTGCACAGCAGGGATATGGAGGTATGAGGTGAGGTTCTGCAATTATGCAGATTCATCAGATGCTCAAACTTACTTAGAGGTGCTCAAACAGGGGTGCCATTTAGGGAGGACTACTGCCTCTCCCCCCACCCCCAAGTTTCAGACAGGAGGTGTGCTCCCAGGCAGAGATCCTAACTACAGCACGGGCATTATTATGGAATGTGAGTTCTGCAGAGGAGAAATGCCGCTGGAGCAAAGTGTCAGTATTTTGTTTATAAACAGAAGCAGGGTGATCATACAGCAATTGTGGTCCAACCCTGTCTTCCAACACCCTACTGCAGTGTCTGCCAACAAGCCTGTGGCTCAAGAATTGGACGCCTCAGTCACCAAAGGACCCATAAAAAATAAAACCTGTGAAAGAGATCATCCTCCACCTAGAGGGATTGCCCACAATTAAGATAAGAAAGGGCTGGTAATTACCTGTAAAACAGGCATCCCTTGGCAGGAGGTTTGGGGGGGAGCTGTTGGAGAGAGAATGCAGGGGACTCAGAAGAAATGCAGCCAAGCCAAAGTTACACTCAGAAAAGAGGGAGATTTGAGGGGGATAGGTGAAAAGAAGGGGCCAAAACCCAGGGGAGGGAGAGCAGTGATACAGAGAGGTTCCCACTCTACCTGGGGTAATTATGTTGTCCCATCATCATTGTGTCTGAATGCCTCACAATGTCTAAATTTCTCCTGAATAAGACGGCTCAGATATTTAAGTATGAAATATATAGTTATTGAGCACTTTTTAATATGTGAGTGGAAACACTGATGGCAATAGAAGTTTTACCTGATTAAGGACTAGAGGATTTGACTCTCCAACTTTCTTTCAAGACAAAGATTTGCCTAGAACTCCTGTGCCTGTTCCTTTCCTGCTTGCAGTGGCCCTGAGATTTTCTAATCTATTATTTGCAATGGGGTAACACCCCTAGAGATCCCAGGCAGGTGCAATTTAAACTCACAGGGCCTTGCTCTAGTAGAATATTTCAAAAAGTTAAATGATCTTTTCCACGTTAATGAACTGCAAAAATGTGATAGAATAATAATGTAGATTTGTCTACAGTTTCTTCAATTGTATTCAAGAGTTAGTAACAAAGTCAGAATATACATTAAAATTTTAGACTTAACCAGTGTCCCTTAAGTGACTTAGCCCAAGATGTGAGAACGTGTTACTATTAGAGCTGTGTGTGTCTAATATTTATTTAATTCTCTTTTTTATGTATAGGAATTAGTTACAGTGCTCCTATCAGCTAATTTCTAAGTTATCTGCAAAAAAAAACAGAGTTTTCAGATGTCTACGTAGCCCCTGGAATCATGGTTAAAGTTGTGTGTCTGTTCCTGCCCCCCTCCCGCCCCAATCTAAAACGGCATCCCTGTGCTCAAGAGACTATAGTAGCCATGGAATATTTCCTCTTCTTTAAAGTTCTCTGGAGGAAGGATTCCTATCTCTCTGCAGTCCTTTGAGGAGTTTTGCAGCACACAGCCTGCCTGGTTCTGCTGTGCTATATTTTGGGGGGGAAATGTATATATTTTACACCTCTATTGTTTCGCTGTCTGCAAATTCAGGAAGAACTCACTGCATTGGTTTACTTTGAGACCATATTCAGAAGATTAGTTAAATTCTGCAAAAATGGATGGATGTTTACCCCACTTGCCAATGAAAGTTTCCTAATTGCCATTGGATTTCTTCAGCCCTGTTTTAATGCACCATTTATTTATTTATTGTATTATAACTGCTTCATAATTTGGGCTGACATCCTGTACCTGAGATAATACCTTAATGCCCCTCAAAAGAAAGAATTTTCGCTGACAGTCCATAACTTTTCCTTTGGACCTTTTGATTTCTATTAGGTGTATATCACTAATTCTTTTAAGAGTTCCTAACTGTATATTTGAATATGGAACCTACATACGACTTCTGTCTTTGATTGATTTTATATATATATATATATATATATATATATATATATATAAATAAAAATCAGGGTTCAAGAAGAATCAAAATGGTCTGTGTGTCCACTAAAGTTGGTGAAACTGACATGTCAGTGGACTTCACTTAGAATACGTGAGTAATGATTACTGGTTACTGTACTTACACTCTAGGCTCTTAACCTGCTATCAGATTTGTGACAGTAGCACATGCAGAGCCCCATTGACTTTAGTGGGATTATAATCAGTGAAGCAGTGTGGGATACTGCCCAGATTTCCCAGAATGCAACAACATAAACATAAGTGCAACATGGTAAGTATGGACAGGCCATTTTGTTTGAAACATGGTTTTCCCAAGAATAATGCTGATGTGTGCATATGCTGTCCTATTCCCAGTAAATGTGATTGTCTTTCTACGAAAGGGGTTTAGAACCTAAAGGAAAATACAGAATCTTATGTCCCTAGGTTTTGAGGGTATCTGAAATTTTGGCAGCAAAACATGCAAACCATGGATAGTCAGTGGGGACATTAAAAAGTAGAGTCTGTATTTGCCAAGGCCACTCTATCTTCCCTGATTATTGGAAAAGTAATGTTGTGTAGGAAACTGGAGACCTTAGAAAATAGCTGTAAAAGAAAAAAAATTCGAGTCCTTGGAATGAAAGAGTATGTAGCTCTCATGATATGTAAACAGTCGAAGTGCAGCTGTCACCTGATGTCAAAACTTGGGGGAAAGTTTCTCTCAGAAACAATTCTGCCTATGTAACCTTTTCTATACCTTCTCTGCTTTTTTATTGTGGATATTCACATGAAAAAAATAACATTTAAGAATTTATGTTCATCTGCTGGTGGATGTGGATTATTCTGACACTGTTGTATGGCGGGAAGTATCGTTCTGCCACTGGCACTCCAGCTCACCACCTTCAAGAATGGAGCATCTTACAAGCTGCCTTTACACTGCCAAGTCTAGTTCTAAGTCTAGCAGGGCCCTGGTATTATTATTATTATGGTGTACCTATTATTAATGATTAATTATTTAACATCTATACTGTGGTAGAAGACAGCCAGGTGGGGCCCCATTCTGCTAGGCACAGTACAAGCATCAAGAAAATGACAACTGCTCCAAAGAGCCTACAATCTAAAAAGTCAATAAATACCAAGTTAAAGAAACTACATGTGGGTCAAAGTAGGCTCCTGGGAAGACAAGGTAACAAAAATAATTAGCTAAGAATTGCACTGTCCTATCAAGAGCAGTAATCCCAACTAGCCACCTGCCTAACAGTTTCCTCTGATACACATATTTTAGTAATGGCAGGGACCAAAGTATTAATTAGATGTGCTACCTTTCAAGAATAAGCCAGCAGATTCCACACAAGAATGGGATAGGTGTGAGTTTAGCAGGAAGGACAATAATATGTGATGGCATATGATGTACCTGAAGGGAGATAGATATGAGAAAAAAGGAAGTTTTTAATATGGACCATGATTTGCTCTGTGTGTGTAAAGTACCTAGCAGAATGGGGCCTCAATCTTACTTTTGAGGCCTTTGGTAATCCCCAATGCAATAATACTGTACTCCCATTTAAATTTCAGTAGTGGGGTTTAGAACTTAGAATCATAGAATATCAGGGTTGGAAGGGACCTCAGGAGGTCATCAGTCCAATCCTCTGCTCAAATCGGGACCAATTCCCAACTAAATCATCCCAGCCAGGACTTTGTCAAACCTGACTTAAAAAACCTCTAAGGAAGGAGATTCTACCACCTCCCTAGGTAATCCATTCCAGTGCTTCCCCACCCTCCTAGTGAAAAAGTTTTTCCTAATATCCAACCTAAACCTCCCCCAGTGCAACTTGAGACCATTACTCCTTGTTCTGTCAACTTCTGTACTTACAGAATTATTACTATACAACCTGTTCTGTTACTTAATCCCTAATTTAGATTACTAATCTGTGTCATCATTAATTATCTCCACTGTAGATAATTTTGATGTCACACAGCATTATGATTTAAATAGAAGAATAATCAAAAAGAGCTAGTAAATTCTTAAGAAACCACATTTTGATGCTCACTGACAATATATAATTGCAAGAAAGAAAGAAAAAGAATCATAGGGCAAGAGGGAACCTCAAGCGGTCATCTAGTCCAGCCCACTGCTCTGAGGCAGAACCAAGTATATCTAGGCCATTGTTGATGGGTGTTCGTTTAACCTGTTCTTAAAAATTCCAATTAAAGGGATTCCACAACCTCCCTTGGAAGCCTATTCCAGTGTTTAACTAATTCTTAGTTAGAAAGTTTTTCCTAATATCTAACCTCAATCTCCCTTGCTACAGATTAAACCCATAACTTCTTGTCCAACCTTCAGTGGACATGGAGAACAATTGATTACTGCCGTGTTTTTAACAGCCCTTAACATACATATGTGCTAATAAAACATTGTAAAGATTTTAATGGTGATTACAGTAGGAGCATTTATAATTCCTCTTGAATTAGAATTACCGATCCAGCATTGCAATAGAGCTCATTTACCTGAAATCTGCACTTTGTTGCCTCAGAACAGACTAACTCAATAATGCCTTTAGTACGCTACTTTATTTCTTGTTCAGTTGGCTTGATCCAGATAGTTTCCAAAGCTTTGCACAGGCTTTCACACCTTGGAACCTGAGAAATACTTTTGTAGAGAATAACTCCTTTGGAGAATTGAGCTGTTATCACTCTAAATTACAAGATGTGTCAGGTCCTACAATTTTTAAAGTAGTTTTTCCTAATGTTTAAATGGGTGGGCTTTTTCCTTTAGTAATTGTATGAGTAGGAGGAACTATTAACAAATTTTCATATTACTGTAGCGTAGCATAAAAGTATAATTGCACACTGAACTCTTTCCATTAAAATTTTCTTAAGTGCTTTTGTTAATCTGAAAGTTCTTTCCAGATATCTTGAAAATATATATATATTATTTTTCCTTGCTATGCAGTCATCCATTTTCAAGAGCAGGGTTAATTATTTTCCCCTGCAGATCTGCAGTATTCTACAGGAAGACTTGTGTGTACTGAACAAGAAGATTCATGTTTTTTGCATAAAGCCTGTCTTCACAAATTTCTATTTCTTGGAAGGGCGGGGGAGGAATTATAGCATCCTCTTTCCAAGAGCCTTCAAATTTTTAACTAAACTTGGATACTTGTCTTTTAGTAGTATTTATATATTTGTTTTTTTCCTATAGAGACTGTCCAGTTTGACCAAAGTACATGGCAGAGGGGCATTGCTGGCACATGATGGCATCTATCACATTGGTGGATGTGCAGGTGAACGAGCCTCTAATAGTGTGGCTGATGTTATTAGGCCCTATCCTTGCAACAAAGCCCATTGCCAACTGTGCCCACATATCTATTCAGGGGACACCATCACAGGGCCTAATAACATCAGCAATGCCCCTCTGCCATGTACATTGGTCAAACTGGACAGTCTCCATGTAAAAGAATAAATGGACACAAATCAGATGTCAAGAATTATAACATTCATAAACCAGTCGGAGAACACTTCAATCTCTCTGATCACACGATTACAGACATGAAAGTTGCTATATTACAACAAAAAAACTTCAAATCCAGACTCCAGCGAGAAACTGTTGAATTGGAATTCATTTGCAAATTGGATACAATTAACTTAGGCTTGAATAGAGTCTGGGAATGGCTAAGTCATTATGCAAGGTAACCTATTTCCCCTTGTTTTTTCCTACCTCGCCCCCGTTCCTCAGACGTTCTTGTTAAAACCTGGATTTGTGCTGGAAATGGCCCACCTTGATTATCATACATATTGTAAGGAGAGTGATCACTTTAGATAAGCTATTACCAACAGGAGAGTGGGTTTGTGTGGGGGGGAGGGGGGGAGAAAACCTGGATTTGTGCTGGAAATGGCCCACCTTGATTATCATACACATTGTAAGGAGAGTGATCACTTTAGATAAGCTATTACCAGCAGGAGAGTGGGGTGGGAGGAGGTATTTTTTCATGCTTTGTGTGTATATAAAAAGATCTTCTACACTTTCCACAGTATGTGTCCAATGAAGTGAGCTGTAGCTCACGAAAGCTTATGCTCAAATAAATTGGTTAGTCTCTAAGGTGCCACAAGTACATAAAATTTAAATCACACACTCATCTAAGGTTTCCTACAAAAGTTTCTCACACATTCTCAATCACCCACCTTCCCATGGATGAGAGAGAAAATATGGGATTTGCAGCACTCCCTAAGAGTTAACAAACTTGAGTTACTATGAATCACAGCAAGAAGCAAATTTCAAAGATGTGGTCCCTAACGAAAAGCATCATTCCAGAAGTCCCCTTTCTCTCAAATGTTTATCGACAACAGTTAAACAGAGAAATGGGGTTAAAATGTATCATTTTCCTGTATTTTCTTCAGGTGTTTTCAAAGTCTTTCTTTACCAGCCATTGCTTTATTATTATTATTTTATTCTTTGGAATATTCTTTATTCTTTATGTTTCATCAACAATAACAAGTCTATTAATTCTTCTGATTATAAACATGAGAAATGACTGCCTAATTCAGCTGAGGGACTTGAATCTCTCAGGTGAATGCCCTAGCACTGGGCTATAGGCAGGGTGTCTCTGATTTTGACCAGAAATTCCATCCTGGATCTGAGAAACCTTTCTGACAAAAGTTTTGTCAAAACTGATAGAGGGGTGCAATGCCTGATTCAGAGTAGGTGTTGAAACCTGTGTTTACTGTATCCCAGGTGAGTGCCCCTAACCACTGAACTAGAGTCTGTTTCTCTTTCTCTCCATCCAGATTAATATTTAATTATTTATACAAAGTGGAACAGCTCCAGCCAAAGATATTGAAAAAGAGACTGAATCCCCAGCCTGGTGGTTAGGGCACTCACCTGAGATGTGGGAGACACAGATTCAGGTCAGACAGAATAAGGACTTTGTACCTGGGTCTCCCACGTTCCTGATGAGTGTCTTGGCTATTCTGAAGTCTCTCTCTCTTGTTTTGATCAGAAATTCCATTCTAGATCTGAAAACTTTCTCAGTTAACCTGTATTTTTCTAATGAAGAGACATTCATAGAAAAGATCCCAATCAGCTCGAGTAACTACACTAAATATAGATCTGTAAATTCACATTAATGATGTGATCATGATGAACTACAGACTGTAACTCCAAAAGAAAAAAAAAATACATATCAAGTCTTGACAGGTGCACTTTGGAGACTTTAAACCCAATGAGTTTCAAGATCAGAATTGTAGTTACTGGATCATGAAGTAAAAAGAAATTGCTGCGTTTGTGTACGTATTTGTGAGAAGATTTAAATGCTTGACAGATTTGAGGTAGCCATCTTCTATTCCATTTAGTGAATTGCTTGTTTAATTGTGGAGATTTCGAATACTTCACAAATAATTTTGCTATATAGGAGTGATTATTTAACTCACTTATTTTTGAGGAAAATGTGTCCATGATTCTGAATACTTGTGTATCATTTAAGTTAAGTCATGTTCAAAATTATCATATTATATATTACAGAACCCCCATTCACGGAGTTTATTTAAAATATGAGTTTTTGAAGGGAGTTTCGGAAAGTGTGTGTGTAATGTAATGTAATCATATATAAATTAACTACTTTGTTGACCACCAAGAATCTGAATCACTACAAACACTTTCCTAATATTGATATTTCTACAGCTCTGTCTCTGTGTGTGTATGTGTAGATGTGTGTACTCCATATAAATATGGGGGGGTGTATAAAATATACACACACAAACCATATTTATATATACACAGAGAGAGAGAGGTAGAAAATATCAATATTAGCATTTGGGATTTCAGGAAGAGAAAGAGCTATAGTTAAAACATAAAATGAGTATTTTATTACTTTCAGATAAAAGCGAGTGCATTTTACTTAACTAACTGTAACCCTTTTCTAAGGCCCCCGGTCAGCAAAGCACCCACATCAAGAAAAGAAAACATGCTCTTAAAATTTTAAATCAGACCAAACGTAACATTTTCCTGTGTTGTAGGGGTCAGGGGGAGACATGAGGAAGATCCTCACCAATTTCATAACTTTTATTTTATTCATTTAAATTTGATGTCATAGACATTTTATGTAGCATCTCTGTATATTTTAAATACTTATTTGATGGTGGTTTGCCAGATCTGGACCTAAATCATTACAATGGTGCTAAAAACATTGTAATCGAATCATAGAAATGCAGGGCTGGAAGGGATTTTGAGAAGTCATCAAGTCTGGCCCTCTATGCTGAGGCAGGGCCAAGTAAACCTAGACTGTCTCTGACAGGTGTTTATGCCTGTTTGCACATTTGTACTATATCTCCCCTTAAAATTGGTGTGTGCCTCTTAACTAATACTCACTTCATAATTAGAAATGTGCATTACTCCATACTCAAGTCAATTGTTCCCCTTAGGTACCAAAGAACCCCTTTACAAATATCATACACTCTATAATATTATTTGGTAGCAGAAAACATTTGTTTGACCTTACGTGTCCCATAGTACACTTGTCTTCTTTGTTTGGGTAGGTCCACGCTTACGGTGACATGTAGAATACAGACACAGTATGCCCAGCTAGCACAGGTGTAGATGGTGAGGCAGAGCTTAGGCAAGTACAATAGACTAGTGTGTCCTACATTCCGAACCCTTGGTATATCCCCTACATATCTCTCTACGCGGCCAAACAGTGCCTCCCCTGTCTGCACTCTTTTTAGCAATGTTGCATCCTGCGGCCTCTCTGCTTCCGGAGCCTTTCCCTGCCACAGTGAAAGACTCCAGCAGTGGGGAAAAGCTTTGCAGGCAGGAGGTTCTCTCAGCTCCCCATCTGCTAGAGCCATTCCTTGCTATAGCAAAAGGCTTTGGTAGTGGGGAGCTGCTGGGACCGTTTCCCACTACCTCCTTCTTGCCTGAGCCTTTCACTGCCTTGAGGAGCTATATCTGGTGAGTGTGGACACAGCCTGCCTTTTACTGTGGTGTGTAGCTACACATATCCTGCATGTCACAACAGATGTAGGGAAGTGTAGACAAGGTCTTCTAAAAAGAATCCCCCAGCTTTTCCCATTTTCTGTCTATGTGCCTTTTAATTGTTCTTCAATATAGAAATGATGAAAAATAAAACATTCTTATCTTTGTAAACTGAGGGTAGGTGCTCCTGATTTTGCCTGTAACTCCCATTAATGTGTCAACTTGAACTTCTGTTGTAATGTATAAACTTCAAGAGGAGGATACATTCCCTCTTCCAGTTCCTTTTGCTTGACAAAGCCATCAGGAGATGTTCATAAGAAGATGTTTATGACTATCTTGTTGAGAAGCATAGCCAACACAATCTAAATTATAGTATATTCCAATTATAGAATAATTCTAGTTTCACATAACTGCATTTGGAGGATGGGGAGATCCCTACTATGAGCATCAACCATTTCTAATATAGAAATAATATCCCAACCAGTAGCTTTTCCACATTTTGACTGATACTGTAATAGTTTTGTCATGGAAACTGAAGTTTTCTGATTATTTGTGCATGAATAGTGTGACATTCCCCTCTGGCGTTGGCTGGACCGGTGATCTGCTAGGTCACTCCAATCCTCGACTGTGGGAGCCAGGCTTACCCTGCTCTGCTGTGATAACCCCCCATTCCTGGGGTGTTCGCACACAGCCTCTGGCATGGAAGCTGTTCCTTGGATTGTGCCACTGAACAACACTAGCCAATATCTCTGGTCCCAGACACAACCCTAGGAACCTCCATCTTGCAGTGTCCAGTTATGCCTGCTGGATGCTGCAAACTTATATGAGTTCATCAATTTAACAAAGAAATTGATATGTACCAGGCTTGTATCCCAAGGGGAGTCTCTGACTCTTCAAACCAAATGCACTGCTTCAGGTAGAATAAACAGTTTTATTAACTACAAAAATAGATTTTACGTGATTATAAGTCAAAGCACAACAAGTCAGATTTGGTCAACTGAAATAAAAGCAAAATGCAGTCTAAGCTGAGCTTAACACTTTCAGTGCCCTTACAAACTTAGATGCGTCTCACCACAGGCTGGCTGGTTACCTTTCAGCCAGGCTCTCTCCTTTGATCAGCACTTCAGTCGCTTGGTGGTGATGTCTGTAGATGGAAGCGGAAGAGAGAGGTAGAGCATGACAAACGTCTCTCCCTTTTATCATGTCCTTTCTTCCCTCTTGGCTTCCCTCCCCCCCTTCAGTGTTAGGTGAGCATTACCTCATCGCAGTCCCAAGTGACCAAAGGAAGGGGGGTGATTCACTCGAGAGACCAACGGTCCTTTGTTGTTGCCTAGGCCAGTGTCCTTTGTTCCTGTGAGGCTGGGCTGGGTTTGTCCCATACATGCACTGATCAGGTGTGAACTGCCCCTTTGATTCTGGAGAGTTTTTGCCTGGGCTTGCTTTAAGCCAATAGAACACATTCTCAGTCTCATAACTATATACACGAAATTACAACCTATAACATTACTATAACAATGATTGCTATAACATTACTATAACAACAATGCTCAGTGCATCGTGAGCCTTCCAAAGATACCTGACATGACAAACTTTGCATTAGATACAACACAATCATATAACGATGAACATGGGGATGCTGGGTGTTCCCCCAAGGTACAGAACATCATAATAGCTACACTCAGCTTCTTTTATTTCTTTAAAAGATGTATAGCATAGGTGTATAGTGTGATTCCCAGGCCTGGTTTCCAGACTGGGAGGCCTGTGGAGGCCAGGGAGTTTAGAGGGATACCTCTGGGACATGAGGTGGAAAAAAGTCTTCTAACGATTAAAAATAAAAATGATATGCCACTAAGAACTCTGAGTTGCAATATCTGCTTGTTTCAAAAAAATTGAAATACATGCTTGCCAGCTGAAGATTGTTAGTAGCACCACTATATTTTAAGTATATATACATGATGTACTTACTTGAATAACTATACCTACATCCACGGCAGAGACTTTTCACTTTGGCATAGTTCTGTGAACCTGAGTTCCTATTTTGTCCACAACTTGTGCAAGGATGTTTATGGCTGAGGCAATTCAGAAGTTTTAATCCAGCTACATCAGATTCACAATCCATAGATATTCAGATCGTGAGTTAAAAGAAAAAAACCTATGGAGCTTTTGCGACTGCTGCAGCTATGATATGCCAAGTAAGAAGCTAAAAATAAATCCGCCAATGAAAAAATTTCAGATTAGCTTTAATTTTGTTCAAATTTTAACTCCTGTGGGCTTTTTCCTTTTCTGTGTCATCAAAGAAACTGACAGGTTACACTGGCAAAATTCAGGGAGATGAAGATGTATTGGAATCACCACATATGGTGATGTATTATGCTTTTCTGATTTTCAAATGCCCTTTAAAATGAATATAACAGCACCATGAGAAATGTGTAGGATCCTATGAATGCCTGGAGATTCTTTAATAAATGTACATTGCACTTCCCAAAGCCTCTAGGTGATGTTTCAGGAAGGTATTTAAGCACATGAATACTTTAAAGTGTGTGAGTGTTCTGACTACAGTGGAACTACTCGTGCTTAAAATTATGCACATAGTTAAGTACCTGGCTTGATGAGAGCCAATATTTAAAAGTTTGAATAACTTTTTTCAAAGGCACCTAAATCATTTAACAACATTAAGTCCTATTGAAAGTCAAGCCTAAATCACTTTGGCACTCTGGAAATTTTACACAAAGTTCCAATGGAATTAACTGTAGCCGTAAAATGAGTTAAAAAAATCTGAATTTCTAGTAAAAATTGTCTTTTGTTAAAGGGTTATAACTTGTCTTTAAAATTCTCTTCAGCTCAAAGACTTTCATACAATTTTACTATCCAGGAATAATTCCCGAGGAATAAAAATTACATTTTATTTAAAATATTTTTTAAAAAAAATGTATAAAAATAAAATAAAGTAATTTCAAGTTCTTTACTTTGGACTGTTTCTTCCTCGTGGTTTATTAGAGTTCAAACCAAAATTATGTTAGTTTAAAAACCAGCTAATACATAATACCTTTTTCTTCATCAATATGAAATTTTAATTTCATATGCAAATTGACTGTTTCATACTCAAACCAGAAGAACTTATAAATTTTGTTGGCACAACTGAGACATGGTCAAAATGTATTCCTTAATTTTTTATAGTCATTTAAAATTTTATTTAGTAAGCATTATAACAGTACTTTCTGTTGTACATTATATTTTATCTTTTGTACTTCACATTCCACATAAAAAATATAGACACTACATATTCACAGATTGCATTTGTTTTTGTGCACCAGCATCCAAATGCAATCAAAACTTACTCTTGGGGGAAAAAAAAGATTTCCTATGAATGTTGAGTCCTTTTTTATTTCCTCAGGAAAAAATGAAGAGTGAGCTGGTCTTTGCTTGCAGCAACACTTTTTCACTTCTACAGCAGCATATGTAAACTGCTAGTTTTCAGATTTGTTCTCTGTATTTTTTTTTTCGTTTTTTTTTAACAGGGATATTGATCACAAACATCAGTGAAGGGCATATTTTAGTAACTGTTACTTCAAAAAGAATGTAACGTGTGACCCCTTCATTCATTCATTCTTCCATTTTTTTAAATGAGAAAACTGTTGTCATCCTGCATATATGGCACTTTGTAAGTTTATAAGCAAAATAAAATATACAGTAGATTAAGTATGATAGTTGGCATAAATAATTGACACAAATTTATAAATCATATATATTAATGAATATTCGTGTGTGTAAATATGCGAGTATGCTGTGCTTATTCAGGAATTTTATAACTTTGTTTTAAGCAGTAGTTTTAAAATTAGAGTTGTGCTACAAAGATGTAACTTCAGACTATGCAAAATGAGTATCAAATATTGTGTGTATAAATGACTGAACTTTTAACAGCAAAAAGGGAGTGGTTGCTACAACTAGAAATGATAAATAATCTGGCAGTTTACATTAGACACTAATGGAACCTAAAAGCTTTTAAAATGACAAAAATCTCACCAACTTTGGTGATTCATAATAGGATCGTTTTTGTTACACAGGTTGGTCATATAGTTGACAGTTTTCTCCTTGTGTGACTCTCTCCTATAAATTATTGTACTGTGTTATCTGAGAGAAAAGCCATTATAGTTGCATGGAAGAATAAAACAACATTTCTTCTAAGGATTAAAAGCAATTTCCAACAGGAAATGTGTACTCTCCCTACACTCGCTCCTTTTTCTTTTTTTCTAGTAGTTTCAGTGGAAATCCCATAATTTAATCCTCAAAGAAAAGTTCCACTATTGTGAACTATCTCAAAACTGTATTATACTGTGTGAAATTTATTTTTACACAATTGTATTTCTTCATGGTACAGTGATTTCCATTTCCTCTATATTGGTTTATACATACTAAAATGTAGTAAAGCTGGTTTGGTGTATAACGGGATTTGTATTGTATTAAATTATAGTTCCTAAAACAACACAGATTGCAGAATCCTCTTTAGACATTCAGTGCTAAATCTAATGAAATTTCTGTTTAGCTTTGACTGCTTCCCTTTCCACTGTTTTGACAGTAGTTATCCCTGTAAGTGCTCTCCATATCAGGCTCCAGTAGCTTGAATGTAACCTGATCTGTGTTTTGTATAAATGTGTTGTCTGCTGACCTAAAGAAGAACACTTGCATCAGCTACATTGATCAATCCACATCACTTCCCATCATTTAGTAGACAATTAATACTGCAATGTAAAGACTCCCCAGAGCACTTGTTTAGAGCTGGATCGCTTTACAGAGGAACCACAAGAGCTGTGCACAAGCGGAGGAGCGGGGAGGGAAAGCTAACTAGAAAAAAGAGAAGCATAAGAAAACTACGTATACTGGCCAAATTAATTTGCATTTCACTTGTCAGGCTTCCATCCTGATAATTTTGAAATTGCATTGGTTTCTACTTTAAATGCTTTTGGAAAAATTCCATTTTTGTAGATTGTGCCTGGGTTTAGTTTAAAAAAAAATTTTTTTTAAAGGTGCTTTATTGAAAAGACAACAAAATAATACTGGGGCACATCCATGTACGTAATCCCTGAAAAATATGCACTCCATTGTTACGGGCATATAGCTTGATGTTTGAAAAGTATTGCCATTTTATAATTAATCTTATGGGTTGTGAACCTGGCATCTTTCAAAAACACTGATTTTACATGTTTTAGTCTTTATTTTATTTTGTTAAGAAAATATTTCAGTAGAGGAGATATGGGTTGGTTGTTTTGATGTCTGTCTTTGTTGTAGGCCAAACACACGATTCTGAACTAAGGAGTTGGCTGAATTGTTTCTAAGAGTATTTGTAATTTTTAAGTTTGCCCATGAATTCTGTTAGAGTGGGGCTCTTAAAGCTTGTACTTGTAAACCTTTAGAGCTTTGCATTTCATCTTCAGAGATAATCATAAGAAATCAAATGAAAAGAATTTTCTAATGAAGGGTAAGATGGTTGCTTGCCCATGCAGGGGAGAAAGGGAGTGTAAGTTGCCCCCTTCATGTCCCTTACAGGCTTCCCATGTTACTATGCAAGGTGGAGAACAGTCATCACACCTCTTTCCCCCTTTCAAAGCTGGTAGATTGATAGGGGCAGGGAATGAGCGAATCAAGACTTGTAGGGGAAGTAAACTGCTACTGACATAGACCAGTAGCAAATTACTTCTCCCCAGTGCTCAGCACAACTACACATTGCCCATTGCTCAGGGCAAAATATACAATTATGATATAGCCCACAGTGATTTCAGAGTATTTCAGAATTCACTGTAAACATGTTAGTGCTCGCTCGCTATATCACTCAATTTCATTCAACATTTATTTGGGGTAGAGTGGCTGGATTTTTCAACAAAGCATTTTCAGGCTCTGAACTTTGTTTGTGATCCACACCAGTGATCCCTGAGCTAGGAAGTGTTATTTACTCCTTCTTATTACACAAGAACTAATTAAAATGACCGGGCAGCAGGTTTAAAACAGACAAAAGGAAGTATTTCTTAACACAATGCACAGTCAACCTATGGAACTCTTTGCCAGGGGATGTTGTGAAGGCTAAGACTATAATAGAGTTCAAAAAAGAACTAGATAAGTTCATGGAGGATAGGTTCATCAATGGCTATTAGCCAGGATGGGCAGGGATGGTGTCCCTAGCCTTTGTCTGCCGGAAGCTGAGAATGAGCAACAGGGGATGGATCCACTTAATGATTACCTGTTCTGTTCATTCTCTCTGAAGCACCTGGCATTGGCCACTGTCAGAAGACAGGATACTGGGCTAGATGGACCTTTGGTCTGACCCCGTATGGCCATCTTGTGTTCTTATGTAGGATGTGTTCTTATAAGACGTAGAAATACATTTTTCTAAGTGAGATGTCAATTGCTGTTATGCACCATTTTAGTCCATATTATTTTTGTCCTCTGTAATCTGAAAGTAAAATGTATCCTGATGTTGTGAGCAGGGATCTGTATTTGGGATTCCTCTAAGCTGTAGTGTCCTCTTGTTTTTAGGGGGCATGTTAGTCCCACCACAGCTAATGTTGCAATACAATTTCCTCTTAATGGGACTTTTCTATCTTTCTAGTCCTGTTCTGACTTAAAGCTGGTCAGGCAGGTCATCCACATGGAATTTTAAGTCAACAACGATGAGGGTGGATGATTGTGATGCAAGGAAGAGGGAGAGCCTGGAATTGAATTTGAGGATGGGTGGGTGTGTGATAGATAAGTGCAACATAGCTGGAGATTGGAAAGAAGACATGGACAAAGAGCTGTTCATGGGAGGAGAAAGAGTGAAGAGGGAGTGACAGGTGGGGTTGGGAGTGACAGGTGGGGTTGGAAGTGACAAAAGCTATAGAGGAGAAGCCCAATGCCTCTTTCACAGTCTCTGGAAGATGACTCAGGGTGAGTAATGGATCTAAGGGCTGTTTTGCTTAAGGCAAGAAGAACACAAAAGACTTATGTACAGAATCGGCTATGTGATTTATTTTAAAAAGACCTGTTACTCTGATGTACAGAATAAATACGTACACTGTCAGGTGGACACTGGACTTTCTGAGTATATCCTTCCTGGAATTCATAGCACTGTCTGATTTGATGAACAAGAGCACAAGTGAACTGTAGCTCATGAAAGCTTATGCTCAAATAAATTTGTTAGTCTCTAAGGTGCCACAAGTCCTCCTTTTCTTTTTGCGGATACAGACTAACATGGCTGCTACTCTGAAAAGAGCACAAGGGTCATTCTGGAGTCTAGATCTCGAACGTGGCAAGTTCAACGTGAGCCGTCTAAGCCAGAAGAACTCAAACTGTGGTCTGTAGTGAGCTGGATAATTATATGGTGCTGGCTTTTATCGTTTCCAGCTGCTAAATCACATTAGAAGACAGATGAAACTACATTAACTATTTTCCTTATGTTGTTTTTGTGTATGTAGTAAGAAACTGTTGTAGTTGTTACAGGGATCTGGTATGTATGACATGAGTGGGATGGAAAGTGGACTGGATAGTGAAGAATGAGAGAGAAATTGGTCTTGAAAATAATCTCCATGTTAAGTTGCAGTCCACAGTCTGAAAAGGTTTAAAACTGCTGGGCTAAACCAATATATTTTCTATCCAGGTTACTGATCACAGAAATATTTTAAATGTTGATCTTTAGTTTTGCACATGGTTATATTAATGCTTGTAATAGTTATATTTTAATAGCATATTTTAGCATAACCCAACACCAGGCCTGAATGGCAAATACTGTGAATCCAGTTCAGTTGTCTCATTCTTGCTCTTCTTTTCCATCTGAACTGAGACATTATTTCTTTAATTTTTACTTACAATACTGTATGCACAGTTTTTTATTCACTTTAAAAGTAACTGTAGTTATGTCTAAGCCATATCTGGGCAAGGACCTAGCCAATATTGGCTAGCGTGTACATAGATATACGAGCAATAAAAATAGAAGCTATGCAAAATCATTTTTAGATCATCTTGGACAATAATTACAATGTTACCATTTGAAATTATCTTTCCATTTGTACACTTACTGTGGCAGGCAGGTAAGGGAATTTTTAAATGTTACACGGCTGCTACTCTGAAACCTCTCATAATACTTAGTTATCAGTTTTCGGTAATAAATCAAAACAGGGTTTTTTTGAGGTGTTGATGAGTCAATGAGGAAGTGCCTAAGATAAGAATTTATCTAAATAAGGGTCTTCTCTGTACAGGTACTACAGAGCGAGTGTGTTTGATCCAGGGAACAGTTGAAGCACTGAATGCGGTTCATGGCTTCATTGCTGAAAAGATTCGTGAAATGCCTCAAAATGTGGCCAAGACAGAACCAGTCAGCATTCTGCAGCCCCAGACCACTGTTAATCCAGACCGCATCAAACAAGTGAGTTTTTGGTTGGGAAAACAGAGGCACATCAGCTGCTTAGAGTTAATTTCTTTTATAAAGAGTCTTAAATCTTTAACATGTAAAGGGTTTACATTAAATGTGTTTTAGGAGAATGTCAGTGGTTTTATTTTTCTCTACGAATTTTTTGATCTCCTTTTGCTTATAGTTCTGTTCTATATTCAGTTTTTCCTCATCAGTATTTATACATAATATCTTATAAATTCAAACACCATTATATGATATGTATCCTTCATATGCTTCTTTTCTTTATTGTTTCAGGGAACACATTTTTCTGTTTTATTTGAGATTTAAAATATGGGCCTCTCTGTAAATCATTAAGATTTATTACAGTTCAGGAAAAATGGATCCAACAAATATCCTCACTCTTGTGTTGCAAAATAAATTATTTTTGAATGATTGTTTGGGTCATATTATGTACATTGAAAAGACCTACATCATAAAGTTGATGCTTGCAAATGTAAAGATTTTTTGTTGTAGGTATTTTCAACTATTTTAATCTATGCAATTTTTATCATCCTTGCATAAAGCTTGTATTGGCTTATCTTCAAGTATTACTACGTTTTGTGTAACTGTAAGGTAGTCACATACAAGGTATAATGATCCAAGAGTCTTCTTTTATTGAGTCACATTTTCCAAGAACATTTGAAACTGAGAAAAACATATCCACTAACAAGGCTCAAACACAATGATTTAGGTAGCTTTAAATTTATAATTTGTTTGGTATGTTACTTCTGGAGGAGGAGAGAAGAAAATTAAATGAACAGGCATTCAGAGGGAAGTTTCTTCTATCTTGTACTATATATTCTTGTTATATTAAGAATATGATGTGGTCGTATACAGTAGTTCACATTAGCTAAGTGTAATGACGTTATCTTTTTATTTATTCTGTGTACATTGTGTTTGTGTGTATGTGTGCACCCACATACACACATGCAGAGTGTGTGTATGATGGTGTGGTATATTATAAAAGCTTTATTAGCATGAGTTTGGGATGGCTGCATTACTCCAGAATGATGAAACCACTAGTTATTCCTGCAAGCCATTTCAAATGACTGCTGCTAAATACCACAACTTCATTTATTCTGTATATGCTACATATTTTACATAAAAATATTTTGAAATGCTGTAGAGAGTTAACAAAAAAACATAAAGTACTGTTTTACATATAACTTCCCCTGTAAAGTCAGGTGTCTTAGTTACCAGCAGTGCAACTGAAAATAATAACTATAATAGACTTTTAAATAGCTTTACTGCATATTTACACTTTTAAGTCCCATGATCTAACAAGGCTAGAAGCAATCAATATGATCATGAGATACTGGACCATAAACGTGGCAGTGGTACAGAATTAAATTCTGCCTCTCCTGCACCCCAGACGAGTGTAAGTTTTTTTTGGTTTTGCCTTTTTTCCCCACTGTTTTTTTTATTTCTTATCTGTGGGAAAAGAAGGAAACACCTCTCTGGAGGTTGATTTGAAAATATGGCAGCTGTTTGAAGCAGCTCAAATGTTTGGAATGTTAAAAATAAGTCCATGGGAGATGGATTAATAGGCAGAGTTGCAGATCAGGAAGTCAAACTCCTGATAAATACAATGTATAATGTATCTGGTCCTACAATTTCTGACATGATTCCACATTTTATAAATTTATAACATAAGGATAGTAGCATCACATATGGTGGGTGGGTGGGTGGGTGTAAAATGTGTGTGTGTACACAGATACATTTGTGTATCTATGTATTACAGTTACAGTCAAAGTTAAATTATGATTTCCAACTTTTCTTTTATAGCAAATAACACCTTTGCATGATAAATCCCTAAACTACAAATATTGGCTCATAAATCTAAATTACAAATGTACATGTTGTTATTCACCAAGGTGTGTGATCCTCACACATTTGTTCATAGATAAAATTTGGAATAAAGTAATCCATTCTCTGAAGTAGAAATATTTTTTATCTAAAGAATAGGTAAAACCCATGCTTAACAAATTTATAAAGGTTATGTAACATCTTATAACAGGCAAGTGTGAACTAGAACTCTGATGTCATTACAGAGTTTGGAAACAAATGGGCTACAACTTTATTGAACCGACCATAATAAGTCAAAACATAAACTATAAAAGCTTTGTGCAGATGAACCTTATGAATTATTCTTATTATAATTGATTTGTACAAACCTCTGTATGCCTCCCATTCCCATAATATGTGGGTGCATTTTACATGGCTTATATGTAAAAATATTACAGGTTTAGGCCCTAAATATCCCAGGAAGCCTCCACGCCCCAATACAGTGTAACCTGCTTATACAGGGCAGGGATGAAGAAAAGTTTGTAGGCTTAATGCTTGGAATTGCAGAGCTGAGAGTTAGAAAAACACTTGAATAAAAAAACCACACAGCCAATATGGTTTTCTGAATGTCTCCCCACCCTCAAGCCTCACTTATATAGGCTTGATTTCTCAAGTTTTCAGACAAATTGCAGGTGGTGTGGTGGGTTCAGAGAGGAGGTCCCTTGAGCAGTTGGACTCTAAGCTGTTTAGAGCTTTGTGGATGGTATTGAATATCTTGAATTTTGCCTGAAAAGTGACTGACCTCTTTTGTAGAGTCTGAACATCGGTGTGATATGTTCTTGCCAGTCCACCTGGTTCAGAAGATGTACTGTTGCTTTCTGCACTTGCTGAGCTTCCAAGCACCTTTCCCAGTTATTTCCAGGTAGTAAGTGTTGCTGTAGCTTATCCAGGAGGCACTAAAATTGCTGATGGCAATTGTAGGTTCTGAATAAAGGAGGGAAGAATGAAGTCCTTTGGCCAGCCAAAGATGAAAAACGGTATTTCAAGTTTCTCTTGTTGTCTGGAAATCCAGGCCAAGTTGTTAAAAACATAGGACCCTAAAATTAATTCAGTACTTATAATGGCAGCTACTGAATATTCAACCCATTTGAAAAAGGGATCTTGTTTAGCAGCCTAATTGTGGGTGCCAAACTTTGGGCTTCTGTTTTTGAAAATCTTTGCCCCAGAGTCTGTTACCAAAATGATTAAACCTGAATGCCTAAACACAGGCTCTTAAATACATATTTATTTTCCTAAATAAAACTGAAGTCAGTGGGAGATACTGGGGCTCGTCATCTTTGAAAAAAGTCTACTTTTGTTTTGGTTCCTAAATACGGATTTAGGAACCTGACTTTAGGCACCCAGGTTTGAAAATGTCAACCTAAGTCCAGAAGTGCCATTCTGATAATATCTGGGCAGACTCCTTCAAGTCGTGGAGTAATTGTAGACATTGCATATTCCTTAAAAAGATTCTCCCTGTCAATCAGCATCACTACCTTTTATTATCCATATACATCTTCAGCCAACTGACTGTCATCCAGGTCCCCATATCTGCAGACAATGAGAATGTATGGAAATAATTCCATCTTGGTCAAACGAGAAATATAAATATAGAGCTAAGTGTTATCAGAGAATCATAGGGTTAGAAGGGACCTCAAACAGAGGCTCTGACTTCCCCAGGTCCCGGGGGGTGCTCGACCCCCGCTCCGCCCCATGCCCTGCCCCCACTCCACCCCTTTCCCCAAGTTCTCACCTGCCCAGCTTCTTCCTGTCCCTGCCCTGTTCCGGCCCCTTCTCCCACCTCTTCCTGCCCCCACTCCTCCCCCTCCACCACAGCACCTCCTGCACGCTGCTGAACAGCTGATCACAGCAGGCGGGAGCGCTGGGAGGGAGAGGGAGGAGCTGCTCCCCAGGGCTGCTGGTGGGTGCTGAGCACCCACAGAGTTGGCATCTCTGTCTGCAAGGGTCATGTAGTCATGCCAAGATACAAGATTTGTTGTATCTAAGCCATCTAAGACAATCTGTGTGCGGCTCTGATGATTGCAGACAACCCCACCTCAAGACCTATCTATAGTGTCTCATAATCTCTGAACAAGAAGACAAGATTGGCCTTGTGTGACTTCACAGCTGAGATACCTTAAGGAGGAAGAAGAATCAACGATCTACCATCCTCTTGGATCTTCCTGTATGAATAGAACGACTTTAAAGCTGTGCTTCCAACCCTTGCCAGATCTAGCAGTATTTGAAAGCACATCTGATCTTTGTTCGTTGCTCTGAGAAGATCATTGACTGTTAAGGCTAATAGCATTTCTATGCCATATCTAGGTCTGAAACCTGACATTCTCAAAATTAGAAGATGCCAGATGCGGTTGGTGTTGGCCCCCACTACACTCATAATGATTTTTCTTTTAAAAGATTTACTCTTGTTGTTATAGAATTAGGCACCTGGCAAAAGCTGGCAGGAACATCAGTGTCAAGAAATGGTTACTTAAGCAGACACATCACAAAATCTCATCCCATGTTTTTATATGCATCATGAGTGTCTCCGTGCTCACTTAGGCAGTAGTGTAAACATAGCTTATGTTGGTATAACTTATGTCACTCACGGGTGTCAAAAACCAACCTTCTGAGTGACATAAATTACAGACACAAGTGCTCATATGCACATGCTACGGTGACAGAAGAGCTTCTCCTGCTGACATAGCTTCTGCTGCTTGTGGAGCTGATTTTATTATGCCAATGGGAGAGCGCTCTCCCATCGTCCTAGAGCATCATCACCAGACACACTGCAGCAGCACAGCTGCATTGGTACAACTGCGCCACTGCAGCACGGTACGTATAGACATGGCCTTACTCTGTTTTTTTGGAATATCCAAGGGGGACATGGGTGAGGAAGCAGGGCTAGATCTTACTATTTTCCTCCATTATTATAACAGGTTGTGGGGCAGGTGCAGGAGGAGAATGCTAACTCCTGCTTTTTTACTTTATTCTCGTCTCTTCCCGCCCCCCCCAAGCCCTGGAGAGGTTCCCGTGCTGCAAAGTGGCAGCTGCTATGGTTATGCTCCCAGCCCCTTGTTCTTCCCAAAGGGCTCATGAGATGCTCTTTTTCAGGTATCGTACCAAAGCAGGACTTTCTCTTGTTTTGTGACCAGGACCTCATGGGGGACCATAAACCCTTCCCAAGAGCTTTTTATTTTTTATGCTATCCCCTTTGGATAACTACTAATCTTCATTTTTGCCATGTAAAGTGAAAGTCAAGGATAGGACAGCATTTTAAAATCTTTCATAAATGTCTGTCTGCATATATTAACTTTGGTCTTCTTTCTCCCTTGCCTTGCACCCTGCATAGTTATTTACATTAGTCCAGATTGAGTGCAAAGTGGGTGGTGAAACACTGCCAGCTCAGAAGGGAAGTGCTTTACACCCACTTTGTGGAGTTACAAAGGTACAATGCAGTGGGAAGTCAGATCTTCAAATGGTAATATCAGCAGACTAACTTCTCTATGCTCTGGACTGTAATTAATTACCTAATCTTAATTATTGCTTAATAAAAACAAGCTTTTAAAAATCTATAGTTACGTATTTACACAACAGACCCTAACTTTTAAAGATACTTCATGATTATTATGTTGCCTCACTAGAGTCACACATTAAGAGTTTGTAATAGATTAAAAAAATAATAAACTGCAAAGTGAGCAGTTGCAGGGGAGACCCATTCTGGCACTGTAGAAAGCATACTAAGCCAGTCTTTCAGGTCCTCCAGCACAGTGATGTGGTGGAATCTTGCACAGCAGCTTTGTCCCTTGGCTGGCTTTAGTGCTAAAGCTATTCTGCCCTTAATTTTCATCAGCAATGGAATGCAAAATGATAGTAAAAAAGTGCAAAAACAGACCTGTTGATTTAAGCAATTTAAAATTAAACCACAGAAAGTAGATTCACATTATTTTAATGTTGCTTAAAAGTTAGGACTTTAAAAAAGGCTGAAACTCAGTCGGTCTTTAACCTCGTGTTATGCAAGGTCACCATTGTTTGGCAAGCCCTGCCATAGCCAACTACAAAGTGGTCAACTGCATGGAGTTTCAGCTTTAAATTTGAATGTCCTATTTCTTTGTGGTGTTGTCATAGCTTTACCATTGTTTAACTGTGGTATGTTATTATTTAATTTTCTGCCTTTTTCCCCCTTCCTCCTTCATTATAAAAACAAACAAAAACCCACCTAGTATGGCACTAAGAGTTAAAGTACTGAACAGTTAACAGTTTAAGTATTCAGTAGAATACTTGTGATCTGGCAGGTAAATATTTAATCTTATTTTTTAAATAATATTTAGGACAAGAGTGTGCCAGTTAGGCACACCTCAGCATTAAGTGAACTGTGGAGACGCCCCACCTCAGGAAGAAATCTCAGAGGCCTCCCTGAACACAAAGGGAGTGCACCCACTGCTGTAGCCAGCCAACTCCTTGCTCAAGGGTGTGAAGTATCAGTGTGTTACCGCTCTGTCTTCCTCCTACCTACTTTAGGATGTTATGCACCTTGAGGGACAGGGAGAGAGAGAGAAGTCTCTCAGAACAACTGCAGTTCTGTGTGAGCCACCTAAGGATGAAAATGCTTCTTGTATTCTCCCTAAATGCTGCACACTCTTGTGTGTGTCAGGCAGAATCTGGCTGTTGGTCAGTAAACCTTTTTTACTTTTTAATTTTGGAATCACTCTGTTCTAGGAGCACAAAAATATCTATTACCTCTAAACATAAAATATAAGAAAGGCCATAAAATGTGTGAACAAAGACAAAAAAATCATTCTGGCTTGGACATTGTTAGTGAAGTTTTAGCTTGCTTAAAAATTTTGTAAGCTCTTAAATATGGTGTAGAGGAGAAATTCTGACTGGCCTTTTACTATAGCCTTGCTAGAGGGCAGCCTATAATTACTGGCGAGCTTTGGTAATAATACGAATTTTTCAGTCTTGAAAACTGAGACTCCTTAATGTAAAATCATTTTATAATTTCTAATCACTCTATAATTCTCATTCCCAGAAGCCTAATAACTTCTAAATTCAAGTGCTTGCCTAATGCAAAATCCTCACTAAGTTTTTAAAATTATTCTACACTGTATAGTAATTCAAAACTGAATCATTTCCAACTTTCATTAATAAGCAATTCTGTCTAAAAGTATATTTCACAGATTTCTTATAAGGCATTTCAAGACATATAGATGAAACATAGTTTCCATTAATATGAAAGGAAATGATTTGTAAAGTAACCCAAAAAACAAAACCCACCAACTTGCCTCTTTCTTTCTGAAAATTCTTATTCGCAGTTGTATTCATGAGGAAATAAATAGATGGTTCACATAAATACATATAATATTTATGTTATTTAAAGAGAATTGTATTGGTTTATTTTGGTGGTGATGAAAGAGGTTTTGTTTGTATGTCTAAAAAAGTGCTATCTGATTATATATTATGCACATGTGTGAAATCTTTATTAAACTGTGTTATCCGGTTTGTAAGTGACCTTTTCTCCCTAATGCACTTGCGGGATATGTGACCTGAAAAACAACTGGAGTTAAAGAGGATTGAGCAAGGGAAAATGGCTAGAAAATATGCACAATGTACAAATTTAGAATCTAGTCCCAATCCCATGGATCTTAATGGTACAGAATCAGGCTCATTTTTTAATTGAAACATATTTGACAAAAATAGAGACTGCATGAGTTAAGAAATCTTGTTTCTGTGAGGACATGCATTAGTTTCTTGCATTATTTACTGTACTATTCAATGAAAAAGAAAATAGTGGTTATGCCAGCAACCACAGAAACAGCCCCTGCCTCAGACACAAAACACTTTGATTTGAAAAGCAATTTGCTATACATAATTTTGAATATTTTGTCAGTGGTGTGTGTGTGTGTTTATGAAAAAATGTTTATGCCCATTTTGATGCTTGTTTATTAACAATTGTTTTGTATTCAACTGTTCTGACCTCTTTTCATTGTATCATAAAGAAGTTTTTGAGAAAATAAAATAGTGGAGTGCTTCTATTATAGGTAATGTTCTGGTAGGTTCAGTATACCGTTCGAATACACGAAATGTTAGCATTCCTTTTTTTCCACTGCCAAATTTTTTCTGCTTTCAGGAAGGTGAATGTTCTTGTTAAATAAGAATTGTGTATATTCCAGCTGTTTTGTGTAACCTGTGCTACTGGTAAATGGGGTATTTCCCAGTATTAAATTGTTCCTATTTCCACATAAATGCAATAGTTGTACTTGCTGAATTCTCTCCATGACAGCTGTTTTAAATCCTCTTTTTTCTTCTGATTAATTAGTTTTAGAATATAAAAAAACAAAACACACACAAATTAATGTTGATGACACAAACCATCAGATTCCAGAAATATTACAATTGAGGCTGGTAGTGAAAAAGTCTAATCCTCATCTTGAATTCTGAAGTGTCTGTAAAATGTATTTTGTTCTTTAAATACATTTTAGGCCGAGAACTTTAATATTCAGTTTATTACAGGACACTTTTGGAATGATGGGTTACAGCCTTTTTACTCCCCACCTCCCCAACCCCATCCTGTTTATAGTGGTAAGGTAGACTTTTAACTAGACTGATGGAAATCAGTGCATTATGATCCACAACTTCGGATGAAATTTTGCCTTAAGTTACATTTATGAAACCTCATTAAACCAGAAGGGTTGCATTGGTGTAATTGACCACCATTAGCTCTGGTAAAATCCACAATTCCTTTTAAAAATAGTTCTATGCCAAACAAAGATGTATGACAAACAAAGCCATATACTATAGAGAAAGATGTGGGAGAATACTTAACAATTGATCTGTTTTTCTTTACAATATCTCCTGGTTTCTCCAGGTTTACATAATTTAGCAGAGGCCTATTATTTTTCAGGGAGCACATGGCAATATGTGCTGTGTTAGAAGCCTTTTGATAAAGCCCTAGCTGATGCTTGGGATAAATTCTTTTTGTTTATGGTGAGTTGAAGGTATGAAATAGGAGCCTGTTTGTTTATTAAAAATTCTATTGCTTTTCTGATGGCTTTATTTACAAATATATTCTGAAAATGTAAAATAAAGAGCTCTACATTGCTCTGCATATAGGCCTAATATTCAACACTGTATGCACAAAATGCCTGATGCATATCTTCAAGCCAGTATTCTCCTATTGCATATAACTTTCTGCATACATACAATCCCAATGTTCGCACATGCATTATGGGGTTTTGTTAGTGCTAAAGTACGTACACCCTTTTAAAAATATGGGTTATACTTTTTAGGACTATAAATAAATGCAAATACCAAAAATTCTGAAAGTTTACAAGTTTTGCTTTATTTCAAAGTAGTTCTGATTAATAGTTGTATGATGATATTAGGCACTAGGGTTGCCAGTTTTGTTTGGACATGTTCCTGGAGGTTTCATCACATGCCATAATCTTTAATTAAAAGTTAATCTTTAATTTCTGGATACTCCAGGACAATCCTGGAAGGTTGGCAACCCTTTTCTACAGTTTTTAAGTTCTTATTTCTCTCACTAATATTGGTGTACATTCAGATTTTCTAAGATATTTGAACATTGTAGAGATGTTCAAGAAAGTCTGATCTGAATGGGTATTGTATATTATGTCTTGAAAACGGAAGTCTGACATTCTCACTACATTTATATAAAATAGTTACTCTATTAAGAACTAATGTGTTTGAGAGCTATGTATATAAACATGTACATTTTAAATAGAGCAGTGCTTTTTGATAACGTGTTCAAGTATTAATGTTAAGTATATGTATATTTAGGAAAAAACATATCAATAAATATGACTTCTAATTCTTTTTTGTGTTAATTTTGAACGCAGGCTGGGGCTGCATTACTAACCTTTGCCCTTATTAAATTAATGATCTTTGAACACTAATGATAAATATATCATAGTAAATTGATGTGATGCCATTAGTTGCATGTTCATCCATCATAAGATTGATGTTTACATTTTTCACACATGGCTCTTGATTAAAAAAAAATCAGTGAATATTTTAGCAGTTTCTTTTATTGTTAAAAATCTTCAATAGCTGCCATTTTAATTGTTTTGGATATGGATAAAATATTATGAAATTCAGTTTGTGGGATATAGTCAGCATACAGAGTGGGTGAATAATTTAATGCCAAAGTAAACGTCACCACTTCTTCCCAGCACTAGCCTTGTTTGCTGATAGAAAGTTTTAGTGTGCTCATTGAACTTGCTGGAATTTGTATTTGCTTTAGTCTTTTTATGTACCCCAAGAAGAGGAGCGGGAAAAGAAAATATTCATGTGGTCAGCATATCTTTTAGTATTTATGTGAGTTCACCATAGAATCATAGAATATCAGGGTTGGAAGGGACCTCAGGAGGTCATCTAGTCCAACCCCCTGCTCATCATCTTGATTTCAAGTCATGAATTTGTTTTTATACACATATGCATGCATATTTACATGCATTACTTATTTATTCAATTGACCTTAAATTCCATTAAGTTCCAATGAGTAGGAGAAAGATTTTAGTCTTAGGCTTTATTTTAATTTTATTTTTCTGGTTACATTACTTTTGTTTGTTTATTTTTTAACTGTTCAGTCTAAGGCTTGTAAAGGTTGATTTGCTCCTGAACTGCTTTGTTCCCAGACATTGCCATCTTCCCCAACTACCACCAAGTCCTCTCCATCTGATCCCATGACCACCTCCAGAGCCAATCAGGTACAGTATCATCCTATCATCTACACCATACTTTTCACGGGTGACAGCTTGCAAACTGGAGAAAAAGATATGGTGGGTTAAGGATTTATTCGTTCATTCACATATATACACCCATAATCATAGATATCTAACGCTGTTGCATAAAGAACACTTTTCAGAACTTGGAAAATTAAATGGAAAAATCATTCTTCTCTAAATATACTTTTAATTTTTAAATCTTTGATAACAGTAAAATAGACTTTAAAATAGTAATTTTATTTTTTTTTAATCTTACTATTTTAATGTGTATTTGCAGGGTGTGTATTTGTGTATCATGAGTGCAGTAACTGTCCGTGTGTGTATGTTTATGTGTATGTATATATGCACACACATATGTAGTCTTTGGATCCCTTGTAAAATAGAATGGAACTATCCCTAAAACCATATTTAAATAAATGAATGTGATATTAGGAATGGTATATATTTAATTTTGTTTTTTAATTGTGACTTGTATGTAATCTAGAGGCATTAGTATTTAAACAGATTATGTAGTAAAAGAAATTAATTTGGAAGTAAAATTTAATGATGAAAAATAAAGTAAAATTAAGTCTATTTTAAAACATTTTTAATTACACATTCATTTGAGGTTTGATTACGTCTAATTTGGTTCTTTTTAAAAATGCAGATACTGTAATATTAGCAGTAAATTATTTTGTTATCAGACTGTTTTATTTTTCTTTGAACTGGGTAATATGTGCAGTTCATTATTCACATAATCATCATATTGTTTATGTTGTTGCTTTACTCGTTTATGTAAAGTTCCAAGTTACTTACTTACCTTCATACCATCCAGATTCAGTCATAGCAGTTGTTCAGTGGCTGGTTTTAAGATATACCTGTAAACTGTTAAGGCTAAAAGTACCCTGTATGTATTTTAATAATTGCATTTAATGTGTTAATTTTAACACATACTTTGTTTATTTATGTCAGCTTCTCTTGAGATCTCGTGCAAATTTTATTCAAATCTCAAGAAGGGTTTTCTTGACAGCAAGCTATTTTTTCTCACGGATAATTAACATGCCTCTGAATGATTGGTGCTAGGATAACTTGTGATAACTACATTAGAACTTGTGTTCTGTGTAAATAACCAGGCTCAGCATATAGCAGTGCATTAAAATATATATTATATATATAATATTTTGATCATTATAAGAGAATCTGTTGAAAGTGACATCTGGCACAAAAACATGATGAACTTTATTTTTGGGGAGAAATTTTATAGATGGAAGGAAGGAAGCTTTGGTCAGAGAACTATATGTGGTACTATCCCACGGGTTGATTTGAAACTCTTGTATATAGCCTCCTGTCTCTCCAACAGTGATTAATTGACTTCATCATCAATTAAAAAACAAAGATAAAAGGTTAGCAAAGAGCTAGTAAGACTTCTCTATGAACATCGTGTTCAGCATTTCTTCTTTCTGTATCTGAATGTTAGATTTACATGTACCTTAATTAAAAAGTATTTAACATATTGAGCAAACAACTAATTATTATGCTATTTTAATTGTCTCATTGCCTTTCTTTCTTTCTTTCTTTCTTTCTTTCTTTCTTTCTTTCTTTCTTTCTTTCTTTCTTTCTTTCTTTCTTTCTTTCTTTCTTTCTTTCTTTCTTTCTTTCTTTCTTTCTTTCTTTCTTTCTTTCTTTCTTTCTTTCTTTCTTTCTTTCTTTCTTTCTTTCTTTCTAAGAGGCTACCTGATGATTGTTGTAAGACCAAGCATTCATTGTTTGTAGGGCAAAAAAGGAGTGTTTATTTAACAGGAAACATGATTTTGTGCATGTTGATTGAATAGCATCAGAGATGTACCTGTTTTCAATCTGTTTATTGAAGTTTGAACTATCCAAGATTTAGCTTAGAGTATCAGTATATGAAAAATAAATTTGTGTTCACCTATTAAAAATGTTTTGCTGATCTTCTAGAAAAGTTGGTCTATGTGGAAGAGTTTTCTAATAAAATCAGTACTGTATTGAATATTGAAACTGGAGGACAAATATCTATGCTTCTGTGTCCTGTCCACACTTCACATTACATTGTTAAATATATTTTATTCATAGACTGTTTTGCTGTTTAGTTCTTATATAAATGATCAGAATCTCTTTTGGACAGTATTAAAAAAGGTGTAAATGAAGAAAGACATGAGAACCATAACTGATGCCTGGAGCTGTATTTATCATTAATTTTGAACATTCTTATTAGTTTATAATTATTTTATCCCCCACTATATTTCTTAGTGCTGTCTATCCATTTCAGCAGAAAGCATGTGGCACATGATAAGGTAATTAAGTCAAGGCTTAGCTGTTCATTCTGGTGATAGGTGACGTAGCTGGCAATTGTTTCTAGACTGTAGCGTTGATTAACATTCAGCACCAGTATATCGACAAGTATCTGCACTGCGGCTGTCACATGAAAATAGGTTCCAGCATGGTAATCTCAACCTGTCAGTAGTTGTGTAAGTAACCAACACAGGAGGACTGGAGAACAAAACAAATGTTTGTTTTGATACACTGCTGTAGTTGTGATGATTCTTAACTTTAAGTAACTGTACAGATATGTATATTCTCACAAAACGTTGTGTAAAGATAACATTAAGCAGCTGTTTTAACTGGACAAAAGTCAGGAAATTCAGAGTCAGAGTTGAAACCGCATACACAATACATGCCATTGTGCCTGTATTGCAGCTCATATGAGATTTAAGATCACCCACTTTTCTTAGAGTTTTTGAAATAACAGAATATCAAACATTATACTCAAGATCAACAGGGTGACTTGAGCAGGACCTGAGCAAGGATTCATCCTGGGGGAAAGATGAGCATGGGTTCTGCCTATGTCAGGGGAAGGCTAATTTAAACTGGGGCAGAGGGCTCCTTAGGTGTCGTACTGGGGGAGATTACCCAGAGATATGCAGTGGTGGAGCTCATCTCCTGCATGCTGTTTCCCTGCTCACTGTGTGGGAGCTGCCAGCAAACTCTTGCTTCCTGGAAGAGCTTGCGTTTTGGGCAGCTTATACTTGTGCACCCTATCCTTGTGCACACTTTCAGCCAGGAGAAGCCAAGAAACTGATTTTTGCCAGCAGATGCTAGGGTGACCAGATGGCAAGAATAAAATATCGGGACACATGGGAGAGGGAGGGGCAGCTACAGGCTCACAGCGCCCACTGGAGCCATGGGGAAGGAGGGCGCCCAACCCGAGGAAGCTGCGTGTTGGGGGTGCACAGACCCTGCCAAGGCCCCTGCTGCAGGTTGGGGGCACACGGCCCCAGCTCTGTCCCCCATCATGGGTTAGTGGTGCACGACCTAGTCCCTGCCGCAAGCTGCGGGTCAGGGGCGCACGGCCCGGCCCCTACTGCAAGCCATAGGTCAGGAGCGCACCGCCTCAGCTCCAGCCCCCGCCACATGCCATGGGTTGGGGATGCACGGCCCCAGCTCCCACCACAAAGGTGGGGTTTCAGAGCTGGGGCAGGGGGTTGGGGCGTGGGGAGGGAGTTTGGTGTGGGAGGGGGTGTGGGCTCTGGGCACTTACCTCAGGCGGCTGCCCAGAAGTGGTGACATCTCCCTCTGGGTCCTAGGCAGAGGCTCGGCCAGGCAGCTGTGCATGCTGTCTCTCCCACAGGCACCACCCCCACAACTCCCATTGGCCGCAGTTCCTGGCCAATAGGAGCTGCGGAGCAGGCGGTCATGGCAGGGGCAGCACACACAGAGCCCACCTGGCCATCCCTGCAGCTAGCACCAAGAGGGAGATGTGCAGAACCAGCTCCGCACCAACTGGACATTTGGCAACTTATAATATTGGAACAAGTGGTGTCCTGATTGTACATAGGTCAGGATGCAGGACAAAGAGTTAAATATCGGGACAGTCCCGATTTTATTGGGACATCTGGACACTGTAGCAAACGCCAATAGAACCCTCGCAACAAGTCTGGTCTGTTTTATTTCCACCTTTGAATATTTTGGTTTTTGTCAATTTAAGTTAGATCATTACCACCTTTTTACATAATAATCTTTCTAACAGTTGTAATTCTTTTATGTAAACCTACAATTATGAATTATTGCTATTTTTCTATTTAGCTTACAGTAATGGTGATGTGTCAATCAGCAGTAAGCAGAGATTCTCTAAAATGGTTTTTGCACAGTGGAACAAACTTCAGACACATTGTGGTATTAATTGAATTGCCATGGATACAGCAGAGGCCTAAAAAATGTAAGAGATGTTTGTTGCAAGAAGCTATACATCTGCAATTGCTGTTGTTAAAATGCATTGCTTATATTTTCGTATCAGAGTGCCCATAGGCATTTATCCACATTAAAAACTAATGAACTGCAAAATTTCAGTTGGAAAAATAAAAAGCCAAAGATGTTAAAATTTGTGGTACTCAAAAAGTGTTTGAAACTTGCCTCTTCTGAATGTCTATCATGTTAAAAGGCATCAGCCAATTTTCCTATTTTTATTTTTAGGCTGAGAATTTAAATTTTGCCCCAGTGTGAATTTTGTCAGCCATGTTTATAGTGGAAATGTTGACAGATACTGAAGGACAGCAGTAAAATTGCACTGCTATCATAAATGTTCCTGAAATTGGAGGAATGTAGCTTTACTTTTATTTATCAAAAGAAAGAAATCAATTTTACTTCTCTGCAGTATCCTTCAGGTGGGAGATTATTTTTCAGGATGATGAATAATGCCATAAACATCATATTAAAAAGGTTGATTTGAGGGTTTTTCCACCCCCGAAGACCTGTAAAAAGATATGATTTTAATAGTTGTGCTAACAATTATTAAATAGCAGTGAAGTAACAAAAGTATTTCTCAAACATGTTATATGATATTTTGCTCTGTTTATGGGATTATTTCTAATTTATTTGACATGTTTTACAGAAACATTTATTTTAGGTTAAAAAAAATAAATTCTGTACGTGTAGTCTACTCTTTGGGGGGGGCAGTGTATAGGTGTAGCACCCAATGAACAACAGCACAGGGAAGTAATTATGCTTCAGAAATGTACATGCCTTCCCTAGTTCCTCTTGCGCTATATGCACAGCAATCTGCTTCCCTCACATACCAGTGACCCGAGTAGTACCATTAACTCACACTGACCAGAAGAGCTGGTCCACTCTCCACCTCTCTCATGCCTCGTGCTCTGGGGAAGTAATGGGCTTGCAACACATGCTTACCCCTAGAGATCCAGACTCAAGGTTCAGGAATGCCACACGGGGGTTAAGTAGGGATGGTTTTACCCATCCTCATGGCCTAGCACGGGTGCATAGGCTGGGTCATGATTTGGCCCTTACTATTAAAAACTATTTTTATCAATCTAATAAATAGCCTTCCTGTTCTTTGTACCCAATTGTATTTTAAAATAGTGCACTGATTTAATCACTGGTGATTTATAGTTATATCATCAGATCGTCTATTTTACTTCTGTTTTGTTAAAAATAAAATAGATTCATATGGGTTACGTAGAATATGAAGTCAGTGGGGTACCAGGTGGGTGCAAGGATGTGCCCATTCATTTCTCAGGGCCTAAGACTCTTTGGGGCCATTGGCTTAGTCTTCATGTGTGTTTGTACGGTACCTAGCATAACGGAGCCCTGATCCTGCTTGGGGCATCTGATCTCTGCAATGAATGTATTAAATAATAAATTTCAGTCCTGATCTCTCAGCCCCAGCCTAATCTCCCCAGAGACGTTACGTAAAATGCCTTGCATATAAGTTTATTGGGAGTTTGTGAAGTTGAACGAAAGACTGAAGTGATTAATCATACAGTATTGGATGAGCGAAATTGAATTCTGACCTTCAGGAAGTGGGTAAGTGATTTGGTACAGAGTTGTGGGCAAAGAGAAATTGAAATCACCATCCTTCAGTAATGCTGCAAGAGACACTGGTCAGAACTAGTGTGGCATAGGGAATGGCAGATGACCTCAAGGTTAGGAATCAGTTATATCATAGCACCCACAAAATCAAACTGTATCCAGAAGTAGCTTTCCTTATGGTATGTATTACCACAAGCTACTTTCTTATAGTTGAGAAATGAAAATAAAAGTATATTTGTACAAATGAAAACAGAATGTTCATAACACTGAGAGCCTAATATTTACCCTTACATTAGAAATACATCATTTGCAATCTGGAAATCCCATCACTTCTGAGGCTAATTTAGTGCTTCTGATTCTGAGACAGTGGAGCTGATTTTCTTCTGTGACATAGCAGGGGGTGCCAGTTCCAGCTCCCTGATTCTCTGAGACAGCCCAATGCTGATGATGCATAGCACTGTGTAGGCAGCTCTAGGATCTGTTACTGCAGTAGGGTAATTTAATGGACCTTATGTCAATGGAGGATTGCCATAGTGGAGAATTTCTCTGTCATGCCCCTTGCCCATCCCTATATGCCCTTATGTGACCTGAATTGTGCAAGAAGAGAACCTGCCCCAAGGTACCATTACAAATCAATCCCACTGTCTGTGATTAGCAGGAGTTATGAAATAGGATAGTGCCCATATCATTGTAACCACACCAAGCACATTGTAATACATGGATAAGAACTCAGTTTTCATAATTTCCAAAGTAAGGCATGTTCTTAATTTATATATATATAAATAAATAACTGATCAGCTTGTAGATTAGAATATTTGATATATGACCCTGTGTAATCAATATGATGTCTGCAACACCGTTACACCCTTCTGGAATTGTGGGTTACTTGCCACTATCGTTTGAGTGCTAAGTAGAACAGACAGAGACAGTCTCATTAGTGCAACAGAGTTGTGTAATAGTTACAGCACAGGACTGGTAGTTAGGAACTCCTGCTACATGGATTCTAATTCTGACTCCACTACTAACTACTTGTTTGGCATTGTGCAAGGCACTTAGCCTCTGTTTCCAAGTTTCCTAATTTGTGAACTGGATGTAAAAGTACCAGTTTACATAACCCATAGGAGATTAGGACGTCAGGATTAATTATCTGATAGTTAATTTCTATAAACTATAAATTTGGGCATAATTATTGTTACAAAAGTTTCAGTATCAAAGATATGTCCCAGCCTGTCTTCCATGTAACCCGGTGTCATCGTACCTAACTGTAGAGTGATTTGCAGTAATCCTGCTCTTATTAGCTGACTGAAACATATTAAATTGTATAAAGGTAATCTCTGAAGTATCCCTTAACTCTTACCAGTGAGTGAGGCTGTCTCAAACACCCTGAATATGTGTCTTCTCTGGGGGGGGGGGGCGCAAATGGGGAGAAATCTCTGATTTGGTCTTCTGTTATCATTATGATAATGGTACTGAGTTCTGTTTCCAACTCTGACACAGACTTTTTGTTTGACTATGGGTAAGGCATTTGACTTCCCTGTTCCTCAGTTCCCCATCTTTAAAAGAGAAGTTAATTGTTAACTATCTGTCTCTAAAATATTTTGATGCTCTGATAGGTCATTAGAAGTGCAAAGCTATTATTATTAGGATTCAGAGTAGCAGCCGTGTTAGTCTGTATCCGCAAAAAGAAAAGGAGGACTTGTGGCATCTTAGAGACTAACAAATTTATTTGAGCATAAGCTTTCGTGAGCTACAGCTCACGTCATCGGATGCATTCAGTGGAAAATACAGTGGGGAGATTTATATACACAGAGAACATGAAACAATGGGTGTTACCATACACACTGTAAAGAGAGTGATCAGGTCAGGTGAGCTATTACCAGCAGGAGAGCAGCGGGGAGAAAAAACCTTTTGTAGTGATAATCAAGGTGGGCTATTTCCAGCATTTGACAAGAACGTCCGAGGAAAAGTAAAACGATTTCCCCATGTTTATTTCCCCCTCCCAACCCCCACTGTTCCTCAGACGTTCTCTAATGTGCCTATCACCAGAGGATCAAGTACAGCAGGTTAAATAATGAAAAAAGAGAAAATCTATTTGTGGATGAATTACTCTAATTAATTTTGTTGTTATTCAGACCATGCGTTACTCACTCAGACAGGCACGAGTATATCTGGAAATATTTGTGAACCCTGGAAGTTTAACAAATTCATACCAGAAATTTGTAATTTGCTATTCATCATTCATTATGTTCCTGTTGAAAAGTCTGTCATTGAATCAGGGAGCAGAAACAATATCATATGACTAATCACACACTGAATTGTGAATAAAGAATAATGCAGAAGTTGTAGTGAATGGTTTGTGGAGCACTCGGGGTCTAAAGAGGATTTGTCCAAATCAGATATCAGAGATACCAGCTCAGGAATTATTCACAACCCGCTCATCCCTTCCCCCGCCCTCCCCCCAAAAGCCTAAATTTATAAAATATTTGGTTTGAAAAATCCTTTTTCACCATTTTAGTATCTAGGCATTTCATGATAGCCTGCCAGAAGGGTGCAGCTATCTGGTGGGCCATCCATCTGTGTTCTTATATCATAACTATTATTATGGTATCTGAGCACCTTACATATCTATTAAAGTGAGCACAAAAAGATACATTCCATTCCAAAGGGCTGGAGGTTCATGGCTGTTCTGATTATTTCTGGGAAGAGTCTTATAGTTGTGGTGGGCCAATTGTTGAAACTGTTTTGTCTCCTGAACAGGAATTCAACCCATACAATCTCATAGAATGGGGTGGTCCCTCACTTAACGTGAGCCAGACCTAAGGAGAGCTTTGAAGATGTAGATCAGAAACTTGAATTTGAACAGTTATTCAAGTTGATGTTCTCAGTTCTTTTCTTGACCCAAATCCAAAAACTGTCTTTCATCTATTTGCAGGACACAATCACAAGGAACATTAGACAGATCCTTTCTCTTCCCCTGTGTGTTAAAACATTGCGTGTTCTAGTGGAGAGTTATACATTAAAGGGATTTTAAAGCCATAATTCTAACCTCCACTTACTCCAAATAGGCCAACTTTGTACATACTGTATAGTGTTCCATAAACATGTGCTGGCCTCTGCCCCAGTTTTCAATCTGAAAATGAAATAATTGGTGAGGGTTTAACCTTCCAACATAATAGCTAGGTTTAACCTTCCAAATAAGAGCTTTTCTCTTTAGTGTATATTGTTCTATGTTTACTGTAGAATATGAGAAGTGGATTTAATTTGGTGTTTGTATAAATTCCATGGTCCCTTTAGTTAGAATCTGAATATTCTTTTATTTTATATTTTAAATTTTAAAATATATATAAATAAATTATATATAAATAAATTTTAAATATATTTATATAAAATATTTTATATTTTAGTTAGAATCTGAATATTCTTCAAAGAAGTATTGATATATATAAGTCTGATATATAGGTCTTGCCATCAGTGCTGTCACTTTATTTGGGTAGCTTCCCTCATTAGCAGCCCAATTAGGCATGCCATTCCTTCCAGGAATCTAAACCTAGTCTTTCACTCCTTCTAGTCCCCCCATAGGCCACTGAGCTCCCCGTCCCTATCTCTCCCCCGTCTTTCCTCTCTTAAAATGCTATTTTTGTGGTCAGTCTCTGAGAAAGAATTTGGTAAGCAGAAAGCTCTGTCTTTTTGATCTTCAACCTTCGAAAGTCCTCTCTATACTAAAAGTTTTAACTGAGTTTATAACCCATTAGTTCTGTGGTTGTCTCTAAAAACATGATTTGTGTCCCCACTTACCGATGGTTAATACCAGTATTCGATTAATAACTGGCAGCTAATGGGTTTGCTCTTGTCAGCTGCCTAACTCGGCAGATAACTGTTATCTTGTAACTGGTTTGTAACACTGAAGTTTTCTTTGTTGATGGTAACTCTTAGCTGTGCTGGGTCACCTTATTTAGCCAGTCCTCTTGCTTCCCAGCTCTCCCTGCAGTAGGTTTACATAGCTTCAGCTGCTGATAATAGCAGTCCTTTCATCCAGGTGCTATATCCTTGACTGAGACACTGTTGAATGACTAACCAAATTTTCCCAGAATGCAGTGACACATCCGTGGGTAAGTATCATGATAAGCTCAGATGCACAGACCTGTTTGACACATTGGTTAGACTAGTGTTGTAACTTGGGCAAATGAGAGTGCCTAAAATAGTTACAAAAACATGGATATCTTTGTAGGTTGGACTAGCCCTTAGTGTTCAACAGTAATAAGGTAGTTTTATGGATTGTTAATTCGTTTCTGCATAATGTGACCTCTCCGTTTCAATTTAATAAGAAGGTGGAGTTCTCTGTCTGAAGACAGAGTGCTGATTGTGCACTCTGGACATAAGGGTAATCATTAGTACTTGTGGTATATTATCTGGAAAGAACTAAGGAAATTCATTTTTCTGGGCTACTATTCATTCTGTGGTAGGAGTCCAGGGTAGGTGCCAAATTTCTATGGTTACCTTGGTTTACTGGATTGAAACTAGCATTTGGGAGTTCTGTTTGGATGATGGGCCTCAATGTCTTTGTCTGCGACCAATTCCTGAGCAGAGTTAAAGCTATGTGCTATGAACTGCATTTGCTTTTCATCTGTTTCTTTGTGTAAGTCAAGTGTTTTGTATTATAAATCCTTGTTGGTTTAGAACCTCCACATCTCCCTATAATTTTGCAGTGGCTGAGATCAAGTGATGCACTTTTGCTGACCATACTTGTGTACTCCTATGGATTGGAAACAGCATATTTCAGATGCCATAGAATTTGGTGCATAAAAAATAGTTGAAAATAAATATATCCCAGCAGTTGCTGTTTGGTGTAATGATTTTTTTACCTTCTCAATTATATTTCTTCCTCTCGGATGTGCCAGTCAAATGACTCTGAGATTGATTATGCTATTGATATGTAGGTAGGTAGTGCTTAGTATTTGTGTCACTTGTCTTTATTTTATTTTTTCACTTTCTCTCTGTGTCATTCCTCTCTATTTGGGTGTTGTGGAAACTTCAGCTGGGAAATTCCTGAGACACAGGGCATAACATAGGCTCAGTGCTAAATTTTTAGGCACTATTTGCCTATCACTTACCTGACATAGTAAGTTTCAGATTGGTGTATCAGACTTAGAGATATCATTTCCAGTTTAAGTTGTCAGTTGTACAAGATTTAAACAAACAACTCCTGTTGACTTTAATGAAAGGTCTGTGGTCTAACTCCATGCAACTCTGAAAATTTAGGAAGTGACTAAATCAAAGTCAGGGATCTTTAATGTGGGCCAGATCTGGTCCATCGTGTGTACTGGCACAAAGGAGTAGAGGTGCTTAAGACATCCATCCCCTTACCCCATTGTACTTCTTCAATATACCACAGCTCCTTGTGCTCAAAGGGAAGCAGGGTCAGCGGAACTGCTACTTTCCTCACTCTTGCAGGTGGGCAGGGGCTGGGGAGTGGGCAGAGCCATGACTACACCCTCTCAATGTGCCCTGTAGCATAGCTGTGCCAGAGCATTGTATAGCAACAGGTATAGACACATCACAGTTGACTCCTTCTCCAGAGTAGTAAGGAGACAAAGAGGCAATTGTGACTCAGGGAATCACTATCTCCATCCCAGGCTGCTTCCAGGGACAATGAACCAATGCACTGCACCTTAGAGCAGGCACTATCCCAAACTGATCATCTGCCCTGTGTTGAGGACCAGTTTGGGATATTGCCTGCAGTAACGTGCAGTGTGTGGGTTCATTGCCCCTGGAAGCAGCTCTGAGGAGGAGAAAGAGGAAGGTGGTTGACTCCCTGCACTGTGAGGAGTAAGAGGATGGTTTTCTGCCTACACTAGTGATGAGCCCTTTTCCTGTAGCATGGTATCGTGGACTCTGAGCCAGCCAGTCAGCCCCTGTTAATATCCGTTATGCTACTGTCCAAAAAAAAAAAAAAAAAAAGTGAACTCACATTTTATTCAGAAACTATAAGCATCATTTTTTCTATTCTTGTGCATGTGGTTAGTTTCACTGTTACTTTTTCTGACAGTAAATTAGAATTCCTGTAGGTAATAACAGTCAAGGAATTACTGACCAGCAGGAATATTGTAACCTTAGCCACTTAGTAATGACCTCAGAAATGCCCAGGGGCCAAGAGCAATATTGCTGTTATAACCTCCTTGGGTTTATATTCTGTCCTAAATTGAAAGTTTTATGCTTTTCCTATTGTGCCAAGATTCCTTCAGCATACCTTCCAGATAATTGGTCACAGTAATGCTCCAGTTGTACTGGGTATTTCTAGAGAATGAATGCACAGAACAACAGCCAGTCATATTTTCTCTTTTATTAAGGACATGCTATTTTTATGGTCAGAAAGATCTGTGAAAACTGACATCTTAATGTTTTGAATTTATTTTTCTATCAATTACTTCATATCAAATTTGTCATAATTATAAATTAAAAGAAGCAATTTCTCAGCATACTTTTTTTTATCTACCTAGATTGTAAATTTTTCAGGATAGGGGCTTTAATTATATGTTTTTACAGTGTGTAGCACAGTGAGGCTAGGGCCTTTAGGTGCTACTTCAAGACTAATGATAATGTAAATCAATCTGTCATTTCTGCCTCCTACATCATCACTACTGTGTTGAGAGGAGAATAAAATCTTGCTTTAAAAAAAGCACAACTGGGAAAACACGTAGCAGGTAACGTGCTGTTTCAGATGCATATGATATGTAGATGCTTCTATTGCACTGTTACAATTCTAACCAAAACCACTCTTGAATAGATGGCAAATAAAAATGTAATTCTGTAAGTAACTTGCTCACAACATAGTCCAAACTCCCCCCTGTTCTTAGTTCTGGTTTTATTAACACAGAAATTAACTATAAGAAAACTAAGTACGTTCAAACTTTCTCCCCACTTTTAGCTGCTCCTAGTGTTCTTTCTTCCAGGCTTCTCAGTCAAAAGCTCTTTCTAGAGTGCCACCCTACTTCTCTTACATTCAGTTGGGCTATTGAGCCACTGTTGTGAGTCACCAGAACCCCCTTTACGTTCCCGAGAAGGATCAACACATGCTAACATGGTGAATTGTTTTTTAAGGTGATAGTAATGCGTGTAGTTCAGGATGCCTAACACTTGTCAGTATGAGACATTGTTTTCAGTTGTTTATATTTTATCAAACTTTAACCATTTGGGATGAAATTTTTCAGTCCATGTGTCTTCCTCAGGTAGCCATTTTGAAAATGGATAATTCTTCATGAGTTTCTGTGAAGATTTTATTCCTCATTCACTGCTGACACACAAACTTTCAGTTATGAAGAATAACACAGTCGCCCTTGATCCTATTTTAAGAAATGATCTTAAAATGGTGAAGAAATTATCCTTTAGTTATGGGTGGTATGTCGGTGTGAAACTTCATATAGCGTTAGTTTTTATGCCTTTTGAATTTTTATGTCTTTTTTTGTTTGGTTTCATACAATAATTTTCAATAGGAAGTAGTCTCTGAAATTCATCTGTGGCAGACTCACCACTTTTTGGCAATTTACATATATATTTTTAGAAATTATATATCTACGCAAAAATTAGTAGAGGAATGAATTTTAAGTTGTTGACTTCCAGACATCACTTACTATTAAAAGCTGTTATAGAAAAACAAACAAAAACTACATAATTCAAAGACATACAAATAAACACTGAAATTTCACACTGAAAGGCCACCTACAAGTAAAGAATAAGAATAATGTCTTCACCATTTTTAGAACAGTTCTTAAAATAGTAATTTATACCCCCTTTTAAGAACATTTCCTTCACTGTGAAGTCACAAGCAGTACCTCCATAATATTGTATGCTATTGACGTCTGGTACTAAGTTTGTTACATTTCCTTTGTGGATCATTTTGTTATTGCTCTCTCCATAAACTGTCATTGTTTTAGAACTACAGGTAATTTTATTGTGGTGTAAATGACATTTGATTAACTTTAGCAATGTAGGGCAATGGAAAGCAAACTTGCCTTGTGCAAAAAGATAAAGAGAAGTAAATGCAGTTGAATAGCAATATTTGTTTATGAACTTTACTCTGTAAGTTGTAGTCATATTCACATATTCCACTTTTTAAAAAATAATGGCCAAGGTAAATAAATGGCCAATCTTGTTGCTTAGGGGTCTTATTGGTCTCTTCCATTAATTCATTTTTTTCAAAGACTAGAAGTCCTCACCCACTCTTCAGGAAATTCCATACATCAGCAGCAGATGACAGGGTACTACAGAGGTTTGGATAGTAGGATAGTGTAGCTTGTAGTGTTTCTGCACTATAGAACACACATTGTAGGGCTATGTCCTGTAAATATTCGGCAAGTTATGTATGTAAAAATAATCAACTTACCTTGGAAGGTCATCTTCCTCTAATTGCCTATTGTAGACCTGAAGCAGAGCATGTTGGTACCATCAGTTGTATTCAAGTGTGATTCTTCTCGGAAAAGTGACACTCAAAATGGTATGATGAGGTTTCATGTTTCTCACTGATTCCATGTTGAATTTGCTCAATTTACAATTAAAAAGGTATTGGTTCATTTTCTAAGTGGCAACCTGTAAACTGAACCTGAGCTGTGAGAGTCATGTTGTTCTCACTCTTTTTCACACATCTTCATCAGTAATAAAAATGCTGAATGCCAAATTATGCACTCATTCCAATCTGGAATATATTATTGGGATGGGGGCTGTAGGGGAAAAGTATATTTTAAATTTATAATTTCTCAAAAATTCTGAAAATTTTCACTTTAGCAATTTCCATTGCATTGTAAGAGCTTAGTTCACATTTCTAATGTAATATGTCACAGGTGGCCAAACTGTGGCTCATGAGCCACAGGTTCTTTTACCATTGAAGTGCGGCTCACGGAGCCCCCCATGTACCCCCAAGCTCCACCTACGAGATGGCGGGGAGCTGGGGACCTCCGCTTTGCAGCACAGTGGTGGGGTAGGGACTTCTGCCCAGGGGGGGTGGGGGGAGTCTTCATAGGAGTGGGGCCAAAGCCCCAAGCCTTGGCAGGTGCCTTCCACGGGGCTGAAGCCTCGAGTCCCAGCAGGTGCGCCTTGGCTCTTGGCCTTCTGAAGATTATTGTATGCAGCTTGCAGGGTCAGTAAGTTTGGCCACCCCTGTAATATGTTGTTCTATTTTCATGCTCCTACAACTTTTCTTATAGTTATTTATTGTTCACTTACCAAGTGCATAAATGTAATAAGAGTAATTCAAACCATTTTATTTTCTTAATTGTAATTGTAATAATTTGGGATATTAAATTAACATATGCCCTCTACCAGTGAGATGCTGAAATGCAGTCTCCCATTTAAGGTCCTTTTAAAGTGTTATTGCTTTGTGGAGTAGATTAATGATGAAATTAAACTGTGATTAATGTCGTGGGAAAGATTCTAGTGAAGCAGAACAGAATTCCTTACAGATCTTCTACAGACCAGTGCTTATTTGCAATTAAATGATGCAGAAGAAGAAACCATGTCGGAAGATAAGCAGGTCATTGAGGAATTATTGATCATGTTATGTGCAAGAATATCTAGTTGAATGCGCTTCACAAAAAATGCATATATCTGCTCCAGAAGCAAAGTTACAGCTCCTTATGATAGGAATAGAAAGAAATAGTTGATAATTAGTTTTTGATTAAAGAAGTTTCTCAGTTTACATATGGTTATCTTTCATTTGTGTTTGAACTTCTTAGTGTCATTTGGCTTTAAATGAATCCCTACTTTTATTGTTCCACAGTAATCAGAGAATTCATGCCAGACATTTCAAATATATTTTCAATAGCAATTTAACAAATAATGTTAGACTTTGAATTGCTGCACAACACATATTTCTGTATATGACATTAATAGCTGTCTTTATTATATACAAGTTCTAAATAAATATTTTGTTTTAGTTTTTGGTGATAAAATAACCTATTCCTATTTTTCTAACACTGATATGGGAAAGTATGAGTGCAAGACAGTGACATACAAATTACAACTCAGATGGCAAATCTGTGTAAGATTTAGAATTCTGAATTTAAATTTGTAAGAAATCATGAACGATTTGAAGATAATTCAGTATACAGTAGAACCTCAAAGTTATGAACACCAGCGTCATGAACTGACTAATCTACCACACACCTTATTTGGAACCGGAAGTACACAATCAGGTAGCAGCAGAGACCAAAAAAAGAGGGGGAGGCGGAAGTAAATACAGTACCGTACTGTGTTAAACATAAACTACTAAACAAATAAAAGGAAAGCAGCATTTTTTTTCTGCACCGTAAAGTTTTAAAGGTGTATTAAGTCAGTGTTCAGTTGTAAACTTTTGAAAGAACAACCATAATAGTTTGTTCAGCGTTACGAACAACCTCCATTCCCAAGGTGTTCGTAAATCAGAGGTTCTACTGTATAATGCATACATATGTGATGCCTTGATGCATTAGTTTAATACGTTCTCTATATTAGATATGTTTTAGTCTCGAATTACAAATGTTGTTAGTACTGTAGATATATCTATAATCCATGGTTTATACCATTCAACACTTGTCTTTCAAATGCCAATGTAGTAGTGTAAGTATAGTACAATGTGTATCATAGGTCAGTTAAAATGTGTCAATTATTAAATAAAATATTCTTGCTCTACTATTGATTGTTCCAAAACATTCACACAGTCTTTCCTTTTGGCCACTCTGACTTTTTAGAAGTAAGAAAAGTAAAGGAGTAGTAATGAAATATAAGAAATAAATGTGTCTATGAGTCCTTGGTGGTGATAAACCATATCAATAAAGTATGAGTAGTTCACTACCAGTTTCTGAATATGTAATTTTCTTCTGGAATGTTTTGTCATTTTTATAATATTAGATTACTTTTATTTAAAATATGATCTGGTTTGCCGTGTAAGCCGTGAAAAAAATACCCATTGCTGTCAATATCGAATGCCAATGTTAATATGGCTGAATGAAGTGGCACCAATACAAATGACTTTATATTGTGTGCAGGTTTGAGAATTTTCATAAACTATAAATATTTTATAATACACAGATTGAGGTCTGTCTTGCAAACAGGCAGTGTTTTACTATAAAAATTTACAATTCAGAGTTAACCTCCACCCTATGAACCTGATGCTTCATGGATGTGACATCATACTCATAAATTAGTCTTTAATTGGCGAAATTAAGCCCTTCTTTAAAATGAAACCGCCACCTGCTCTTAGATACAATTAGTCTTTATTACTTCTCATTATTTTTTTTCAATTAAAAAGAAAAAATATTATGAACAGTATTGAAATCTGCAGTCAACAAGCATTTGTAAAGAGAAAAATATTTTAAAAGCATAATTTAGAGCTGCTGGTTTCCTCACTTTTTATCAGTGCTTGGAGACAGATGTTTTTCATTTTGTGTTTTAAAATGATTGTTTTCAAAATGACGTTATCAGAGCTATGGTTCCTAAAGAACTAAGCGCTAACAAGAACATCTGCATCAGAATACAAGAAAATTGAAATCCATTACAGCAGAAAAAATAGTGGTGGGGTAGTAGGAATAGAGGTCAAGACAACAGATGAAGGTAAATACATGTCTTTAAAAGGAAAAAGGAAAGGAAACCTATAGAAGCTGTGAATTCCAAAAATGAATCTGATGACTCTGCCTTTACTCTTTTGGAGTTATATTTTTAAAGTTAGATGTACATAAATAATTACACATCTGTCTTAGGTGTATAAATGCCTGTTGCATGTGTGCAAATGTATGTGTATATGAACAGTTGGTGCAAATCGCCGTTTTACCATGTGCCCATTTACACTAGCTGAGCAGCTAACCACAGGTATTTACATGCATACAGTAGCAACACTTCAATAGCTGTGCACACCTGGCTTTCATCGTTCTTGCCCACAATTCAAAAATCCTCACCATTTCTTTGTTTTTATGTTTTATTTTTACTCAGTTTCCCTTTCCTGAAATATGGCTACATAGATCCCCATTTTTGGAGGAACATATCCCCAAAAGTGTGGATCTGTGGAGACAATATATTTGGAGAATTTTTGTTCAGTGGTATGTATTTGTAATTTTCCTCACTGGGCTAGCTTTAATGGGATACACATTTCCGTTTCGTGAGGCTCCTGAGGAGAATGCAGTCATCTACTCTCATTCCAGCCTACTTGTAACTGGACTTTTTACCTATCAGGGAGGTTGGCTTTTACCACTGGCCCACCTAACACTCACCAACTCTTCTGTTGCATTTTTGGGGAAGGGATATCACAACCTCTTCCATGCCTTTGATCTTATAACCAAATAGTTACTAATTTCTGGCACTACCTCCGCCAATGTCAGGAGTTCTGTTTTTCTCTCTTAGAAGCCTTTCAGTTATCACCACAGTTCCATAACCCAGTTCAGGTTGTGTTGTTTCAATGAACATTTCATTGCCAGTTTACAAGAATAAAGTGAACAAAAGTAATAAAATTAAAGGTGACTGCAAATACAATCGCGCTTAAACAAATACAATGGTAAGTACTAGGTTGTCCTGTAACTTAGTTACAAAATACTGAAATATTTTCCTAGACCAATGTTCTGGTAGTATTAGCTTGTTTTGTTCTCTGACCCTTGTCAGAGAGCACTATGACAGCCTCTGAGAGAAAATATTCACAGAGTGTCTCTGAGAGGAGACCCTCATCACATCAACATGTCAAAAGTCTGTTACCATTATGGGTTTATGTAGTCCCCTAGTCCAATCAAAGATGGTTATTATACTTGGGAGACGTGCATTCATTAGTGAAACTACATTCCTTTTCTAATATAGATTCTGCCAGTTAACTTTTTTTTAACCTTAAGAGTTATGGATATTGAGCTATTGTTTCTTTAACTGTCCCATTCCTCTTTCATTAATGACATCTTTGAGATAGGTCTTTGTTAACACATTGTGTAGTTCCTACTAGATAAACTTCCCATTCTAACAGTTAAGCAGACGGTAAGACAATTGTCTGTTCTGTTACTGCCCCTTTGCACTGCCAGAATGATGTAAGGGATCTTAAAGCTAGCAGTGGCAGCCATTGGAAGAGATCCTCAAGATAGGGGGAGTCCTCACATGCTGTAGAACCAACAGAGTTACTCTACACAGCCTTCGTCACAGCCAGTAACATAGGTGCATGGGGACTGTGGCCAAATTTCCGCTGCACTGCAGCTATTCTGAGCTGTGTGAATAACCCTAGGGAGATGGGGAGAGCCAGGTGTAATTCAGAATAGAAATCAGGCTGCTCTAACTTATGCACAAAAGTAGCTTACAGTCAGATTCGCATCCCGTCACTTCGTCATTCTTATACTTAGCGGAGCTTGGCAGAACAGAGAATACAATCAGAAATTCTGTATGTTGAGTATTGTATATATTATTAGACAACCTTATCGACCTAATACAAAACCATAATTGTTCATCTAGATACAGCAATTTAACTTCCTACCCTCCAGACTTGTCATATTTTTCACAATGCTCATATGAATATAATGCAATAATGAATTTGTCTTTCACCATCATTAACTCTCTGTGTGTGTGTGTGTGTGTGTGTATACAAGCACTCTGTCAAATAAGTCATATTTAACAATATTCCTTCCCTTCATTACGAGTATCACTTAAGATGAGGGGGGGACTGTTCTGTTTACTACATATGTGCTGCAAGTGTAATTTTCAGAGGCAGAGATGGAGTAACTCTAACACTGAATCAACGTAACTCTATAACAGAGAGACACTCTTGTTCCGTAGAACTCTTCTTCGGAACCTTTTCATTTGTTTTATTTCATGAACATACTTATCCATTAGGTTGTTTTGGCTGTGACTTTCTAATACTTGGCTTTAGTTTAGTGCAAATAGAGTAGGGCAATATACTTGTCCTGTGTAGGGAAACATTTTTGCTGTTTTGTTTTGTTTACTTTATTTTTTTCATGCACTTTTTAGAATCATATAAGTTGTGGGATGATGATGTCCTTTTATTATTTTGTTCTTGAGTTGTTCCTTGGATGTGAATATGCCTATTTTCCCACACAAATAAGCAAGTGATAGTCATGTGTTGTGTTATGGTGGTAGTTCTTCCCTTTCCTCCAAGCTTAGAGATTATTAGAGCTATCTTCTGTGAGAGAGCAGTAATTAGGAGTTTTATTTTTCTGTCATTGGGAGGGAGTTAGTATCTCTTCTGAGAGAGTTAGATCTTAGTGCCTCTTTTAAATTGTTCAACTACATTCATATTAGTGTTACTTCTGAAGAAAGATGGCAGAGGCAGCCATCTTTCTTACTTAAAGAAATTAAGAATTCATGAAAGTGTTTCTATTCATTTTACTCTTTGTAAACCCTTTTTCAGAATGTGGTGCCTACATGTGACAGTATCCTTCATTCTCACATGAACTGTGTTGGTTTCAGTGTACTTATATGAGGAGGAAATAAGCTTTTGCCCATGCACAGACAAGTCGCTTCTCTGGTCAATGGTTCACAGGTTGACTGTTGATGTTACACATTTGTTGAGAACAAGGGAACACGGCTTCAGTTCTAAACTGGCAGAAAAGGTCATGGCCAGGAGTTTCAAAAAAAGGTGCCAAAAGTTAGACTGGTGAGTGCATTTTTAATGGACTGAGTACATGGTCTGGTTTTCAAAAGTGCTGAACATTCAGCAGGCTACTTGTATTTAGAGTTCTAAATATGTACCTAGAAGTCTAACTTTAGGCCCCATTTTTGAAAATCACAGCTCATGACTTTTTAAAAATAGACAAGGATACTGGCTAAAGATGGTAGGGAATCCTGGAAAAAAAGAGCCCAGTTTCAATGAGATCATCATCTACCTTCCTAATTGAGAATTCAACTGTAAACGTCAGATCCTACCATGACCTAACACCCAGATGCTGATCACTATCCCAGGGATGTAATTAAATCTTGTACAGAGAGAGACTGAGTCCTTACATGAACCACATCAGCACCAGATGAAAAGGCTGATTCTCTTTCATCCAAACCACAGCGGAGCTGAGAAGTTGCACTAGCTCCATACTACTTTTGTCACTCCAGAGAGACTGTTCTAACCCCCCATTTTATAGTAATGGCCCCAAAGTTGCAATCTTATTATGGGAAAGAAAAACTAGCCTAGCAACTACACTACAGTAAAAGAAAGTGTATAGTAGATAACAGATATGCCCAGTATAGATAATATTTAAATTACATTGAGGCTGTATTGCATATATTAAAGATTTGTATATACTCCAGATAAAATCAGTCTAGAGAAATAGTGGATCCGTGTGAATGAATACTAAAATAATATTTTTGTTTTCAGAATCTTTTTCTTTTCTCCATCAGCATAGTGTTGCCTTTTTCTTTTTTTAATCTTGCCCTTCTTAGAGAAAAATATGTCCCTCAGATTACCATGTCCCAAGGGGAGACCATAGCAAAACCTAAATGTACATCAAAAAGACAAAGAGATTGTCTTCCTAGCATTTCAGGGTTGAAATTTCACTGCTTTGAAAATGTTAGTTTCAGGTTGGGCTCACTAGGAGACTCTCACCAATGTCCTCTGCCTCAAAGAAATAACTGGGAAGAACAGTTGAATGATGAATTGATCAAACACTTCAAGGAGTCCAAGGAAGCTTTAACTCAGTGTAGCTCTCTACAGAAGCTCTTCTGCTCCTGAGGTCAAGTATTTCAACTGAGGTAGTATTAGATAATCTGTGTGGCAACACTTGGCAGAAAAATTTGTCTTCTCTGCTAGGAAAATAAATAATGAGAGTATAGGAATTCTCCCTTGATTGTTACTAGAGAGACAGTTGATGAAAGAGTGCATTCCAAAATAATTAGCATAGAAAATAACTAAAAAACGCAAATACTTCTGTATAACTGTTAGTAAATGTTGACTTTTAAATGGCAAACACTGAAATTTTCTCAAGATGGGAATGACATTTTATTCTGCTAGTTTTATGAAAGTCACTGGACTTGATCTTGAAGAATCAATGCAGTCTTCTCCATTCCTGAAGTCGATATTGCTCCTGAGTTCAGGTTATCTGAGAAAATGTATGAGCTATTTATAACTTCACATTAACTACATTTTCTTATGGTCTATTCAAGTTTGTTATCCCATGATGCTTTTTCAATTGTTTGCCATAGTTTTCTAATATAAACCTCAGGCATGATAAGAAACATTATAAAAAATATAGATAGCAACGCCAGTGAAAACCCATGGAAATTTGCAGGTAACTATTAGTGTTACTATTTTTCAGGAGATGGAAATCAATAAGCAACCTGATCAGCTGGGCTGTGTCCTATGGAATTCCATAAGAATATTTTGGTTGCAATCGCTCTTACATTTCCTGTGTACTTTTAGGGAACTATACGCTGGTTAGTCTGTGTATGGGAAAGAGCCACTTCTTTCTACAATCTGCCTAGCCACAAGAAGCTCTCAGTGGGCTGTGCTCCACAGCACAGTGAAGCCAACCCCCTCCATGTTCTCCCCAACTCCTCCTCCTCCTCCTCCACACTTTAGAGTGAATTTAAATGATTCTGTTCCATCTGGGGACCTTCACAGCCTTGGGGAGACATAGCACCGGATTTGCCTCAGGTTGTGTAGGCTTTATTATATGAATTGTATGTTTTGATTCTGCTATGTACTGTACATTATGGATATGATGAAAAATATCTTGTAAGATTAGCTGTAGCAGGTAGACCTCAACGCACTGTACTAGAGCTGTTTGTACTTGAGATATTGATCAGTGTCCACAGAGCAGGGTGGAGCTATTGAATACGAACTTAAGCCTTATTTTTGTGTCTTCATTTTATGTATTAACTTCATATCATATTTCCTAAAGGTATTTCTTTATCTTCTATGGGTCATTTTTAAATATTAAAAACAAATCGCTTGTTCATTTTTTCCTGTCCCTAATGATGATGATAATAAATGATTTGTCATGAGAAACACATTAACCCAGGAGAATTTATTATTACAGGTTTAACAACACAAGCTTTCATTACTGACTGATAAAGAGCAATAAATGAATTCTTAGTGCTGTTTTAATAAGATTTTTTATATAATATTTTAACAGAATGCTTATGTCACCATGAGTAATATCCTGGTGTTTGTAAAGAAAAATATGTTTAAATCCTTTTTAAAAGTTAGCTTTCAATACTGACAGCTTTTACTCTATGGAAGCTAACAAAAAGCTCTCGCTGAAAGCAATGTTCATTTTAGTAGGATTTAATAGGATACTTTTAAAAATATTTTGACAATAAAAATAAGATGTAGTTTGGAGTGTCATTCAAAAATGCTATTGTTTAGCCAACAGTACTGAAGGAGGAAATTTGTAATGCATTTTTAGGATGTCTTGCAGGTCGGGTGACCAGACATCCCAATAAAATCAGGACTGTCCAGATATTGAACTCTGTCCCACGTCCCGAACTATGTACGATCGGGTTGCCATTGTCCCAGTATTGTAGGGTTGCCAGGCCTCTGGTTGGTGTGGGGCTGGCAAGCTCCCTACCTACCTGGCTCCGCACAGCTCCCCAGAAGTGCACATCACCCTCTGGGTCCTAGGCGCAGGGACAGCGAGGGGGACTCTGTGTGCTGCCCCCTCCATGAGTGTTGGCTCCGCAGCTCCCATTGGCCAGGAACTGTGACCAATGGGAGCTGTGGTGGTGGCGCCTGCCGGCAAGGCAGCACACAGAGCCAACTAGCCACACCTCCGCCTAGGACCCAGAGGGAAATGTTGCCACTTCTGGGGAACTGCCTGACGTAAGCGCACCCCAAATCCCAGCACTGAGCCCCCTCCTGCACCCAAACTCCCTCCCGGAGTCAGCACCCTGAACCCCTCCTCCCATGCCCCAACTTACTGCCCCAGCCACGAGACCTTCCCTTGCAGCCTGGGCTGGAGCCGGGTCCGTGTGACCCCACACGCAGCTTGCGGTGGGGGCCACAGCCGGGGCTGTGTGACCCCATAGCATGCACTGAGAGTCAGGGCCGTGCGCCCCTGAGTTGCAGCTGGGGCTGGAGCCAGGGTTGTGCGACCCCGGCCCGTGGCATGCAATGGAAGCTGGAGCCAGAGCCCTGCAGCATGTGGCGGGGGCTGGAGCTGGGACCCTGCGCCCTCCGACCCACAGCATGCAGCTGGCAGTAAGCTGGGAACCTGCGGCCCCCTGACCCATGGCATGGGTCTGAGGCTGGAGCCGGGCCGTGTGCCCTCAACTCGTGGCAGGAGTCAGGCCTCGCGGCTTGCAGGGGGAGCTGGACCCGGAGACTGGAGCCGGGCTGTGTGCACCCCCTTGCAGCTTCCTAGGGCTGTACACCCCCCTCCCCTATAGTTCCAGTGGGGGATGTGACCCTGTGGCTACCCCTCCCCCAGCATGTGTCCCAATATTTTATTCTTGTGATCTAGTCACCCTACTTGCAGGTCTTCTATACACCCAATTTCTAGTCAGCTTCAGTGAGAGTCACGTGCTTTTTAACCAACTGCAGGTTTTTCATCTCAATGAAATTTAAATGTAATAATTTCTTCTTATAATTTTAAACATTCAGGTGTTTTAAAAGCATATAAACATATATTTAGCCTGTTTATCTATTATCTCTGTTTACTAGACTTAATGGTGATAAATAGACCATCTTTTATGTTTTGTTCTGTTTTTTAACATGCCGTTTTTTAATATGCATTTTGTACTTAACTTGAAAATTCCTATTGTACTTGAAGGCCTACATTTTCAGCACTGCTGTGACTGCTTTAATTCTTGCTCATAGACTTTAAGGTAGGCAGGGACCATTAAGATCATCTAGTCTGATATCCTGCATAATATAGGCCATAGAATTTCACCCAGTGATGACTGCATCAAGCCCAATAACTTCTGGTTGAACTAGAGCATATCATTTAGAAAGACTTTGTGTCGCTCTGGTGCCACAAAGCAGCCATAAAGCTAATGGATCCAGCTCTTTAAGGATTCTTTTGGGCAGTGCAGAATTAGCGCAATAGCTCTAAACCAAATTCTTTGCAACTGAACTTGTTTCAGGAAAAGGGAGCAAGGCTGTGGCATTGCTTTGAACCAGGGGTAGCTGGGCATAATTCCGGGACCAAACCAGCACCCAAAGGCCTTGAAAATGCTGGGAAATCATCAAGCTGTTTGAAATCCATCTTTGTCCTACCTTCCATTAGCTCCCAGTACAGCTCAGCCAGACCAAAGAATCTGAATCACAGTATTTCTTTAAAAAGTGTAAATAATCTTTTTGAAAATGAAATCTCACATTTATTTTGCTACTACAAATGTAAAACAGTTCCCAAAGTTTGCTAACAATATTTGTGTTTTGTAATACTGAATTTAATGAATTACACTTTAAATTAATTTTTATAGGTAAATATAAAGTACAAACAGGGTAACATATTTTGTTCATATGTAGGAGAGCTGCTAAAATAGTTTATCTATTCAGTGACATACCCAGTCTCCCTCTTGCATGCTCACTGAGGTTCCACAGCACAAGGGATTTGAATAGGACATGGGGAGACACACAGTAGGTGTGCATTCTATGATTGGCAGCGAGCCCCAAACAGTAAAAGGAGGGCAACAGGTGGCGGTACAAGGGATCTGCTACTGCACAGATCTTCCTTTCCATCTCCTGTGTGGGGGACAAATTTAATTACCTGATGTAGGCAATAGTAGCTTCCATGGAATAGGTCTGCTGCGCTTGGGGATGATGATTTCTTCCCCACTCCTCTGAGTATCATTCAATTACTAAGATATCTAATTAGACCTGGTGCTAGAAATTGGGGCTCAGAGTTAAGGTCAAATACGGATCCCATCAAAGTCAGTAGGAGTTTTGCTAATGAATTAGATAGGACTTGGATTTGGCCTTTAAAGATTTTATTTTATTTTATTTCATTGCCAGATTATTGCACAGTTCCTTTTTTTTTAAGCAATTCCAGTAATAATAATATCTTATATTTATATCAAGTCCTTCAACCAAAGCATCTCAAATTACTGGACTTTATAAACAGTAAACATTCAGTCATTTGTGAAATACAGCCATATCTGAGCGCATTGGTGGCAACAGTTTGTGCACCACTATACAACAAAATAGAGCAAGAAATAAAGAACTGAAACTGTATGGTGATTTTAGAAAGGCTGAAATTATTTTGAATTCAGCCAGGTGACTGAGACTAACACCACAGCTCTTACTAAAAGTGCCATAAGATCTTTACTGACCACAGCAGTTAGGACTTCAGTTTTACATCTCTTCTGAAAGATGTTTCATCTGAATGACAGCTTAGTATGTGTGAATGATTAATTCACTACACACACTATAGGTTCTGAAACAATGTGAAAATCCAGGTTTATGTGCTCTTGTATAATTCAGTAAGTAACCAGCACATTTTTTCTTTTTTAATTATAAAAAAGTGAGACATGTAAAGGAAGCTACTCAAAGTACATTAACACTCCTCTACAAGTGTAATTTGAAACTCATGAAACATTAATACATGAAGTAGGTAACGTTGTTTTTATGTTTCACAGAAAAAAGAAAAAGGAAGAGATGTGACATTTCCTTGTATGTTATTAAAACGATGTATCGTGGAGAATTCAGTTTCTTCCTCTTTTCCACTCAGAAACTTTTGATTTATGTTAATACAAGGAAGAAGGATCTAAACAGGAACTCCTCACTTAGTCATCCTGGTTAACATTGTTTCGTTGCTGATCAACTAGGGAACATGCTAGTTTAAAGTTGTGCAATGCTTCCTTCTGATGTCATATGGAAGCCGCCTGCTTTGTCCACTGCTTGCAGGAAGAGCAGCCTGTTGCAGCTAGCTGGTGGGGGCTTGGAACCAGGGTGGACCGGCAGCCCCCCTATCAGCTCCCCGCTCCCCTAAGTTCCCTGCGCAGCAGCTGCTCAGCGGGCTATCACTTGCCTGCAGTTTAGCTATCTCTCCCCCCACTGCCATGTGCTGTTCCTGCCCTCTGCCTTGGAGCTACTCGCTGAGACTCCTGCTTGCTGTGTGTGGAGGGGGGGGAAGAAGAGGGAGGCTAATGTCAGGGTGTCCTCCTCCCCCATGCTCCTGCACCCCGCTTACCCCATCTTCCATAGAGCAGGGGGGACACATGGACAGAGGGAGCTGCTGCCTTAGGCTGCAGCTGCAATCTGGTCTCAGCTTGCTGATCTAATTAAGAAGGCAGAGTACTTCTGACCCCACTCTGCATACTTAAAGGGGAAATGCACATCTCTATCTCTCAAACACACACAGGGTGTGTGTCTCTGTCTCTGTCTGTCCTCCCTCCTTTCCTGTTGCCTTGTAGAGTGTGAGAGTTAACCCTTAAGTTCATCATTTAGCAGTAAGGCATTCCCTGGGAAATATCTGACCCTCTGACTCCTCCACCTCAACCAAGCTTCACAATCATCATTGCTGTGTACCAGTATTAAATTGTTCGTTTAAAACTTATACTCTGTGTGTGTGTGGATATATTTTTGTCTGGTGAAAAAAATTTCCCTGGAACCTAACCCTCTCATTTACATTAAGTCTTATGGGGAAATCGGATTCACTTAACGTAGTTTCACTTAAAGTCGCATTTTTCAGGAACGTAATTACAACGTTAAGTAAGGAGTTCCTGTACATAGAATTTTTGTGCTATTTTTCATTTTACCTTGGAAAGATAGATTTGTCAATGGCTAAATACTTCCGAGAAGAGTGTGACCATATGTATAATTGAGCAGAGACAGAATTCCTATTATTTTCCTGTGAAAGAAAAGTCAGTGTTCAGGTGCTGAAAATGGGGAGAAGTGTCAGAAGTGCGATGAGCTAGACCTCTCAAATAGTCAAGGCCCAAATGTGGGACGCAGTGGGTGACAAAGACCCAAAATGAGGGCAACAAAATAATTATTCATACAGGAAACTTAAAACACTAAGGATTCTTTCCTTTAGTATAAATAACTCTTCCCCTAACCTCAGTTCTGAGTCTTCATTTCTGATGCAAATAAATTTTCAAGAATAAAAGTAGACACCAACTTTGGTGGAAAATTGGTAACTTCGGTGCTAAAATGAAAGACCTCCCTTGAGAAGTATAGGTTCAGCTGAATGGAGGATTAGCAACTGGGACTGACTGGGCCCTGAAGATCATGGGTGGGGGAGGAGCCAGCTTAGGCTGGTTGGAACAGCTTGTGACATTTGTAGATGTAACTATTGCCCTGCTGTATCTGCAACACTGTACGGTGCAAGGGAACAAAGTTATATTTAGTACAAAAAGACCAGTCTAGTTTCATTGTCAAGCTGACTTAAGTACTAATAGTAAATATGGAGCATAATGAGAAAAAGTGAAATAGATCTATAAAATTCCTTTATGTTATAGTAATCTAAGATGATTGTAACACAGGAAAGACATTTTTATATGCTGTGTATCATTTTTACTGTATTGGTGTCCTTCATCAGTCAGGGGTGTGAAAAATCCAAACCCCTGATTGATGTAGTTATGGCATCCCAGAGTAGGTAGCATGCAGCCCCTTTCCACCCTGGGAGAAATCTCGTAGATCCATGGTAGCAGTGCATTCAACGTGCAATCAGAGTAGCTAGAGTGAGTGAGCCCTATCTCTCTCTGCCAGGCTGTCTAGTAGTCCCAGGTAAAGTAAGTTAGTTAAAATGAAGACAATGTGGAATTGTGATGGGGTAAGTGGGGCAGAGTCAAGATGGAGTTCTGAGTGGTTAAAATAGAACTGGTGAGCATGGCAGACAGAGAAATTAGATAGAGGTGGAATTTGGAGATCAAAATGCAAATAGATCAGTGTGAAATAGTTCTTTTTTTTTTAAGGGAAGAAATATGCATTTATTTTGGGGAGGAAAGAGGTGAAATTGTTTCAGGGTGGGAAGAGAGGTAAAATGAGAGAATAACAGATTGCAATTAGCTGAAGTGTATAAATGTCAAAGAAGGAGAAAAGGAGTACTTGTGGCACCTTAGAGACTAACAAATTTATTTGAGCATAAGCTTTCGTGAGCATCCGATGAAGTGAGCTGTAGCTCACGAAAGCTTATGCTCAAATAAATTGGTTAGTCTCTAAGGTGCCACAAGTCCTTCTTTTCTTTTTGCGGATATAGACTAACACGGCTGCTACTCTGAAAGAAGGAGAGGAATTATTAGGAGAGATTCAGGGTGTGGGTTATAACTAAAAGTAATGGGATGAAACTAAGACAAAAAACTATATTGAATAGCCGGAAAAAACATCTTGACAATTAGATGTATTAGATTATTAAATAATCTCCATAAAGAAGTCCCATCACTTGGGACTTGAGAGGACAAAACTGAAGAAAAGAATCCCATGTCAGCAGGGAGATGAAAAGTTATTTTGTTATATTAAAACTGAATTTTGGTATAATTTGGAGTTTTCTTTAAAACTTTCATTTAGAATAGCTTTAGACAATATTAGATGTGTTTTTAAATGTGTTCATACATCCAAACAAAATGTATTCCTCACTGGGATTATAATAGTAAATCCAATTTTTGAAGGGATCATCATTTAAAGAAGAGTTAATAATGAGAACATGTAATTCACTATTTCTAAAAGAATGTGATACTTAATAGAACGTGTTTTCTATTTCAGTAGGTAGAAAATGTATAATAATGTATAGAATCCAATAATGATCACATTTCTTCTCCAAAAATAAATGGTAATAATTTGTGTATTAAGTTTGTATTTTTAAGAATTGTTGACTATTTATCTTCAACATTTAAAAATACTTATGGTGATGTTTCTTATTGTCAATGACTATGGTGCTTTTATTGGAGAACTGAAGTTGTGGTTTTACACTAAAAAGTGACTATAAAGTTGACACCTTTTTACTCAGCAGATCTGCTCTCTTTGTGTATTTAGAGTCATATCTAGTTACTTACATGATTACATTATTATTGTTTTTTTTTACTACTGACAGTCCTGCAGATCAAACATAACAATGGGAGAGTGAACTGGATTTTGCATGTGACAAGAATAGTTCAATTAAATACCTAATACAGAATACTTTTGCAACCCCACTGACTTCAAATTATGTGCTGTGTTTCATCTGTGCAACTCCACTTAAGGCCAATAGGTTGCACATTTGTAACCGGGGGCAAAATTCTGCCTCCAGAGCCTTTAATGTTGGTGATGAGGCACTCTCCAAAATGAACTCATTTTGGCTTTCAGTTCCATGCTGAGTTTGCAGGGCTGGCATGTATTTAAAAAAATTTGTAAACTGAAATTTTTATATGAAATCAGTGAGACACAATAGATATGAAGCCCCACAATGCAGTTTTAAGGTAGATCCTACCTGCCAAGTCATCTTTTAGAGTAGCAGTGAAAAAAGTACTTCGGAGGATGCCTGTAGATGGACTGAAGCTCATTTTTTTTTAAATTAAACTCATATTGAATGATTTTTAATTAACTAAAAATGTCATTGGATTAAATAGACATATATGGGGGGGGGAAGTTATCTTGAGAGAATTCATGTGCCTTGCTTATGAAAAATGTAAAAAAGGGACTTTACTAAACCATGTGACTTTACTTAGATATTGTGTGTGCAAATGGCAAAACACTCACAATTGAATCATGATAATAAAATGTACCCAGTCAAAATTAACTGATTAGAATTGACCGTAAGAATCTAACCTTCAAAAGTGCATAGGTAGGATCTGAGTCTGACTTCTGTATTTAAGTGAGACACCCACTGATTCCAGTGGAATTTCTGATAAGTACCAGCCCAAAAAGGTTCAAAATGAGCTTTAGTATGATGGGGTTTGTTCTTTTTTTTAAATCATCTAAATCAGTATGTCTTTCGGTCTTCCAACTAGGCTTTTATACTGCACCCATCACCATGGTATCTCACTGACTTGCCTGCTTGGCTATAATGCCACAATGTGCCTAAAGCTGACAAGTCACAGGTACCGCAAACCCCCAAAGGAGCTTAGCATTGCATATACCATTGGGGTCAGGTAAGGTTTTTTTCAGTATGTGGCACAAAACCATAGACCTTTAAAATATATACTAAAATAAATGCCACATTATTGAGTTGTCTTGGCTGATTTTATGTTCCCTGAGGAGCTGATAACTTTGCATTTCCGAAGACGTAAACAAAAACAGATAGGAAGGTTTCAGCTAAAATGCTTAGCAATTATTTAGTATTTTTTATCTCTAGATCTCACATAATTTGTATGTGAGTATTTTTATCCACATTTTATAGATGGAAAAACTGATCAATAGAGATGTTAAGTGGTTTGACCAAGTTCACACTGTATGTCAGTGACAATTTTGAATATAACCAAGGCTCCTTGATATTTAGGTCTTGGAGCACAGAACTGGACTTAACTCATTATTAATAAATAAGAACCTTATGCTTTTATTTCTTTAATTTTACATAACGTCTTTTGGTAATGATGAAATGTAACTGAAATGTCAGAGATTAAAAACTTCAAATTAGATGCAAAACAATTCAAACATTAAAATCTGTTATATTAGATTACTGTTTTGCTGAATTTGCATATTTTATTAAATGGAAAATATTAATCATTCTCCATTTTTAAATGTATCATCCTTTTAAAGATTTGGCTGACACGCTCAGCATACAGAACTGAGGTGACTGGTATTTTATTAAAACCTAAAACAAATGGATGGGTAAACTAGAACAAGCTTATTTTCTAGGGAAGACATTTTATCTGAAAGTTAGCCTCTTGAAATTAGAATAATAAGATGGTAATGTCAAAACAATGAAAATCATTTTAATTTTTTTTATATTTACATGTTTTTATTGTTGCTGATATTGAAATGACAGTTTTTAGTAAAAATAATTTCAAAACTGAAAACTATTATCCGCAACTTTCTACTACACATAACTTTCATGTATGAATGAGTGGATATCAGTATGCCAGTGTATATGGAGGTTTGTGCAGAGAAGTTGTTGTGTTAACAGAGTATTATAAGACATATGGTATACTAAAAGATCAAAAATATTTTTAAAGAAATGTATATTGCAAACAAATGTGAGAAAAATCACCTGTACGCTATGTTGAATTTTTAATTCTTTGGGCCTGATTCTCTACTCACAAAATGTGAATTGGAAGTTAATCTACTGCAGTTAATAACATTATACCAGTGTAAAACTTGTTTAAATGAGAGGAAAAATCTGTCCTTTTAGGGAAATGCTCCTCACTGAAAACATTTCAGCAGAGGTAATAAAACATGTAAAAATGACACATCCTATTAGTTAAACAAATTTTACCTTTAGAGTGCTCCCTTCTCTGATGGTGCTACATTTGCATAAGATGAATAACATTTTATCTTTATCATAATATATTTCTATATACTGGCGAGAGTGAAAGTTTGAGCTATTAATTTCATGTCACATTTGGAGCTAAGCACATCATCCAACCATTCCTTGCTATATTTGCTTTTGCCAAGTGCTTTTATTTTTTTATTATTATTTTATAAGTTATAAGGCAAAAGGTGATTTTAGACCAGTTGTATGAAGGAAGTTAATCTTCTACTTTAATCTGGAAGGGAAAGATACAGGATGATTATGTTCAGTTTGATACAATATTAAACATTCTTTCACCACTAGCATAGCATCTGTTTAAATCTTTTGGCCTGAACTGTGCTAAGCTAAAGGTAAAACATTCTGTGGAAGAATTATAAATACGATTTTTTATTATTCCCCTCACTATCCCTTCTGTCGTACATTTGTAACTGACATAAAGCATTACAAAATGTGGTGAGCTACACTTTTTTTTGTACTCATGAACTTTTATCTTTCTTAAAAAAAAAAAAAAAAAAAAAAAAAAAAAGTGTTAACAAATTTGCTTCATTTTTCCTGCCTGTTATAGGGTAGCGAATTATGATCGTATTTATGCACAAAGCAGAAGTATTATTTATATATATTTTTTTTAATTACAGGTAAAGATTATAGTTCCCAACAGCACAGCAGGTCTGATAATAGGG